>NC_138777.1:87470539-88135539 GCF_965119305.1 Pelophylax lessonae | reverse complement strand
ATTAAAATAACAAAAAACATGTGTATATTCTCTATAAAGTCAATGCATAAGAAAAATTCAACACATAAGCAGCGCTGGAGAACCCTATACCAGAGTCCACATTAGTGAATGAGACAAAGTCCATAGGAGAGTGAAATCCACGGATGAAGATATAGGAAAAAAACTTCCACCACACCACGTGTCCCCCTCAGGTATTGCTCACTCACCAGATATTATAGTAATACGAGCCGTTAGATATCCTCCTGAATCACCAGATGCTGATCACTGCACGATTTTTTGGCACAGAATCTCCCCAATCCATATACCATATATCAAGCGATCCAACTCCAGTATATATATCAGGCAGTAAATACACAAACGAGAAAGGGGCTCATAGGGCAGTATATCAATGCAGAATTTATTGTTAAAATGCCCCCCCTAATCCCTCAATCAGTGCACTCACAGAAATCAATAATAAAACTCTCATATCACATTGTCAATAGGCTGATCGAGACCTCACCGCTCAGCTCCGCTCCCGCTGCTCCGTGCCTCTGTATCGCAAACTTCAGCTTACAGCCGGCAGGGTGTGGAGATGTGTCTCATGCAGCCGATGGAAGATGATGTCGGGGTGTCCGCGTGCTCACGCCCTGACATGTTTCGCCAACAGACTGGCTTCTACGGAGGGCATGAGCACGCTGCACACCGCCTCCCTTTATTAACCTCCTCTCCGGACCATTAACCCCTTGTAGCGGCTAACTATCGTTACTGACAGTCTGCCTGAGGACAACAAGTCATGGGTCATGGGAGGATATACAAGCTTATAAAATGCTCTACATAAGTCAATGTGTATATGTGGCTATTTGGCTAGATTTTTTGTATATATAACAAAGCGATTAATCATTGTATATTTTTGGGGAGATAACATACCAAGATTTAATTCGCTAATATACTTAGCCAGAAAACGGGCTGGACAGATCAAACCGTTGTAGGAATACACAGACATCCCAATGTCTGTATTTTTAAAATTAGCTGCAAATCTATAAATACTATATCCACAGATTATAGCCACATATTTAAAATTGACATAGAGCTGTGCACCACCGATCGTATAGCAATCAGTGTGAATGATAGTAACATCTACCACATGTGCTACATAAATGTCAACATGGATACAAAAATAGGACACAAAGTGTCAATATAAACAGGCTACATATCCTATAGCCGAATATAAATAAACAAAACAATTGCATAATAGAATTTAACAGTTAAAATACATTAAAACCAAACCATTAAAATCTCCTCAGAATAGATATGCACGTTTAAAAAACATAAACGAATTAAAACGCACGGGATAAAAGTGGTATTATCATACAACAATTTATATTATTTATGATAAAAGGAAGGAAAAAGAAAAAGAAAATTTCTGTAATAAAATCAGGGATAAAGACAGGCTATACGTCAAAAGTCGCTAATAAAGCAATTCACGTCTAATTCAACGTTCAAGCCATTAGGTGTTAAAGAGTTGGTTAAATAAATCCAGTGAGTCTCCCGTTTGGAGAGATCCCTAACCAAATTTGCTCCTCTCCACACTGGATCTATTTTATCTATACCCCAAAATTTAAGGCCTGAAGGGTCTCTATTATGTTTCAATCTAAAATGAAGAGAAACATTATGATATTTGAAGCCTTTCACTATGTTGGCCAGGTGTTCTGAGACCCTTTTACACAATGTCCGTTTGGTACGGCCTATATAAATAAGCCCACATGGGCACTCCAGGCAATAAACTACATGCGTAGATTGGCATGAGATAAACTTCTTTATCTCAAAAGTTTTGCCATTCGCGCTAGAGACAAAAGAGGTTTTAGCTCTTTGTATCTCTTTTACTTGTCTACAACATGTACACCTGCGGCATGAATAAAAACCGACCCTGTCCCAGAATAATTTAGGTCTCATCGGGGGATCTAAAACTTTCTTTATCACCTGATCCCCAAATGAGGGAGATTTCCGATAAATAAACAATGGCTCAGGTGGAAGAACCGGACCTAAAACTTTATCCATACAGAGGACCCCCCAATGCTTATGGAAAATGCCCTCCACCTCCTTATATTGCTCATTGAATTGTGTGATAAAGCCCCATTCATGTTTGGTGTCAACTGGGGCGTTCCTATCTTGCAAACAGCTCTCTTGGGACAGTAGGCCAACCTCCTGTATCGTTTTATCCAATCTGGAACCATCATAACCTTTTTCCATAAACCTGTTCTTAATAATCAGGGCCTGCATGTAATAATCGGAGTCTTTGGTACAGTTCCTCCTGATTCTAAGGAACTGTCCCTTGGGGATATTTTTCAGCCAATTCGGATGGTGTCCACTGAACGTAGGCAAATAACCATTCCGATCAGTGGGCTTGAAATACGCCCTTGTGCTGAGCTGCCCATGTTGATTGACCACTTCAACATCTAAATAATGGACGCTTTCTTTACTCCAATTGCATTCAAGCCTGATGTTATTGGTATTCTGATTGAGATGATCTGTAAAATCTCTCAATGATAGTTCAGACCCCTTCCAGATAAAGAACAGGTCATCTATGTAGCGCCGATAGACGACCAGCTCTTTCGTCTGTGCGGAGTAGATATACCTGTCCTCCCACTCACTCATAAAGAGGTTCGCTAGGCTCGGGGCAAACTTGGCGCCCATAGCAACGCCCTTTTTCTGAATATAGAATTGGCTTCCATACCAGAAGTAATTGTGGGATAAGCAATAGTCAAGCACCCGGCATAGGAACCTCTTTTGGGGGTCAGGTATATCATCCCTTTGACACATGGCCCAATTAAGAGCCAGTAATGCGTCATCATGTTGGATTATCGTATAAAGTGACGCTACATCCGCTGTCACAAGATATACCTCATCCGATTCCGACAATACCACATTATTTAGGGCCTGCAGAAAATCCTTTGTGTCTTTCAAGTAGGAGCGAGTGTGGATCACACTACCCTGCAAGAATTTGTCTAAATATTCTCCTACTCTGGATGTAACGGAGTTAATACTATTAACTATTGGCCTTGCAGGGGGGGCGTTGACATCCTTGTGAATTTTGGGAAGTGTATAAATGGTCGGTATGCGACTGTAACTAGGCATTAGGTACCTCTTTTCTTTCTTGGTAAGGGTTCTTCTATAGAAGCCGTATTGTACAAGTTCGTCTAATTCCTTCCTAAACTTTTTTGTTGGGTTACTGTCTAATAAGCCATACGTAGACGTATCCGCCAACATTGAAGATAGCTGGTCATCATAATAAGCTTTATCCATAATCACTACGCCTCCGCCTTTATCAGCGGGGCGTATGACAACGTTTTTCCTTTTTTCTAGGGAATCCAAACCATCTTGCACATGTTTAGGATTGACATCCCTTTTAGGTTTAATTGTCTCTAAGTCCTTGATGACCAATTGTTTAAACATTTCCACACATTGATTTGAAGGTTGAGGGGGATTAAAAAGGGACTTATTCCTTAATCCACTCTCAATTCCCACAGTATCTGTGATGCCCTTCTGTGGATTGCGGTTTCTCACCTTACTTGGGTTAAGGAAGTAACGTTTCATGTTAATCTTACGTATATATTTGTGTATATCCATATATACGTCGAACTTGCTCACTGGTTTTTTTGCAGCGCATTTAAGTCCTGCGTTAAGAATGTTGACTTCTTTATTTGACAGAGAAATCCCAGCCAAGTTGTATATACCGTCTAATCCTCGTCCTCCCTCCTTCTTTTTTTGGAGTCGCCTCCCTGCACGGCATCCCCTTGATACGGGTCTGCCTGTGGCTTTTGCCGCTGTGGAGGTCGAGACCACTGTTGATCCTGGTTCCACGAGTTCGTATAAGTGGAGGGATGGTTCGGTGGTCGGCCCCTCCAGGGTCTCCCCCCTCTCCCTCCTCCCCGGCCTCTGTTGCCCCTCCATAAAAAAGGGCGCACTGGGGCTAGGTTCCAATTGTCAGCTTGTGGGGTAAGGGGTTCAAACCTATTATTAGTCGGTATAGCATAGGAATCATTAGGGCCCTGCCCTCCATTCTTTCCTGTGTTACCATTATTAACGTTCATACGTTTATTGGGGTGTTGGTAAACTTGTTGCTGGACTGGACCATTCTTAGATTGATTGGGGTTGCCATCGCCCAATCTTTGGCAAAGCACCGGAATTGAGGATATTACTGCCAACCTTGCATCCAACAGTATTGATGGTGTGCAGAGGAGACAGTCTACGACCACACAGCCTGGAACACCATTCCAGACTAAACGAACTAAGAAACTTAAAAACAAAAAGGGTGCGGGTAATTCTGGTGCCCATTTAAGGGGCGATGGTAACCCCAATCAATCTAAGAATGGTCCAGTCCAGCAACAAGTTTACCAACACCCCAATAAACGTATGAACGTTAATAATGGTAACACAGGAAAGAATGGAGGGCAGGGCCCTAATGATTCCTATGCTATACCGACTAATAATAGGTTTGAACCCCTTACCCCACAAGCTGACAATTGGAACCTAGCCCCAGTGCGCCCTTTTTTATGGAGGGGCAACAGAGGCCGGGGAGGAGGGAGAGGGGGGAGACCCTGGAGGGGCCGACCACCGAACCATCCCTCCACTTATACGAACTCGTGGAACCAGGATCAACAGTGGTCTCGACCTCCACAGCGGCAAAAGCCACAGGCAGACCCGTATCAAGGGGATGCCGTGCAGGGAGGCGACTCCAAAAAAAGAAGGAGGGAGGACGAGGATTAGACGGTATATACAACTTGGCTGGGATTTCTCTGTCAAATAAAGAAGTCAACATTCTTAACGCAGGACTTAAATGCGCTGCAAAAAAACCAGTGAGCAAGTTCGACGTATATATGGATATACACAAATATATACGTAAGATTAACATGAAATGTTACTTCCTTAACCCAAGTAAGGTGAGAAACCGCAATCCACAGAAGGGCATCACAGATACTGTGGGAATTGAGAGTGGATTAAGGAATAAGTCCCTTTTTAATCCCCCTCAACCTTCAAATCAATGTGTGGAAATGTTTAAACAATTGGTCATCAAGGACTTAGAGACAATTAAACCTAAAAGGGATGTCAATCCTAAACATGTGCAAGATGGTTTGGATTCCCTAGAAAAAAGGAAAAACGTTGTCATACGCCCCGCCGATAAAGGCGGAGGCGTAGTGATTATGGATAAAGCTTATTATGATGACCAGCTATCTTCAATGTTGGCGGATACGTCTACGTATGGCTTATTAGACAGTAACCCAACAAAAAAGTTTAGGAAGGAATTAGACGAACTTGTACAATACGGCTTCTATAGAAGAATCCTTACCAAGAAAGAAAAGAGGTACCTAATGCCTAGTTACAGTCGCATACCGACCATTTATACACTTCCCAAAATCCACAAGGATGTCAACGCCCCCCCCCTGCAAGGCCAATAGTTAATAGTATTAACTCCGTTACATCCAGAGTAGGAGAATATTTAGACAAATTCTTCGAGGGTAGTGTGATCCACACTCGCTCCTACTTGAAAGACACAAAGGATTTTCTGCAGGCCCTAAATAATGTGGTATTGTCGGAATCGGATGAGGTATATCTTGTGACAGCGGATGTAGCGTCACTTTATACGATAATCCAACATGATGACGCATTACTGGCTCTTAATTGGGCCATGTGTCAAAGGGATGATATACCTGACCCCCAAAAGAGGTTCCTATGCCGGGTGCTTGACTATTGCTTATCCCACAATTACTTCTGGTATGGAAGCCAATTCTATATTCAGAAAAAGGGCGTTGCTATGGGCGCCAAGTTTTCCCCAAGCCTAGCGAACCTCTTTATGAGTGAGTGGGAGGACAGGTATATCTACTCCGCACAGAGGAAAGAGCTGGTCGTCTATCGGCGCTACATAGATGACCTGTTCTTTATCTGGAAGGGGTCTGAACTATCATTGAGAGATTTTACAGATCATCTCAATCAGAATACCAATAACATCAGGCTTGAATGCAATTGGAGTAAAGAAAGCGTCCATTATTTATATGTTGAAGTGGTCAATCAACATGGGCAGCTCAGCACAAGGGCGTATTTCAAGCCCACTGATCGGAATGGTTATTTGCCTACGTTCAGTGGACACCATCCGAATTGGCTGAAAAATATCCCCAAGGGACAGTTCCTTAGAATCAGGAGGAACTGTACCAAAGACTCCGATTATTACATGCAGGCCCTGATTATTAAGAACAGGTTTATGGAAAAAGGTTATGATGGTTCCAGATTGGATAAAACGATACAGGAGGTTGGCCTACTGTCCCAAGAGAGCTGTTTGCAAGATAGGAACGCCCCAGTTGACACCAAACATGAATGGGGCTTTATCACACAATTCAATGAGCAATATAAGGAGGTGGAGGGCATTTTCCATAAGCATTGGGGGGTCCTCTGTATGGATAAAGTTTTAGGTCCGGTTCTTCCACCTGAGCCATTGTTTATTTATCGGAAATCTCCCTCATTTGGGGATCAGGTGATAAAGAAAGTTTTAGATCCCCCGATGAGACCTAAATTATTCTGGGACAGGGTCGGTTTTTATTCATGCCGCAGGTGTACATGTTGTAGACAAGTAAAAGAGATACAAAGAGCTAAAACCTCTTTTGTCTCTAGCGCGAATGGCAAAACTTTTGAGATAAAGAAGTTTATCTCATGCCAATCTACGCATGTAGTTTATTGCCTGGAGTGCCCATGTGGGCTTATTTATATAGGCCGTACCAAACGGACATTGTGTAAAAGGGTCTCAGAACACCTGGCCAACATAGTGAAAGGCTTCAAATATCATAATGTTTCTCTTCATTTTAGATTGAAACATAATAGAGACCCTTCAGGCCTTAAATTTTGGGGTATAGATAAAATAGATCCAGTGTGGAGAGGAGCAAATTTGGTTAGGGATCTCTCCAAACGGGAGACTCACTGGATTTATTTAACCAACTCTTTAACACCTAATGGCTTGAACGTTGAATTAGACGTGAATTGCTTTATTAGCGACTTTTGACGTATAGCCTGTCTTTATCCCTGATTTTATTACAGAAATTTTCTTTTTCTTTTTCCTTCCTTTTATCATAAATAATATAAATTGCTGTATGATAATACCACTTTTATCCCGTGCGTTTTAATTCGTTTATGTTTTTTAAACGTGCATATCTATTCTGAGGAGATTTTAATGGTTTGGTTTTAATGTATTTTAACTGTTAAATTCTATTATGCAATTGTTTTGTTTATTTATATTCGGCTATAGGATATGTAGCCTGTTTATATTGACACTTTGTGTCCTATTTTTGTATCCATGTTGACATTTATGTAGCACATGTGGTAGATGTTACTATCATTCACACTGATTGCTATACGATTGGTGGTGCACAGCTCTATGTCAATTTTAAATATGTGGCTATAATCTGTGGATATAGTATTTATAGATTTGCAGCTAATTTTAAAAATACAGACATTGGGATGTCTGTGTATTCCTACAACGGTTTGATCTGTCCAGCCCGTTTTCTGGCTAAGTATATTAGCGAATTAAATCTTGGTATGTTATCTCCCCAAAAATATACAATGATTAATCGCTTTGTTATATATACAAAAAATCTAGCCAAATAGCCACATATACACATTGACTTATGTAGAGCATTTTATAAGCTTGTATATCCTCCCATGACCCATGACTTGTTGTCCTCAGGCAGACTGTCAGTAACGATAGTTAGCCGCTACAAGGGGTTAATGGTCCGGAGAGGAGGTTAATAAAGGGAGGCGGTGTGCAGCGTGCTCATGCCCTCCGTAGAAGCCAGTCTGTTGGCGAAACATGTCAGGGCGTGAGCACGCGGACACCCCGACATCATCTTCCATCGGCTGCATGAGACACATCTCCACACCCTGCCGGCTGTAAGCTGAAGTTTGCGATACAGAGGCACGGAGCAGCGGGAGCGGAGCTGAGCGGTGAGGTCTCGATCAGCCTATTGACAATGTGATATGAGAGTTTTATTATTGATTTCTGTGAGTGCACTGATTGAGGGATTAGGGGGGGCATTTTAACAATAAATTCTGCATTGATATACTGCCCTATGAGCCCCTTTCTCGTTTGTGTATTTACTGCCTGATATATATACTGGAGTTGGATTGCTTGATATATGGTATATGGATTGGGGAGATTCTGTGCCAAAAAATCGTGGAGTGATCAGCATCTGGTGATTCAGGAGGATATCTAACGGCTCGTATTACTATAATATCTGGTGAGTGAGCAATACCTGAGGGGGACACGTGGTGTGGTGGAAGTTTTTTTCCTATATCTTCATCCGTGGATTTCACTCTCCTATGGACTTTGTCTCATTCACTAATGTGGACTCTGGTATAGGGTTCTCCAGCGCTGCTTATGTGTTGAATTTTTCTTATGCATTGACTTTATAGAGAATATACACATGATTTTTGTTAAATCAATTTCTTTACAAAAAATTTAGTGACTGAGGTACCCTGGCAGGTTTGAGGACAGTGTTACAGTGGTGAGGAGCTCCAGGATTTCTGTCTGTTATGAAAAAACTAACGTTGATTCTCACACTTGCACATACAATGAATGTTAATAGCTCAGCATTTGTGAGAACATGCCTGCTGGAACGGGGAATAGGGTAAGTAACAGAGCCTCTTCCTGTACCATTGAGAATAAATAATGAACATTTAATCCTTAAGTCTGGTAAACACTGGCCGAAAATCGGCTGTTCAACAGAAGCTGTTCTAATAACTAGCTCCTCTTCAAGGGACATGCTGGCAAACGAGCAATCCATTGGCACTTGTTCGATAGAGAAGCAAGGGAGATTCAACACATCTCTTGTGTTGGTATGGGGATCTGTCAATTTTTCTTTGTTCAACAGCTGGCAAAACTATAAAAAACTGTTAGTGTATACCCAGCTTTATAGTGTTGGAGAACCAGTTGCAAGGGTATTTTGTGTTCCAGCTTACACTTTTTCTGGAAGTATGGTTGCATCAGTCCTGCATCTAATTCATGAAAGCCTTGTGACAGTTTTTAATACGTCTCACGTGTGTGACAGATTCAGGTAGCTGTGCGCCACTTTCACTATGGCTAAGACAAATTCAAAACAAAGAACCAACATTTCAGACATACAGAAACTGGATGTAATTAAGTTCAACTCTATGTTGACATACAAAGACTGCTTTTCCGAACTAGCCAGGCCAGAGTTAGCAGCAGGTTTGCTGTGTGTATACTGTGGCCGCTATGTGTTTATACAGTGAGATAGGGGGCATTCTCACATACACATGTGGCGTTCGTTAAGCAGAGCATATTAGGATGTCAGAGGGAAAAACATGCATGCTCATAGTCCCGGCCAGCCTTTATGCAGGAGGAAATTGGGCAAAACAGAAGAGCCCACATGCAGACCCTATGGCGTGTGTAGGGAGCTTGCACAAAGAGGCTGGATCCACTGTTCCTGCAGCTCTTGACCCCAGTACTGCACAGATGCCCCTAGAACTCCAACAGGCCACTTACATTTCGAGTGTAAGTGTGGGTGCCCAAGACTCTGGCTTCTGCAGCTGTCATCTAAGTTGCTCAGAGCATAGCAGCAGAGCAGGGCATGTGTATTTGGGGAGGCTGAGAGCTGTGTGATACTACATGATTGAGGAAAGGGGCTTGCTCACTATGGTAGCCTTGTTGTGCTGGCCACTTAACATCTACAGGCTGGCATAGAAGCTTGGAAGGGCTTTTCCTACTCTCCACTAGTTTTTAAAAAGACTGTCACGTCTTTGTAAAAAAACATGAATATATTTCCAACAAGTACATGAATCTGTTGCAGGCACTGATATTTTTTGTGAAAATGTGAGACACACTTCTAAAGAATGTCTGAGCCAGCCTTTAGTCCAAGGACTATGTCCAACAGAAAAATAAATAAATACATTCAGACAACTTCAGAAAAGACATAAGCCTATCATACCTAACCCTTGTCTTCAGAAAAAGCAAACCTGGACAGGAGCACGTTCAGAGAAAAGATCAACCAGTCAACACTCAGAGGCTTAAGTTGAAAACTCCTAACCATTGACTTCAAAAAAGTGTGTCATGATAATAGGTCTGAGATCCCCCTGAGAGTGGCAAATGTGGTGTCATTCTGAGAATTCAGAATTATGCGACATTCTAACCTTGTTTAACTCATTAAAACAAAAAATCTTGTGTGTAGGAAATCTACAGATCATTACTACAGGCCAAGCAGTTTAAAATGAGTAAACGAGTCTCAGAGGATCTGTAAACTTCAAAGGACTTCTATCAACTCTCATAAATTGCCAATAATTCTAGCAGTAACATTACTTGGCAGGCCATTGATAACCAGAGTCCTTCTAATGAGGCCTATCATATATCATTACAGCATTACCATCCACCATGTTTACATCTGCCTAGTTTATAAAACCTAGCTAGGTATTTCTTAAGCAGCAGGTGAATAAATATTTTTGGCCTAGAACATGCAAAGCCTTGAGGATTTCTAAATTAAGACATTGTAAAGTTACCATGCCATATTTAGTGGTCCTATTTCCATTAGCAGAGCATGCTTATAGCAGGTAAAAGTTTACATTTACTTGCAAAATTATTTATATCTTGGCATTTCTCATTGCAGAGCCAAATTTAAACATTTCATAAATCCTGATATGCTAAAACGACACCAGAAATACAAATATATTTAAAATTTAGAGAACCCTAAAAAATTAGCAATTAAACATGAGTAGGTTATATGATACAGAAGGATCGTTGGTCACATTCCATCTTTTTGTGTAGGATAATTCCAAGTTTAGCCTTATTCAACTATTGAGAGCATAAGACAATAATATATGAGCTACCAGGTTGTGGTATGTGATGAACTATAAATCTGACACTGTGGCAGGGTCTGCATGAAATATCATAAAACATTTCAGCACTTCTACCTCCCACCCCTAAAGGATCGAAGGTCCACAGGGAGGTTTTTCAAGGATATGCGCTGGGCAGCCCCAGTTGAAGATGACCCAAGATTACCAGCAGTAGATAGTGGTAACTTGTATATTGACAAGGATTGCAGATAATAGGACCTCAGTTTTGCACAAACTGTGAAAATGTAGAAAGCTGACTCTCTTTATGGAAGGTTTACTGAGTGTTCCACAGTTAGGATGCCAGGCAAAAGGGCATGAGGGTGGACAAAAAGATCAGCTGTGACCAAGATCCAGAGCTGCTGGAGGACACTAAAAAGTCACATCCATACTAGGAAAGGAGACAGTAAGGGCTGATCTAAAATGCAGATTATTGTCTGCTAGGAAGTTATCAATGGTAATCATTCAGAAATTCCCTGACAGTCAAGAGGTCCCCTGGAAGAGGGTTAGGGCTTATAATAATCAACCAATGCAAGGGGTGCAATCATCCATGAAGGAAATGGACTCCTCTGCAGGAAGTGAGATTTCAAATGAGATAAAATATGGACTACTAGGTTGTGGTATGTGGTGAAATTAAAATCTGACTGCATTTATAAAATTGACATTGCGGCAGGATCTGCTGAAATATCATAAAACAGTTTAGGCACTCCTACCCCCCACCCTAAACCCTTGTAATGGGGCTCAGGGGAGATCTTAGTTGCACCCTTTAGAAGATTCCCCAAAAAACTGTTGCAACTACACCCTGATAACTCTCCTTTGCCACTAAAAAAATCAGCCAAGAATCAGCCAAGAATAATTTTTCTTGGGGGACAAGGACTCCGATACCTTGGATCAAATTTATGCTTCAATAAACTGAACTCTTCCAGAACCCAAAATACTTAGGTCTACAGGGAGGTTTTTCAAGGATATGTGCTGGGCAGCCCCATTTGAAGATGACCCACGATTACTAGCAGTAGATAGTGTTCATTTGCATCTTGACAAGGATTGCAGATGATAGGACTTCGACTTTGCACTGAGAAACTATGAAATTGTAGGAAGCTGACTCTCTTTATGGAAGGTCTCCTGAGCGTTTCACAATTAGGATGCCAGGAAAAGGCACTGGGGTGGGCATAAGGGCCGGCTGTGACCAGGGTCCAAAACTTCTGGAGGACACTAAAAAAGTCAGGTCCTTACTTGGAAAGGAAGCAGTAGGGGCTGATCCTTGTCAACTATGTAGGTCAAGAGGTCCCTTGGGAGAGGGTTAGGGTTTCAAGTAAGATACCATTCCCAAGGCAAGTCTCTCACCAGTTTATAAATCAGAGATCCCAGGGTGTGGGGAACCCAACAAATCTGAGAAAATACACAATGATGTGTAGTAGTACAGAGTGTTGTAGAAGAATAGTTGAAAGAGATGTCTGATTCAAGGGTCTAGAGCAGAGATCCTCAAACTACGGCCCTCCAGCTGTTGCGGAACTACACATCCCATGAGGCATTGTAAAACTCTGACAATCACAGACATGACTAGGCATGATGGGAATTGTAGTTCCTGAAAAACTGGAGGACCATAGTTTGAATACCCCTGGTCAAGAGTGTAAGCTACAGGGGGAAGCTTGAGCATAAAACTGCAAGGAGGTAAATTAACAAGGGACTCAATAGGATTAACAAATGGTTCACACTTGCAAAACTGGGAGCACATCTTCATGCAGAAAGCTAAGCAGATGGAGACAGAGAACTGCTGTGCCCAAGATCTTTGGTTTGAGTGGGAGTTAGACTTTGGTCACCTACAAGGTATTATTGCAGTAGTAGATGAATGTTAGGGTTCCTCTGCCCCATCCACAGATTTCCTGCGTAGAGGCAAACGCAAACTTCAACCACCTGTAGCACTGGGAATGACATTGTCAAGGGCAATTCCTAAAAGATGCATTCCCTTTAGGGGATGTGAATCAGATATTCCTTAGACATATTCTTGATGTACCAAGCATGTAGCCAATGTGTCTTATGCATATGAACAGATATCATCTCCATCCACAAAAGCTTAGATGCTTGTAAGAAGACATCTGAGCAGGACACTGGACATTTGTTCTAAAAGCTCCAGGGTTTGTCCTTGTGATGGAGGGATCCATAGTGACATGTTTCACAAATTAAGGTCTCCACCAACAAAGGACAGATATTCATTCCAGTTAATTGAAACAGAGCCCATAGTAGAGAGTAGGGATAGACTGATTATGCACTTTTCCCGATATATCGGAATCAGCCCCGGAGGTTACCAATATTTCGGAGTTAGAGGCATCACCCCAGTACCTGCGTCCATAGCTGACGGTCGGCTTTCTTGTAATGACAACTGATGTGACTAAGAAGCCGCTTGGCTGTCATTACAAGGAGCGGGAGGGGACTGGGAGACCCGGGCAACCAGCCTGCACAGCCCCCGAAGACCTGATCAAAGCCACATTCGGCTCTGATCGGGTCTCCATGCAAAAACCCGGAAGTGATGTCATGAGTGACATCACTTCTGGGTACTGTCTGGCGCCAGATTAAAAAAAAATGACAGCATTTAATACAGCCAAACTTGGCGTTTTGAATGCTTTTAAGTGCAGAGGAGGGGTTTGGGATCTTTTAGACCCCCAGATCCCTCCACAAAAGTACCTGTCAAAAAATAAAAAATAAAAATTATTTTTAAATGTACAAAAATATCTGCCAATATCAGCTGATACCAATATGCATTGGCCAAAATATTGGTATCGGTAACGAAAAACCGATATTGGTCGATCACTAGTAGAGAGTTCAACTGTCTGTAAGTGAAATCCTTCACGGTAAGAACACCGTCAGACCACTTAGCAGTAAATTCCCTTTCAAAGGAAAAATGCTCCTTCACATTGTTAGGAGAAGCCCATGTTTTCAGTTCTTGAAGAGGAAAGTTGAAAATATTGAATCTATTGGGAAGGTCTTTTTGGTAACATGGGTCAGGTACACTTAGAGATGGAGGACCAGTAGGATCAGAATTATACTCTGCTGTGAAAGGTGTCTAAGCGCACTTAGAGCTTATGCAGACGGATTGCTTCAATACCCCAGTGCACAAACCAGAAAAAAAAGAAAACAAGTTGACATAATTGGCCTTATAAACACAGGAGAGGACTCAGTAGTGGCTCTCTCCTCTCTCTCTTTCTCTCTCTCCTCACTGGACAAGGAGGTGGCAGTGGGAGCCATTGGATCCTGCTGCTGTCAATCACATATGTCAAGATTAGTGCACTAGAGACCAAGAGAATCAAGTCTCTCACTTTAGCAGCAGCTGAAAGAAACTTTGCACCCCAGCAGAGGAAAATATCAGTTATAGAGTCAGCACTAACTATAAATGTCTTTCACACACCAGTCTACAAAATGTCCTTCCATGGATTTTCGACATCTTATTATCCTATCGAAAGCATGGAATCCACACCATCTTCACTGATCCTGGTACTCCACTCAACAAGATGATTAATCTTGAAAAGAAAGAGGCACTTTCACATTGACTCACTGTAGCGCAGGTGTAGCGCAGGGTACTCACAGTTTTCATGTGCAGTTTTTCATAAACTTACATTGTGTCCTACGTTTTTGATGCATTTTCTGAAAGCACACTAAAAATGAGGGACATAATAGAAGTCTATGGGAAACCACAGGAAACGCACATGAAAACTGCGAGTACCCTGCAATACACCTGCACTGCGGCCAAAATGCAGCAGATGTGCAAGCGGAATACAATATAAAAAGAAAAAAATGTGCAAGCGGAATACAACATACAAAAAGAAGTGCAGTTACCATTATCAATAATACAGTAATTAAAACCCACATATCTTTTCTTATATATACCCACATAAACCCACATATATTTATATTACATAAAAAAAGCACCATGCAAAGGTAATTTACATGTACAATTTCTGTACCTCACGGAGTTCAGAGGAGCTCATATGAAGCAACTAAAGAGCCTCCTCCCTGTTATTTCTCCTTCCCTCACACACACTACATCATCTCCCTCGGGGAAATGCGTGCCAGCCAGTGTCTCCTGAGCCCCACAGCTCACACATCCCAGCAAGCTCTTCGTACCCCCGAACTGCCCATAGCAACCGATGACATCATCAGTCGGCAAGACACGGTCGGGAGGCCCGCATATTTTCAGAGTGCCTGTTGCAGGGGGAAGTGAGCTTTAGACAGTGGACTGGCACCGCTGTAACAATGAAGTGGCCAGCAGTGTTATATCAGATAGCTGCCTAAGTTGGGATCATTTTGCCACAGCACACCTAGGGACTCTTCATGACACACCAGGGTGCTGCGGCACACTGGTAAAGAAACCCTGCTCCATGGATATGCCTCCCCAGACCATCACTGACCCATCACCAAACTGGTCATACTGAACGATGTTACAGGCAACATGATGCTCTTAACGGCTGCTCTCATCTGTGAAAAGCACAGGGCTCCAGTGGCAGACCTACCAATTCTGGTGTTCAATGGCAAATGCCATTCAAGCTCCATGGTTCTGGACAGTGAGCACAGGGCCCATTAGAGGAGGTCGGGCCCTCAGGCCACCCCTCATGAAGTCGGTTTCTGATTGTTTGGATAGAGACATTCACACCAGTGGCCTGCTGGAGGTCATTTTGTAGGGCTCTGGCAGTGCTCATCTTGTTCCTCCTTGCACAAAGAAGCAGATACAGGCCCTGTTGATGGCTAAGAACCTTCTACAGCCCTGTCCAGCTCTCCTAGAGTAACTGCCTGTCTCCTAGGAATCTCCTTCATGCTCCTGAAGCTGTGCTGCGAAACACTTTACCCTATCAAAACAGATATTTGTACATGGGAGTCAAACTCAACTTTATCATGGACTGTATCAGCATTATGGTTGCCATCAAAGGGCCAGTTGTATCTGTAAGACCATATACATTTATTCAGGGCTTTTTTTTCTCAGAAAGTAATTGCAGATCCCCAGCCAGATCCCACTACCCCCTCCCCCCCCCCAAGTTTCATTGAACTACATCAAATGGTGGGTGTAGCCAACAGTGGGGGGATCCTAAATAAAGTAAAAAAGAAAATACCAGGAGTGCATTATGTGCTGGGTTCAGGGATGTGCTATGTACAAAGTGCAGAGTTCAGGTGTGCCCTATGCACAGAGTGCAGAGTTCAGGGGTGTCTTATGCACAGGGGTGCACTACGTACAGAGTGCACAGCTCAGGGGTGCGCTGTGTACAGACTGCAGGGTTGATGAGTGCACTACATACAGAGTGCAGGGTTTAGGGGTGTTCTATGCACAGCATGCACAATTATCCTCTCTTTCACAGGATGTCCACACCTCACTTCCACCACTTCTTAGCTCTGACCTCTGCACCGCTCTCCCCTATTCCCTACCTCTGCACACATCTCCCTCCACAGCCCTCTTCTTTCTTCTCCACTACCCCCAAAAGCTTTCTCACATCTCACCTATCTGGCCCATCTTTAGAACCTCCTGGAAGTGTAGGCAGCTCCGCCTCTCTCATTTGCAGGGAGATCATTGGCTGGCATCTGTGAACCTGAGCACATATGGGGTTTACAGTGCTGCTTACCATGTGGTTCCCCATTCCACACTGCACCTGCATCTGCTGCTTCCTTGTTCCCGCTGTGAGTGCAGGGCAGGCAGGTATCTGTGTGGAGCAAATGCCAAAGGCCCTGGGTGCAATGGCCACATGAAATGGCCTGGCGGGCTGGATTACCCCCGCGCGCCATGTGTTTGACAGAGAAAATCCTCCTAACCTGAGAGAAGTGATGATTAGAGGACATCAGAAAAGAATTGTAGAAAGTTACAGATCAGGAGGTAGGAAAGGGTTACAAAATGTCTAAAGACTTGGAATTTCATTAGTCTATAGTCAGGCATATAGTTTACAAAAGAAAGAAATTCACTAACTTTCCAATCCAAATGTCAAACTATCTATATGTAAAACTCAAAAGAATCTGGGTCATGTGAAATGACAGTGATCAGAATAAGAAGTAAATTAACTGAGTGGCTCAAACAGAATTCATTCCTTATTTTACAATGGCCATGTGAGAGTCCCAAGCAGAATCTCATCGCAATGCTGAGGATATGAATCTAAAGTAGGCCATTGAAACAAGACATCCTAAAAGAGTAAATAGTGTCTTTTATTTGATATAATTGTATTTAGCTGTCATTATTATTACTTGAATGAAGACTTGAATTCTTTATTTTTACGCTGTTTTCTTAGCATAGAAACAGTCTGCTTTTGGCACTGATCCTAGCACAGTAAGATCTGAAGATGTTGACCTAGCGTTAGCAGTTACGATAGTGTAAAGTTAGGGGCCAGAGGTTAGGGACCACAGACATGAAATGTGAACAAAACACATCCTTCTATACTGTGTACTTGTTTCTATCCAAAGCACTGAATGTGATTCTGTTGCCTCATTCCTCTCTTATCTGCATGAGTAATTTCTGACAGCTTTTCCCAAGATAATTGGTGACTGGGAGGAGAGCTTCAGCACAGCTGTGCATGTTCCCATGTACTGTGAGTAGAGGGTGTGTCCCTTCTCTACAATCAGAATTATCTTCACTGAGCTCTGCAGTGTGACACTTCAGGTCCCTCCCTCTGTTTTTCTGAGCTAAGAAATTATGTGTAAAATGTGTGTTTTGGACGGTTGTAGAGAACAGAGGGCTGCCAATAAACAGGTACAACGTATGTAGGAGGATTTTATTTTTATCTCTGTGTATCATCTGAGGCTGGTCCTTAATGTTCCAACATGACTAGGCACTAGTGCACAAAGCAAGGTCCATAAAGACATGGATGAGCGAGTTTGGGGTGGAGGAACCTAACTGGCCTGCACAGAGTCCTGACCTCAAGCTGAAAGAACACCTTTGGGATGAATTAGACCAGAGACTGTAAGCCAGGCACTCTCGTCCAACATCAGTGCCTGACCTCACAAATATGTTTCTGGAAGAATGGTCAAACATTCCCATAGACAGACACCTAAACCTTGTGGACAGCCTTCCCAGAAGAGTTAAAGCTGTTAACCACTTAAGCCCCGGAAGATTTTACCCCTTCCTGACCAGGGGGTATTTTGCGATTCGGCACTGCGTGACTTTAAGGACAATTGCGCGGTCGTGCGACACTGTACCTAAACAAATTTGACGTCCTTTTTTTCCTACAAATAGAGCTTTCTTTTGGTGGTATTTGATCACCTGTGCGATTTTTTGATCATGCGCTATAATCAAAAAAGAGTGACAATTTTGCAAAAATAACAATATTTTTCACATTTTTTTATATGAAATTCCCCCCCAAAAAAAATGTAAAAATCAAAATTTTTTAAAATTTTTGCCCAATTTGTTTTCTGCTACCTATGTTTGGTAAAAAAAATCACAATAAGCGTATTTTGATTGGCTTGCGCAAAAGTTATTGCGTTTACTAACTAAGGGAAAGATTTTTGTCATTTTTGTTGTTTTTTTTTTTAACGAGTAATGGCGGCGATCTGCGATTTTTTTTGCAGCGCTGCGACATTGCGGCGGACAGATCGGACCCTTGACTGACATTTTTTACACTTTTGGGGGTACCAGTGACATTACTACAGTAATCAGTGCTATAAATATGCACTGTTACTGTAAAAATGACACTGGCAAGGAAGGGGTTAACTTTATTGGAGAGGAAGGGGTTAAGTGTGTCCCAAGGGGGGTGATTCTAACTGTGCAGGGATGTGGCTGTGTGTGTAACAGCACAGATCAACGGTCCTACATAGCAGGACCGTTAGATCAGTGCTTTTACACAGGGAAGAATGACAGGCGGCTTTGTTTACATTAGCCGCCTGCCTTTCTCCCTTCACAGCAGACGATCGGGAGTGACCGGCAGACATCGGGTCCGCCGGTCACATGCACGGAGGTGTCCGTGAACAAGCCAAGGCGGGAGCGCGCCTCCGGTGGCGCGCGCTGGCCCGCTATTGGCTCCCAGGCTAGTGACGTACATCACTTTGCCTGGCTGGGGCTGACCGCCGCAGTATATGTACTTGCGGCGGTCGGCAACCGGTTAACGCTGCAAAAAGGTGGACCAGCTCAATATTGAACCCTACGGACTAATAATAGAATACCATTAAAGTTTAAGTGCATGTAAAGGCAGGTGTCCCCATGCTTTTAAAATAGTCAGAAAGGTAGGAACAGGGAGCTCTGGGGAAATGAACTGAAGCTCTGGGGGAAAGGAGGGTGGAGGGGAGATAAAAACAAAAGGCTGGTGGTCCTAAGGTATGCACTTTAGCAGCACTCCAAGGTGCTTGTCCTGATATGTCTGTCTGACCTGGCAACAAATAAAGAACCCCGACAAGCATTCATCCAACTGTGGTATGCGGCTATTTTATTTCTCGTTATACCTATTAAGAAGAAGGAGCCAATAGGTCACTCTCAAATGCATCCCACCCACTTCTGACATCACTGTCAGGTCCTGCGTTTAACACTGGTTCTCACAGTAGCGATCGCTCTTCCAACTTCCACCTTCCATGATTTTCTCTTGCTGGATGGCCCAAGATCATCCATCAGTGCTGCAGCCTGATACAGAGACACCATGTATGGACAGAACCCTCTTGACTCCCGCTGGATGTCTCCTGGATACTGCTGAAACTCAGTGACTTTTATTATACAGTTGAGCCTTGTAAGTGTTTTATCTCCTTGAGGCAATAAATACCTGTTTATACTGCACTTAGAAGCACCTTCTGCAGTTCCCTTTTGTGCCAATACTTTTGACAATACAGTGTATGTTGGCTGAAATTGCTGGCCACATTCTGAAAATATTTACCTTTCTGTCGCTATTTTGCGTGTGTCAGAGAAAAAGTCTGATTTTTTTTATTTTTTATCTCTATATTTATTTTTGGTCACGGACTCAGAAAGCACTGAAGCCAAATGATCAGAATGACAGGTGGTCAACTAGTATTTTCATACTACATATTTCTCCCATGCTAGCTTAATGCACAAAGAGAAACTCTGCTGTACCTTAAAAGGGCAAAGCAACATTCAGACAGGTGACTACAAGAGTTATGTACTGATACAGCAAGTGAGCTTAGGCTGAAAAGGCCTGTGTGTGGATATTAAAAAAACTGTAAATGGTGGGTCCAGTCTTATTGTAAATCATGTGCATTGTCCTAATGCTTTGCTGGTCCAACAAAGTTCATCATATTGATTATGTTTGTTGTTCATGACCACAATTAGTAATACATACTGTGATGCGTATGACATAGCCTATCAAGCCACCAATTATACTAAATTTCATATTTGCATTTCTATTGGTAAAGACGGATCACTGTACTTTATTTTTTTCAAACCTATCCTAGTTATTTGCTATCATTAAGTCAGAATACAAACCCTTAAGCACAACCCATGGCCACGCTATAGGACACATTACTTCTGAATATCTATCTGGCTTCCAGATTAGCCAATTGGAATTTAGGCAAACCATGGGCAAGATTTCACTGACCAAGCCCAGGTAATTGTAAAGGTACTAAGAGAAATATGGAGGCTGTGATTGCTGAACTAGTTATCTAGCTCTCTCTGGCTTAAGTGCTTTCTTAGTCATCTACCAGAACAAGAATGCAACAGGTGAAGTCAAAACTCTCGATCTGAATATTTAATCTGGTATAGAAAGTAAAGATGTAATTAAGCCAATTATCTAACACAACCGGTACCTCATGACATGGATGACTTGAGATTTTAGCTGAGTAAGGATTGGAGCTAGTACAATTTTGAACACTCTTGGTGAAGAGGACAGCCCAGTTGGCAGGGAGACAAATTGAAAGTGTTGGTTTCCCACATAAAAGCACAACATTGGTGTGCAGGAAAATTGGGAATGTAAAAATATACATCTTGGATGTTCGCTGTTGCCAGAAATTCTCCTAACCTGAGAGAAGTAATGATGGATGGGAAAAGCAGATATCCGTTTAGGGATTTTAGGTCCAAAGTGGGGCGATTGCTTCCATTCAGTTTTGGAAGCATGAATCGGTTTGGGTAAAACCTTTTAAACCTTCCCTCTGCAGGAGCTGGGATTACTACTCCTTGTATCTGAAGTTGACTCAGGGCAGCTCACACGTCTACCTGACTTTGAAGTGAAGCTGGCAGATTGGAGGTTAGATATTAAGGAGGGGACAGGGATAGAAAATGTATTTTGTAGCCCCTGGAAAAGACAAATTGGATCCAGAGCTCCAGGATGCTTCTGCTCTATATTGGTGCAAATGCTAACAGATATCCCTGCACTCTAGAGAGTTAAAGCACCCTTATTGTGAAGAGGGCTTCTGGGTAGATTTGGAGGGTTTTGGAGTTCAAGATTTGTTTCCACTTTTAATCTAAGGGAGGATACCTTGGTGGAAGGAAAGGCCCCATTTCTATGGAAAGCGGAAGTAGACAAATTAGTAATAGGCTTAGATAATTTTTTCTGTCTTAGAAGAGAAGTTCACCCCAGTATCTTCCTTAAAAAATGTATCAAGGGATTCACCAAACAGACATTTACTATCAAAAGACAAGTAAAAAAATATACCTTTTGCAAGCAGATTCAGCAGACCAAGCCTGCAGAGCATTGTCATCCTAGAGACCTGGCAAAGTACATTCTTTTGGGAATCAACACATAATTGCAAGCCAAGGGTATGAGCTACAATTGTTCCAGAAGAACAGGGTCATCAATTACAGGATTGTGTTCTCTTCATTTGTCCAGTCCATTAAACAAAAGTCAATAAACATAGCCACAATGGTCGCTTGTAAAGCAGGACCAATAAGAGCAAAGGTTGCTTTCAATTGGGTTTTTAAGAGTCTATCAACAGAACATTTTTTACCTTAATACATTTCCTACATTAATGTAAAAAATGTTCCAGTAGTAGTAGTGCCCATTCACCCCCCTTATACTTGCCTGATTCTTATCTTGATCCAGCGATGTGCCCATCTGCTGTGGTGCTGATCTCCCTCTCTCTTAGGACACAAGACACAGAGGCAGAAGCCCTTGGCTCCTGCTGTTGTCAACCAAATTCCAAGATGAGGGAGTGGGGTTGGGCCAAGCTGCACTGTGTATGTCCATGGATCACATCTAAGCAGTAAAGCAGAATGAGAAAGACCCACCAATATTTAAAAAGGTAAACATTATAAAAACATTACATACTGCTAATGTAGTGGGGAATAACTCACTAAAGCAGATAACACCCCACAGGTAAAAGTAGGACATGGTCATAAATACAGAAAAACCTTGTCTTACCTTATCAGTGCTGCAGATTCCCAGAGGGAACCAAACCTCACTCACCGCAATTGGCCTTCCCCTGAAGTTATCTTTAGGGTCAGGGTGTCATAGTAATGGACCACAGCACTTGACCTATATATCACCCTGTGGCTAATGTCACTAAATGCACCATGTGACAAGATGAGTGCCAAATGCAGGTTCCAGTGCCCAAAGCAAACATTACAGGCCATCCCTGCTGCTGTGGGGTATGGGTATGGTTTTCAACATGTTCATCGAGGGTAACCGATCTGAAAACTGCTTGGGAGCCCTGAGGCAATGAGCAGTTAGGTCTTGATAGAGTTGGCATTTGAAGTAGTGAAGAAAAAAATAATGGTTTAGATACTTAACCATAGCAGAAGAGGTCCATCACATAAGGACACTAGGACACCTAAGGACACTAGCAACAAACAAAGTTCCACGGAGTTGGTGGGGTTGGTTTATTCTCCCTGGAGAAGAGACGCCTGAGGGGGGCATGATAGCAATTTTTAAATATCTCAATGGGGATCTCAGCTTAGAAAAAAAGCTGTTCAGTCGAAGGGATTGCATGAGGACTCGAGGGCATACAATGCGATTAGAGGAGAAGCGTTTTAACCTCAGGCAACGTGGGGGGTTCTTTACTGTTAGGGCTACAAGATTGTGGAATTCTCTACCACAAGAGGTGGTTTCTGCGGGAAGTATGGTGGCTTTCAAAAGACTCTTAGACGTACATCTCAAGGATCAGAACATTCAGGGCTATGTGAGATGATTACGGCCACACACACCTACACAGGTTGAACTGGATGGACTATTGTCTTTATTCAACCTCACCTACTATGTAACTATGTAACTATATATGAGAGGTGTTCTCAGGTGTTCCCAGCAAAACTTTTGCCAATCACCTGAAGATAGAGGCGTATAACTCATGGTCTACAAGTGGAAAACCTGTGTCCTGTACTGCATGATTAAGATAAACATTTAAATTTCTATGTTGATGTTCCAGTGTTACCTTAACTTTCTGTCTAGTAACATGTTGTCAGCAGTATGGAAAGTAAATCTCTGTAAAACGGAGCCCTGGATAACAGTAAAAACACAGTGGGGGGTTCTAACCTCTAAATTTAAGTTAGACATATATTTTAGGAATTGCAATTGTGAAAAATACCTGTGAAAAACATAGAAAGCCTATTAAAACACCTACCTAGCCAATAAAAAAAACTATGCTAATACTAGAATTCCAAATACTGTAGCTATACAAAGATTGGTGTGTAGTAAAATGTTATATAATATTTTGGTAATATTCACAGTTTGCTGACTGTGCACTTCCATTTTTATTTGGTGATGCTCGATCAGCCTTAAACTGTCAATTTTCCTTATTTGTATCCCATGAATGTGGGACTTATTACCATTTTCCTGAGCTTTGCTGAATTTATGCAGATCAGCCACTTATGTCTCTTTGTTTGACTAACGCCTGCTTCATAATTACCTTGCAAACAAAGAACAGCATTTTAAAAAAAAATGCAGAGCAAAACAACAACATCAATTTCTCTAAAGACACATGCACTGAAGAGCCAGGGAGGACCTTGCTGCTTTGTAATAAATACATTAATAGTGTCACTTTGCTGTGAGACAGGTGGTAGCGCAGTCACTGCAGATATGTTATAATGGCATGTGACAGATAAAAGCTATTTTCACTGTGCTGACATAAGTACAGTGCCATAGTGCAAACAAAGGAACTTAACACCTATTTCATGATGTCAAGCCAGGGTGTAGATTGCATGCATCTCGAAACCCTGGCTGATGATGACAGGTAACATGCGACTCTGGCATTAAACAGGTCAAGTGGTCATATTTCTGTAAGTGAGTTTATGGGGATAAGCCATCCTGTGTAGAATTCTACTGTGGTCACACAATTCTAACAGAAAATAGAAAATCAATTACCTAAAGACAATCTAATCAGTGACTGCATCTGTATACCTTTATCACATAAAAAAGGTTATCCAATTAATGAAACAAGCACAAAAAAATCACATTCTATTTTTCTACCAAGATGATGTTGCAATAGGAGAGTTGTGAAAAAGAACACGTATGTTACACATGGCAAAGATAAAATATGTAACAATATTTATGAGCATTCTGAAAAACTATTTCACAACACAGTGGACTTGATGAACAGTCATTTCAGCTCTGGCACACTACGCACTGTATTTCATAATCAGCTCTTAACCACTTCAGCTCCGGAAGGTTATTCTCTTTTAACCACTGCAGCTTGGGAAGAATTACCCCCAGGTCATTTATTGCGACATGGCATTGCGTTATTTTAACTGATAACTGCAAAACTGTACCCAAATAAAATGTATGTCCTTTTTCTCCCACAAAGAGCTTTCTTTTGGTGGTATTTGTTCACCTCTATGGGTTTTTTTGTTGTTGCGCTATAAACAAAAAAACACCAACAATTTTGAAACAGAAACAAAAAACAATAGTTTTTACTTTCTGCTATAAAACATATCCAATAAAAAAAAATGTCAAAAAAAAAATCAAGTTTCTACATCAATTTAAACCAAAATGTATTCTGCTACATATTTTTGGTAAAAGAAAAATCCCAATAAGCATATATTGATTGGTTTGCACAAAAGTTATAGCATCCAAAAACTATGGGAGATATTTATGGAATTTGTATTTATTTATGTTTACTAGTATTGACGCCAATCAGTGACTAAGTGTCCTTTCGCACGGCCCGCATCCGCCAACGGAGCTGTTCTGCTCAGCGGGGGATCAATCCTCCGATCCCCGCTGAGCAGGCGGATTACAGCTCTGTCTGTGTGCAGAGACTGAGCTGTCAGATCCCTGCTGTCCTCTATGGGGAAATCGGATGAGAACGGACCGCATTTCCGCTCTCATCCAATCCCATCTGATCCGATTCGCTGGACGGATGGAAAATAGGGTTTCCATCAATCCGGATTTCACGGATAGGATCAGAAGCGGATAGCAGCGGGTGTCAGCGGAGATGTCTCCGCTGACATCCGCTGCCCCATAGGGATGCATGGAGCATCCGATCAGGTCCGCCTGAAAAACTGACAGGCGAATCTGATCGGATTGTTTGTATGAAAGGACCCTTATAGTGTGACTGCGATATTGCGGTGGACAAATTGGACACCTAATTGACACTTTTTTGTAAACCAGTGACACTTAAACCGCATTCACATTGATCCGACTTGGACCGCGACTTGTCAGCCTTCCATTGTGTAGTACAGGAGCCGTTCTAATAGGAGCGACACAAGTCTCTCTGACTTAGAAAAAGGGTCCTGTACTACTTCGGGGCGACCTGGAGGCGACTTGCATAGACATTCATTTTATGAAGTCCATGCAAGTCGTGCCGAAGTCGTGCTGCACGCGACTTCACAGGTCGCCCCCTAAGTCAGAGCGACCTAGTGTGAACCGGCACTTATACAGTGATCAGTGCCAGAAAATATGCACTGTCACTGTACTAATGACACTAGCAGGGAAGGGGTTAACATTTAGGGAGATTACGGGGTTAAATGTGTGGCCAATATGTGTTACTGTGTACTGTGTGAGGTATTTTTACTAAGCAATGTGCTGTTTTTTTCTTCCTGCTTAGCACATTGCTGCTGTAAGAAGAGAGCCCTCTGTTTGTTTACCTACACAGGGCTCTCTTCGGTAATTTCCAGAGCCGATCATCGGCTGCCGGCGATCAATCAGTGGCTGGCGGCAACCACTGATTGGTTCATGCTGCAGAAATTTGCAGCACAGCCGGGCCAGCGGGAGCGCGCTCCCTACTAGTTACATGATCCAGCAAAGCTTTGCTTCCTCATGTCAGAGCTTCCATCAAGGAGAACAGTAAGCAGTACAACAGTGGCATCACCAAATATTACTATAAATCTTCTTCCAGCAGTCAGTCCCATAAATATTACACTGCAGACTTAAAGCTATAAGGCTGTAGGCACAACGGTGCCCTGACACAAACATATACCAGGAATCCTAGTTTTTTTTTCAGGGGAAATTCAAGGCAAAAGGTTAATTTTTCCAGGGTATTATTAGATACAAGTAACATTTGTAGAGGCACCCTACAGCATAGCAGATCTTCACTTTTTGAGTTAATTTCCACATTATTGTAGCTATTGAACACTGTATTATATGGATGTTGAATGCCTACTGGGTATAGCTATACAGACTAGATAGTGTACATGTTTAATACGTAGAGCTACAAATCTGTTGCACTGTACTTCAATGGTAAAACTATTATCCAACTGAAACATTATATAAAAATTTTATTTAAAAGTAGGTCTCCATATTTTTTGATTTTAAAGTAAGTACAGTATATTACTAACTTTAATGTTTTACTATATGCCAGTGTGAGTCGCCAACAGGCTGGAGGTCTTCAGACTTAACGCCGCCAGTCAACAGTCACACACAGGCTGATCAAACTGACTTATAAATATAAATTGCAGACTTTGGATTGTCATAAAATTTTAAATAGCATATGCAGAATAAAAGAGAATTAATTGAAATGGAATGAAAAGGGTATATAGCATGGGTGTGGTACAGCTGTGTCCCTGAGATATTAACATGCCAGCACTCTTTTTGGCATAAAATCACATTTTGCTGATGTCCTGACCTATACAGGTTGCCTTCCATATGCTAATTTTCTGTTCTTTAACTGAAAGTTGATCCAAACCCAATCACTAAAATCCCATATAGGTTTTAAGATTTTACTTATTGCTATTATTACTGTAATTTTGAAAGTTCTTTCAATCTCTTTAAATCTGCAGTTTTCATTAAAAGAATACCTGATGATCCTGCCATATTCTTGTCCAAACACTTCAGTAACTCCCAACTTTTGGATAATTTACAAACACATTTGGAATACAATATTAAAAAAACCTCATTTGACACTGACCTTTCCACTGAGTACTGTGACACCTAAGGAGCCTAATCAATGTATACACACCACATAATATATACACATAGAACAGGTGCGCTATCAGAAAATAATTAAATAAGTGCTAAAAAAAAAATCAATGGGAGCAATCCAAAAGTTCAAAATTAATTATACAGTATATAAAGTGCACTGCCAACTGAATGATATGATAAGTGCTGAAAATCGAATGTATGTGACCAATCCAAAAGTCCAATATAAATTGCAAGTGGAAGCAATAAAGAAAAAAATAAAGAAATACATAAAAGGCTATCTACCAAATATTAGTGAAATGTGCAGGTTCCCAGGTTCACCCACAGAAGTGTGAATGATGGTGTAGGAATCACTCCAAGTAATCTTGTGCCCTCCACCACAACTGAGCAGCTTACCAGATGCTATGGATCTCCAGTGACAGAGATCAATCGAGCATGTGCCATAACAAGCACCCCTAGATACCCTGTGGTTGTCCTCAACCAACAATCAAGCTGAGCAGCTCCAAGTTGACAAACCCAAGCAGGCTGTTTGTATCAACCACATTGGAGGAAGAAAACAGAGGCTGATCTAATGTGAAAACTGCTAGGCATATATTTATTAAAAACACAGACAGGTAGTTACATAATAGAAGCAAATCATATGGGCAGAAACACAGATGCCTCACCGCTAAGCCTCTTCGGCAGGCGTACAACGTTACAAGCAGGGCTTGAGTCCCACAGGAACGCATTAGAACGGCATTCCTTAACTTTTTCCACAGCAGGAACGCTGTTATCATTAGCAGCCTTGTCCTGGTGCCCTCAAACAGAATCCCGGTGCCACCTTCTGCTCTAGGATGGCAGGTCAGTAAGCCCAGATTCCGGGTTCCCGGCCCACCATCCCCGAGCATCAGTGTGAAGGAACTGAAGAAACTGAGCAGGCACTAGAGGAAGCAGTGATACCAAATGTACTGTGCCTGCTCTCTACTGCAGATGCATGCTTCCTCCAGTGCGGCTCCTGTCACACTGATGGTCAGGAACCAGCCAACAGCACCCACCAGCAGTACCCGCCAGCAATACAAGCCAGCAATCCCAGCCAGCAGTACCCACCAGCAGTACCAGCCAG
This sequence comes from Pelophylax lessonae, assembly GCF_965119305.1. Lineage (NCBI taxonomy): Eukaryota > Metazoa > Chordata > Amphibia > Anura > Ranidae > Pelophylax > Pelophylax lessonae. The sequence continues at coordinate 88,107,402 of NC_138777.1, read as the reverse complement.
CAATACAAGCCAGCAGTACCAACAAGCAGTACCCACCAGCAATACGAGCCAGCAGTACCAGCAAGCAGTACCCACCAGCAATACAAGCTAGCAGTACCCGTCAGCAATACAAGCTAGCAGTACCCACCAGTAGTACCCACCATCAATACAAGCCAGCAGTCCCAGCCAGCAGTACCAGCCAGCAGTACACACCAGCAGTTCCAGCCAGCAATACAAGCTAGCAGTACCCACCAGCAATACAAGCCAGTAGTACCCACCAGCAATACAAGATAGCAGTACCCACCAGTAGTACCTGCCAGCAGTACAAGCAAGCAGTACCAGTCAGCAGTACCCACCAGCAGTACCAGTCAGCAGTACCCACCAGCAATACAAGCCAGCAGTACCCACCAGCAGTACCAGCCAGCAGTACCCACCGACAGCACCTACCAACAGTACCCACCAGCAGTACCCACCAACAGTACCAGCCAGCAGTACCAGCCAGCAGTACCCAATAACAGTACCCCCCCAGCAGTACCCAATAGCAGTACCAGCCAGCAGTACCCACCAACAGTACCCACCAGCCGTACCCACCAGCAGTACCAACCAGCAGTACCAGCCAGCAGTACCCATCAACAGTACCCGCCAGCAGTACAAGCCAATAGTACCCACATGCAATTCCCACCAGCAGTACCAACCAGCAGTACCCACTAGCAATACCAGCCAGCAGTACCCACCAGCAGTACCCACCAGCAGTACCAGTCAGCAGTACTTACCAGCAGTATCCGCCATCAATTTCCCTGCCAGCAGCACCAGCCAGCAGTACCCACCAGCAGTACCAGCCAGCAGTTCCCCCACCAGCAACATACACACTTTTATTTTTGAGTTGGGGGGATCTTGGGTGAGTTCCCCCACTTTTTTTTCCCAGGACTTGACCTCTGGTTACAAGTTCAAGCCCCTCCCAGCGCATTTCACGTCAGAGTGCATCGTCAGGGGAATGGGAGCAGTGAACCAGTTACACCATATTAAAAATATATAAACTCATCCATCCACGTGACCTGGCATGTGCAATTCCAGAATATACAGATCATCAAAAAGACGGCATCGGCCCCAGGCCAAACACAAGAGATCAAACTAAGACAACTGACTTGCCTTAACACTCAAACTAAAGGACACTTTATTGCTATCAATGTAATATCAAACATGGCTTCCAGGTGGAGACCAAGCAATAGAGGTCCAAGGAAGACAAGTCAGACTATACATCAGTAATGGTGCCATCTTGTGCATTAAAAAAGAGGTCAAAGAATAACTGGATCCACTGACGCTATCATGTGTAAAAAAATAATTTGAAACTAAAAACACGTTATTCTAAAAATCTGTTTATCTATACACACCAAATAGCCCAAGCCCCATATCCCCCACAGTACAGATCACTCCCAACTGTCCCAATTCCCCACCAAGTACTGATTCCCCCCCACAGCCCTAAATCCCCCTCAGCACAGACCCACCCATCCCCCCAGCCCACCTCCTCAGTACAAATCTCTTCAGTCCACATGCCCCTGAAACCTTTCCCTCAGTGAAGCCCTCTTCTCAGTACAGACGTCAAGTACAGACCACCACCTCAGTGCAGACCAACTTCCTGCTCGCCATTATAGACCCCATCACCCTGAAAGTAACTCAGCAGATGCCAGATACCTCATATGAAGTGGCAGAGAGAAGACTAGAGCTGAGGAGGAGCCTCTCACAACTTCCCATATGCATGATCTGAAGACGGGATTTGCATATAAAAGCCACTATATGAATGCACTTTGGACACAATGTACAGAGCCCTTGTTGGATAAAGCCCTTGTACATGACACGCAAGACAGTATTGCACAATCTGGGTCTGTTGGAAGGTATGCACATTGTTATGAAGTGACAACTGTCCATCAGCTGTGTACCTGCTTTGTCACTCTCCTACATTTGCCTTTAAACATTGCCTACTAACACACATTGTGTAGGTCTACCTACCGATGACACTTTCTGGAAGCTGGTCCAGAGCAATTATTTCCAGCTGATGCTGGTGAGAGTTCATGTTCACAGGAGGTGTGTGAAAAAGTTTGGAAGAGATCATGAGCACCAAGATGCAAAAAAAAGAATGAAAAAGATGAATGCAGTATTTTATTGAAACAAGTCTGTTTTTTTAATCATATGCAGTACTTTACCTAAATAAAATTCCTCCAGTTAGGGTTCAGATCTTCTTTATCAATGTGATAGCCCCTCAGTAGCTAAATGATCAGGATGGAATGATTATTACTGTCTATATATTGGGATAATTCTGCGGAAATCTAATGCTAAGCCATGCAATTACCATCAGATTTGTTAGCCTGCTGTGAGTTCCATCTTAGTTGGTCATTGGTTTTCCTATCATGCTAGACTTACAACTCTGCTGTTAAATATGAGGCAGTGGCTGTTTACAGCCTGAAAATGGAAGAGGTGGTGCCCTCCAAGTAAAAAACTTTGCAACAGATTCACAAATATTTGCTCTAGAAAACTGTATACATTGAGGTAAAAAGCCAAATATGCTGGAAAATTGATTTAGGGTTTTCATACACTTAAGTCGAAATCCAAGGTGAAGGAAAATACATTGAAATAATAAAATTAACCCTAGATTTTGAAAGCATATACACACGTTAGTACAGTTGTAAAATGAGGGCTCACAGAAGTCAACACCTTAGCATGTGGGAACTGTTTGAAGGCTTTCCCCTGGTTAACCCTCCTGTCATCACAATTACAACACCAAAGGAGTCAGAACTATAATCTCCACCTGGTGACAGCGGAGGAAATTTAATGTTAGCCATTTTTCCATGGTATCGCTGGCAAGACGATACTGGGGTTTGGCTCTTGGGAACACTGCAGGACAAATTATAAAAGTAGTATATTATCTCTAAAAGAGACGTGCGGGATTCCAAAATAACAAACATATTTACTAACCTAGATAGCTGCAGCATCGATCTGAGCTGCATCAGTCCCCCGCCAGCTCTACAGCGAGGACTGGGTGATCAAGGTCCATTCTGAGCACAGAGCAGTGACTGTCAGTCACCTCTCTGTGCTCTGCCCCTCCAGCACTTACTGGAGCATTGGACTGTGGAGGGAGCAGGAGCGGCTGGCTCAGGCTCTCAGTGGCGAGCTGAGAGGTTGAGCAAGCTGATGGCCAGCCATCTTTGTGGATCCTGCCATTATTTTCAGGATGCCTGCAGAGCCTGGACCGGCAATGAGATGTCAGCTGACAGTAGGCTTTAGCCCCCTGTCAGCTGATTCTGGGTCACAGGAGTACAAACAAATTGCACATGCCAAAAGAGCGTTGGCCATACTTCACGGATAATTGTTATTTTGAAATTTCACCTTAAAATATTTTGGGAAATGTTTTGGTTTAATATCATGGAGCAGATTTTTGATACCATACTGGTCCTAAAAACATGTAAAAACATATGTTCAAATACACTGACTGTTTCTAGACGAACTTGATATTTTTTTTGGTACTGAGTCAAAAGTATTGACAATAAATTATGAGAATGATACATTCCAAACCTGTAGGTGCAGCATTATATCCAGTCAAGCAGTATACTGTATTCATGAAATTCCCTGAACCAAAACAGAATAAATAGCATAAATGATAATAAACGCAATTAAAGCTTGATCCACAGGCTTCCATCATGTTGTGTGGCAGGCCCCCCAATACCTCTTCTCCATGGTGCTCCAGTCAGAGGTTGCACTCTGACATCATCATGTACAATACACAAATATTAGCCTTGCATTGTTTGTGAGGGCCCACTCTCAACCTGGGACATCCAAGTCAACAGGAGAGTGTTGCAGCAAGGAATAAGGTAAGTATTACAATTTATTCCTTTTTCCTGTATAACAAGCAGTTGAAGTGATTGTAATTTTTTTTTTTTTTAATAAAATAATAAGACATGTTATAATTACCTGTTCTGTGCAATGGTTTTGCACAGAGCAGCCCCAATCATTCTTGTCTGGGGTCCCCTGCTGACGCTCCTGGCTCCTCCCCACCACCAACTGCTCCCATAGGAAGCAGCTTCCTTTGGGGGCATTCATGCTTGTTGAATCCCAAGCTGGCTGCTTGTGTCTATTTAGACACACACCCCAGCTGGGCCCCGCTCTCTGCTCACAGGTTTTGAATGACAGCAGTTCAGAGCAATTCCAGAGTTCAGCTTTAACCTCATATTAAAAAATAATGTAAGTTCATTTATTTTTATGAGTAGACCTGTATGTCAACAAGCTCCATTGGTTGACTATTTAAAACAAGAGCAAAGCATTTGTATAGACACTGTTGTAGAGCAATTGACCTTAGTGCAAATTAATATTCTTGTGAGTAAATAAATGAAGAAAAAACATTTTGAATAAGCTGATTCCATTGAATATGGCTTACCTTGTCAGTGTAGATAAAGAAGAGGCTAACCACAATAAGCTCCAGTAAGAAGATTATCAGCAACAGGATAAAGAACTAAACAAAAAAAAAAGATGCACAGTGATTATTATTTAACAAAGCAATACATTTCCATGTTACTGCAATATGTAAATAATTGTTAAAAGTTGCATATATGAAGTTGCCATGGTCTGTGCCTTCTATTCAGATCCAAGATCACATTCCATTTTCACTGTACAATGTCAGTACACAATTGTGTAGCATAGTAAATATTTGCATTAAAAAAATTGAAAGCAGCCTTGCTTGTTCTAGTCTAAAAGCCTAATGTATGCATTAGATTACAGGGCATATTCAAAAAGGCCCATCAATGTGCAGCAACCCATAGAGACAAGCCAGAAAGAATGGTTGACTTATGTTATTTTATTACATTAAGGCCTCATGCACACTGGACCTTATCAAATCGTCAGTAGAAAGTTGTGGCTCTAAAAGGAGTTTTTTACCTTTTTTTTCAGTAGCGTTTTTCAACGTTTTTAGCTTTTTTATAGCTTTAGCTTTTTTTTTTTTTAGCAAAACAATACCCTCACAAAAGCTTATGGCTCAAAAACATTGATAAATGCCGAATAGCCACGTTTTTCGGCGGTATTTGGTGTTTTTCTGCGTTTTTAAGCTTTTATCAGAGTTAGAGTGATTTTACAGCTGAAAAACGCCTCTTAAAACCCACTAGTTCTGGGATTTTTTCCAACCAGAAAACGCCCCTGCCAAAAACTGTTGATAACCGCCTATACGTGCATGGACACATAGAATAACATGCTGGGGAGTTTACTGGCTGCAGAAAAAAATGTCTGACGCCAAAAACAGCAGCTAAAAATGTCCAGTGTGCATGAGGCCTCAAATGTGATTGGCTACCATAAGTTACTACAATTGGTTGCATATTGTTTTTTGTACTGCCCTACTGAATACATTTTTCTTGTTTAAATATTTTACTAATGAAAGATTCCAGTACAAAGTTATTGGAAAAATGCGGTAAGTACATGATCACAACAGGCTTGATATAATATGTTGAAATATGAAAACGACCTTGTGGAATTCAAAAAACAAGCAACAGTTGGTGGGAGAGGACAAGAATGAAGACAAAAGTAGGCTACAAATTCTAGATGTACAGTATCTCACAAAAGTGAGTACACCCCTCACATTTTGGTAAATGTTTTATTATATATTTTCATGTGACAAAACAGAAGAAATGACACTTTGCTACACAGTAGTGAGTGTACGGCTTGTATAACCGTGTAAATTTGCTGCCCCCTCAAAATAACTCAGCACACAGCCATTAATGTCTAGACCGTAAATATTTACAAAAACATGAGGGGTGGACATGTGAGGGAATACACATGTTAGGGCACCACAATCCATGCTCAGTGCCCTATCCCATGGTAAAAACCCAGACTGGGGGTAAAAAAGCTGATAGGAAGGCAGTGTAAGTTGACGCGGCCAAAAATGAGAAGGTCATGTCCCAATGTAACACAGATTTGCCCGTTACAGGGATCACTCTAGATGTGCATCCTGTTGGGTATGGCTGTTGTGGATGGCACTGTACACTGTACACTACTCCCAGATCTGACAGTGCTGCTGAACAATCAGCTCCCACAACAGGACAATTCCTGTTCCAGTCACTAATAACTCAAGTGTGACTCCTACAAGCCACACGATCTAACAATTTAGAGCTGCAAAAAATATAATAGCAATGGGAGACTTCCTGTGGCTGGAGCTGATTGGTAGTAGGTGTGGAGGTTAGAGAAGATCAGCAGCACTGTCACTAAATGCTGGTCCTGCATCCTACACATGCACATTAGAACTCCACAGAAGCCTATGGGGTTTCTACAGCACCCTTATAGGCAGCTACAAAAAAGAGAGGCACAAGCCACAGGTAAAGTATGCAGCAGAATGCTTGTGGACATTGTGTCAAAAATGTGTATACAGTGCAGGAGGGGGGGTGTGGGTTAGGTCAGCACAGTGGGAGGGGTGGAAAGGGTGAGGAAAATTCCGAAAATGCTGTTTAAGGCTAGGTTCACACTGGTATGAATTGGATGTGGGTTTCCCCGCATCCAATTAGCATGTCAGGAGACTGTGACCGGCTCTCAGGCCAGGTTCACACTGTGTGCAGAGCGGCTCACAGCAGGGGGTCTGGTGTGCCCCTGTTCACTGTTTCAGTTCCAAATTCAGTTCTAATTTTTTTGGCTGAATGCGGACCTGACGATGCATAGGACGCTTCTGCAAACCCCTCTGCAGCCTTCTCAGAGCTGTGTGCACCGGCTCCATTGAGAGCCGGTCACAGTCTCCTGACATGCGAATTGAATGCAGGGAAACCCACATCCAATTCGCACCAGTGCGAACCCAGCCTCAATGGAGCCGGTTCACACAGCCCTGGGATGGCTGTGGAGTGGTTTTACAGAAGGGTCCTGTGCGTCTTCTGGTCCATTTCAGGCCCAAGTTTAGCCAAAAACTCAAATTCGGACCTGATATAGTGAACAGGAACACACTGGACCCCCCTGCTGCAAGCCACTTTGCACACAGTGTGAACCCAGCCTGAAAGTTTCCTTAACCTTTTGGTTAAAATAAATCATGAATCAATCATATACACTGTATGTGTTTCTCAAAATATAGCATGATGATTCATTCAACAAAAATCATCCACCCTATTAAACTCTGATCTGCTTCAAAACACATTTGCTAAGATCTTAAACATATGATATAGCATCTAAAATTTTTAACAAGGTGGACATTTCTTTACAACATATGAAAAGAACCTACTAATGCTATTCCAAGAACCCTCCTCCTAAGTCCTCGTAGTCTGCATATTCCATTATCAGCATTGAAAATGAAAATATTAGGGCCCCCCTTCACACTAACTCATTCCATTGTGGTGCCCCACTGCATACAAGTAAACATATTTTGCATTAAAGCAGACAACAAGAAGGGCCTCCAATGCATGGCAAGAGAAATAAATAGAATGACCTATATTTTCATGCAGTGCATCACAATGCAAGCCACATGTTGTGGTGGACTGCAGTGTGAGTCCATTGGCACCTACTGTACTTGTGCATTGAATTGCTATTCTTAAAAAATGGCTTCACAATGCAGTGCCCCGTGTTACTGTTGCTTTAAAAGACATTCCTGAAAAGCATAAGTCTGAAAGAGGCCTTACATGAATTAACTTAAATGTTACTTTAGAGCTTAACTTAAGGCTAATTAAGTTAATGATCGATCTTCCCGTACTAACTAAGGAATGCCATAGATGCTGCAATTTTCTGTTCTGCAAATGCACAGACAGTGTTGATGGGATAATCCCTCTAATGGAGCTATAGTGTTCCCTCGGCAGGGTATGGGGAGCCGTCACTGCCGGGAGAACATAGTGATTATTGCTAGCGGCTCTGGCATGCTGGTTGTACCAAAGTCGATCGATTAATTGACTTGGGAGTCAATTAACATGCCCATACACGGTTCGACTGTCGGACAGTCTCTGCTAAACCAGCCAAAATTTGAATCATCTATGGCCGGCTTAAACCCCCTTTGCACATACCTTAGCTCAGTGGGAAATGCAGCTCAGGAGTCTGCACCATAACGGATGGTGCTCAGTCATCAAAGGCTCCCAGAAAGCTTACAGATAGACAGCTTTTGTATTAGGGCCTATGAAGAACTGTGTGTGATGATTGCACACTCTCTGTCCTTCCCTGGGCAGATATAGTGCAGCTTGCAGGGCAACAATCGAAAGGCCCGTACACATGACAAGAAAATCGGAAGTAAAATTTAATCCGATGAACGATCTGTTGATTTTTTTTTGCTAGTACAGTGCTTTTGACAGCCGGTTACGAAATTTTTATCGTACATGAACACAACGTCTGATTTTAGTTTAGTTGGTACAGTTTTCATCCAAAAAAGAAAATGAGACTAGCATGCAACAAAAAACGGACGGAAATTCGTCAGATAATCTGATCGTGTGTACAAGGCTTAAGCATCAACATGCTTAGAGTATCCACCACTGGGGCAGGTAAACTAAGCAGTTAACCCTTTACACAAACATGGTTTAGTTTGATCTAGTCTAGTTTGGTCATTCAGCTTAACAGCTTTTAAATAGTGTTTAATTTAAAAAAATAAAAAGAAAAGTACTACTAGAAAAATTTACAGAAAAGTTATTACAAAGCAGACATAAGCAACATAAAAATAAAAGAATTTGAAAGTAAAAAAAAAACAAAACACTTCATTGGTCTCAGTACAGTGCAGGGTTTGGATCACTTGAGGATTAAATTCAACCTGATGTTGCGAGAGGACACTCCTAATCTGACTGTCGTAATATTTTGTTTTAAACATATTTTTTATGCAAAGGGTATTATAATCCTTTTAAACCAAGCATACAAGCAAAAAAAAAAAAAAAAAAAAATTGTCAAACATACAGTAGTCCAGCAATATACATTGCTACACATTGAGAAGGTCTTCAGTGCAGACAAGCACATTAAAAAGTTGAGTTACATATTATCCTTTGCCCATCTGCCTTTCTCTGGCCTTGGATCCTGATCTCCAACAAGGTTGGAGCAAGAATAACCACTGCCTCCAACTTCTCTATCAATCTACTGTGGATCAAAGTGCAAAGAACTTTTTACAAGCCAGTCTATTCTGATAGGTAATTTTTTCAAAAGAGACAAGCTTATTGAGATCAGTGATCCAGGAAATCACCCTGCGCATTGCAAAATAAAAATCTGGCAACTGCAAGGGCAGAATATCAATATCATCTGCATCCAGGTACCTAAAGACACAACTATGAGGGATATTAGTGAAATGTGTACCAAATACTTGAAAAACCATGGTGATGACTTTACCCCAGTACCTGACCAGGTTGGAACATCTCCACAATTAAGTTATCCACATTCAGCCCCCGCTCACATCGGGCCGATTTGACATGCCTATTGCCGGCAACGGCACTGTCTGAATCGGTGAGACACCGACTTTGCGGGGCCGCACCGATTCCCAAAAGTAGTTCCTGCACTACTTCCTGCACAGACTTTGTTCAAATCGCCCTCCGAGTCAGGCGGAAATGCAGTTTTGAAATTGTGTGAGTTCAGCTGAACTTGCACGATTTCAAACTCGCCCTTAGTGTGAACGAGGGTTCAGTGCAGCATGGCTCTCAGTAATCTGAGAATAATCTCAGTAATCTGTAATAGTTCCCTTGGTAAAACAAGAGCTTGCAGCTGGTGGAGAGCTTGGTGGCGAGTTATTTCCACTCAGTCAAAAGGTTGGAGGGGTGTGTAGTAAGCGTGCTAGAGTAATTTATTATGCCCAGCTGACACACTCTCTCTGAAGGCACTGTTTTTTGGGCCATCTGTGAAGTGCAGATTTCCCTACATTTCTTGCTCTATAACAACAACAGGAAGTGAGAGTAAATCCCTCTGCAATGAGGAGAGCCCTAGTAGTCACCAGAACTAGTTCCCCCCTTAGAAGATTTCCCCTCCATTTCTGTTTTTGTATACTTTTTTTAAATCAAGTAGTTTTGTAATGTTTAGTGCAATATAACATACAAGAACACATATATAAAAAAAAAAAAAAGAAAAATCACATTCAGAGGGTACAGCATCTTCCAGCGTATATAACAAGATAAAGTGCAGGTGGTTATAGATTACAGAGACTGCATTGTGCTGAACATAAATAAAGATAAAGTCTCTGATAATACCTCCTTAGCCAATTGTTCGGAATGTTGGACTGATATATCCAACAGCATGCAAATCTTCAATTTTAGAAAGCATATGATGAGCAACAGCATTATCAACCAAATCGGTTGAGTGGGGCAAACGATCTGCTTCTCCGGAGCACTATCTACACTACATGTCAGCAAAGCAGGCACGGCCGAGTGCCCTGCAAATGTGAGTTTGTTTATTCTCTTCAATAAAGCTGATTTATATATATATATATACGGAGAGCACTAGATTTTGTCCCATTCTTATCCCCACATATATCTTGGAATCCCTGGAGCTACACAGTAGAGAGGCCCTTTCCTGGAAATCCATTATCCATGTTATGTGATTGCTGGCCCATTTGGGTCTGATGGGAAGGTGAGAGGCTTATCTGTCTGGTGGAGGGATTCACTAAACGGTGCTCACAATATTCGTTGTTTATCACGATTGGATCACATTTCAGTTGAACACTGGGACTTTTGGAGATTTCTTTGATTGGAGCACTAGCACGATTATGTGCCTTATGAACTGTTTTTCATCTATTATTATCACATATTATCACTGTTTTATTTGTGTGATCTCTGGCGCAGCACATTTTTGTATTATTTGTATGGTTTGTGATTTGTGAACACGATTGGTGTTTGCTGCCGGATTAGCATTTACACACTTAAGGATATATTTCTTCACACTATATTCACACACATTAGTTTTGTGTTTTATTTTGGTTTGCGCTGATAGTTTTTCTGGTATCGTGTATAGTATACACCCTGTGTAAAATAAATGGTTGGGGTAGCTTTTGGAAGAGGGAGAGAGATACTTCAGGAATTGTTTTGAAGGTCGTTGTCCATTGATCTTCATCCCAAGGTATCTAAATCTTGTCTCCATTTTTGCCTGTAGTTCAGTTGAATTTTGGAGTTAGCAACTAACAAGACAAAGCACATGTCTTCGGTGAGGCACTGTTTAATAGAAGATTGCGGAGTTACCATTAAAAGAATTAAAGAGGGACTATACGCCAGGGGTATGGTTTTTGTGATACATCCATGAATAATAAATATAACAAGCGAAAATTTAGGAAGTGTCTAGGATGCAATGTGTTCCAAAGACCCAGACACGTCCCGCATTTTCTCTTGTTATATTTTTTAATCATGTAAGTGGATTTCTATTATTTTAATAACTTACATAAAACAGAATTATGCTATAGGATCCTTTCTATTAAATGAATATACAAGTCTTTTATCTAATGAGGACCTAAGAGATGAGAAAAGATAGAGATTGGGACTCCAGATACAGATGCATGACATGTTGATAACAGTGGCCCCCAGAGCGGAGATGGTTTTCTGGTAAATGCAGATCAGGTGGGGGAGCCTAAGTGGAGACCATATGTGTGCGTTCTTCATCAGGACTTTACCAACATTTGAAGCGCAATATATTAATTCATTGTTTGTATGGACTTATAAACAGCCTATTAAAAATGTTGGGAGTTATGGCTATAAGTCAAAGTGAGTCACTACTCCAGTCTCACAGTTGTGAATTTCTTAAATAGCATTTCAGACCATTTTTGACAGGGCCTCATCAGATGCCCCTTAAAAATCCAGAATAGCTGATGTTTATGATATGTTTGTATTCCTCCTTGATGAACTGTGAGAATTTTGATCTTATTGTATTGTTAACAATTTGTGATTTTTTTGGGGGAATTGAGGGTAGCATTGTGTTTAGTACCATTCTACTATTTTCTCTACACAGTTTGGGGTTCACAAAATGTCACTATCATCATAGCCAGTGCTCCTGGTACTCTGCACCCTGACATCTCCCTGCCACTTAGCACCCCTACTACTGAACCTTGCTTCACCCCTGACTCCAAACCTTCCAGCCTTCCATGGTACTACACCCCTGATTCTGATCCTTCCTTCCTCTCGGCATCCCTAACACTGAATTCCAACACTCCAGACAATGCACCTGCAACTCTGTTACTGCATATTCCCTTAATGCCCCCTTGTCCCTGCTCCCCCTTGTCAACTTTGCAGAGACATACATAGAAGATGTGAGGCTGAGCCTGGAGTTTCTGGACTCTCGGACTCTTTGCCCACTTCACGGCCCTCTGGGAACATCACCTTCTTCCCACTGTCCCACTGTCCCACTGTAGCCTGTAGAGGCTTTTGGCGGCTCTGTGCACCTTTTGTGTGTCCACAGAGAAAGAAGGCAGAAGTGCACACTTCTGACCTGGAAGAGAAAACCAAACACTGAGTAACCTACTACCTCCATTACCGCGGAACCTTTATAATGTAGCAGTCATTTTATAGAAGTCCAACATCAAAATGTATTCTTTATTTTAAGTTAAGCATTTTATTTGAAGTTTAACGCCACTATGTATTGCCCCTTCCTCCCAAACTGCTGAAACTAAGGCTAGTGCACACTGCATCTGTCTCTGAAAGTGATCTGCAGTAGATTGCTTTTCACAGGGCAGCAAGGCAGTGGCTTTCAGGCATTCAGGCGGTGATAATGCTGCCTACTTAATGGCTTTTTTTTTTTGCTTTTGTTCCTGGTTGAACAGCAATTTATAGTGAAAGTAACATGCCACAACTGGGGTTCATATGCTTGGCTTGTGGTTGTGGTGAGGCCCATTGATTTAAATGGATGAGTTTTATAGGGGATGAAACCTATGAATTCAAAAAGCTGCATTACATTTTCCACTACTGCAATGCGAAACATCACAGCCACAGCATTTATTCAGCCCCCTCTGACTATATGTTAGAACTGATGTGTGAGGTTGGTGGGGGGTATGACTGCAGCATAGCCACCTGTTTTTACCACTCCCTGGCTGCCCGTGTTCAAGAGACCTTGGGGGGAACTAAAATTCAATTTTACTTTCTGTATTCTTCTTTTACAGCATGGAGCATAAAAATATGTGAAATATCAAAGATGAGTTATATAAAGGTAATTTCATGCTAAACAAAATGTTACCTTTATATAAAGTAGATGCTGTTACTATTCACAAACATGTCTATTCACATTTTGTTCCCCTTTCATGACATTTGTCATTGTATTTGCTTCTGCTTTTCAATAAATGCAACTTGTTATTCTTTTTTATTAGAATTTTTAGTCTACAGGAGGTTTACTAGAGTACGTTTACAGTGTCCTTCATAGGGATTGCTATAATAAAATCAGCTTTTTGCAGAAAAATATCTTAACCTTGGATCAGATCAAATTTATTCATTTCCTTTTGCCTTTACACATATATCTGTAAATGGTATCGTTTTCCTGGAAATGGACTTTTAACTTAGATGTATGTGTCCTTTAAAGACCAGCTAATGCTCTTTAAAGGAAACCACATGTGTGGGCTGCAAGTGCCAAATGCTGGCTGCCTGTTTTATTGTGCTCATCCTCTGCAGTCAAACATTCTTAAGTAACTAACTTGAAGCAAATAGGCAGAGCTCTAACCGTAATTGCTGCATACTTGTTCCAGGTCAACGACTCTACATGTACAAAAGATAAAGGATCAGTTTGACAACCAGGGAAATATTATTCCCAGAAAAAAAGTATGCAAGGGAATCTCATATATTTCTTTTGACAGGTTACCTTTACACCTTGTACACATGGATTTCAGCTTCTATAATAGCAGTGTATACATCAAGCTTTAACAAAGCATTTGCAAACCTTTGGTCAGCTTCAAAAAAGAATTTGAAGCCCACACCACTGCTAAAAGGTCCAGATAGGACTACATTCCAATAAAGGTCACAAAATATAGAAAGATTAGCCAACACGTTTCGGGGTCCAAATCAATTTTACAAAATGATTGTTTACAATCACTTTAAATCTAATGTAATTTTCTAGTGAATTCCTGTCTGTGCTGGAAAGTAAGCAGGTGGGAATTTTTGTACATGATAATACTGGCTAGGAAAACAATATGACACATTTTCTTATATTCCTGTTCTCCATTTTCCCCTGCAGCAATTACACTTATATATTTAGAGAGTTTTATTATATAGGAAAAATGAGCATTGTGCTCTCCTCTCCCTCATCTACTCAACCCATCAGTGAAGCCTGATGTTTTTTAAAATACTGTAACAATTCCTTGTGACAGCAATAAAATGAAAGCAACAGTGTAAAAAAAAAATAAAATAAAATAAATGAATATTAAAAAAAAAATTAAAGTGCCCCTGTCCCCCCGTGCTAGAGCTCAAAGTTGAAGGCATGCATTAGTCCCACGCACACGCAAACAGTGATTGTCCCACACATGTGAGGTATCACCACGAATGTCAGACCATGGGCAGTGATTCTAGCACTAGACCTCCTCTATAGACATAAAGTGATAACCTGTAAAGACTTGTTAAACGTTGCCTATGGATAGTAAAATTTACGTAGTTTGTTGCCACTGCATGGGCATGCGCAATTTTAGAGCGTGACATGTTTGGTATCTATTTACTCGGCATGACATCATCGTTTCTATTTTACCAAAAAAATTGGGTTATATATTGTGTTTTTTTTGCAATACAATTTAAAAAGGTGTATTTTTTCCCCCCAAAAATTGCATTTTAAAAATTGCTGCACTAATACTGTGCCACAAAAAAAATGTAAAAACCCATCAATTTATTCTCTAGGGCCTCTGCTTTAAAAAAAAAAAATATTGTATGGTGGTTCTAAGTAATTTTCTAGTAAAAAACTGATTGTTATATGTGATCAATAATGCCAGAAAAAGCCTGGTCTTTAGGTGGTTAAAAAATCTTTTGGTATATACGGTATGTGTTTTCTAGTTTTATTTAGCTGTTTCCTGGATTTCAGCTATAACACTTTCAATTTAAAGCAAAAAAACATTTTGGTGACAGACCACTTCTATCCTTTACCTTAAATGTCATTCTTGTGCCTCAGGCAATGGCTATAGATTTTTATTGAATCTGTGATAAGTAAATACATACATGAAACAAACAAAAAGAAAACACTAAAGTGTTATGTATTGATTGTTATACCATGTGGATTACTTGTGAAATTTATTGGAGAGCTGCATATATGTGATTGAAAGAAGTGTTGCAGATAATCATGACTATACGTATCCTCTTCCTTGAATGTATCACTAAATAACCACACATGTCTGCAGTTCTGTACCTCTGCGGTGTATATTGAGATAGTAAAACCAATTTTAGTTCCCTCTCAAAGCCTCCTGGGTGAGCTGTAAAGTGTGTTTTTATTTCCTGTTCTTCCCTCTGCTCCTGACTCCTCTTCTGTAATATTTCATGCTGCAGTTGCTCAGCGAGGTTGGTGTTAGTGCTGAGAGGATTGAATGTCACACAGCTGGCAGCCTCTGTTAGATCACTGTTAACCTTTCTTCTTTCAATGCTGGCAAAACTAAATGTGAAAACTTTGGGTGATTCGAGAACAACAGCTTTTTTTTATTTAACTTTTTATAGAGCTAAATTACCATATAAACAAGATTTTTTTGTGCTATAGAAACATTGCTTCATTTCTGACAGAGCAGCTTAATTAGCCAAACACAATATTTTTTTAATTGCTGACTAATAGATCGTGGCAAGACATTGTTACTACAGATGATGTTATGACATTTGTTGGGAAATGTAATTGAACAGTTACACATGCTACAAACTGACTTTTTTTTATCGTAATAATTTACTAGCAAAACTGTGCCCATTCTTTGAAAGGGCTGAATACAGAAAGGTGTGTTACTGTAGCTGTGCATTGGTTGGGGCATTGTTGTAGTGGTGAGTGAGGTGTGGGCATATGGGATGAGGTGCTGAAAGGATGGGGGTCCATGGGCGTCCACAGAACTTTTTCAGGGGGGGGCAACATTTCAAGGTCACCCATGCTCCTCCCCTTTTCAACAATGTCATAATACCTATTTTGAGTATTTATTTTTAAAGAGCAAACAGCAGCATTTATTTTTAAAGCATTTGTTAACCTAAAAAAAAAAAAAAATATTGACCCTGTTCCCTTAAAGCATGTTATACAGCACTGTGTAATTCCCCCCCCCCCCCGTATCACCTAAAATAATACCTGGATGATCCTGCCTGGCTATGTCCTCCCCTCTGTAAACTGACCACCGTACACCATGGCGGCTGAGCCCTGACACTGTGGTCAGTTTACGTGCCTCTGTCATCCTGTGTGACCCTGTGTCTGTCTTTTATAAAAATAAGCCATCCTTTACAAGTTTTCAGAGCGCCGATTACCGCTCACGAGACCCGCCGCCTCTCTCCTCCTCTCCCCATGCCCTCCTCCTCCCCTCCCGACTGACATCAGTGAGGAATACTCAGCCCCGCCGCTGCAGGCAGCTGTCAGATGGGGAGAGGAGAGAGCCGATGGATCACATGAGCGGCGCTCGGCCCTCTGAAAACTAGTAAAGAACTGCTTATTTTTTAAAAACACATTCTCTGACACAGGGGCACACAGAATTAGTAAACAGACCAGACAGGATGGCATAAATTGGCTAAACAATCACTTGAAAGGGGAATTTGAGATTTGCCCCTACCTGCGGACACCCATGTGGGGGTCGTCTGTGGTCATGAGAGGCACAGGTGATGGGAGCTTTCAGGGAAATTCAAGCACAATGGTGACAAGGGGTTCTGGTGAAGTGGTGGTGAGGACAAGTGGTTGCAAGCGAGGCTACTGCCGCTGTCAGTTTTTCTGTTTCAATGTATTTATTGGTTTTCTAACACAACATAAAAGATCAAAAGTAAGCATTTAAATCATCCACGCAGGGGCTGTAGAATGGTCAGGTATTACAGAGGAATCCAAATCTGCACACAAAGTGTATGGGATCGGGGGCCGGGGAGTGATTTCAGCTTGTAGCAGCCTCTAAGATCGCATGATAGCTGGTGGGCAATGGAGTGTGACATTAGCAAGGAGGACCAGTGGCGCTCACTACACCGATCTTAAGCTGTATTGACCCCAGCCTGAAATAGCTGTGGGTCCAATATTTCTGGTGAGTGGGGACACAGGAGGGGAGTGGAGCACCTCACATCGGTTGATGGTTTTCAAGCACTCCAGCACCCTGTATTTTCCAACATATTTATGCACTTTTATGGACATTTGAAGCACCGATGCACCTATAGTTATGGAATATTTAGCATTTTATTTATTGTTGCACTTATGCACTTTTATGTCCAATTTTAGTCAAGCGCTGTTTTATTGTTATTTTTTTATTTCTGAGTTCTGCTTAGTGAACAGCAGCTGCCCATGATCATTTCACTTGTTAGCACTTTATTATAGGTCTAAGAGTAGAATAGTAAGTTTTAATAGAGCTCTGAAGCTGCTGCAAAATTATCTACAGTACTTGTTTTTTCTTCTGGCAACTTGTAGCCAGACACCAACTATAGGTTGTAGCTAACTACGATGTTCATCTAGGCAGCTATAATGGACTGGTGTGGCATGGCCACTAGCAGCTGCATTGGAGAGCATGAGCAGAAACTAAAGCTGTTGGTGATTCTGTGCCGATTCCCTCGTCGCACCAGAATTGCACAGTGGTTCACACCGAGATCTGCGAATCGCTGGGGAGTGTCAATGTAAAGTTAATGACACTCCCAGATTGTTTCGCAGATCGCAGTGCGAACTGTGAAATGGTACAGGAATCAGATTGCAAAGGTGTGATCACCCATGCGATCCAATTCTAGTGCAAACCAAAAAAAGGGTTCTGCACCATTTTGGTGCGAATGCGATTTCAGCCATACAGTTTGTATGGCTGAAATCGCATTACACAGACATCGCATGTGATCTGCCCAGCAATGCAGTGCAAATCACATGCGATGTCTGGCATCACACTCGTGTGAACCGGCACTCAGCCTCTCCATGGTGACGGTCCACCCTGCACTCACCCCTTCACGGTAATGGTCTCCCCTTGTACTCGCCCCTCCATGGCTTCCTTGGCTTCTCCTCCTGGCCAACCCGATCCGCCTCCTGTCTTGATTGAGTGATCACCAAACCCAATCTTTTTCAAGCTAATTAGAGCCTCAGGCTCTAATTATGTGGCTTGAAAAAAAAATGAGCCCGGCACCCTGCCACGGGGTGGTGCCTCTGCACCCCCTAATGGCCTCGGCTGCTCCTGGTAAGACCCCTTTCACATGGAGTGGACTCGGTCAAGCAGATTCGCCTGATCAGTGAGGGATCTGTCTGATGATCCCCACTGAGCAGGCAGATGACAGATCTGAGTCTGCTCCGCTGATGCAGAGCGGACACTGACACAACCCGCTGTTCTCTATGGAGTGGTCAGATGGAAACAGACCACCTGTCCATTTCCATCTGATACCATCCAATCCGATCTTCTAGATGGATGCGGAATGGGATTTTTATATGTTGATATTTAGTGGACCGGATCAGGTCGGATGCAGGTGGGTGTAAACGGACACATTAACCGCCTTAGCGGTATCCCCGAGCGTGACTCGGGGTAGGAATTTTCTGCTATTAGCGGTATCCCCGAGTCACGCTCGGGGTCAATGGGCAGAGCGTGCAGACAGCGCAGCGGAGCTTCTCTTACCTTATCCTGGCGATCCAGCGATGAGCTCTCATTGCTGTGACCGCCAGTGAGATCTCCGCCGCTCGTCTGTCGGTAGGAGGACTTCCTAGTTCCGTTCCCTGCAGCAGCAATGCTGCATGGGAGCGGAACTAGGGAGGGAAATTCAAAAAAAAAAAAAAAAACGTTGCAAAAAACACAAACACATAACACATTTAATATTATATACATGCATATATATATATGCATATATATATGCACATATATATATACATACATATATATATAGATATATATATATATATATAAAATTATATTATTGATTCGATTATAATTCATGCGTTTTATATATATATATATATATATATATATATATATATATATACACACACACACATATATATATATATCTATATCTATATACACACATATATATATAATATATAATGCATGAATTATAATCTATTTAATAATATAATTTTATTATATATATTATATATTAAATAATAAAATAATATTATTGATTCGATTATAATTCACTTGTTTGTATTTCAAATTTATCACATCTGAGATGTCTACTAGAGTCTTGTTTTGGTCAGGTTTAAGTCAGTAATTACTAAGAATTGTAGGCCTATAATACATAACGCCAAATTTCCATGAAAAGAATTGTACCGCTTTTGGAACAGAATTCCTGACAGAATCATACCGCCAGGGAGGTTAACATAAGTCTCTCCATAGAGAACAATAGGTGGTCCGACTGAAAAATGGACAGGCAGACCTGATCGGTCTGCTTGTGTGAAAGGGGCCTAAGGGGCCCAATAGTAAAATGATGAACATTTGCGCAATTATTGCGGGGCCCAAAAAATCTGTAGCATTTTTTTTTCTACAGGTCATGTGTTCTAGTTTGAGAGGTCTTTTCAAATTCTGAAAGCTGTAAGTAAAAAATGGTAACCTCCGGATTTTTAGAGTAAACTGTTTTTATTTACAGTTTTGCGTACCTGCAGTTTTCACCATTTCACAAAAAGGTGCAATTTAAGGCCTCGTGCACACTGTACATGATCAAAACATCAGTAGAAAGCTGTAGCTGTAGAAGGCCTTTTTTTTAGCTTTTTTGCAGTAGCGTTTTTCAGCGTTTTTTTAGCTTTTTTCAGCTGTAGCATTTCTTAGCTTATTTTTTAGCAAAACTATACTCCCACAAAAGCGTATGGCTCAAAAACGTTGTTAAACGCAGAATAGCCACATTTTTCTGTTTTTTTTTTAGCTTTTATCAGAGTTAGAGCATTTTTACAGTTGAAAAACGCCTCCTAAAACCCACTAGTTCTGATGTTTTTTTACAGCCAGAAAATGCCCATGCCCAAAACTGCTGATAACAGCCTATGTGTAAATGGACACATAGGATAACATGCTGGGAAGTTTACTGGCTGCAGAAAAAAATGTCTGACGCCAAAAACAGCAGATGTAAAAACGTTCAGTGTGCATGAGGCCTTAAATGTACAAATATTTGTTATTTATTACCTTAATACAGTTTAACTTTTATGTTTACTAGGAATTTAGCAGAAATTTTGTAGATTTTGCCATGTATGAATCTACCCAATAATGATTTAAGTGTATTCTTAGCAAAAATATTGTTTTGATAAACATTTGCGCAAATATTGCGGTGCCTTAAAAATCAGTAGCATCTTCTTTTTATTCTACTGCCCATCTGCTTTCAGAAAATATATATATATTTCAGAGTTTGTAAAAGACCCCCAAAATATATGTTTTGGGGGTCTTTTACAAACTCTGAAAGCTGTAAGTGCAAAAGGAAAACCTCCAGATTTTTAGAGAAATGTTTGTGTTCGTCCGATTTTCACTCTTTCTCAAAAAGGCGCAATTTAAAATTTACAAATGTTTATTTATTTATTGACTCAATACAAGTTTAGCTTTTATATTTAGAAGGCACTTAGCAGGAATTTTCCAAAATTTGCTGTGTTTGTATCGGCTAATATAGATTTTAGTGCATTGTTAGTGAAGATATTGTTTTGATAAACATTTGCGCAAATATTGCGGGCCCTTAAAAATCAGTAACACATTTCATTTATTCTACTGGTCCTTTGCTTTCAGAAAATGTATAGTTTAGGGGTCTTTAAAAACTCTGAAAGCTGAAATTTAAAAAGGAAAACCTCAACATTTTTTTGAGAAATGTAGTTATTTGTAGTTTTATGTATGTTCAGTTTTCACCATTTCTCAAAAAGGCGCAATTTGAAATTTACAAATATTTGTTATTTATTAACTCAATACAAGTTATTTGCTGTGTTTGTATCTGCTAATAATGATTATTAGTGCATTTTTAGCGAGAATATTGCTTTGGTAAACATTTGCGCAAATATCGTGGGGCCTTAAAAATCAGTAGCACCTTCTTTTTTTCTACTGGTCCTATGTTTTCAGAAAATTATTGAAAATATGATTTGGGGGGTCTGTGAAAGCTATAAGAGAACAATGAAAACCTTCAGATTATTTGAGAAATGTGGTTATTTACATTTTTTGCATATGTTCAGTTTTCACCATTTTGCAAAAAGGCGTAATTTAAAAATTAAAAATATTTGTTATTTATTAACACAATATAGGTTAAGCTTTTATATTTAGTAGGGATTTAGCAGGCGTTTTGTAAAATTTGCTGTGTTTATATCTGCTACAAATGATTTTAGAGAATTTTTAGCGAATATAAGATTTTGATAAACATTGGCGCCAATATGGCAGCATGTAAAAATTTAGTAGCACTTTCCTTTTATTCTATAGGTCATGTACTTTCAGAAAATATATGGTTTGGGGGGTCTTTAACAAACTCTGAAAGCTGTAAGGGACAAATGAAAACCTCTTGATTTCTAGAGAAATTTGGATATTGACTTTTTTTTGCGTAAATTTCACAAAAGCACAGGGCCTGGCAGCGAAAGGGTTAAAACATTCTCTTTTATTCTTTTACCCAATTTTATGGTTGCTCATGTGATACCTCTCTTGACCAGCTGGCCTTTAGACCATACGTTTCCTTTTCCCTCTCTTCTTCCCCCCCCCCCCACTATTCTTTCTCCCCACTCTTTTCTCTATCCCTTTCTTTATACGACAATTTTTGAACCCTTGGTGTGCCAGCATACATTCGGGTCACCTTCCATTGTGACTCAGACAACAGAAACGTATATGTTGTCCGATACTGATATATGTGTTTTTCTGTTTATATTCCACTTGTGCATTTAATACGGATATGTTGTCCCTGCTGTTCCTGTTTTTTTTTTTGTTTTGTTGAAAACATACTCCAGCTTGGACTGTATTTTTCCAATTGACATATGTCATGATTTGGGCGATAGCTATTGTTGCTGACTTTTGTAACCATATTACTGTGTCCTATTTTCCTTTTTGTCTCAAAATGTAAACAATAAAAACATTTTCACCTCTAAAACATTCTTTCTGGTTGCATCACTTCCTGTAAGTCAGCTCCCATAATATTCTGTGTTTTTGCATCACAGAAAAGGGTGTGATAGGGTATGTATTACCAGTCTGGACCAAACCAGAAGACCCTACACATTACAATCAGCTATGTAGTGTAAAGGCCTACCTTTTTTTGGCAGGGGGGGCTTTTTGGAGCCTTTTTGTTCATCACGCATAGGGCAGCACATTCACTATGCTCAACAATCGCCCCAAAGAAGCTTCAGAACTTTTAGAGCAGACTGTGATGTGTTTTTTACCGTGCTTTTTGGTGAGTTTGCAGAGTGTTTTTGAAACGCACAGCAAAGCATGCCTTTTCTGTGCAGTTTGCCATGCGTTCGGAAACACAGATGTGAATGGAGCCTCATTGTTCTTGTGTAAACAAACCAATTTCACATTTAGCCCCATTCACATAGGATATTTTGGCATAGTACGAGTTGCACATTTTTTTACGTTGTGCTTTGCTGCATTTGTCATCTGTTTTTCATGTATAAACATATGTGTTTGTTGTGCCATTTACAATTTAATGGCCCTGAAAGCACAAGTAGTTAATTTAAGGTAAAAAAGTGGCCAATCATTATACAGTCTGATTGTTCAATCACTGTACAATCTCCT
The DNA here is from genome assembly GCF_965119305.1 of Pelophylax lessonae. NCBI lineage: Eukaryota > Metazoa > Chordata > Amphibia > Anura > Ranidae > Pelophylax > Pelophylax lessonae. The sequence continues at coordinate 88,084,754 of NC_138777.1, read as the reverse complement.
TTAGATTTACCAAAACTATAAAATAGGAGGAGACAACATCTATCCAATCACACTGTATCCAATCAAGAAGGCCCTTGCACTACATCAGGGGTGTCCAACCCGTCACCCCAGAGAGTTTAGCATGCAGACATAGCAAACATAGCAGCTGTGGCAGCCTACATTAACAAGCCAAGCAAATTCACGCCTGGAGGGATGTCGGGGATGCTGTGCAAACAAAGTTGATAGGTGAAGGGTGTGTGCTAATGAGGTCAGCTGGTAAACGCCTTCCTGTGTCTTTTGGGGTTCTCCACCCCAAATATATATGCCAGGAAGTCTCTGTCGCTTTCTAAGAAATACAGCAAGGTCTAATGTAAGGCCCTTACAAAGAAAGCTTTTATTTTTCTGCAATTAAGGTACATTCAAGTAAATAAAAAGGAGTAGGTGTAAAATATATATGTAAAACCCACTCACCCAGCGCTAATATATAAAGCGGTAAAAATGGCATACAACACTGTGTTGTGTGTAACAGAGCAGCCGCTATTACAAGAAATCCATTAACAATAAGGTGTAGTATTGCTCATAGCAGAAAGAAACAACCATACACTAGCAGCGCTTATGTGAAACAAATACATCAATAAATAAATGCAGGTAAAAGTCCAATATGGTGAAAGTGCTATAATGATATGAATGGCATAAACACTTGTTGTAAATTCATCTAAGGAATATAGTTCATATATAAGATGAATCCCTTTCTTCACCACGGTGCTGTATCAAATCAAAAGAGACCACCTTCACCACACCAACGGGATTCCCCCGTGGTAATGGACACTCACCAAAAGGAAAATTATATGGAGCCTTTGAAAAACATATAGACTTGTAATGTCAGGGAAATGACTCTGCCACTCTGCTCTGTAGACCAAGGTCCTCCAATCCCCACAGCAGTGAAAGTGATTGCTCCAAATGCACAAGCTCCGTTTTCAAAGTTATGTCTTTTCAATAGTTCTTTCTCCAGGTTAGATTGCTCAGCTTCATCAAATAGCCCCTGGGGTGTTTTTGATTTTTTTAAAGGTGTTTTTTTGGGTTGTTACTTTCCTGTGAGGCAAAGAAGAATGAGTGTTGTGAGGGGGGCGGCGTGCAGCATATACTTGCATCTGGAGTGGTGTCAGAGCTACTAGCAGTATCTCACAGGAAAGTAACAACCCAACAAAAACACCTTTAAAAAAAACAAAAACACCCCAGGGGCGATTTGATGAAGCTGAGCAATCTAACCTGGAGAAAGAACTATTGGAAAGACATAACTTTGAAAACGGAGCTTGTGCATTTAGAGCAATCGCTTTCACTGCTGTGGGGATTGGAGGACCTTGGTCTACAGAGCAGAGTGGCAGAGTCATTTCCCTGACATGACAAGTCTATATGTTTTTCAAAGGCTCCATATAATTTTCCTTTTGGTGAGTGTCCATTACCACGGGGGAATCCCGTTGGTGTGGTGAAGGTGGTCTCTTTTGATTTGATACAGCACCGTGGTGAAGAAAGGGATTCATTTTATATATTAATTATATTCCATAGATTAATTTACAACGAGTGTTTATGCCATTCATATCATTATAGCACTTTCACCATATTGGACTTTTACCTGCATTTATTTATTTATTTATTTATGTTTTTGTTTCACATAAGCGCTGCTAGTGTATGGTTGTTTCTTTCGGCTATGAGCAATACTACACCTTATTGTTAAAGGTACATTAAAGATATATTGGTACATAGAGGAGCTGGAATTTAGAAAAAAAAAAAAAGGTGAATTTATCCTTTAAGCCACAAATTGTCGAAAGCACTGACAAAGAACTTTCATAAGCTGCAATTAATGTACATATGTGTTTATGTTACAAGAACAATTGAGTACAGACTGTGATACTTTTTTTAATTTGCTCGAACATCCAAATTTTTACTATAAGCTTTCGGTGTGTTCCCCCTTCAAGGTTCCAGCAGCACTAATACACAAAGTTTTAGCAGAAGGTTAGGTAGGATAATCTCTGAGGGGGAAAAAAAAACACAACCAAACATACACAGCTAACTTTGTGTATTAGTACTGTTTTAGACCTTGATGAAGGGGGATTACTCCACCCAAAAGCTTGAAAACTTGGATGTTAGTGCAAATAAATCATAGTTACGAAATTAATCATATCATACTTTTCTTAAGAATACTCGCATTACCCATTCACTTCACAAATAGAGCAAGAAATGATTTCCTGGCTCTATTTATATTGCTGATATTTGGTTACATTCACAATGACATATCTTCATATTCATCCAATGCATTGCTTAACTACTGTATGCATACATACATTTCTAGATTTCTTTATAACCAGATCATCCAAAACACAAGGGGAAGCATTTATCAATTCTGTTGTACAGAAAGCCAATGCTAAACAGGAGCAAGGAGACATATGTTTCTCCCTCAGCTGCTGTAACACAGCACTGGTACAGAATAAAACCTGACCCTGAGCATGATTCATCTGTTTAGAGTAAAATTCTGTCTCATCTTTAGTAATAAATCTGTAGCAGACCTGGGCACTACTATTGGAGTTGGCTGCCCATGATTACAGGTGCACAGGCTGTAAATACACAGGAAAACTGTTGCACAGACATTGTTAAAAAGAACTGAAGACTGATTTGCATCCAGGTGTTAACTACCTCACATTACCTTTAAGCTTTCCATGCATATAGGTTGCTATATTGATAATAAATAAATCATTAATGATAAGTTTATATCTGATGTATACATTTAAGAAAAGTTTCCAGTGTAGTTTTAAGTTCAAGCTTACTGATGGCTATAGTCAACTGCTCCATTTTTTCTCCAAGTATGTAGACTGCTCCTATAAGACTGAACATTGCCCAGAAGATACCAAACTCCCACAATGATTTGTACTCACACTCAGAAGAAGGTATTTGTTCTCCTTAATAGCACCAATGCAGCCCAGAAAGCCCACGATCATCACGATGGTTCCTGTAGCTATCAACAGGTTGGCAGCAGATAGCGAAGGAAAAGAGGAGGAGAGCGTGGCAAAGTTCCCCTGGGTGACAGCCAGCCAGATACCCACTCCAAGGATCCCACATCCTCCCAGCTGCCAAGGCAAAAAACAAAGAAGCAAAGTCATGAAAGATTCTGTGTCCTTATCAAACCCTCAGTTTTGGCACAATATCCACACATTTTATTTATAAGCCAGCTAGAAAGAACATTTTTTTATTGCATAAAAAAAAAAAAAAGACAAAGAATTCTTAACCAAGACTCATGTTGCAAAACATTTTTGCTCTCTTTAGTCCCAGGGTATCTGTAAATGTATTTGCTGTAGTAGAGAGAACACCACACAGAAGAAACCCTTAGTGACTGCGGCTAGCCTGGATCAGTTTACAGCTGTCTAATTCAAAGGAGAGTATTTGATAAAAATGCAGTCTAGGTGAATACTGCTGAAGGCATATCTATCCTATCCTATCCTATCCTATCCATCCATCCATCCATCTATCTAAATTCTGGGGTGTGTTTTAGCTTCCTTTCCTTTTACACCCTTTTTTACTTCTATTGTTTCAAAAAAATGCAATACTGTTGGCTGCATTGTACATTACGGAGCTAATTCAGTAAAAAAACAAAACAAAACATTTTCAAGCAGTTATAACTCATATGCTACCGGAAGAATCACTAATTTCTCAAGCAGAAAGTTCCAGACTCCATTATTGTTTCTCCATACAGTGTTTATACAAGGTGGGTCTTTTACCTGAACATCATGGCATTATCCAATAGGATTTATGCCAATCATCCCTGTTGTGTCACACTTCCATTTCAGCAACCACCAGCCTGATCTGAAATGTCAGGTGTGAAATTTTTATGTAAAGGAGAATAAAGTTTAAAACTACCTTTAATCGATTGACATCACATGCAAATGATGCAAATTTAAAGACTTAGAACACTGACTGATAAGTCCCCCCCCCCCCCCCAATATGTCTGCCTGGATTCCATATGAAATACCATTGTCTTTGGTTTAACAGTATAGCTTTATGCCATTTTGTTGAGAATGCATTTGGTAAAACTCAATGGCTGCAATCACTTCATATGTCTCTATGCACAAATGAAATAACATTTGTTTTGTCTGTCTTTGCCCATTTCAAATGACATAATCATACAAACATGACTCTGGGCAGGAAAGGCAGCTAATTGCAGCCTGTAAAATAGTTGTTAATTCTTTTTGTTTTCACAAGAGACAAAGATTTTAGAGTTTGCATCTAATGCCAGGATTTCTCTCCCAGCAGGATTTTCTTGAAAGGGATTATTTTTAAATCCAGGATATGATGGTAAGAATTGAAAGATAAAGAATAAAAGCAGAGAAAAACACCCTACCGCTATTTTGTACCAGCACTTCGGGAGAAAATAGCTAGACACAGTGTAAACACTGGCACACAGAATGACCCTCTTGTACTAAGTATTTACAGTAAAGCCGTCATGACACTGTGCATGCTAAACAGGTATTATAAATGAAATACAGGAAAGCTCCACAAACCTGTAATTGTCTTTCAGATAACCCTGGGAGCTTGAAAACCTGTAGTGCTCTCTCTTATGCAAATACCAACTTGCTGAATTTGACATGTTACCCCCCCCCCCCCCCAACCCCCCAATCTCTGAGGCTACCTATCCCATTGCTGGACAAATAGTAAGGTGAGGGAGGAGGAGAGGGTGAGAAGCCCTTAATTTAACATACCACTATAATGTGTGGAGTCAAGAAAGATTTATATTAAAGTGGACTTAGCACCTACATGCATTTGCAAAGAAAAAAAACTACAGCCAGGAAAAAAAAAACATAAAATATGTCAGATAATGTCAAATGGCTCCTATTTTTTATGTTTTTGATTTAAAGTTTATATAAATTTTTTTTTTTATAAATTCAATGTTTATTGAAAAAGGAATAGGCATAAAACACAGTCATGAGCAGTGGTACATGTCCAAAAACAGTAGGCAAACAGAAAACAAAGTAGAAGGCAATAATCTCACAGCGATAAAGACTAAACATTATATTTCTCTTATTTTCTCCCTTTGCCTGTTAAATATACCATTCAGGTTTTCCAGCTAACTCCGGGAGCTGGAAAACCTGTGGTGCTCTCTATTATGCAATTACCAACTTTCCAAACTTGGCACGTTACCCCTGCCCCTCCATTCTTTCCCCCCCCCCCCCCATTTTTAAGGCTACCCATGTCATTGCTGGACAAATAGTAAGGGTGGGGGAGAGGAAAGCCCTTAAAGTGGAGTTCCACCCATTTTAGTGACTTTAGATGTATGTAATCCCCTTTAAAACGACTTTTACCAATGGAAAGTTTTTTTTTTTTTGTTGCTAGTAAATACCTTATTTTCTGCTTTATTTATCCTCTTCTCACTTCCGGGTCCGGTCGGCGATTACGTCATTCGGCGATTCGCAGTGTTTGCTGGGATGTATCTCACGGCATTAAATCTTGCATTATTACACAGGAGATGAGCTGTACTGCATGCTCTGCCCCGCCTCCGCCCCGCCTCCTCTCAGTGAGCTGTACTGTATATATTGTATTGAGGCCGTGCTCCGCCCCGCCTCCTCTCAGTGTGCGAGGACTGAAAGCATTATATCCTCACTGAGCTCACTGAGAGGAGGCGGGGCAGAGCACGGCCTCAATACAATACATACAGTACAGCTCACTGAGAGGAGGTGGGGCTGAGGTGGGGCAGAGCACGCAGTGCAGCTCATCTCCTGTGTAATAATGCAAGATTTCATGCCCTGAGATACATCCCAGCACACACTGCGAATCGCCGAATGACATAATCGCCGACCAGACCCGGAAGTGAGAAGAGGATAAATAAAGCAGAAAATAAGGTATTTACTAGCAAAAAAAAAAAAAAAAAAAACTTTCCATTGGTAAAAGTCGTTTTAAAGGGGATTACATATATCTATGTAATCCAATTTATTAAAAATGGGTGGAACTCCACTTTAATTTACCATACCACTATAATGTGTGGAGTCAAGAAAGATTTACATCAAAGTGAACTTAGCACCTACATGCACTTGCAAAAAACTACAGCCAGGAAAAAAAAAAACATAAAATATAATGTCAGATCATGTCAATTTTCTCCTATTTTTTAATGTTTTTGAATTAAAGTATATGTAGATATTAAAAAATAAATATCTCTTATTTGCTTCCTTGGCCCGTCAATACCATAACACTATTCAAAGTGTTTAATTTTTATCTCTTTAACAAACGTAAAATATACAGTAGCTACTCATCCAGCCAGAGATCTTGTGAGATGATAACTTTCTGTGCTCTCTGCCTCTATGACTGATATCATTTAGTACTGTTCCCTGCTTTCTTCATTGACCACAAAACACCTCCCCTTTTAGGGAGAAGAGAGGTAGGTGTCATGTAGTCCTAATACAGTGTTATGTAGACCGTACACAGTCTGCTGACTGTTAGTTCCCAAATACAGTAGTGAGTGTAGAGAGTACAAGAAAGGTGTCACTTGTGAATCTAGCTTTACAGCCTTTACTGAGTAGATAGAATCAGGGCAACACAACATCATGTTGCTTACAGCCTGCATTTCCTACTAAAGTCCCAAAACCAAAGTGGTATATGCACAGACAAATATTATTTATTTTTAGATGTACAGACAAACATTATTTCTTTTTAGATGTTTTTTAAGTTTTAAGTTGATTCACAAATGTGTATTGCCGCTTACCATGAGTTAATTCTGTTTAGTTCCCTTAGTATCCATCTTTACAACTCTATACATGATAAAGAGGCCTTTGCATGGTGTAAAAAGATGAACAAGTGTTAAACTTATGTAATGTATCTATCAAATGGTTCAAGACTGTCTTGGACACAGAAAACCCCTTTAAGTAGTATGTGCACTTAACAGAGGCAAAAAATACACTAAGCTTATCAAGAAGTCTAAAATGTCAGGTAGGTTTACAGGAACAGATCTAAAGGCTGATATAATGCTTGCAACACGTCAATATGTGCTTTAATGTCACAATGTCAGTGAGGTCAAATACAAAACAACCTGAGCCATATACATCAAATAAGAACAAACTGCACATATGTTGTTGTGACAACCTGAACACAATTTGCTGCAATGCATCAAAAACAGATCCTTGACAGAGAAGCATCTAATAAATGCTTCTGTACATTTCCTCCTCTGGTATGTAGGATGCATTTTAGGTTTAGCCAAGGAAGATTAATGAAGAGTAGATTTTATTTGGTAAATTAAATAAAAACATACTCAATTTAATAACAGCACAGGTTACGTGCTGAAAAACAGCAAGAATAGAAAAAACAATCCTAATGTAAGCACATGCAGGGAATGCACAGCATGGATTGCTGTCCTTGGTGCTGAACCTGAGTTTCACACATGCTTTCATATTCACAAAAGCATCATTTCAATTACCTTTTGCCCAGTTTAGACTAGAAAGAAGCCTTTAGTCACATACATTCCTTACAGTTTTTCTATTCTGCCCAGATCATAAAAAAAACAAGGATTTCAAGAACTATTTACACGTTGTAGGTTAAAATGTCTCAGATGGCTCTCATTAATTCAGGTCATGGTATAGCTAGCAGCATTTAGTCACATTCAAATAAACGTGTTCTAATAAGTATTAGGAAGATATCCCATCATTTATATCCACACAGGTTGCTCAAACTCTTTAGTTTGATCACCATGGAATGTGGAGATGTTGGTTGTCCAAGAGCAGAATGGGAGTTGTAAAAGTTGGTATTTATAGTGCTGTGTAGTGAGGAATGCAAAGACCTATACATTGGAGAGACAAAAAAAAAAAAAAACTCAACAAGCAAAGGGTCTACCATTGGAGGGAAAATTATATCAGCAAGTTTTCTACTCCTTAAGAAGTAAGTATATTCTTTTGAGTACAGTGAGGTGCACATCTTGAACAGAAGGAACAATTAGTTTGCAAGAGACGTGAAAGAGGTCATCTTCATTAAACTGGAATAACCATTCCTTTACAGAGGAGAGGGGTTTTGACACAATGGGATTGATTTGCTAAATCTAGAGAGTGCAAAATCTGGTTCAGCTCTGCATAGAAACCAATCAGCTTCCAGGTTTTTTTGTCAAAGCTTAATTGAACAAGCTGATGTTAGAAGCCGATTGGCTACCATGCACAGATGCACCAGATTGTACACTTTCCAGTTTTAGTAAACCAACTCCCATTTGTCTCCCACATATACAGTAATTCACATTCCTACCCTGGCAATATGACAAAAAATTTGCCATGAAAATGGAAGAATTAATACCTACACAGCCTACTGCCAAGGATGAGATTATGTAACTAGAACAGGGTGGCTCCACAACTTTCACATCTCATGATCTCGGACAATCAACATTTATGTTGATTTCATGGTGATTTTGATTTTGGTGTCTGTTCTACCTGTGTGTATTTAAATGCTGGAGTATCTTCCTGACACTGCCATGCCAAATGAAGAAGTGGCTTGGAGAAACTACAAATGTAACTAACTACTACTAACTTTTTAGGTGAAAACAAAAAACTTTCTCTAGGTTCGAAAATCATGTGTCAGTGTCTCTGAATGGGGTTGCTATATGCAATCAAATTGATCTCATGAACCAGACAACCAGACTTACACTGAGTGAGTGCCTGCATTTAGATGTGAAGGCTCTTGATCAGTAATGTAAGCAGAACGTCTTTGATTTTAGTTTTAATTGCGTTTAATTCATACTGTGAAATGCAAAGATGAGCAGCATAAACTGGTGATAATTTTCTTATTTTTTATCCTCTTTGAGCCAACAGGTCACATAAACAGTTACTTAGAGCAGCTCCTTATTATAAAAATGCTTATTGGTTATTGCCAAAGAAACAGGATCATAACTTATATAAGTGATATATACTTCTTACAGGTTCTGGGGGGATTTTGATTTGTAAAATCTATTCTCCAAACATCATAATGCTTCAACTAATGAAATATTATATATAAAACAATACTGATTTGAAGTGGGACAGCACCAGAACATAACTGCAATTTACAATTTTTTTTAGTACCTTACCACTACTTAATTATTAGATAATTAGATAATTATTGGCAAACCCATCAGCAGAACGAAAGCAAAAGGAAAGCAAAAGGAAAGGAAAGACTGAAAAGGGTCACAATGCTTTCTATATCTCAGGTGACACACTACTCTCTTAAGCTCCTGCTGCCATAAAGCTGATATGTTTCCTTGTAGTCCTACAGATATGTGGACTGTTCCTACTTTGATATGGCTTTGGTTCTGTGCAGTCAATAACTAAATCAATTGTCCACCATTATGGTGCAACATGTCTCCCTTGAGGGACACACAGTCCTCATGATTTATGGTGGCTTATGTGTATGTATATGAAGCAATGGATATGCAGAAGAGTGATGGATTTAGCCCTAACCATTGCATCTAGTGGGAAATATAGCATAACCATCCACTGCATGGTGGGTTAGATACAAGTGCTGCCAGTACAGGACTGTTACATGGTGTTATCTCAGGCATACATTTTGTACCCCTTGTTTTACTGACCCTATATTGGAGGACTATACTGGTTCTGAATATACAGTATCTCCCCCTCACATTTTTGTAAATATTTTATCTTTTCATGTGACAACCTTTAAGGAATTACACTTTGCTACAATGTAAAGTAGTGAGTGCACAGTAGTGTACAGCTTGTATAACAGTGCAAATTTGCTATCCCCTCAAAATAACTCAACACACAGCCATTAATGGCCATTAATGGCTAAACTGCTGGTTTCAATATTTTGTGTGGCCACCATTATTTTCCAGCACTGCCTTAACCCTCTTGGGCATGGAGTTCACCAGAGCTTCACAGGTTGCCACTGGAGTCCTCTTCCACTCCTCAATGACAACATCATGGAGCTGGTGGATGTTACAGACCTTGCGTTCCTCCACCTTCCATTTGAGGATGCCCCACAGATACTAAATAGGGTTTAGGTCTGGAGACATGCTTGGCCAGTCCATCACCTTTACCCTCAGCTTCTTTAGCAAGGCAGTGGTGGGTGTGTTTAGGGTCTTTATCATGTTGGAATCCTGCCCTGCAGCCCAGTCTCTGAAGAGGGGGATCATGCTCTGCTTCAGTATGTCACAGTACATGTTGGCATTCATGGTTCTCTCAATTAACTGTAGATCCCCAGTGTGGGCAGCACACATGCAGCCACAGACCATGACACCCCCACCACCATGCTTGACTGTAGGCAAGACACACTTGTCTTTGTACTCATCTGGTTGCTGCCACACAGGCTTGACACCATCTGAACCAAATAAGTTTATCTTGGTTTCATCAGACCACAGGACATGGTTCCAGTAATCCATGTCCTTAGTCTGCTTGTCTTCAGCAAACTGCGGGCTTTCTCATGCATCATCTTTAGAAGAGGCTTCCTTCTGGGAAGCCATGCAGACCAATTTGATGCAATGTGCGGCGTATAGTCTGAGCACTGACAGGCTGACCCCCCACCCCTTCAACCTCTGGAACAATGCAGGCAGCACTCATACGTCTATTTCCAAAAGACAACCTCTTGATATGATGCTGAGCACATGCACTCAACTTCTTTGGTGGACCATGGCGAGGCCTGTTCTGAGTGGAACCTTTCCTGTTCAATCTCTGTATGGTCTTGGCACCATACTGCAGCTCAGTTTCAGGGTCTTGGCAATATTCTTAAAGCCTAGGCCATCTTTATGTAGAGCAACAATTCTTTTTTTTCAGATCCTCAGAGAGTTCTTTGCCATGAGGTGCCATGTTGAACTTCCAGTGACCAGTACGCGAGAGTGAGAGTGATAACACCAAATTTAACACACCTGCTTTCCATTCACACCTGAGACCTTGTAACACTAATGAGTCACATGACACCGGGGAGGAAAAATGGCTAAATGGGCCCAATTTGGAGATTTACACTTAGGGGTGTACCCACTTTTGTTGCCAGCGGTTTAGACATTAATGGCTGTGTGTTGAGTTATTTTGAGGGGTCAGTAAATTTACACTGTTATACAAGCTGTACACTCACTACTTTACATTGTAGCAAAGTGTCATTTCTTCAGTGTTGTCAAATGAAAAAATATAATAAAATATTTACAAAAATGTGAGGGGTGTGCTCACTTTTGTGAGATACTGTACAATACTAAAATTAACTCTTCAGGTTCTGTGGAGTGTCAACCCCATTTCAAATACGTTGCTGGGGTTTTAACCCATTGTTTGGATTTGACTGTATAAGCAGGCATGTTTTTTTAAGAAGGGTGTTGGTCTTTGAGTATTTTAATGATTTTTATCCAATTATTCTATTTTATGTAATGTATTGCAGTATTTCAGGATTAATATTATATAATTATATATATATATATATATATATATATATATATATATATATATATATATATACATATATATATATATATATATATATATATATATATATATATAGTGTCTTGCGAAAGTATTCGGCCCCCTTGAACTTTGCGACCTTTTGCCACATTTCAGGCTTCAAACATAAAGATATAAAACTGTAATTTTTTGTGAAGAATCAACAACAGGTGGGACACAATCATGAAGTGGAGCGAAATTTATTGGATATTTCAAACTTTTTTAACAAATAAAAAACTGAAAAATTGGGTGTGCAAAATTATTCAGCCCTCTTAAGTTAATACTTTGTAGCGCCACCTTTTGCTGCGATTACAGCTGTAAGTCGCTTGGGGTATGTCTCTATCAGTTTTGCACATCGAGAGACTGAAATTTTTGCCCATTCCTCCTTGCAAAACAGCTCGAGCTCAGTGAGGTTGGATGGAACAGCGTTTGTGAACAGCAGTGTTCCGTTCTTTCCACAGATTCTCGATTGGATCCAGGTCTGGACTTTGACTTGGCCATTCTAACACCTGGATATGTTTATTTGTGAACCATTCCATTGTAGATTTTGCTTTATGTTTTGGATCATTGTCTTGTTTGAAGACAAATCTCTGTCCCAGTCTCAGGTCTTTTGCAAACTCCATCAGGTTTTCTTCCAGAATTGTCCTGTATTTGGCTCCATCCATCTTCCTATCAACTTTAACCATCTTCCCTGTCCCTGCTGAAGAAAAGCAGGTCCAAACCATGATGCTGCCACCACCATGACAGTGGGGATGGTGTGTTCAGGGTGATGAGCTGTGTTGCTTTTACGCCAAACATAACGTTTTGCATTGTTGCCAAAAAGTTCGATTTTGGTTTCATCTGACCAGAGCACCTTCTTGCACATGTTTGGTGTGTCTCCCAGGTGGCTTGTGGCAAACTTTAAACAACACTTTTTATGGATATCTTTAAGAAATGGCTTTCTTCTTGCGACTCTTCTTTGTCCTATGTCCCACCTCAGCTGTAGATCTCTGCAGCTCATCCAGAGTGATCATGGGCATCTTGGCTGCATCTCTGATCAGTCTTCTCCTTGTATGAGCTGAAAGTTTAGAGGGACGGCCAGGTCTTTGTAGATTTGCAGTGGTCTGATACTCCTTTCATTTTAATATTATCGCTTGCACAGTGCTCCTTGGGGTGTTTAAAGCTTGGGAAATCTTTTTGTATGCAAATCCAGCTTTAAACTTCTCCACAACAGTATCTCGGACCTGCCTGGTGTGTTACTTGTTCTTCATGATGCTCTCTGCGCTTTAAGCGGACCTCTGTAACTATCACAGTGCAGGTGCATTTATACAGAGACTTGATTACACACAGGTGGATTCTATTTATCATCATTAGTCATTTAGGTCAACATTGGATCATTCAGAGATCCTCACTGAACTTCTGGAGAGAGTTTACTGCACTGAAAGTAAAGGGGCTGAATAATTTTGCATGCCCAATTTTTCAGTTTTTTATTTGTTAACAAAGTTTGAAATATCCAATAAATTTCGTTCCACTTCATGATTGTGTCCCACTTGTTGATTCTTCGCAAATAATGACAGTTTTATATCTATATGTTTGAAGCCTGAAATGTGGCAAAAGGTTGCAAGTTCAAGGGGGCCGAATACTTTCGCAAGGCACTGTGTATATATATATATATATATATATATATATATATATATATATATACACACTGTTCAAAAAAATTAAAGGAACACTTTGAAAACACATCAGATCTCAATGGGAAAAATATCATGCTGGATATTTATACTGATATGGACTGGGTAATTTTAGGAACAAAAGGATGCCACATTGTTTAATGGAAATTAAAAATTATCAGCCTACAGAGGGCTGAATTCAAAGACACAATGAATATCAAAGTGAAAAAATTATGCAGCAGGCTAGTCCATTTTGCTGAAATTTTATTGCAGCAACTCAAAATGGTACTCAGTAGTGTGTATGGCACCCATGTTCTTGTATGCATGCCTGAAAACATCGGGCCATGCTCCTAATGAGACAACGGATGGTGTCCTGGGGTATTTCCTTCCAGATCTGGACCAGGACATAACTGAGCTCCTGGATAGACTGTGGTGCAACCTGCCATCCTCAGACAGACCGACACATAATGTCCCAGAGGTGTTCTAGGTCAGACGAGCATGGGGGCCATTAAATGGTATCAATTCCTTCATCCTCCAGGAACTGGCTGCATACTCTCGCCACATGAGGCCGGGCATTGTTGTGCACCAGGAGGAACCCAGAACCGACTGCACCAGCGTAGGGTCTGACAATGGGTCCAAGGATTTCATCCCAATACTTAACGGCAGTCAGGGTGCCATTGTCTAGAGGTAGAGGTCTGTGCATCCCTCCATGGATATGCCTCTCCAGACCATCACTGACCTACCACCAAACCAGTAATGCTGAACAATGTTACAGGCAGCATAATGTTCTCCAAGGCTTCTCCAGAGCCTTTCATGTCTGTCACATGTGCTCAGGGTGAACCTGCTCTCATCTGTGAAAAGCACAGGGCGCCAGTGAAGAACCTGCCAATTCTGGTGTTCAATGGCAAATGTCAATAGAGCTTCACGATGCCGGGCAGTGAGCACAGGGCCCACTAGAGGACATCGGGCCCTCAGCTCAACCTCATAAAGTCTGTTTCTGATTGTTTGGTCAGAGACATTCACACCAGTAGCCTGATGGGGGTCACTTTGTAGGGCTCTAGCAGTGTTTATCCTGTTTCTCCTTGCACAAAGGAGGAGATACCGGTCGTGCTGATGGGTTAAGGACCTTCTACGTCCCTATCCATGGAGACACAGCAAACCTTCTGGCAATAGCACATATTGATCTGCCATCCTGGAGAAGTTTGACTGGCTGTGCAACCTCTATAGGGTCCAGGTTTCGCCTCATGCTACAAGTAGTGACACTGACCCTAGCCAAATGCAAAACTAGTGAAAAACAGTCAGAACAGATGAGTAGGGAAAAAAATTTCAGTGGCCTTCACCTGTAAAATCATTTCTGTTTTGGAGGTTGTCTCATTGTTGCCCATCTAGTGCACCTGTTGTTGATTTAAATAACACCAAAGCAGCTGAAACAGATTAACAACCCCCTCCGCTACTTAACTGACCAGATCAATATCCCAGGAGTTTAATTGACTTGATGCTATACTCTGATTAAAAAGTGTTCCTTTAATTTTTTTGAGCAGTGTATTTACACACTATCTATCTATCTATCTATCTATCTATCTATCTATCTATCTATCTATCTATCTATCTATCTATCTATCTATCTATCTATCTATCTATCTATCTATCTATCTATCTATCTATCTATCTATCTATCTATCTATCTATCTATCTATCTATCTATCTATCTATCTATCTATCTATCTATCTATCTATCTATCTATCTTGTGTGTGTATATATATATATTTCTTTTTTTTTTCATATTTCATTTAACAATATTTTAACACATTTTTTTTGTGGGGAGTAGAGTATATAAGACATGTATAAAATGCTTGGTGTCAAGTTTATTAGTACCGGTGACTCCTCCAATTTTTGAGTAAGTATTAATTATAAATGTTTTGGGACATTGACACTTTTATCATTATCTTTGTTGCAGAGATTTACCCACTCTATTTGTACTGGTAACAATTGTCACTGAGAAAGAAAATAAAGGGAAATCCAAAATTTTAGAGTCAGCCCTTGAACACGAAGTAAAGGGAAATCATTCTCCTAATGTTGGGAGAAAGTCTGCAACTTCCTGTTGCATCTTTGGATCAAGAAGCCAAGACACATTTTTGCAATAATACACAGGTGACAATAAAAAGAAAAGTAACATGGCAGGGGTTTTAACACGTCCTTGCACTTTAATCATTTACTTATTTTTAACAGTCGATTTATAAAACATTATTGCTGTTTGGGTGCTATGAGTCACTGCTCCTTGCTCATCTTGTTTTGTTTTATGACATAAGAGGCTCAATTAATAGAAATTTGCTATATTACAGTTTTTGTGGCAATATTGTATGAATTTGTTCTCTAGCCTTCGAAATATATTATATGATTAATGGGCTAACATTAATACCATAATGAGCAACAAATAATAATAATATTTCATAAATGTCTCAGGCAAAAATAATGCAGTCATTCTCACTATAACTTTCTATCTTTCAAGCTAGGCAATAAAAAACACCTCCTAAATTATCAAATGCCAAATCTATATTAATAAACATCTGTATATGTATCTACTGTCCCTAATGAAATCCCAAGAGGCAGCTGAGAAAACAGATTCCAATCTGTTTAATACACCTTGCCATCCCATTTTCCTTCCTCCAGCTCCCTCATTTCGGTTTACTGTATCCTCCTCCATGTATTTTAGCTGCTTTATTCTGTGCCTCCTTCATGCTCATTTTTTAGTTCTTCTGCAGACTCCCCCCGCATCCTTTTTCCCCACCTCACTGCCTCACACTCTCTCCATACCTTCTCCGTAGTCCTCGCTGCCTCACAGTAGTTGTTGTCCCTTAGCATGAATAAACTTTCTTCTGCCCGTGGTGCTTGGAATGCTTTGAGGATAATATTTATTTTTATGAGGAACACTTTTTCCACAGCCTGCTGTATAGAATGAATATAGAGGCACCACGAAAAGCAGCAATAAGTGGAAAGGGAAAACATACCAACTCAGTTACACTGCTGACAACACATACATATTTATGCTATGTTACATCAAGGGCTGTTAGACTGCAAGCTCTGCAGGCTAGGTATTAGTTATGACTGGTATAAATGAAAGGATTCAGCCCTTAGCAAAAAAAAGAGGTTGCTCAAATCAGAAGAGAAAGATTGAACACAATAACCTAAGGCAGCAAAACGAACTTGCAACTGACCAGAGTGCAAAAGAAGCTGAGACAGAGACAGGAGATGCATGCAGTACACAGGAGAGTTACACACACTCCATCACTATTGCACATTATATCATTATCTTTAGGTCATATTCAAGTGAAAACTGATACTAGCTAAGCACCATGCACAAAGGTAAATACACAGCTAAAACACATATATGTGAACTGTTTAACTATTGAATGATTTGTAATTCTCTACCATTAGCCTTCTAAGCTAGGCATTGCTACAAACCCAGAAAACAAAGCCAGATCCTCAACCTCTACCGCAGCAGCATAACACATTGGTCAAAAACACACACCCAGCTTGTTGGACAATAAACAATGAGGAAGCAGCATTCTATTGGATCTAACTCTGCCCAGTCTGTCTTCTCCCCCAGTCAGTTCACTGTCTGTACATATGTTCACTGCAGCAGAACCTGAAAAGTGCTGGCCTTCCCTCTCCCAGAGTAAGTGTTTCTCAGGACCTGGATCACCTGCTGGCAGCACTGTGCTTCCCAAAGCACAGGAGGCTGTAATTTCAGGGTACACCACCGGGTGTCTCTCAGCAGCCAGCAGATCCCAGTAATCAGTTTCCACCTGATGCTGGCTGTTGGACGGGTATTTAGGTCCTAACCTACTAGGGTCTCTCGCTCCAGTGTTTTGCTGCTGCCAGATTCTGTTTGTCATTGATGCTGATCTTGCTCTAGGCCTGTACCCTGCTGCCTTATACCTGCTCTCCCTGGTTCCTAATCCCAGTTTGGTTCCCCTTTCCCATCTGCTCCCTGCACCTCCAGCTTTCCCCTGCTTTTCTGTCTTCTCCACTTTTTGTATATATTGTATATGGTTAGTTTTAGTTAGGGGTTCTGTCTCTGGGTTTTGGTTAATTTATATTTTTTGTCTGCTGTGTGCTGGTGTTTGGATTAATTTTGTTTCACTGTAAATACATCTCACCTAAAGCATACACAGTCTGGTCCCAGTCTCCTGAGTGTAGCCAGGCAAATCTAGCTATCCCTGCTGCTGATTCCTGACATTACACTGGAGCCCATTAAAAACCAGATCAGTTGCACCTGAAAACTGGGAGATATTTGCTCTCCATTATGTCAAGACGCTTCAAGGGAGGCTATTGCTAGTGGGGACCTGGCATTGAAAAATAAAGATCCTTGACACCTGATTTTGCAGGATTGTAGTAGTGATAAAACTGCTGGAATATATTCAGGTAGCACATACCTTTGTTGATCAGGGCAGATATTCATGTAGTGAAATACTGCCATTGGTTAAGGTTTGTTCTAATTTAGCTTTGACTGCAACATCTCTTTGCCTAGATGATTTCACTCCTTCCTTTAATATGTCTCAGCTTGAGTCTTTTGTATGGTTGCTGGAAGATGACATAGCCTACTTCTTTGAGCAGTACTCAGCTGGTTCACAAAGGCTCCTGTTAGCTTGTGTTACTGATTTGCTTTCCCTAGTCAGGCAACGGAACTGAAACTTTGTTCCAAGCTTGGTCTGAGATAATATTCCCAGTTTCAGTTGATTCACACCAATTCAGATGCCTCTAAACAATAATAATTGATTCCTTCAGTACCCTTAGCAACCAGAGCTGCTAATAAGTTCCTTGTCCCCCTATATACCAGTACTCTTCTTTCATTAGCCACACTTCCCCTGCATTTAACCCATTGAGGACTCTCCCTTCAGTTCTGTTACCCAGAGCAACCTCTCAGACATCTTCCTCTGCTTCTGCTATCCTCCCCTCTATGCTCCCCAGTACTGTTCCCACCAGCAGCACAATCTGGTCAGCAACCTGCAACCACTTGCAGGACTCCAGCATTTAAACTAAAAACAAAAGTTCCATGCTGCCTGCCGATGGGGTTCAGTCCACCTCTATGCTTCCTGCCGATGAGGTTCAGTCTGCCTCAGTGCCTGCCTTTGGTGATCCACTGTCTAGAGTGTACCCATAAATAGAGAAGCTGAGTGTTTTTTAAGGGCGATGCAGACAGTTAGGTTTTCACCCAAGAGGCCAAATATATTACTGCAATTTCATCAAAAAGTTACCTTAGAGTTTAATTTCTTATATATCCTTTTAATTATTAGGTGTCAAACAGGAAAGTCACTCCTGAGAAGTGCAAGTTAGTTATGTTTATATAGATTTAAGCTGGCTTCTTCTAGTCAAGTAGTTTCTATCAATTTGCACGCCACTGGGATTTTTTTTTTTTTTTCACCACAACATAGAGGCCAACTAACACAGATTATATTATGGCACCACACACAATAACCTTTATTACCTAAGACAAATTCAATGTGCTAAGCTCTAAGTTACTCTAACCAATCAAAACTATACCAAAATGTATTGTTGTAACTAAGTGAAAGGAGATATTTGATTGGCTGCTATGGGGTACTCTTGAACTTGCAATACATTAGCCTATACATTCTCAATCATCTCTATTTTTTTTAACTTTCCTGGCATCACCTTATCTTTTTTGCATGTTGTTTTTTTCTTTTACAAAAATTGAGTGAAAAAGCTTATACCTATGCTGCAATGCTTTTTAAAAAAACTGAAATCATAAGCGTTATTCAATCACTGTGTTGCTGGAGCAGCGAGCTCATTGCAGTAAAAGATAGCAGCCAATCACCTTACACAGTTCTAGTTTGTTTAAGCTGATTAATAGTCAGATTTGGTAGTTTCCTATGGTTACTAGTATTCACATGAAGTAATATTTTGTAGACAACTGTGAAAATCTTTCAGTTGAATACAACCCCCATGGAAAATAGAATATTTTTCACTGGATATAACTAACACTTCAAAACATGATAAAACAATACTATTTATTTTTAACAAAGGCAACATTTTTTTTTTTTAATGTGTCCTTCTAAGGGCATTTTAATGACCTTTAATCAGCTTCCAGGTTTTAGCTCTCGTTCACACTGAGCACGTGTTTGAAATTGTGCAAATTCATTTGAACTTACACGATTTCAAAGCCGCATTTCAGTCTGACTTCGGGGGGCGGCTTGAAAGAAATCTGTGCAGGTTCAGGCACAGATGTCTATTGAAATTGGCTCTAAAGTCGCCAAAAGTAGTGCAGTAACTACTTTTGGAAATTGGTGCGGTGCCTAAAAGTCGGCACCGCACAGATTGAGACGCTCCTATTTTGACGTGTGATTTGACCTGTCAAATCGTGCTAATGTGAACAGGGGCTTATTTTCAAAGCTTAATTGAACAAGCTGAAGTTAGAAACAAATTGACTACTATGCACAGCTGCACAAGATTCTGTGTGCGCCCGTTTTAGTAAATCTCCCCCTATGCCTGAAAATGAGCAATTGTGCTGACCCCTTTAGGAATTACAGCCAATATTTGCCACAGAGGTCAAATGTAAGATCCATACATACATTGTACACACTACTCCAAAATATTGGATGCTGGGAGGTAAGACAGATTCAGAAAGGCTTATCTATTTGTTTGTAAGCAAGGGTCTTTTCAATATCACTTTTGTGGGAAAAGTGTGGCAAAATAGAACTTTAAGACTTTAACTTTAGATTTACCCTGTTTTTAAAAAAAGAATTTGGGATACTATCAAAACTGGTCAGCCTTTCTCCCAATAATCCTGTGGTAGTGCTCCCTACATCTCTTTTGACGGATTGATTTTTGCTTTTACATTTCGAATGAAGCTCTTCAATTTGAAACTTTGTGAGAGTGAGTGGACTTTTATATTTTTTATGGTCATATATTTTATAGGCATCTAGTAATATAGGTGACATCTAAGCCATGCATATATGGTCTCAGTAGTCCCTACGGTAGAAATCTGTATGAGGACATTTCTCTGTACTATAGATTACAGGTTAAATCCATCTGCAAACCTGAGGATAATATGTAAACATATACATAGGGTTCTGGTGGTCACTGTAGAAACCTATGCGTGGACACTCCTTTACAACTACAAATCACAAGTTAAAAACAACCTTGAAACTTCCTCCATTTCTGGAAGGTCTAAGGCTCTAATGTCTATACAGTGTTTACAGATTAGCTACATCACCCCAACATTCTGGTTATAATTTATGGATGCAACCACTATGCTTGGTACCCAAACTAAATTGACAGGTGCCGCTGAAGGCTCCACCGGGTCCCCTTGTGTAGCAACCGCTTGGAGTGCAGACAAGGGCTGAACTTGTCCCAGCTCTAGATATTTAATGGAAAAGGGAAAAGTCCTGGAAGCGGCACATCTCTGCAAAACCCTGTAAGAAGGACACCTTGTTATGGGGCTTTGCAGAGATGTGTGACTTCCAGGACTTTTCCTTTGAGGATTGTTCTATTTGGTCTATCTTTCAAATAATATATGAAGCTATTAATGACCCCCTACTTGAATGTGATCTGAAAGATCTATCGGTGTAGTGCATCTGTGGATGAAATGGATGACCTAATATATCTTTTTTTTTTATATACATTTCTTTGTATTATTATTTTGCAAGAAATAGCAAGAAAACAACGTTTCAGCAACGCAGGGCTTAGTACAGAAGGCAAACCTTCCCACACAAAAACCCCAAACCCCCCCCCCCCCCACCAGGCACCATCCCAGGAAGTACTTCTAATGCTATGTGTCCCCCCCAGGAGTAAAGAATAATGTGTTTACATAATATTACAACCAGAGACATACACTGAACAAAATTATAAACGCAACACTTTTGTTTTTTTGCCCCTATTTTTCATGAGCTGAACTCAAAGATCTAAGACTTTTTCTATATACACAAAAATCTTATTTCTCTCAAATATTGTTCACAAATCTGTCTAAATCTGTTTTAGTGAGCACTTCTCTTTTGCTGAGACAATCCATCCACCTCACAGGTGTGGCATATCAAGATGCTGATTAGACAGCATGATTATTGCACAGGTGATTCACACATTTTGAGGGAGCATGCAATTGGCATGATGACTGCAGGAATGTCCACCAGAGCTGTTGCCCGTGAATTGAATGTTCCTTTCTCTATCATAAACTGTCTCCAAAGGCATTTCAGAGAATTTGGCAGTTCATCCAACCACCCTTACACGTGCAACACATCTCCTTCGCAAAGTTACCAGGGGCTGCTGCATATTCTCCTCACACCTACACTTCTCAGCCTGTAAGGTCTCTCTCTGGTTACAATGAACTCTGCGTGAACCGCCTTAATGGCCGAAATGTACTGTCCCCTCATCACCGCTTTAAAAGTATCCCATACCAGAGTATCTTCAGCAGAGGAAGGATTATTATATATCTAACCCTGAAATAACAACGACCCCCTGGATCGGAAATCACCCTCTGGACAGTGCAAGGTACATTCTTTCCAACCAAAATGGACATTCCCCAGGGATAGGAAGAATAGGGCACATTAAACATGTGTTGTATCCATGGCCTACAAAGGGCCAGGACCTTGCTCCCAGCCAGATGGGTTTCCCGTAGGAGGACAATATGCGGCCGAGCCTCCTCCAGATAGGTAAACATTGCAGCTCTCTTAACTTTATCAATAAGGCACTGGTGTTCCAGGACAGTATTTTAACCGACATAGCCATGAGAATCTATTGCATCATGTTGACAATCCCAAGGGATCGGATATGCGTAGAACTGTTTAGCTCTATACTCTGGGGGACAGCAGTACATAGTAGACATAGAAAATAAAAAAAATAGTCTCCACGCGGGGGACCCATTAAAGACGCATTTGTGGAACCCATTAGAACAAACCTTGCTGTAATACCCAAACTAAAAACAAAAAAAACTGGCATCCAGCTTGTACCCAAAACCCATAGCCAAAGGCATTGTAATGTAGCTAGAACCGTTAGTAAACAGTCAAATAGGTAAAAGTCACTCGGTCTACAAAAAGACACACTATAGGAACAAAACAAAATAAAAAGGTAGAAAAAAAAAAAACAACTTTCTTCAGGGAGACGTCTCACAAGCAAAATAGAAGGAAAGTAGAAACAGGAACAATATGTAAAGTCAACCCAGGAGCTCCTGTCATGAAACCTCTGAGGGTTAAGGTAGGCTCTCACCCCTACATTTAGGATGATAGGAAGAGCATTTGCAGGTTTTACCGGATGGTCTAAGGAAACAGCAAAGGAGTTGAAAAGCATAAAGGGCAAAAAGTCAAAGTGAGCATATACTGTAGGTCAAAGAGCCCAGGAAAGAAATGTACATGACAAAAGACTTGCATCTATGTCCTAAACAGGGTAACTACTGGCAACAAGGGAACTGTTACTGTATGTAGACAGAGCTAGATGATATCAAGCCAGTCGGCAGCATCTCCAGTAGATTCCAAAAATTTCGCAGCACCTTGATATTCAACCCAGAGCTTGCTTGGATACAGTATACTGAACTTCAGGCCCTTGGTCCGTAGGCACTTGCAGATTCCTGTGTAGGAATGTCGCTTCTTCTGCATCTCCACAGCGAAGTCAAGTCAGGCAATAGCATGATATTAGAATTTTCATAGTGTAACTCTTCCTTCTCTCCTCTGCCAGGATCCTATCTCGGTCACAGAAATTCAGGAAACATACCAGAAATGGCCATGGCGGGGCTCCTGGAGGGCTGGAACCCATTGGCACTCTGTGAGCCCTCTCAACCACATAGGTGGGAGAGTGACGCATTTGTAGGAGATCCTTAAAGAATCGCTCTGCAAACAGGTTAGACTGAGCCTCTTCTGCCCTTTCTGGGAGACTCACCGCTCTAACATTTTTTTTTTTGGCGCTGTCTATTCTCTGCATCCTCTATTATTGCTGCCATTACGCTCACCTGAGACTGCAGCTCTGCCATTTGATTGCTATACCTGGTGACAGTGTCCTCCACCTCTGAAATCCTGCTTCATCCCCTCTTAAACGGTTATGGATTTTATCCAGGTCATGCCTGATGAGAGTACACTCTGAGGCCAGATGATCAATGCGGAGCATCAAGGCAGCCTTGCAGCCATCTAAAGCCTTGAGGACCTGCTTAGTAATGTCTGCAGCCTGTGGTTCCCCTCCTGAGGTGCTGACTCTGCAGCAGTGGACGAAGCAGGATCAGATCGCTGAGCAGCGCCACAAGGAGTCTGAGCACTGACCTCCATCCCTGCTGTGTGCTTACCCGGAGAAGGGGAAGACACCACATGTACTGGCAAGATGGCGATGCACACACACGTGCACCGGCCCTTCTGAGTCCTCTGCTGACGAGAAGGCTGCAGGACAGATGCTGAATTTTGGCCTGCCATCGGCCTGCTGTGTTCCCCGGGTGGAGAGAAGGCAGATGGTAAGCCTGGGGTAAGGGTTAACCCTGCACCAGAGTTGATAAAGGCAGGATATAGAGGAGCCTCGAGGTAACACGTCTGACCTCGTTCACATCCTAGACATGCCGCCTGACCTACTATATCTTTGATTGAACATTCTACATTTTTTTCTCTCCATTCCAAAATTAACAGCTTTCTATATACAAGCATTGCAAGGAACTTTTCTTACCTTGAGAGAGCACCACCATTATTTCTATGTGATTATTACACCATTTCTGTTTATCCTTTATGTTATATGTGCCTAACATGCATATTATGAGTGAGCGTATGCATACACTTATGCTCTAGGATGTATGCATGCATTTTTTTCACCAGAAGGATTGCCTTTAGGTAGAGTTTGTTTTTAATAGGTACACCTTTGTTTTTAGCATGTGTTCTGTGTCTTTATTATTTTATTACAAATAATACAATTTGTTTGTTAAATAGTTGGATGCATAAAGGTGTGTGTGCATATCTTTTTCCATTCTATATTTAAACTTTCATGGTATCCCTATAAATTAGATATTTTTACAGTAGATTCTTAAGAAAAAAAAAAGGGCAATCTCTACTTACCCTCTATATGCTCCTGTGGTATTCCTGACTTCCTCCTCCAGTACAGACAGCCCTTTTCAGGGATTTGTTGCTGCCATAAATTTCAAAATGGCCCTATTTTTTATTAAATGGTACGTTTTCTCTTTTAAACAGTTGATGTGTTTTCTATTTTCTATTGTGAATAAAATATGGATTTATGAGATTTGGAAATCATTGCATTCTGTTTTTATGTAGATTTCAAACAGCATCTCAACTTCTTTAGAACTGGGGTTGTAAAATAAATAAAAACCTGGGGCAAGTTGAGGGGTGGGGTCAAAATGTTCAACTTCAATATTCAAAATAAAGATTTGCATATCTTTAAAGCGTGTTTCAACCTACCACCAAGAAAAACCTGATGATAATCCTCCATTACCATTGGATAAGGCTTGATACTTTGCAGTGCTAGCTCAAACCAGTGTATAAAAAGCTTTAGTTTTACTTATTGCCACATTATCTCTCACTGAACAATTTAACAATGATACTGTTCATCTAATAGGGAGCTCTCACAGCTACACAGCGTGTGCTTTCATTAAACTACATTTGGTTCAATGGTGGGATAAGACACGTCATTTGTTACATTGGCTACATAAAAACAAGAGATGAAAGAGTTTGCTGTAGAAACAGTGGAGAGTAAACTGGGAAATATGAAAATGACTATTGTTTAAAGAGAAGTCAGATACTTTTTCAGTATCCTGTTGTGGCATCAATACAGATTCACAGCAGAGGTAGCCAATATAGTTGTAATTTTAAAGGAGCCCTGAGCATTGCTGCAGCTTAGGGCCTTGTAAAGTGAACACAGCTGTGATAAAGAAACACAACTAAATATTGTTTGAATTTCACTTTATAGTATCATAATTATTATTGACTTTGATTTATACATATAGCATCATCACCTCCAGTGGTGCTAAAAAAACTACAGATATGAATAATATAGATATACACAGAAAGGATCACAATGATAAGTACTTCCAGTTGTATATCAAAAGGATGCAGGATACAGTATAGTGGAAAGAGCATCCATATCATACAGTACAATAGCGTGATGGTTATAGGGAAGACTGCTCCTTACATTTGTGGTCATTTGAAAGAATACCTTTTACAAATAGCTAAAAAGATAATTTTGGTGTTAGTGGTAATTTATTGTTCATTGGCCAAGGAACCCTAAGAACCCTCAGGAGGAACCCTAGTTGATCTAGAGGGATAAGAGAAAAATAGGAGGTAAGGGAATGACAAAGCTTTAGGTGACAGTGTATGCTTTGTAAGATAACAATTGAAGAACCAGGTCAGAATTAGTGAATCAAGACATATCCTAGATAAAATTATTTGCTTGCCTAAAGAGGTAAGTGTTATAGTTGTGTTTAAAGATTTCAAGAGTTGGAGAGGGCCAGATGACACGTGAAAAGGAACTCAACAAAAAAAAGTAACACAAAAAAAATAAGAGAGTTTGTTTAAATGTCTCACAACACGTTAGGGAGGGTTTAATTTTGTCACAAAAGGAATGTTCTATATAATTCCAGCCTCAATGCTCTTAGATCTAAAAGTAGCTTCTTTCAAACCTTGTCATGAACTCCACAATGCCTAAAATATAAACGAAAAAAGAGGCACTTCTAAAAGAGATTTTCAAGTGATAGCAATGCTACATACATTATCTCACAAAAGTAAGTACACCCCTCACATTTGTGTAAGTATTTTATTATATTTTTTCATGTGACAACACTGAAGAAATGACACTTTGCTACAATGTAAAGTATACACAAAATTGGAAAAAGGAACTCCAAGGTAGTCACAAGGGGACACACAGGTATATGAAAAGGCTTTACTGAACCATCACAAATAAATGGAGACACAAAAACATACGACCTTCACCTCACCATTTAAAATGACGGCAGCCGAGGGGGGTAGTAGCCTTAGGGGCACTGCCAGATGTGGTAGCTGCAACTTCTGCAGATGGATATGGGAAGGAGAGAGTATCCGATTACCCAATGGCCAGAAATGGTCTCCCCAAGAAGTAATAAATTGCCGCACTGTAGGTGTGGTTTATTTTATGAAGTGCTCTCTATGTAGAGCCTTCTATATAGGGAAGACAAAGAGGCCTTTTCAAAAGCGTATACGGGATTATGTTTATGAGGTGAGTACGGGGAAAATGGAATCGGCCATTAGCAGGCATATTGGCCTTTACCACAATTTCAACTTAGATTGTATGAGTTTCTTTGCTCTTAAACATGTTAGGGAATCATCAAGAGGGGGCGATATAGACAGGAGACTTCTACAATTAGAGACACAATGGATTTTCCTTTTGGATGCAACTTGATCACCTGGTCTCAATGAATATATAAGCTATAGATGCTTTCTATAGAGTCTGTGACCTGCAATTATTCTATCTTATCTGCCCTGGTTTTGGGCTTGGATGCCCTCTGCCTGTCTTCAATTCTCCTGTACTCATAGAATTCATAGGATATCTCATCCCTGCTATCTTTGGGATGATGCTCAGTAATCTGTCTAGTTTAAGGGCATGAATATTTGCTCTTGACATTTTCAATATATACAAAGTAAATATACATAAAAAAATGTTTTTGTTATGTTATCACTCATCAAAAATGTGGTCCCACATATGAGGGCTTTCTATAAAATAAAGGAAAATGACATTTAATTTATGAGGTAGGATCTTAATTTTAGAATTGGAACGCCACAGATTACTACTTTCTTGAACAAATGAATTTGCCCGGTTCGAGTCAGGGGGCTTAAATGTCCCTTATTAAATTACTTTTGGACTATTTATGAATTCCATCATTTATCCAAATTTGAGGGTGTAAGTTAGAGTAGGAATACCTTTAAGCCATACCTTCATTTATTCAAAGGAACTAATTTGTTCTCTTTCTCTTCTTTTTCCCCCCCTGTGTTTTTTTTTTTTTTCCCATGTAACTGTGGAATGGGCTTCTTTACATATTTTTTATATATTTTTGCCATATTCAGGTAATTCTACATTTTGGCCACAAGGGAGCGCTGATAGCTGGCATTCTTTATGTCTCCCTGATACTGAATATAGGCATTTCCGGTTTAGGAATTGCTTATGCACGAATTGACATTTCCTTGATAAAGAAGTTTAAGAATATTCTGGTGGCTGATACGGGATCCCTTTGTTCCTATTCTACTTGTGGCGGGACGTGGCGATTGTATTGCCTCTCCACGCCCCTCCCCCCTGCACCATCGGGGAGGTTCTCAGGCAGTGGAGAGAACATCACACGTCCCGCCATTACTGCGCATGCGCTGCTTTTCGCGCATGCGCGGTAGCATCCTCCTGTCTGACGATCTCGGGGCAATAGCTGGAGATGTCAGCAATCAACAGGGAATGGATCACAGCTGGAGCGGCTGCCCTTCTGGCGCCAAACCAGCTATTCAAATAGCCCTGATGTCTGTAAGCACAGCAAGATTGCTGTGTGAGCAGACTAGATGGGCTAAAGGTGAGTACACTAGCCGGTGTGAGACGTTCCCTTTTCTCCCCTATGATATATATCAGGAGGAGGAGGGATTCTATATTTAAGCAGCAAGCTTATGGTATATAATCTTTGCCTTATAGATCTCCCCTG
Source organism: Pelophylax lessonae (assembly GCF_965119305.1). Lineage (NCBI taxonomy): Eukaryota > Metazoa > Chordata > Amphibia > Anura > Ranidae > Pelophylax > Pelophylax lessonae. The sequence continues at coordinate 88,057,061 of NC_138777.1, read as the reverse complement.
TATTTACACTTTATGACCCACCTGTATTTCTCTGAATGGCTGGTGTATTCCATCTATGAAGCTAACTAAGCCCACTACAGCAGTCCTAGAACTCTCTGACATCCTGAAAAGGTAGGTTCTGTCCTCTCACTATATTTATCTAAAAACACAGTGTCAGCTATTCTGCTGACAACTGACTATTAATATAAGTTCAACAATAAGTTTTTTCTTAATCCCTAGGGATGTCCTTGGAGAGCTAAACAGCTTCCAATGTAGGAAGGGCTCTGTTATAAGTGGATGGTCTAATTGATCAAAAAGCTCCTGTCACCTTTCCTTGTTTTCTTTTGGATTATAATGGATGGACATTTGTTTGAAAATCTGGGCAGTGTATAATCCTTTCTGTGGAAACTTGATCCTATATATGGATAATTTAGCCTCTAAATGCTTTTAGACGTCCGATTGGCCTTTACATATGTGGGACCATCTTTGATTTGTGAGTATGCGGATTTATGTAACCCTAAGAAATCAATGTATAATTGATTTTGTCATGTCTATAGTGCACTATGTGATTATGTCTATTTGAATATATTATACAATGCTACACATTCTCTAATTACTATAAAAACCTAGAATGTGAGATAAATCAATATTTTTCACACTGTACTTATATTTATTATTTTGTTTTTTGTATGTCAGTACAAACAACTTTATGAATTTCTGTGAACCCTCTGCACCTACCTTTCCCTGAAGAAGCCGTACAGGCGAAACGCATTGGAGACCCCTACCCTGCACCACTTTAGGATAATCCTACATATACTTATGTGGGGCTGGGTGTGGGTAAGGTATTCAATAGAGGTCCACATATATGTTTTTTATATATATGTTGGTGGTTGCATAAATGTATGTTTGCTGCATGGAATTTTAGAAAATGTATCTTTAAATAAAGGTTTTTTTATATCTAATTTGTTTGAATATTTTTTTTTTGTCTCTTGGGTCGGTATTAACAGCACCGATATAGCCCCCCTCTCTAGCCTACATACCCTTTTTTTAATCACCATTTAAAATAGACAACATTGTCAATTAAAGGACCAGGATGGGGCAGCTGCACATGCATTACCCTCCACATTCACACAGGCAGTCCTTAACAGGTATGAAAAGACCTCAGGAAATATCATATGCTGGTAGTAGTGAGTCCTATAGGGATACCGTGGGTACAGATAGCGGATGCAGATAGCTATGACGGTCCACCCTACTGATGGCAGTAGTGAACCATGAAAGTCCACACTGGCCAGCTTGCAGGCTGTAGGTTGCTGATTCCAAGCATGAGATAAAAAGCCTGAATGTAGGGTAAAGTACGGGAATAAAGTGCACGTAATTCTCAGCAGAATTAGTGAGTCCCTATAGGACTCACTACTACCAGCATATGATATTACCTGAGGTCTTTTCATACCTGTTAAGTACTGCCTATTAGGGTTCATGAATGCTGGTTGACTGTGTGAATGTGGAGGGTAATGCATGTGCAGCTGCCCCATCCTGTTCTTTTAAATTGACAACATTGTCTATTTTAAATGATGAGGTGAAGGTCATATATTTTTGTGTCTCCATTTATTTGTAATGTTTCAATAAAGCCTTTTCATATACCTGTGTGTCCCCTTGTGACTACCTTAGAGTTCCATTTTCCAATTTTGTGTATATAAATTTTTACTCACGGGACTGCACCAACGGGTCCTCTGTGTGGCGTTGGTGATAAGGTGTATTAAGGCGATGGAAATACTACTTTTTGTTATTTCCTGTTTATTGTTGTAGATCCGGTGGAGAACCTCCTTCCTTTTTTCGTACAATGTAAAGTAGTGAGTGTAAAGTTTGTATAACAGTTTCAATTTTCTTTCCCCTCAAAATAACACACAGCCATTAATGTCTAAACCGCTGGCAACAAAAGTGAGTACACTCCGAAGCCAAAATGTCGAAATTGGGCCCACTGTGTCAATATTTGCCCACCTTTATTTTCCAGCACTGCCTTAATGCTCTTGGCCATGGAGTTCACCAGAGCTTCATAGGTTCCCACTCGAGTCCTCTTCCACTCCTCCATCACGGAGCATTTAAGGATGCCCCACACATGCTCAATAGGGTTTAGGTCTGGAGACATGCTAAGCCAGTCCATCACCATTACCCTCAGCTTCTTTAGCAAGACATTGGTAATTTTGGAGGTGTGTTTTGGGTCGTTATGTTGGAATACTGCCCTGTGGCCCAGTCTCTGAAGGGGGATCATTCTCTGCTTCAGTATGTCACAGTACATGTTGGCATTCATGGTTCCCTCAATGAACTGTAGATCCCCAGTGCCAGCAGCCCCAGACCATGACATCCCCACCACCATGCTTGACTGTTGGCAAGACACACTTGTCTTTGTACTCCTCACCTGGTTGCTGTCACACACACTTGACACCATTTGAACCAAATACGTTTATCTTGGTCTCATCAGACCACAGAACATGGTTCCAGTAATCCATGTCCTTAATCTGCTTGTCTTCAGCAAACTGTTTGCGGGCTTTCTTGTGCATCATCTTTAGAAGAGGCTTCCTTCAGGGACAACAGCCATGTAGACCAATTTGATGCAGTGTGTGGCGTATGGTCTGAGAACTGAAAGGCTGACCCCCCCAACCCTTTAACCTCTGCAGCAATGCTGGCAGAATTCATACATCTATTTCCCAAAGACAACCTCTTGATATGATGCTGAGCATGTGCACTCAACCTCTTTGGTCGACCATGGTAAGGCCTGTTCTGAGTGGAACCTGTCCCGAAAAAAATGCTGTATGGTCTTGGCCAATGTGCTGCAGCCCAGTTTCAGGGTCTTGGCAATCTTCCTATAACCTAGGCCATCTTTATGTAGAGCAACAAGTCTTTTTTTCATATCCTCAGAGAGTTGTTTGCCATGAGGTGCCATGTTGAACTTCCAGTCACAAGTATGAGAGAGTGAGAGCGATAACACCAAATTTACCACACCTGCTCCTCATTCACACCTGAGACCTTGTAACGCTAACGAGTCACATGACATCGGGGAGGGAAAATGGCTAATTGGGCCAAATTTGGACATTTTCACTTAGGAGTGTACTCTATTTTGTAGACATCAGTTTAGACATTAATGGCTGTGTGTTGTTGGAGGGGTGTTCTCATTTTGTGAGATACTGTATATTGAAAATTTCACTTTATACCTCAAGTGTCATACACATTTGTGTAGTATAGTAGCCAAACTTAAAATATCCAGTACCTTATTTGGTGTGTGTAACAGTGCTCTTTTTCACCTTTTTGTGTTTTTCAAGTTCCCAGAGAGGTGCTGAAAGACCCGGAGGTGTGTGGTATGCAGATGCCTGAGATAGATACAAGTGCTAAAGTAACAAACAAGTTCACCTACAGTTACTACTTGTTTTTATCTCACACATCTATTTACCCTGTAACTTTGGGTCTTCCAGTATCTAACCGGGAACGGGAAAACACAAAGCAGCATAAAGGTACCAGGCTATGAACACACAAATTTTACAATGTTCTTAAAAAGTATAAAATAAGGTTTAAAACAAGCCCACACTGACCTACATAGCTGTTGCTATTGTGTAGCAATTTATCCTCAAATTCACAATAGATTTAGAGAAATCTTTTAAGTCTGGTCTCTGTAAATCTGCTCTCCCCTATTCTTGTGCACATACTCTGAGATTACATTAGAAATTAGAAGGCAGGCAGGCTGCCAAGTCACTGCTGAGAGGGGTGGTAAAACATGCTACTAAGAGAAAATTAAAGTGAAAGTGTTTTGCTGTAATGTTTCAGAATAATTACTCCACAATGCATGTAGCTACAGAGGTCAGTAAGGACTTGTTTAAAATTGTATTTACTGCATGTTAGGAAAATGTAAATATTTGAATGGCCATAGCCTGAACACAGCTCTAGTTTATTGATGGGTGTGCTTGTGGTAGTAACTGGAAATCTGTGAGAGAATGTTTTAAATGTGTACAGTATTTGTTTAAGAATACTAGTATGCCAGAGAGTGGTAACCCTAACATTTCTATACTTATGCAAAACAAACTTTGGGGCACATTTATGGCCAGAGCCCACCAGAGGATCCTATGGTGAATTTAACAGTCAATATTACCTAATCTGTGTGATTTACATAAACCAATTTCAGACCAATGAAGAAAAATTGTCAAAATCAGCTGAGGATTTAGGAATGACTCTCCATGTGGTAGACCACAAACCACAGTGAAATGTAGCACCAACTAAGGTAACCACTACAAAATGTGCATATTATCATATCATATAAATCAAGCCTAGCCTAGAAGGAAATATGATCATCATGCATGTCATTTAGACAGTATTGGCAAAAAAGTGAAAAGAAAAAATTATGCTAAACACAATTTACATCTAAGCTGGTAACAGCATAAATCCCAAATGCAATTCCGGATACATTACTATGAAAAAACATTTGCAATGGGATGCCCACAGGACAGCAATAAAAACTTAGAAGAATTCAAAAATACATTTTAGGTGAAAATTTCTCCTTAGCATGCCACAGCTGTCAATAGTAGGGTATATAATAATACAACATTGATTTTCACAGAAACTACAACATACACCAAATAATTCAGCTTTAGCGATCTGTTTTTCCTCATAGAAACTGCCCTCTTAGCTTTTGAAATTGAAAAATGACTTTCCTCTTCAATTTAGATAGCGTTGGACTGAAGTGCAACAGTAAGAATTGAGTAATGGTTTAGATCAGAGCTGGAGGCAAGATTCTTATTGGTATGTTGATTTTTCAGAGGTGGTTGTAAGTACAGGGGTTTTGGTGACAACAAGTGCAACCCTTAAATTTAACCTAAGCCTTAGGTCATCCCTCACACACACCTAACCCTCTATTTACTCTAAAATGTAACCTTACCACCAAATAATCTCTATCTTAACCTACCTCTAAAATGTACCTGGATGGCATTTAGCTTATTGAAGCGCTATGTATCATAAAAAAAAGAAAAAAAGAAAAATAAATGTCATCTTTATAAAATATTTGTTTTCTTCTTTTTATCCTTTGTTGCATTTCAGTGCCTGAACAAGGCCATTAACTGCAGGATCACCAAGTAATGTTTTTTTTGAAATCCGCAGATTTAATAAGATTGAATGTGATTTTTGAAATTACATTAACATGGTAAAATAAGATAAGATAAGAAAAGATAATACTTTGTTGTCATTGTATACATGCAAAAAAATGTATCAATGTACTCTTTACACTTTAGAACACTTTAGAACAACAATTTAAAAACATTTCTCAACAAAACCACACATACAGTATCTCACAAAAGTGAGTACACCCCTCACATTTTTGTAAATATTTTATTGTATCTTTTCATGTGACAACACTGAAGAAATTACGCTTTGCTACAATGTAAAGTAGTGAGTGTACAGCTTGTAAACAGGATATATTTGCTGCCCCCTCAAAATAACTCAACACACAGCAATTAATGTCTAAACCTCAGGCAACAAAAGTGAGTACACCCCTAAGTTAAAATGTCCAAATTGGGCCCAAAGTGTCAATATTTTGTGTGGCTACCACTATTTTACAGCACTGCCTTAACCCTCTTGGGCATGGAGTTCACTAGAGCTTCAGAGGTTGCCACTGGGGTCCTCTTCCACTCCTCCATGATGACATCATGGAGCTGGTGGGTGTTAGAGGCCTTGCGCTCCTCCACTTTCCGTTTGAGGATGCCCCACAGATGCTCAATAGGGTTTAAGTCTGGAGACATGCTTGGCCAGTCGATCACCTTTACCCTCAGCTTCGTTAGCAAGGTAGTGGTTGTCTTGGAGGTGTGTTTGGGGTCGTTATCATGTTGCAATACTGCCCTGCAGCCCAGTCTCTGAAGGGATGGGATCATGCTCTTCTTCAGTATGTCACAGTACATTATCCAATATAAAATAAGTTGCGCTGTGGATGATGTATACAGGTTGACTGTATGGTGAAATAGTGAAGAATCCGAATAATGTCCAGAATATGGAAACAAAAACGGGTAACTTGTGCAGGTACCGCTTACCGGAAATAAAATAAACAAAGGCCCATCAACATGTTCAAAATACGTCCTAGGGATGAGGTCCAGGTGGACTACCAGGTTCCGACGCGGATCCCTCAATGGAGTGGTAACATGTGTGATACAAAAAAATACACCGCCATAGCGTAAAACCAAAAAAAATTTATATATGTAAATAAAGGACACCCAAAGTGCATTGAGAACACCACTGCTCCCGTAGTGAAAAATGTGATAAAGGATGCCACAGAACCCCAATAGGTACTCCTTACCAAAATATAGATGAAAAATAGCAGATACACCAAAAAGGGGGGAGAAGGGGGATCACCCCAATAGGACAGCAGCTTACCACAAGGATGAATATGGAGAGCTTATATAAGACTGGATAGGTGTGGTCTGAACAAGCAAGCAAGTGGGGGAAACACCTCTGATGGATAAAACACCCTTACCGACTCCCGATGATAAGGAGGCAGGAGGGATGTGTATGGAACCGATCCGTTGTGTCTCCTCACTCAGATAGGGAACGCTGTCAGTCAGTCAGTTCTCCTCTTGCTCACACACCGGGCTGTCCGGGGCCACTCCCTCAACCCTTCATGTTGGCATTCTTGGTTCCCTCAATGAACTGTAGCTCCCCAGTGCCAGATGCACTCATATAGCCCCAGACCATGACACTTCCACCACCATGCTTGACTGTAGGCAAGACACACTTGTCTTTGTACTCCCCACCTGGTTGCTGCCACACACGCTTGACACCACCATTATCTTGGTCTCAGACCACAGGACATAGTTCCAATAATCCATATCCTTAGTCTGCTTATCCAGAGCATACTGTTTGAGTGCTTTCTTGTGCATCATCTTTAGAAGAGGCTTCCTTCTGGGATGACAGCAATGCAGACCAATTTGATGCAGTGTGCGGCGTATGGTTTTAGCACTGACAGGCTGACCCCCCACCCCTTCAACCTCTGCAGCAATGCTGGCAGCACTCATACGTCTATTTCCCAAAGTCAACCTCTGGATTTGACTCTGATCACGTGCACACAACTTCTTTGGTCGACCATGGCGAGGCCTGTTCTGAGTGGAACCTGCCCTGTTGAACCGCTGTATGGTCTTGGCCACTGTGCTGCATCTCAGTTTCAGGGTCTTGGCAATCTTCCTATAGCCTAAGCCATCTTTATGTAGAGCAACAATTATTTTTTTTTTCAGATCCTCAGAGAGTTCTTTGCCATGAGGTGCCATGTTGAACTTCCAGTGACCAGTGAGAGAGAGAGAGAGCGATAACACCAAATTTACCACACCTGCTCCCCATTCAAACCTGAGACCTTGTAACGCTAATGAGTCACATGATACCGGGGAGGGAAAATGACTAATTGAGCCCAATTTAAACATTTTCACTTAGCGGTGTACTCAAATTTGTTGCCAGCGGTTTAGACAATAATGACTGTGTGCTGAGTTATTTTGAGGGGGGACAGAAAATTTACACTGTTATAAAAGCAGTGCACTCACTACTTTACATTGTAGCAAAGTGTCATTTCTTCAGTGTTGTCACATAAAAAGATATAATAAAATATTTACAAAAATGTGAGGGGTGTACCCACTTTTGTGAGATACTGTATATACTCCTAACACATGTCCACATAGCTGTTCTTAAGTATAGTAGAAATATAAAACATTTTTCAAAAAATATACAATTTCACATATGATTTCTAAAACTGTGCACCTGGTGGGTTTATAGACAATACAGCCCTAGGAACAAAAACTATGCTTCAAACAATTAGTGTGTGTTTCCAATATCTTTTCCCAGACAGCAATGGGGCAAACACACTTTAACCCGGATGCGTTCGTTCACTACTAATAGCTTTTTTATTTGGCTGGCTTATGCTATGTCCAGATTCAGTAGATCTGTACCTATGATCCACTGTACTGTTTTCACCACATGAAAAAGGCATAGCCAGTGATAAGGGGCGGGGCTGAAATCCACTCTCTGTGCCAGACACAGACAGCGAGGCTCAGGAGCAAGCCTCCACAAGTGCCACAAGTGCTCCAGTAACAAGTGGCTTGCTATGGGGCACTCGGCAGGGGTGAGAAGCCAGGAGTGTCAGCGGGGGACCTGAGAAGAGGAGGATTGGGGCTGCTTTGTGCAAAACTATTGCACAAATCAGGTAAGTATGACATGTTTGGTATTTTAAAGAAAAAGAATCAATTTAAATATTTTTCCGTACACCACCAAATGTTGAATTTCCTGCCTATAAGCGGTCTCATCATTATCTCACATGAGTGCAACTAAAGTGGTCATCAGTGAACTTCACTCTAGTATTTGACTCATATATGGAAGTATAGTCGTGTGTAAACAGGGCCAGACTCTACACAAATCCCTGTGGGGTCCCTGTATTCAGAATAATAGTATTAGACACCTGATCTCCTATTCTCACCATATGTTGTTTATTTGTTAAGAAAACCATAGTCCATGAACACAACAGTGGGTACCAATACCGAAAAAAAGGAGTTAAAGAGTAAAGCCTTTTTTTTAAATTGTACCTACAGGTAAGCCTATAATAAGGTACTGTGGGTATCTCCTAAACTTGCACAGTTTAGGAGATATTCGGAATGCATGCAGCTGATGGCATCATTGGTGCATGTGCTCTGAAGCTTACCATGCCGGACCTTCAGAGCTTGTGCAGTGAACAGTGGCTCCCTCACGCATGTGCGGGGGTGACGTCATCGCGGTTCTGGCCACTCACAGCGCCGGAGCCCGCAAACCCAGAAGAAACACCAGGGAAGATGTCAGCTGTCCCAGTGGTGTGTGGGCACAGCTGGAGGGCTTCGTTCTAAGGTAAGTATGTCCTGTCCTCTACGCTCTATGCTTCTCTACACATACTGTTCACTACTTTTTCCAGCATTGTTTGTTTTCTCTCAGACCTTGTACATTCTGAAACAGGCACACTTTTGCTAGTGTGTAAATGTAAAGTATAGTTGGAACTAAAAAACAAGACACGTGCAGTAAAGTTGTGATACTCATTACAGGCTTGCATGAAAACATATAATTATATTTGATAATCAACTGAAAAGAAAAACTGAAATATGCTAATTTCTTAACAATTGTCTTCAGCTAATTCTCATGTAATTCTCATGCAAAACTATCACACAGAACACGGAGTCCTTTGTGAATTTACCAGGATTTTATCATTTCAGCACAATGTTGAAAAATGTACGGCAATTAGTTTATAGTAATTTACACAAATAAATTTTGCATGTTAATTTGAATATGCTGATTATTATATTATTGATCCAAACGCCTTTTAAAAAATCACTTCTGGACCGGAAGGTTTTACCCCCTTAATGACTAGGCCATTTTTTGCGATCCGGCACTGCATTACTTTAACTGACAATTGCACAGTTGTGCGATGCTGTACCTAAAGAAAAATCAATGTCTTTTTTTCCCCATAAATAGAGATTTCTTTGGTGGTATTTGATCACCTCTGCGGTTTTTATTTTTTGTGCTATCAACAAAAAGAGAGCCACAATTTAAAAAAAAAAAAATAAATAAAACATCGTTTTTACTTTCTGCTATAAAAAACACAGCCAATAAAAAAAAAAAAAAATGAAAACATTTATTTTTTTCATCATTTTAGGCCAATATGTATTCTGCTACCTATTTTTGGTAAAAAAAAAATCCCAGTAAGTATATATTGATTGGTTTGCACAAAAGTTATCTCTTCTACAAACTAGATTTATGGCATTTTATTTATTTATTTTTACTAGTAATGGTTGCAATCAGCGACTTTTAGTGGAACTGCAACATTGTGGTGGACAGATCGGACCCCTAACTGACATTTTTGCCACTTTTAAGGGGACCAGTGACATTACTACAGTAATCAGTGCTTAAAATACGCACTGTTACTGTACTAATGACACTGGCAGGGAAGGGGTTAACACCAGGGACGATCAAAGGGTGGATGGACTGACTAGATGAACACAGAGATCTGTGTTCCTGAATAGCAGGAACACACAATCCCTGTGTTCATCTCTGATAGAATTGCGCACTGCCTTGTTTACATCAGCAGACCGCCTTACAGTCTCTCTGGGGAGCAATCGTGGGTGGCCTACGGCGGCGTGCGTGTGCCCCAACTGGCTAGTGCACAAAATTACGTACTGGTACGTAGTTTCGTGCAATAGAGCCGACTTGCCGCAGTATATGTACTGCTGGTGGTCAGCAAGTGGTTAAAATGTTACCTTCGATTAACCACCCTGACTGCATAAAGGGTACTTATAAAAGTCCCTACATTTAAGCATTAACCCCTCATTGACCCATGTACAGTGTTTGCTTATGTCCACAAAAAAAGATGAGGACCTTTTCTATTTTTTTCTTTGGACAAAAATTGACTTGGATGTAAACCGATATGCTTCCATTTACATCTGCTCGCCCATAGACACACAATGTAGTTCAGGCTGTATTTGTGTGAAAAACTAACAGACGGGTCCAGACTGAACACCAGTATGAAATGACCCTAACGCCCCTTTCACACGGAGCGGACCGTAGTGCGATCCGCTTCGGCACTTTTTTGTTTTTTTTTTTTCCACGGACACGGATGACATTTGTGTCATCCGGTCCGTATGTCCGCATGTCATCCTATCCGTTTTCGGATGATATACGAACATAATGTATGTCTATGGGGATTGCGGATGTCAGCGGATGACACCGCTGAATCCGATTTTGCGTCCTTTCCGTTTTCAAAACAGAAGAAAAAATAGGGTTCTGTTCCGTTCCAAAAAACAAGAACAGAACTGAAAGGACACAAATCGGATGTCAGCAGATGGTCATCCGCTGACATCTGCAATCCCATTGACATGCATTATGTCCGTATATCACCCACAAACGGATGGGGTGATATACGGACATACGGAACGCCCGTGTGGAAGGGGCCTAAGGAAACTGCTGAAGACACATTTTGAACATTCGGTCAAGCAATCCCTAGGAGCTCTGTACCTGACAATTGTATTCTTTGATATATTTCACTGAAAGCCTTCATCAGCTTCACTGAAAAGCATATTTTTTATTAAAATGAATGAATATGTACTACGGATTTGCAGAAAAGCTGAAATTTACACCTCTTCCACCTATATACTCTCCTAACTGAACTGTTAGGACATGAGTGCCATTTGTAAATTAATTGTTACATGTAATGCTTTTAAAACTCACATTTTCTCTTTTTAATCAAAAATATTACTGACACCTAGGTAATATACCTAAGCATATCTAAGCATAAAGTAGTTTATAGATGTCAGCCCATGTTTCCATAAATTCTCTGTTTGTGTAAAACATTATATTAATGTACTAAAAAAAAAACTTAAATAAAATGGACTGTAGACATTGTAAAAATCTTTTAATAGAGGAGGGCAGAGGGTAACAACCCTTAAGAATAGATGAGCTTAATCAATATTACATATAAGAGGACTCTAGGGGAAACGACAGACAGGAGATCGATCTGAGGCTGATGATGTCAGCCTGGTAAATAGGAGAGGCAGCTCTCTGGGGACTTAGAGGAACCCGGTCAGCCTTCTATCTCCAACATGACAGAAGAGCAAAGCTTTGATCATAAATCTGCCAGATTTCATCATACACAGGGCTTAAGCCTGCTTCAAACACACAGTTTCTCAGTTACTATACAGTTACAGAAGAGCATGCAATATCTAAAACCTTATGCACAGAGATAACTGCTTAGACACAATGTAATAAGTCTGAAAAAAAATCCAATGTTACTTTTGAAAGTGTATGTGCAAAATTAAAGATCCAATCTAAATTCAATCTTTTCTACAGTGTCTAATGGCAGACCCATGTAGCGCTCTAAATATAACCTATACACCACTGTGCCTTGCTTACTGAAGCTGGGAGATTCAATCATTTGAAATACAAATTAGCTGGGTTTCTCAACCAGAATAACTTGTCTCTGTTCACCCTGCTTTAAGGCTATTGGGAATCACTGGAATTGCATGATGTGTCACAACCTCCACAGTAAAAAGTGATTCTAAACACAGTTTAATTTACATTATCCACTTTTTTTCTATATGCACTGTAATCCTAATTTCTTTTAAAAAAAAAGCATCTTTTTTATCTTATTGATATACAGGTGTCACATGACTCAGCTCTTTTTCCCAGTCTGTCTGCAGGGAAACAGTGGCAGGAGGGGCTTCTAGTCCTCTGCTACTGGTCATATGTTCACAGTGTAAAAAAAAATTAAAATAACAATAAATTGTTTTAAATTGTCCTACAAATATATATTTAAAATTAAATATTTATTATTTTTTGCAATAACATGGTGTGGGCAGATTTCTGCCTGTCACAGGCTGTGTCACGCCCCTCAAGCCTGTTTCTTACAATAACAGGGAGGTGAAGAATCCATCAATCAATGCTGGTTAGTGGGCATGGAGGAGGAGAGAGGCAGTGGGCTGTCTTTTATCACTGTGCATATGCCCACATGGGCGTGATGCCCAACTCTGATCCCAGAAGGGACTGAAGCTGTTTTACTTGGTAAATTATGCAAAAAACAACATTGATCTCACCTTTGGAAGTTTGTAAAGAACTGAAAAATATTCACTGTATGAGGGGCCTTGAGAATCAGAGCTGAGCACTGCTGGAATTAGCCATACCTTTGTTTTTAATTTTTTTTACTTGCTCTATTTCAGCATGAGAGAATGTAAAATCTACAAGCAGTGACGTCAGCAGGGGGGGGGGGGCTGACCGGGGCTATAGCCCCGAGTGTGCCCGCAAAAAGTCCCGGGTCTCATGTGGATGATTTACAGTTATTAGCCCCGAGTGTCCACTGTCTAATATGCGTCTCCTCTCCTGCCTGGCCTGCCACACTGGTTGAGAGTATCGCCTGTCGTCTCTCATCACGTGACAACAGCAGCCAGCAGGAGAGGCTCCCATTGCACAGATCCGAGGAGGATTTTAAATGCCTCCTTGGCGCGTAGAATCGGCTCCGCCTCCACCCACCTCCCTCTTCTTCCGGCTGCAGTTCAGAGGCGGCAGCAGAGGGAAGAAGGTGAGTGCCCGATCAAGGTCCCCCTTTGTTACTGTATAGGAGGGGCGGTAGGGCAGCTTCATCTAGAAAAGTGAAAGTGTTGGAAAGGGGGGGGGGTGCTAGACAGCACTGGGGTGCCCGGCCAGCAAAAGAAGTTGTATAGGAGGGGGATGGGGCAGCTTTATATAGAGGATTTGATCTTTCCATATTCCTCCTGCAGATGCTTGATTCTCCTCCTCTCCCTTCTACAAGTATCAAGTGGCTGCAGGAAGAATAGGGAAAGCTCAAATCCTCTATATAAAGCTGCCCCATCCCCCTCCTATAAAGCTTCTTTTGCTGGCCAGGCCCTCCAGTGCTGTCTAGCACCCCCCACTTTCCAACACCCCCACCAAGTGCTCTTCAGTCCCCCCCATCCCCCCCCAGTGCTCCTTAGCCCCCCCTGTGCTCCTTAGCCCCCCCCACATGTGCTTTTCAGCTTCTCTCTCTGTCCCCCTGGGTTTCCCTGCCCCCCAGTGCGTTCCAACCCCCTGCAATGCTCTCCAAACCCCCCCTCTTAATTCTTTCCAGTCCCCCCCTAATGCTCTCCTGTCGCCCCCCCCCGCCCTTTAGCTTCTCCAGTGCTCTCTGCTTCCCCTGTGCTCTACAGCCCCCCTAGGGATTTTCTATCTTCTATCATAGCTACAGTCTCTGACCATCTCTTGTATCATGTCCTCAGCCTCTGACCATCTCTTGTATCATGTCCCCAGTCTCTGACCATCTCCTGTATCATCTCTGCAGTCTCTGACCATCTCTTGTATCGTGTCCCCAGACTCTGACCATCTCCTGTATCATCTCTGCAGTCTCTGACCATCTCTTGTATCACGTCTGCAGTCTCTGACCATCTCTTGCATCACGTCCACAGTCTATGACCATCTCTTGCATCACGTACGCAGTCTCTGACCATCTCTTGCCTCATGTCTGCAGTCTCTGACCATCTCTTGTATCATGTCTGCAGTCTCTGACCATCTCTTGTATCATGTCTGCAGTCTCTGACCATCTCTTGTATCACGTACGCAGTGTCTTACCATCTCTTGTTTCATGTCTGCAGTGTCTGACCATCTCTTGTTTCATGTCTGCAGTGTCTGACCATCTCTTGTTTCATGTCTGCAGTGTCTGACCATCTCTTGTTTCATGTCTGCAGTCTCTGACCATCTCTTGCATCATGTCTTCAGTCTCTGCCCATCTCTTGCATCATGTCTGCAGTCTCTGACCATCTCTTGCATCATGTCCGCAGTCTCTGACCATCTCTTGCATCATGTCCGCAGTCTCTGACCATCTCTTGTATCATGTCCGCAGTCTCTGACATCTCTTGTATCATGTGCGCAGTCTCTGACCATCTCTTGTATCATGTCCGCAGTCTCTGACCATCTCTTGTATCATGTCCGCAGTCTCTGACCATCTCTTGTATCATGTCCGCAGTCTCTGACCATCTCTTGTATCATGTCTGCAGTCTCTGACCATCTCTTGTATCATGTCTACAGTCTGCAGCCTTTCAACCTAATTTACTGAAACTGTACAAAGGCACCCTAAACCCTGTGACAACCAATTAGAATTCACCTTTTGCTAGTGTGATGTCAGATAAGTAACACTTTAACATTTTGCTTTGTGCACGGTTTCTTGAACAAGTCCTTGATGTTCAACTTTCCCAGGAAGTCATAAAGGAACTGACTCACCATTTACTGGTTACAGCTAATTTGGAAAGATTTGGTGTTGGTGCTTAATCTAGGCTACTTGGAAATTAATTTCTCTTGTGTGTTGTGGATGTTCTGGGACCTCTGCTATTTTGAAAATGGCTGAAGCAGTTCCATAGGAGCCTCCAGAAAGGCTTCTACATGGGGCACCCTGATTGCCATAATTGGTGCTCTCAATTGCTTTTATGGGAAGAGTTACAAGTAAAAGTGGAGATTAGAAAGTTGAGAGATTAACATGTGTGTGGTCACATTTTATGATGGGGCATTGGGTGGAGCTTGGGCGGGACTTACCTTAAAATGTGGGCGGGGTCATCAAATTTAGGTTCGGACTGAAGCCCCTGGTCTTTTTCTCACCTAGCAACGCCCCTGTCTACAAGTATTAATCCAAACAGTAATGCAAGATTAAACCCAAAATCAATTAAAGCAGTATTAAACCAAAAACAAAATGTATGTATTTTGCAGTTTATCAATTCTTAGATGTGGTTTTTGCATTAGTTTATATTTAGGCACTATGATGTTCGCTCACATTTTGGAATGGTCTTCTTCTGGGTTTTGATCTTTGGCTGTTTTGAAAGGCTAGGCCAAGGTAATGCATGACAAATGGAAAAAATGTGCAGCGCTAATGATGAATATGTATAAACAAATAATACTTGGGAGTCCAAACATAAAAGTCCATCAACAAAAATCCCAAGTGGATGATTATGATGAAATAAATCCAGGAAAAATTATATTGTGATCTTAATGTGCAGCAAATCCCAACACCAGTGAAGATAAAGTGAATTTCGCTCACCAGATGGATGGGACCCAGATACCATATAGCATAAGGGTCAAACAGGCTAATGGGGATGTTTGAAGAATGTCCCAGCTGGATTCACCGACCTCAAAGATTTCCACATGGATCAGCAACGAATATGGACACTCCAGAGCTCAAATCCAACATGGTTGTAGATAAAACCAAAAAAGGGGGACAGACATAGTGTAAAACTGTAGGCAACCTGCCTTCAAGGTCATCAGGCCTACTCTCTCCTTGTTAGTAACAGCAAGCAGCGGAAGGATTGTATAGCCAATAGCAGGCTGTCCTCCCTTTTCAGAACTTGTCAGAATTGACTCATTCAGGTAGCAGAGGAATGAGGAACATGAGAGAAAAGACACTTAGGCCTCTGGATTGAGACAAGTACACACTATAGAGGAATATGCTTTTTTTCATATTTTCCCATATTTCTTTGACAAAGTCTATGGACGAAATGCATCAAAAAGTGACATCAGATGCTGGAAGTGATGTCAGATGCTGGAAGCACCCAGGCGGCCATTTTAAGTGTCTGTATACCTTCTTAAATGTAAGCATATTGGTGGTGAATAAAGCTGTTTTATGAAATTTTCTGCACATTTTGTTTTTTGATGTTCTTTAATTATTGATCTATAGGAAGGCTGAATACTGGGAAGACCAGGAGAGAGGCTTGGATTACCATACCTGCTTGTACCCTAAAGGATCCATTTTGGTAAGGTGTTTAGCACATATGAAGTTGGACGATGTGTGGGAATCACGTATTTGCACTTATTGCATTAATACTGAGCACCAAGAAGATTGGAAGAGAGATCTAAGATTACCAGATTCTGTGCCTTAAAGGACCTACCTCTGGTAGGGGGTTAGTAGGCATTAAGCTGGCATGTGGTGTGGGAATCACAGGTCTGCACTTTATTAATGATTTAAACGTAGGCATGATTTATTTAAAAATTATGCTGAAATTATGTTGTATTTAATAGTGAAAACACGCTGTATTTTAATGGCTGCACCTGCCAGCATTCTTAAAGTGAATGTAAACCTGATTCATGAAATTTGACCTAGGCACATATAGCCAGAATGTTTTCTTATCTCTTTCCAAAGCCCTAAGTCCCGTAGCTTTTTCCTGCTCCATTCTTCTGTTATCAGCATGATAACTTCTGACAAGTTCTACATCAACTGAAATAAAATCAGGCTGAATTTTGTGTTGGGGTGGGTGCTATAAATAGATTAGCAGAGAGCCGGTGGTCTATTCACAGCACATTCCTTCCTTCCTCTGCCTATGTGGAGTGGGGGTGTGTGCCTTTTCCTCCAATCAGCTGTCACACAGTGTATACCAACACAACACTACTAGTTCTTAACAGGAAGAGAACATTTATAACATGGTGTGCACTTTCTAAAGAATATATAAAGGTGAAGACAGCAGATATGCATGTAAAATTTATGTAGGGAGATTTGTTTCATCTCTGTGTATCATCTGAGGCTGTTTACTTCACTGGCTATATGTGAGAGTCCACTTTAACAACCAGGAAATAGTTTATTGTTAAGGAGCCGGCAGCCACCAGTATCCAACTAGAGGAAGGGAGGCAGCAAAAGTGTGGTGGGTAGCATTAAACATTTTGGCCACCTAACAACTACTTGCCAGTAACCTAGCACTCACCAAATGAGTGTCTTGTGAGCATAAAAATAAATAAATAAATAATGTATTAAATATAAATAAATAAATATAATCAGAGTATAGCACCAAGTCAAATAAAATCCTGCGATATTTAACTGGTCAGTTAAGTAGCAAAGGGGGTTGTTAATCAGTTTCAGCTGCTTTGGTGTTAATGAAATTACAAACAGGGGCACTAGATGGGCAACAATGAGATGACCTCCAAAACGGAATGGTTTTACAGGTGGAGGCCACTGAAATTTGTTTCCCTTCTCATCTTTTCTGACTGTTTTTCACTAGTTTTACATTTAGCTAGGGTCAGTGTCCCTACTGGTAGCATGAAGCGATACCTGAACCCTATAGAGGTTGCACAGGCAGTCCAACTCCTCCAGGATGGCACATTAATACATGCCATTGCCAGAAGGTTTGCTGTGACTTCCAGCACAGTCTCAAGAGCATGGAGGAGATTCCAGGAGACAGGCATTTACTCTAGGATAGCTGGACAGGGCCGCAGAAAGTCCTTAATTCTATTAACAGGGTCGGTATCTGCTCCTTTGTGCAAACAGGAACAGGATGAGTACTGCCACAGCCCTAACAAATTACCTTCAGTTGGCCACAGGTGTGAATGTCTCTGATCAAACAATCAGAAACAGACTTCCTGAGGGTGGCCTGAAGGCGCAATGTCCTATAGTGGGACCTGTACTCCCTGCCTGGCACCATGAAGCTCGATTGGCATTTGCCATTGAGCACCAGTGTCACTACTAAAAGCATGAGGTGATACCTGGACCCTGTATAGAGGTTGCACAGGCAGTCCAACTCCTCCAGGATTGCACATCAATATGTGCCATTACCAGAAGATTTGCTGTGTCTCCCATCACAGTCTCAAGAGCATGGAGGATATTCCAAGAGACAGGCATTTACTCTAGGAGAGCTGGACAGGGCCGCAGAAAGTCCTTAACCCAATTAGCAGGACCGGTATCTGCCCCTTTGTGCAAAGAGGAACAGGATGAGCACTGCCAGAGCCCTACAAAATGACCTCCAGCAGGCCACTGGTGTGAATGTCTGTGTGAATGACCAAACAATCAGAAACAGTATTCAGGAGGGTGGCCTGAGGGCCCAATGTACTCACTGCCCGGCACTGTGGAGCTCAATTGGCATTTGCCATCGAACACGAGAATTAAAAGGTCCACCACTGACGCCCTGTACTTTTCACAGATGAGAGCAGGTACACCCTGAGCACATGTGACAGGACCACATTGGGGACCAGGATCCACTGTCTGTAACACAAGAGTGGATTTCAACATCCCCAGCAGCCCTCCGGATGTGACACATAAATAGTTACAAGTAACCAAGTTGGTCTAATGTAAGTATAAAAAATGCATTTCTGGAATGTGGATTTAGGAATTTGTTTACAATTAACTGCAATATCTTTGCCCCAATACTTCTGTCCCTCTAAAGCACAAAGCATGTGCCATCCCACTAGTTAACAAGCTCTGAAAGAAATGCTAAACAGTCTTGGGAGAAAAACAGAGATGGTGATAACAGCCCTTTTCCCAGCAGAGACTATTTTCAAATAATCTCTGTGATATTTCCATTTTAACTACTTAAATAATTTCTGTTAAATGCTCAGGCAATTATACTTTCATTTGCAGTGCTATCTATCAGTTCTTTCCAGGAAGAGTCCTGTTGGTTATTATACTAGTATAATGGCAGTGAACACAGATAATGGTAAATACTGATTACATTGTATAATAAAGATATGATTTGAAGACATCAAACCACATGTGGATATTAGAGCGATAGGAGCTAAAATGAGACTACTGAAAACATTGAATGCAAAGTTTAAATCGGAAAACGGGTAAATTATCAAAATAGGAGTTTTACCTAAATAGGAATGCAGATACAACCTCTAAGGCACGCTGAGCTCCAGTCAAGGGACAATGGAAAGATTGTTCCCTTATCTCTGGGGAGATGATCCTGAATCAGTCATACAGAAAGAAAACGCTTCAGTCCTATATGCATGCTCATTATTGCTGACAGGCCCTAATGCCTGAAACCGAGAACTGAAGTATGAATAGCCAGTCTGGTTCTAGTTTGTACATTATTTTTCGTTATGGTACATTATTTTCTTTACTACAGAATGCACAGGCCGAACAAAGCAACTACAGCGTGGGACAGGAGAGAAGATATTCAACTCACCCAAAAGAGTTTGTGCAATCAAAATGTTTACAATACCCCCATTTTCCCAGTTTTAATTGAAATTTAAATAGTTCAAGTTTAGTGCATAACCTGAAATGCTACAAAAGGTAAGCGGTATACTGTCAGAGGTGAAAAAAAAAAATGTTTTGGTTAACAAAACTGAAAGATAAATGTACATTTCAGAGTTATGCAGAAAGTTTTTTCTTCAGGGAAGAAGTAATAGGTTAACAACTCATAGTTGTTCTGCAGCAATGTAAGTCAATTAAATTGATTCTAAATCCTAAAAATGTGTTACCTTAATGCATTCCTTGCATTAAGGTAAAACATGTGTGACGGCAGTCACTTTTGGTGCAGGGTGACCAAGAAACTGAGGGGCACTAAGAATATGGTTTGGATTACTCCAAATGGGACAGTGATATTCAGGAATGATGTCTCTCTTGAAATATGAAGATTTTATCCCCTGTACATTGTGAGGTCTATGACCAGGAAGTACAACTCCTAATATGGCCATTCCAGGAAGTTTAATGTGGAGACTGACTGTATATTGCTTAACGATGTTGCTTTTGTCTGAATAAGTAATTGTGATAATCTTGTCTGAGGTGGCTTTCCATTCACCTATTGTTAAGTGTGCTAATGAACTCACCTGTTGTCTGCTAAGGGATGAATTGACACTCAGAGTAATGTGTATTGGGGGCTTGTTATGTAACCATTGTGTGATGTTGGGGGCTGGATTTGGGTCATTGTACATATAGTGACTGCATTACTTCTAACGTGTATATAAAGCGTGCATTCCTTTTCAATAAACAGTGTGATTCCTGCTTGACCCTCAATACATAGCCTCGGGGGGGGGGGGGGGGATTATTCGTATGGGTTTCTTGTTTGGCTGAGTGGAGTGTCCGGTAGCTGCCTTTGTGTTTGGGAATAGAATGTCCTAAACGACTGTAACCCCCTTTCATATCCGGGGTGTTGTTACAACATGTTTAGGCATTATTATCCCCCATCTTCCCCCCTTTTACTTACCTGAGCCCTTTGCTTGAGTCAGTGGGAACCATTGGCTCCTGCTGCTGACAACCATAGCCAATGATGAGCTAGCAGCGGGCAGGGACAAGTCCCACTGTCCATGTCAATAGATGCAGACAACAGGGCTTGGAAGCGAGCCTGCATAAGTGCCCCCATAGGAAGCTGCACTGCCCTGGGAGATAGTAATTGGGGCCTAGTGTGGTTGTGTACGTGTGATATACATACACTTTTTTTGATCATATTTTCTATTCCGCTATTTAATCAAAACCTTTGGGTATAAACAATTAAATTGCGTGATAGTCTGTGTCGGTACGTGTGAGATACACCTTTCCAATTTTTTGGGCGCATCTCATACTGCCGAGGATTTGAGGGTGCTTCAGTCTGCCTCCTGCCTGTTCCGAACTCCTCCTACTCCTCATCCTGCCTTTAGGGTAGAAAAAATTGTAATCGGGGCCTAGTCTGTGTTTGTACGTGTAAGATACACCATATTATAAAATTTTTCCTATTCCGCTATTCAATATACACCCTTTTGGAGTGTAAAAAATTAAATTACGGCATAGTCTGTATCGGTATGTGTGAGATACACCTTTTAAATTAGTTTGGCGCATCTCCTTCCCCCGCCAAGGATTGCAGGGCGCTTCAGTTTGCCTCCTGTTCCCAACTCCTCCTACTCCTCTTCCTCATCCTCCCTTTAGGGTACAAAAAAGTTTAATCGGGCCTAGTCTGTGTTTGTACGTGTGAGATACACCGTTTTTTATCCTATTCCGCTATTCAATATACACCCTTTTGGGGTAAAAAAAATTGCGGCATAGTTTGCATATTTGACTGTGAGATACACCCGTGCGATACTGTTGTTGTTTTGTTCCGCTATTCAATAAACACCTTTCTAGGGCAAGATCTTAAATTACAGAAATATGAGGAGACCGTAGAGCTCCTGTTGCAAGGAGAGGGCGTGGTCGATCTGTGCCAGCTACAAGCACAAGTGAAACACCTTCCTCAAGTGTGAGTAGGCGACAGAACCTGCATCAGTATTTGGTAGGGCATCATACGCCTCTAGAAGTGATGAGGCCAGAACAAGTGGAGGCGATAGTAGATTGGTTTGCTGCTGAAAGTGCCTCCAGTTCCTTCACATTGTCTCCCACCCAGCCTACTGCAGAAAGGTCAGAGTTGGCACCTGCAGCCGATGTCCAACCGTCTTTCACCTCACCCCCTTGCAAATCAGGCAAGCAGTCTGAGCCCCAAGCCATACAGCAGTCTCTTCTTCTTTTTGATGACTCTGTCAGCAGGATTTCCCAGGGCCATCCACCTAGCCCTGCCCCAGAAGTGGAAGAGATTGAGTGCAGCGATGCCCAACCACTTATTTCTCAAGATGAGTACATGCAAGGACCATCGCAGCACGTCTCCTATGATGACGAAACGCAGGTGCCAACTGCTGCGGCGTTCAGCATTGTGGAGACCAACAAGGAGGGCAGGGGTGAAGACTGGGTGGAAGATGATGTGGAGGACGATGAGGTCCTCGACCCCACATGGAATGAATGTCATGCAGGTGACCTGAGTAGTTTGGAGGAAGAGGCGGTGGTCGCACAGAGCCACCAGCACAGCAGAAGAGGGAGCATGGTGCTTCTGCACCATGCTCCCTCTTCTGCTGTGCTGGTGGCTCTGTGCGACCACCGCCTCTTCCTCCAAACTACTCAGTGCTGATGACAGGACACGAGTGGTTTGCACCCTGTGCAATCAGAGCCTGAAGCGAGGCATAAACCTTCTCAACCTGAGCACAACCTGCATGATCAGGCATCTAAGTGCAAAGCACGAGCTGCAGTGGAGTAGACACCTTCAAAACCAAGAAACGTCTCTGGCTCATCCTGCTTCCTCTTCTGCTGCAGTCTCGGCCGCTCCAGCCACATCTGTAGTGATACCGGCACCTGCCACCTCGCAAACAGAGGATCTGTCAGCAACACCACCACCTGGGTCACCAGCCATCTCCACAATGTCCCGTGGAAGCGTTCAGCTTTCCATCTCCCAAACACTTGAGAGGAAGAGGAAGTACCCCCCTACCCACCTGCGATCCCTGGCCCTGAATGCCAGCATTTCAAAATTCTTGGCCTTTGAAATGCTGTCATTCCGTCTGGTGGAGACGCACAGTTTTAAAAACCTTATGTCAGTGGCTGTCCCACAGTGCGTCGTGCCCAGCCGCCACTACTTTTCCAGGCAAGCCATCCCTTCCCTGCACAACCAAGTGGGGGAAAAAATCAGGTGTGCACTGCGCAACGCCATCTGTGCCAAGGTCCACCTAACTACCGATACGTGGACCAGTAAGCACGGTCAGGGGCGTTATATCTCCCTAATGGCACACTGGGTAAATGCAGTGGTGGATGGGCCTGAGGCGGATAGCAATTTGGCGCATGTCCTTCCACCACCGAGGATTGCAGGGCGCTTCAGTTTGCCTCCTGTTCCTAACTCCTCCTACTCCGCTTCCTCATCCTCTACCGCCTCCTCATCCGGACAGCGTAACACCTTCACCACCAACTTCAGCACGGCCAGGGGTAAACGACAGCAGGCAGTTTTATAACTTGCCTGTTTGGGGGACAAACCACACACCGCGCAGGAGTTGTGGAGGAGCATGGAACAGCAGACAAATGAGTGGTTGCTGCCAGCGAGCCTCAAGCCCGGCCTGGTGGTGTGCGATAACGGGCGAAATCTCATAGCAGCTCTGGGCCTAGCCGGTTTGACGCACATCCCTTGCCTGGCGCATGTGCTGAATTTGGTGGTGCAGAGGTTCCTTAAAAACTACCCCGATATGTCAGAGCTGCTGCAGAAAGTGCGGGCCGTCTGTGCGCACTTTCGGCGTCCTCACCCTGCTGCTGCTCGCCTGTCAGCGCTGCAGCGTAACTTCGGCCTTCCCGCTCACCGCCTCATATGTGACGTGCCCACAAGGTGGAACTCCACCTTGCACATGCTGCAAAGACTGTGTGAGCAGCAGCAGGCCATAGTGGAGTTTCAGCTGCAGCACGCACGCGTGAGTCGCTCTGCGGAACAGCACCACTTCACCACCAATAACTGGGCCTCCATGCGAGACCTGTGTGCCTTGTTGCGCTGTTTTGAGTACTCCACCAACATGGCCAGTGCCGATGACGCCGTTCTCAGCTTAACTATCCCACTTCTATGCCTCCTTGAAAAAACAATTCAGGCGATGATGGAAGAGGATGTGGCACAGGATGAGGAGGAGGAGGAGGAGGATGAAGAGGTAACATTTCCAAGGCTTTCAGGGCAGTCATTCGCAAGGGGCTCCGAGGGTGGGTTCCTGCACACACAAACGCCAGGGACACAATTGTCCAGCAGGGGCACAGTTCTGGAGGATGAGGAGGATGAGGAGGAGGAGCTGGAGGAGGAGATGGAACCATGTTCACAGCAGGGTGGCACCCAGGCCAGCTCATGGCTATCACTGGTTCGTGGCTGGGGGATACAGAGGACACGGACGATACATCTCCCACAGAGGACAAAAAGCATACCCCTCATATCCCATCTAAATCTCATTCCGTTAGTGGGTATGTTCCAGTGTCGGAAAAAACTTTGTCTGACATGTAAACATGTGACTCACGGGCAAAAAGAGTTTAACATCAAAGGACAAATTTATCCCATTAAAAAATTATTTAATTGCTCTACGGAGTTCGTAGTGTATTGTTTAACGTGCCCTTGTGGCTTGTTCTATGTTGGGAGGACCATTCGCACACTCAGGAAGAGGTTTGGGGAACACCGTAGGTTTGTTGAAGGAGGAGATGATAAGCACAGTGTCCCCCGCCATTTTTTGACCCACCATGATCATTCTTCTCTAGGGCTACGAGTCTGGATCATAGAATCTATACCCACTATGCCTTCAGCAGCCCAACGTTTTAAACAGCTGTGTCAAAGAGAAGCTTTTTGGATATACACACTAGATACTTTGGTACCTGGGGGTCTCAATGAGGAAGTAGAGACCAATTCCCTGGTGTAGGGTCGTTGTGTCCATGAGGTTTAGACCAGTCCTGTGTAAGATAGGGCTACCCCGTAAGGGGGGAGAGAGAGAGGGATGGCCTTTTAACAGATCTGTAATTATTTGTATTGGACACTACATACTACTCCTTTTTCTTTTATGTATGATATTTTTCAAAATAATTTCATAAGAATTTTATATTTAAAATTGTCTATTTAAAATTGCCCATTTTTTCACACCCCGAATATATGTGTATATATATATATATACATGTGTTTTAGGTTATGTGATAGTTTTTATCTCCGAAGGTTGCGAGATTGTGTGCACGTAATTGCACACAGCTCCCCTTCTCACATTCTATTGAAGATTGCGAGACGGCATGCTATATGCATATTACTCCACTTCTTTTTATTCCAATTGTTATTAACTCTATATATTCCAATTTATTCCATCTGTATACATTTAGTCTTCATTTTAAACTTATTTATTTATTTAAATTTCATTAATTTAATTTAATTTTTCATTTTTCATATTCATTTCTATTATAATTTTTATTTTTATATTTATTATTATTTAAATTTATTATTATTATTTCTATGTTTATTTTTCATTTTTATTTTTCATTTTTATATTTATTTTTATTATTTTTATTTTTAATTTTATTTTTATTATTATTTTTATTTTTATTTTTTATCTTTATTATTTTTTGTATTATTATTATTTTCTTTTTCATCATCTTTATATATTTTTATTTATTTTCATCATTATTATATTTTCCTTTTATTGTTATTATCAGGATTGGTTCAAGGTACATTACTTTTTGCCATTAGGGTTTTAATTAGCATGTATGTTATTCATATTTACTTACACCACATGACCACATTTATTGATATATACATATATATATATATTTTTTGTATATATCTAATATTATTTAAGACCAGCCATTAGTTCCACAGCCGTTCAGGTGTCCACAGTTAGGCAATTGGACTCCTCCTAGGACCCTGCGGCAGCCGAATGTTCCTCTCTTATAAAATGCCCTTCTCTAAGATGGCCGGTTCAGAGGCCTGAGGAAGGAGCGCATGCTCCGACAACGCGTCGCCTACGTCATCACGCCCTACGCTCCTACGCTCCACGCCCAACCCTGAAGTTCGCCGCCGGAGGTGCTACAGGTGTCCCCTGAGTCCGGACATCGCTGACTCCCATAGTCGGACACGGATTCCCTTGGAGTACATCAGTTTTTCCCCCCCGCCCAGGCAGTGGAACTACCGATCCCTTGAGGATTTTTATGATGTTGTATTCGTTATATCTTGTGAGTACCCAGTATCGGTGGATGTTTAATAAACTATAGAGTCTACTGCGCTTTTTCTTTCTTCCCACAGAGGACAGCCTTTCGTTGCCTCTGGGCAGCCTGGCACACATGAGCGATTACATGCTGCTGTGTCTCCACAACGACCGCCGAGTTGCCCACATTCTAACTTGTGCTGATTACTGGGTGGCCACGCTGCTGGATCCCCGTTACAAGGACAACGTACCGTCCTTAATTCACTCACTGGAGCGCGATCGCAAGATGCGCGAGTACAAGCGCACGCTGGTAGACGCGATGCTGCTGGCATTCCCACCTGACAGCGGGGCCAGAGTGGAAGCACAAGGCAGAGGAGGAGGAGGAGGAGGAGGAAGAGGTCGCCAACGCAACCAGGGCACCGCCAGCACCTCAGAAGGCAGGGTTAGCATGGCCAAAATGTGGAAAAGCTTTGTCAGCACGCCACAACAAACAGCAGCACCAGCAGCTCATATGGAACGTCTTAGCAGGAGGCAGCATTTTACCAACATGGTGGAGCAGTATGTGTGCACACGCCTACATGTAGTGAATGACGGGTCTGCCCCCTTCAACTTCTGGGTCTCCAAATTGGGCACATGGCCTGAGCTTGCCCTTTACGCCTTGGAGGTGCTGGCGTGCCCTGCAGCCAGTGTATTATCTGAACGGGTATTTAGCACGGCTGGGGGCGTTATAACAGACAAGCGCAGCCGCCTGTCCAGAGACAATGTGGACAAGCTCACGTTCATTAAAATGAACCAGGCATGGATCCCACGGGACTTTTCCGTACCTTGTGCAGAATAGCGATGGATACCAACCTTACCCACCCATTGTTCCATTTTTGCTCTTTCTCACTCTTTTGGGGTGTACCCTCATTTAAAATTTGTGAAAAGAAGCAGTGTTGGCTACCTCGTCCTCCTCAGGGCCAGATTAACGTAGGGGCTATTGGAGCTGCAGCTCCAGGCCCCTACCTTTTATATAGGCCCCGGGTTGGCCATATTCACTGTTACCGCTCTTCTGTCACTTGTAAACACAGAAGTCTGGCTTCGATGCTCGCTTCCCCAGGCAGCTCCCTCAGAACCTCCCCACATAGCACGAAGGCCGGACAAGGAGGGACAGTTGCCGATGCATGGATGTGTTTATGGGCTTCAGAGACAGCATCCCATGTTGAATTAGGCATGCATGGCTGCACCCTTCCTCCTCTGGGTGCATGCCAAGGCACGGCCCTTAAGGCCCTTCAAAATCCTCAGCACCAAGCCCATGATGCTCTTAATCTGGCCCTGGTCCTCCTCCACCGCCGCTTCCACCTACACCGCCCATAGGTGTGCGCAGCCTATTGCATTAGGGTGTTCACCCCAAAGTTTAAATACACATGCATGTGTTTGCCTACATGTACATGGCCCCGATACATTACTCCCCTGCTGGCAAAGTGAAATAGAGCAGAGCAGGTCCGAGGGAGATCTTTCCCATCTCCTCACTGGCAAACAGAGCGATAATGCTAATGTGCCCTAGGTGATTAGGGTGTGCCCAGGTACACCCGGCACACCCTGTGCGCACGCCTATGACACCGCCACATCCACCACCACCTCAACCTCCCTCCTACTCCATATGGGCCTCGTCCTTCAGAGATGAAGAACATTGTTTTATTTTTCTGTTTTTTTTTGTTGTTTTAAGTTATTCCCTATCCACATTTGTTTGCAGAGCACTTGCCATGCTCTTAAATACGTTTTGCTGCCATTTGCAGCACTCTAGCCCTTTCCTTTGGTGTTTTAAAGCCATTTTAGTGCCTGAAAGTTCGGGTCCCCATTGACTTCAATGGGGTTCGGTGTCCGGGAAAAGTTCGGCCGAACCCGCCGAACACGGACATCCAGGTGTCAGCTCAACTCTAATCACGACAGTTCATGTGAAAATATCTGAAGAGACAAGCACAAAAATGTTTCTTGTACAATAACAGAACAATCAATTTTCGTGTAATTATGATTGTATTTACATAAAAAAATTGTGTGACCAAGACCACGCATGCTGGGAAACGCATAGAATACATTACATCACTTCTGAAATTGTATTCTGTTGTATGAGAATTTTTGTAACTTTAGTAACCTATTTGTTTTCGATAAAAGATTACAGTAGCATCCAAAAAAAAAAAAAACGGTTGATCATTATTCTGACATTCTTATGTGTGTATTAGGTATAAATTCCCTTTCACACAGGGCACATTCTCACAGATCCCCTGCTGATAGTAGCAGAGCAGGCAGATGACACATCTGTATCTTCTCATTTTCTGCAGGCTGGAAATGGACAAAGTCTGCTCTGTTCTATGAGCAGCTGAGAGAAAATGGACTCCGCTGTCTGTTTACACCTGAATACCTCTGATCCACTCCGTCTAAACAGAAGAGGACAGAGTCCCCTTCATTTTGTGTTTTTTTATAGCAGACTAGATCGGACCCAGAGGTAGGCGGGTGTACACTAGGGATGATCGAACATTGACTGTTCGAAATTCGGCCGAATTTCAAACTTTTTGCTGAAAAAGTTCGGAATTCGGCAACCAGAACCGACCAAAATGCAATGGGACAGGAACTGGGCTTTAAAAGCCCGTGATTGGACCAGAACCATCAGTAAAAGCCAATTGAGGGGGCAGGAGGATGCTAGGAATGTGATTGGAGTGACTAGGGGGTCCAGAGGCCAATCAGTAGTGAATACGCCCCCCGGTATATAACATAGCCCCGCCAAATCTCTAGCATTGTAATACAGGGATGTGGAAGAGAGTGGAAGCAGTTCTGTTACTCCTGCTTCAAAGTGTCATTTAACAATTATTAGTGTGAGGAAAGGGATATCTAGTGTAGTTAGGGTACTATTTTCCACTATAGTTAGATTTAATAATCTAGTTTCTGTAGGGAAAGTGTTAAGTGTCAGGGGGGCCGTAGTGTAGTGTAGGGTTAACTGACTCTGACTGCTATGGCAGGGTGACCAAACCCTTCAATGTCAGGGTGACCGCCATAGAAAAAAGATTGTTTCTATTAGAATTGCAGTAGAGCAGGATAGTGGCTTCGCTACTTTCACACCTGGCCGTTTTTGTTGCAGGAGTTTTATTGGGCTTTTTTGTGGACGTCTTTGGAGGCAGGCATGACATCTGAACTTCTGTGTAGGGGTATATATACACACACACATACAAATATAGAGGTATCCAAAAAACAAGCCAAATTTAATAGGGACAAACAGGAATTCAATGATGGCTATGCGTATCAGTGGATGGATAGATCACAATGTGCACGTTCACAAAAAAGAGATTCACACATAAACCAGGACACAGCAGAAGAAATTATGGGATTGGATTCATCATTGTCAAGTTCAGTTTCACATCATACACACCCTAGATCTGTAGCACTCATGAGCACATGCTCAAAACCACAAAAACGTGGCCACAATGGAACTGGCCCATCCCCTACACATTCCAACAATAAAAAAAGAACAGAAATACGAGCACAATTAGACAAATCAACATCACAATCCACTAACCTGATCCCCTATTTTACATAAAATTTTTATGAAGGGAGCTGCTGTGCTTGCTGGTCCACAGAATACACCGTTGGCAGCCGTAGACACTGTTTTTTTAGAGGGACAGGCAACACCAGCACCCAAAACAAGGCAAAGTAGTCTAGATCCATACGTACATCAAACCCCATACCAGGGATCGCTGGCAACACAGGCAAATTGAATATTATCAATCTCACTAACTTTTAGCTCACCTCAGCACAGACCCAAGTTTTACAATAGGGTCTTGGCTTTTGTCCATCCAATTCCATCGATCCAAGGGAAACTATCAAAGATGTGCATTTGTTTGCATGCAATTTAACTTACAAATATCTGTTCGATGACGAAAGAAAACAAATTAAATTAGAAAGAGACCTAGCGGAACAAATGAAAAGCTTCACCATGGTGGAGTGCAGGGCCCTCAGGGACCTTATCCTCCTCTATGATGAGGGTAACCCCGCTATAACATCTATTGTCAATTTGGAGGATGATCAATCACCCCCTATGGAGCCAGAGACAACTACTAAAACTATACCCTAATTAAAATTAAAATCCCAAAGATTTCCTGACCTGACCACTAACCCACATATATGGTCTTCATTTGCTAGTAACATGTCTTCTGAGCAATGTACAGCACTGCAAGAATTACTATCAAATAAAAACATCATTATTAAACCCTCAGACAAAGGGGGAAATATTGTGGTTATGACCATATCGCAATATGAAGCCATGTATCTAGATGTCCTGCGCAACTCTGAGTGGTATGCTACAATTGATATTTCGGAAATACTAACTTTTGCCAATGATTTACGTACTTTGGAGGTGGAGGCATTCGTAGAGGGACTTATCAACAAAGACACAATGGACTACCTAATCCCCAAACACCCAAGGACACCCACATTCTATATGATCCCAAAAGGTGCCCAAGAACCTCACACCCCCCCCCCCCGGGCAGGCCCATTGTTTCGGGTATAGGATCACTTACCGAAAATGCAAGTCGTTATATAGTTTTGGTTCTAATGCCCCATGTATCCGGACTTCCCTCTTTTATACGTGATACAACTGATTTGCTCAGGCACCTAGAGGGGATTCAGGTCCCTCCAGATTCCCTGCTCCTAAATGTTGATATAGAGGCATTGTACTCTAGCATCCCGCACAAGCAGGGCATCCGGATGGCTGAATCATTTCTTCGGGAACAGGGACGTGCCCAATGGCCCCTTATGAGATTCGTCTTAAGACTACTCCGGTTTGTATTAACCCGTAACTATTTTGTTTTCATGGAACAAAATTATTTACAAATCCAGGGGGTGGCAATGGGCACTTGCTGTGCACCGTCCTACGTAAATCTTTATTTGGGAGGCTGGGAGAGAATGATTTTTTCAAATGAGTTGATGGAGCAATGGATACCAAACATATTAGGTTGGCATCGCTTTATAGATGACCTATTGATTATTTGGACAGGCAAATCGATGAGGTTGAGATACCCTCAACATTAACGATTTCAACCTCAGATTCACCCATACCATTAGTCGCAAGGGTCTATCCTTCTTGGACATCCAAATTAACATTCTCCCCAATGGGGAATTAGAAATGGATTTTTATAGAAAGCCTAGCGCCAGAAATACGGTATTATGCACAGAGAGTGCCCATCCCGCCCCACTTATAAGGAGTATTCCGTATGCCCAGTTCCTCCGACTTCGAAGGAACTGTTCCTCTGAGTCTAATTTCCAATTACAGGCAAACAACTTACAGGATAGACTTTTGGAAAGAGGATATTCTAGGACACTTTATAGAAAAGCCTTTAACAGAGCCAAGGCACACCCTAGATGTGAATTAATATATAGTACTACACCTAAGAAGGAAGGTGATACAGTGAGATTCATCACAAGGTTCTCGATGCACCAGAAAGAACTGCGCAGGATCATGGCCAAACATTGGCACCTGCTGACTAGTGACCATACCCTTGCCAAATACATAAAAACATACCCAGAGGTGGTGTTCAGATGTACCCCATCTCTTAGGGATAGCTTGACCACAAGTCATTATATGGTGCAAACTGACATCCATACAGGCCCCAAAGGAACCTTTCAATGTGGCCATTCTGCTCGATGCCCCTGGGTCATGGAGGGGGAGGGGTTTCCCTTCTTAATGGTAGTTAGTACCGTGCCAAACAATATGCTGATTGTACCACACAGGGGGTAGTGTACCTGATGCAGTGTGTCTGCAACGCCTTCTATGTAGGCAAAATGATTCGGCAAACTCAACCAAAGGATCTATGACCATCTCTACCAATCGGAAGGTGGAAAAATACTAACCACAGTTACCCGGCATATAGGACTCCATCATAGATATAACAACTCGGTTGTCCGTTTTTTTGTCCTAGAAGTAGTGCCCCCAGACCCTGGTGGAGGGGACTGGAACAAGCGAATATTACAAAAAGAGTCCTACTGGATAGAATACCTTAGTGCCACTGTGCCTGATGGCCTAAATGAGGTCCTTACTTATAGATCTTTTCTATAACAAATATTGAGGAGGGTATGTGGTTAGGCGAGTTTCTTTCTCTTCTGGGGATGTTTAATCTGAATATGACGTTTGTCACTAACTTTCAATTCAAAACTCTTTGCTGCCCTGGAGTGTCAGTGACGTTCTTTGGTCTGGACGTAATGTAATTTAGGCATTTGAAATTATTAACCACTTGCTGACCGCTGACGTTGCTGCTACTGCAGCAGAGCGGCTCGGCTGGGTCCAGCGACGTAGACCTACGTCGCTGGATTCCTCCCTCTCTCGGCGACGCGCGTGCGCTGTCGGAGGCTCTCTCCCGCTGTATTCAGACACAGCGGGAGTCAGGCCAGGGGAGGAGAGGCGGTGATCACCGCCGCTCTTCCCCGATCGTTGGGGAAAGAGTGAGCAAATCCGCCCGCTTATGTAAACAAAGCGGGCGGATCTCTTCTGTGACAGACAGGGACAGATCACAAGATTCAGCATAGCTGAACCTGCAATCTGTGTCTGTGTCACACAATCCTCTCCCCCCACACACGTCAGTAAGCATAAGGCACACATTTAACCCCTTGATCACCAACAGTGTTAACCCCGTCCCTGCCAGTGTCATTATTACAGTAACAGTGCATATATATAGCACTGATTACTGTAGTAATGTCACTGGTCCCCCCCAAAAATGTCAAAAATGTCAGTTAGGGGTCTGATCTGTCCACCGCAATGTCGCAGTCCCGCAAAAAAATCGCAGATCGCCGCCATTACTAGTAAAAAAATAAAAATAAAAATGACAAATCTTTCCCGTAGTTAGTAAACACAATAACTTTTGCGCAAACCAATCAAAATACGCTTATTGTGATTTTTTTTTTACCAAAAATATGTAGCAGAAAACAAATTGGCCTAAAATGTTAAAAAAATTTGATTTATTAATTTTTTTGGGGGAATGTTATATATCAGAATGTGAAAAATATTGTTTGTTTCAAAATTGTCGCTCTTTTTTTTCAAAAATTTTAAATTGCACAGGTGATCAAATACAACCAAAAGAAAGCTCTATTTGTGCGGGGAAAAAGGACATAAATTTAATTTGGGTACAGTGTCGCATGACCGCGTAATTATCCATTAAATAACGCAGTGCCGAATCGCAAAATATAGCCTGGTCAGGAATGGGGTAATATCTTACGGTCTTAAAGTGGTTAAAAATACGCTTATTGAGAATTTTTTTGTCAAAGACATGTAGCTAAATACATTTTGGCCTAAATATATGACAAAAATTTAATATATTGTATATTTTTTAACTATCAAAGTAGAAAATGTAAATTTTTTCGCAAAATGTTTGTTCTTTTTTTATTAATATCGCAAAAAATGAAAAGCTGAATGTTTACATGGTGCGTTCAATAAAAACATGGCAACATTTCACTCTTTGTGTGTTATTAGTTTAAGCAGACTGTGATTGTCTATTGTTGTGACTTAGATGATGATCAGATCACATTTTATGACCAATTTGTGCAGAAATCCATATCATTCCAAAGGGTTCACATACTTTTTCTTGCAGCTGTATGTGTTTTCTTTGTTTGTTTTTTTGTTATGGTATATGTGTGTATTATTAAAAAATGTTGTCATTTTTTATAACTGGTGTTATAATTTGTTGGTACGATAATACTAAAGTCCCTCCTAGCCCTCACTTTCCCCTCCTTTTGGACTTATGTCCAAATTTGTCCATTTTCCAATGTATACACTGATCATTGACTGGCTGTCCTCACGCTACACTGCTCACTGGCTGGCCTCACTGAAAATTAAAGTGTTTGTTTTTATGGACGCACGTGTGTTTGAGCTAGGGGTGCACATCTAATGCAATAGGCTGCGCACTCCTATAGACCCAGATTCAGCTGACAGCGAGCTAAAGTCCAGACAATGGAGAGATTCCAACTTTAATGTCAGGATTCATCCACATTCCTGACTGGTAGCTGGCTCAGACTCTCGGCAGATGACTCGGCATCTCTCCTGCCTCCTCTAAGATGAAGAACCAAGCAATCACATTTACTGAGCAGAGAGCAATGACTGTCAGTCACTGACTCTCTGCTCTGCCTCTCCCACGCTCACTGGAGTGCTGGGCTGTGGGGGGGGGGGGGGACGAGAGCAGCTGGCTCAGGCTCTCAGCAGCATGCTGGAAGACAGGAATGCGCATATGTGAACTTAGCCTTTAAATCACTTTCCACTTTATTTTAAGAACAAATGACTCAATATAATGAATAAAGTATGTCATGACTCAGGATGTTTAAGTTAAACCTTATATTTAGAATATATGAGTGAAGGGGTTCAAAACTGTACTTGAACAGCACTGAATAGGATTGGGCGTAATCTGTAAGACTACAGTATAACAACATTTACTGTAGTGGGATACCATACAGCACTCCCTATCAGCCTTAATAAAAGAGGCATCCACAACTGAAACCAATTGGCTCAGTTGAATACCAAAAAACACTTCTGCACATTTTTTAGATCTTGTATACTAAAAACACTATGTGATCGTTACTTTACCCCCAATGTATATACAGTACTTTATGCCAGTACGAATGTAATTTTATAGTTCCCTCCCACCATATGATGCTGTGTGTCATTTCAATGTATAGAGAAAACACTGCAGGCCATTGACCTATATAAACATTGCCAACCATTGCTATGGCACAGTTATAAACTGCTTCAATACATATTCACATAGAAAAATTAATACACTAAATATTCTATAAAAGAGATGCACAGCAAGCCTTTCCTGAATGATAGGTCAGCACACAGTACACTTTGGATAAACAATTCAATTCATCCTGAAACACGAACTGTTCTAAGTATATCAGCAAGTTACAGGTCTAAGGGAAGATGATCTTTTACCGCTAGACATGGGTGGACAGACAGCAGCTTTGTGTAAATTCAGCTTTACTGCTGAAGGATCTTTGCCTGCCGGCACTATCTACAGTAACTCCTAGCCACCTCATCCTTCCTCTGTCCAAATGCCTCTGTCGTGACAGATTAATCTTTTCTTTTGACACTGAATGGCTGGAATAAAAATACTGGTTTATGATTCTTACTAGAAGGACTTGAAAGCCCAGACGACTCTGTGTTAACGCCATACAGGCACTTTATTAAGAAAAGAGATTAATTGAAGTAAGGTCTCTTGGACATCACAGAGGTGTCCAAACTTTTTTCAAAGAGGGCCAGTTTTGATGAAATGAACATGCATGAGGGCCGACCATTTTGCCTGACATTCTTTGGACCATTAAAATTAAATGCAAATTAACTATTTTATGCAAATTGTATTGCAAATGGCATACTTTTCATTTTGTCACATGGATGACAAATCTAAACAGGTGTTAAATCACTCTGCCTTTCATATATGAAGGGCAGATAAAAAAAAAAAAACAGAAAGCTGAAATATATGTCAGGAACATTGTAAAGTACATTACATATTATTGGTAATAAAGGTTTAAAATTTATGGAAAAAAAATAAAATAAAGGTTGTCTGTCAACTTTTAAGTTAAAAAAATATGAACAGGAACATAACACCAAATATACATGTTGTGTTCAAATATATTTATAACTGATTTAGACCAACTGACATTAACTGAGATTTTATAATGTATTCATCTCAATTTGGAGCATGCGTGCTCCCTAATCAGTCACACAAGGGTTAACCACATATAAGCGCTATATAAACCCACTGATGATGATTAATGATGGCAGCAAATAATAGTCATGAAGGATGCCAATGTATTTTTCCAAATTACTTGTGGGGCCGTATTAAAGCAGCCCGTGGGCCGGACTTTGGACATGCCTGTCTTATACTCTTACAAGATTTAAACTATATCTCTGAAGTACACTATTAAAAAAAAGTCTCCAGGACAATTTATTTCTTTTTTAAAACAATATATGATGCTAAAGGTTGCTATATACATATCAATTTATGATTGATCTAGCTACGAGCAATTCCAAACAAGCAATTCATTATCGATTAAAGTATTGAACAATGGCACACATACCATATCAACTGAAAATATGATCTATTAGAGACTATGCATTAAAAATAGGCATTTCATCAATCTGTGTGATGCTCAGCTGTCTGACACTTGCCGATATTTGCTTGATCAATCAGAAGCAATTGATATGATTCTGCTGTGTCTGATTGAATTCTCAGTGACAAAATGAATCAATAGCTTGCTAAATCAATTGAATGGTTTGGGGGTGGATATCTGTGGTTTGTGATTCTTATGCAGTTCGATCATTTTAGACACATTGAATAATTAGCTGAATTTTATCAATCTGTGTGTGGCCACTCTAGCATTTTGGCATTTCTATTGCATATCCACCTATAATCTATTAGCACATATTTAAAACATCTAAAATAAGCGTGTCAGGCATGGAAGCCCCTCTTTTATCATTACCTAGAGTCAAACTGCCTATTTTGACCCTGGCCAGATAAGTGTGGAGAAAAGCTAGGAAACTTGCATCCTATTCAGATACTCCTTTGAAACTGCCCCTTTGGGTTATCCAGTTACTCACCTTCCCTGATTCCATGTTCTGGAAATAGGAGGACCTAAACTCACTGATGGATATAAATATATATATATATATATATACACAACAATTGGAGTATGTATGCCTTTGACCATTTATGAAGGCAACATGATCTTTCTCATAAATCCTTCTATCATTATTTGCAGCTTCGACATTCTCTACAGGCCCAATTTACTAACCACAATCCGAAACTCTCTACCCCCTGATAGGAGTGCTCAAATCCCAAAGCCCTAAACAAACAATTTCTGAACTGTATTCTCATTTAGTTTCTAATGTCAAATTATGTGCTGCACCATTGCCCACTAAAACAAGATGGCAATCTAAATGTTTAGGCTTGTCAGATGAGTACTGGGAGGAAGCCTGAGCCTAACATTTAACCATGTTACCCGCAGCCAAAAAATTCAATTCTACAAGTGCATCTCATAAAATTAGAATATCACCAAAAAGGTAATTTATTACAGTAATTAAATCCAAAAAGTGAAACTCATATATTTTATATAGATGTGTTACACACAGAGTGATATATTTCAAGCATTTCTTTCTTTTGAGTTTGATGATTATGGCTTACAGCTAGTGAAAACCCAAAAGGATTTTTAAAAACAGAAATGTTGGCTTACTGAAAAGTATGTCCATGTACAGTATAGCATGCACTCAATACTTGGTTAGGGCTCCTTTTGCATAAATGACTACATCAGTGCAGTGTGGCGTGGAGGCAATCAGCTTGTGGCACTGCTGAGGTGTTATGGAAGCCCGGGTTGCATTGTTGGGTCTGGTGTCTCTTATCTTCCTCTTGACAATACCCCACAGATTCTCTATGGGGTTTAGGCCAGGCTAGTTTACTGGCCAATAAAGCACAGTGATACCATGATCATTAAATCAGGTATTGGCACTTTTAGCAGTGTGGGCAGGTGCCAAGTCCTGCTGGAAAATGAAGTCAGCATTTCCATAAAGCTGGTCAACAGAAGCATGAAGTGCTCTGGAATTTCCTTGTAACTGTGCTGACTTTGGACTTGATAAAACACAGTGGACCAACAACAGCAGATGACTTGGTTCCCTTATTCATCACGGACTGTGGTAAAATTTGCATTTCATTTGGAAATCCAGGTCCCAAAGTCTGGAGGAAGAGTTGAGAGGCACAGAATCCAAGTTGCATGAGGTCCAGTGTAAAGTTTCCACAGTCAGTAATGATTTGAGGAGCCATAAAATCTGCTGGTGTTGGTCCACCAGTGATACCATGATCATGGTATTACTGTGCTTTATTGGCCAGAAAACTCGCCTGACCTAAAGCTCATAGAGAATCTGTGGGGTATTGTCAAAAGGAGGATGAGAGACACCAGACCCAACAATGCCGACGAGCTGAACGCTGCTATCAAAGCAACCTGGGCTTCCATAATACCTCAGCAGTGCCACAGGCTGATCACCTCCATGCCACGCTGCATTGATTAAATAATTCATGCAAAATGACCCCCTAGCCAAGTATTGAGTGCTTACTATACTGTACATGGACATATTTTTCAGAAAGCCAACATTTCTGTATTAAAAATCCTTTTTTTTTTTTTTTTTTGGTCTTATGTAATATTCTAATTTTCTGAGATAATTTGGGGTTTTCACTAGCTGTAAGCCATATTCATCAAAATTAAAAGAAAGAAATGCTTGAAATATCACTCTGTGTGTAACGTATTCATATAAAATATAAGAGTTTCACTTTTTGAATTGAATTACTGAAATAAAAAAACTTTTTGATGATAATCTAATTTTATGAGATGCACTTGTATATATTCCACCAAACATACCTCACCTCGGTTCGCTTACTGGCTATGGGCCATACCCACAACTTCAAATTTCTTATGATGTGCCGTTCAGGAGCTGAGTTTTATCATTTGATGTGGACAAGCCCAATTATAGCTAATTTGTGGAAACAGGCCATGGAATTGTTATCTAACCTACTTACTGTTCCTGCCCCACTCACTCCCAAAGTATGTCTTTTAAGGTTACTGGATGAGGAACTCTGGCCTAGATATATCAGGATATTTCTGAAGGAAACTATTTTTGGCACAAAAACAAATTGCGCTTAAGTGGATGCAGCTTTCTCCCCGTCAATCCCTCTGTGGATTAACACTGTTAAACAGATTCTTCCTTACGGTAAAAATAATGTACGAACATAGGGGTTGCCCTCGTATATATTATAAGATTTGGGATGTGTGGTGTAACTCAACCCAAACTTTATCTGTTAATGGTTGATGATTATATATCTCAAAGTGAAGTATGTGTGCAAGATTAGATCATACCGGTTTGTTTTGCATTGTACCTGTCACAGACACTGGTTGCAGGGACCTTTTCTGCCCACATTCACCTTATTATTTGTTATTACTATATTTCTCTTTCTGTTACATTTATGAGGGTATTTCACTGAAGACTATTCCTGGTTTGTTTGATTCAAAACTATACATGTTAATTTAAAAGGCTGGTCTGATTGGCCTCCATGTACTCCAATGTAGGAGCTGGCTTTTCTGCTACTGGGGTCCCCTGTTGTTGTCTGAAGGGGTTGTGTGTTAAACTTGTGATAATGTGTAATGTACCTTGTGACCTTGGGGCCAGATAGTCTGACCAGGAGTGAGATCCTGATTAATCAAAGCATTGTCTAGGTGCGAATTCCCATTTACCTATTGTTTCCGTCTGGTGGCTAATTTGACTAACTCTTGGCGGTTCCTATGATGGGCTTAGCCATGAGTCAACTCTACCTCGTTATCTAAACAATTGTGTGATGTTTTGGATACATATTTGGGTTATTGGTAAATGACCTACAGTACTTTTTAAGTGTATAAAAAGTCTGTATCCTTGTTCAGTAAACAGTTCCAGAGTACCTAAGCTAGTGTCATCTAGTTATTAGGTGCTATGCAATATTCAGCTATAATATCTGGTATCTATATCTAGACTGGAAGCGGTATACTGACGGAAGCACCAAAGCAGGGTGCTGGCCGGTTTTCATCACAGTACCCTTTGATCACTGTATGGATGCACAAAACAGAAGACAAAGTTTGTTATATTCTTCTGTTAATTAACATTCTGTTACATTGTTCTACAATTAAATAGTATCACTTTGTATATCTTGTACAAAGTGGATTTTAGTATCCTGTCACTTGCAATTTAGGCAATAAACAGTATTTCAAATAAATAAATAAAGATGTCAATAAACATAAGATGCCTATCATAATAGATGTATAAGTGTATTCTTATCTTGAAAAATGCAACGGACATTCAGGAGATCTACTGCTGAACAAAAGTAAAGAATGGTCGAAAGGGAAAAGAAAAATTACCTAAACTATGTGTAAATCCTTACCTTGTAAAACAACCCTTCGGTTTAAAATATACAGGCAGTCCCCGGGTAACAAACAAGTAAATAAAACTGAAATAGTGCGATTACAAATCGAGTTAGTAAAGCAGAGCAGAGGATCAGTGATTTAGAGTGCATAGTTCCTCCCACTAATGCAAACCTCAGAACGGCCAAACAAAACATAAACTCTATTTGTGCAATCTGGAGAACTGCTTGCACAAAAATAGGCTACTGGGGTTCCCTGAGGGTACAGAGGGGGGATGCTGAATCTGTATTTAAAGCTGGCTCAACCACTTGCCCACTGGGCATATTTACCCACTTCCTGCCCAGGCCAATTTTTAGCTTTCGGCGCTGTCATACTTTGAATGACTATTGCACGGTCATGCAACACTGTACCCATATGAAATCTAAATCATTGTTTTCACACAAATATCACCTGCACCTGGAGCACTCCCTACAGACATTATTGTAAGTATCCTTTACTTTAACAACAAAGTTCCATTGTTAATAAAGCCAGGAACCTGTAGAACATAAACTATAATGGCAATACCATAACCATTTACCCTGATTTCTATGCTTCCATTTAAAAGGAAACAACCAGTTTCACTACAGTTAAAAAGGTTTTGAGACAGGAATATTGTCTGTGACATGCTCTATCCTATCAAACTAAGAACTGTAGATATTGAAAAACACACTTCTTCACATCCCCACAAGAAGTTGATCACTAGCTGGATGCTGGAGAACACAATTGTGACCCCCTGTCACTCTTACACAAGTAACCCTTTACCTATATATGGTGCACAAATGCAATTATTGATCTACAGCAATGGTTCTGCTAGACAGAGCATTTGACTGTAATGTACCACTCGCGCCACTAGGATTGAATGTCTATTATTGGTCTGACCTGCGGGATAAGCTGCTGCTTCAACAACCCCTCGGGATGAAGATCAGGATAAAGTGGCAAGTAAAAGCAGCGCTAAATCCTCCTACCTGCTGTAAACATATCACTATGTGCAAACAATAACTGTGCGAATATATGCAATATATCACTTCATCATCTGTGCAATATTTGAATTAGAAATAACTGAAATCATAAGCTTCAGGTATATAATTATAATGCTGTGCTATATAAAGTGCTTGAATAGTGCTACAAGGGCAATAAATCATGCTTACATAATAAACTTAAGTAGTGCAATATAAGAAGTGCATAGATAGTGCCATAATAATGTGCGTATGTTCAAAACATATAAAGGTATATGTAAAATTGGCAATAAAGCCTAAAACAGTGAAACACAAAATACAGTTCAAAAAGGTAAGTTCTTTGTGCAAACAATAGCAGCCAAATCACGTTACTGTGCGTGATCGTGGGCAATAGTGGTGGTACCCTCCAATTCACTGCCAAACTGTGGTAAGATTGCAAACTCACCGAATGGCGTTGATCTTAGCTGGCATAGGTCAACTAAAGATCAAAACTGGCTTAAGGGTCTCCTTTGGCTGGAGGGCTGGTGTCCCAGTAGGGTGGATGGCTGGGTTTTCCTGTGCGTCTTCTGTGTGCACTCTCAGAGGGCAAAAAAATGAAGAGGACTCCTCATGGTGTAGTATGGTAAAATTACTCCAATTTTATTTAAAAATTTTAAAAGATCCAGCAAACACTGTTATAAAATAAATCCTGGTGCCCGTGCTACTTTCCGGTGTGTCTCTCTGTTACCTTGCAGTAGACCGTTTGACTGTCCTAGGAGCCGCACCATTCCCGGAAGTGGGGTGAATGGCGTGCGGTTCAAAGCAGGGCCCAGAGCGAGGCAGCATGCGTTGCTGCTTGACGCGTTTCATCACTGGAATGACGCCATCGGGAGCTTGACACAAAATGCACAGATGTGAACTTCATCCATAGG
This sequence comes from Pelophylax lessonae, assembly GCF_965119305.1. Classification (NCBI taxonomy): domain Eukaryota; kingdom Metazoa; phylum Chordata; class Amphibia; order Anura; family Ranidae; genus Pelophylax; species Pelophylax lessonae. Next base: position 88,015,522 of record NC_138777.1, on the reverse strand, counting down.
AAACCATGTTATATGGACTGTATAGCGTTTCTCCAAAATGTACCAAAAAAACACATAGGTGTGAACGTATGGTATTATATGATATTGGGGGAATGCACGCAAAATGACACCAGGCATAGAGATGGAAGTTTTTTTTGGGGGGGGGGATTTGAAAAAAAAGCACAGAATATATTATTTTACAATGATAAATAATATATCTATAAACTATATAGCATGCAGACGTTTCTGGGACTTTATGTAAAGTTTTAAATTATTGTAAGTTCTCTCAGCTGAAGACAGGCAAACCTGGAATACAATTTAACTATCACTGTACTTCTCAATGCAGTTCTCACTAGGGGGCACTGCAGGGAAAGGTTCTAGTTTAGTTTGCCTAATGTTGGGCAAACTGTACCACCTACAGTTGGAATACAGTGGAAGATAGTTTCTGTCCTCTCAGACCTTAATTGACAGGTAAGAGGGTAAATTTGTCTGACAAATGAGTTTATCTTTTCTTCAATCTTGAAATGATTGCTATTAGTATTCTTCGCCAAAACCTAATGTTTACCTATAGTCTGGTCAGCAAATTGTTTTTTCCTTTCCTCATCTCAGTAAAACGGAGAGACCAAATCTAGAAACAGCTAGAGTTTCTTAAGCATTTTCACAGTGCAATTTCTGCTGAGAGCAAAGCTGCAAATTGCAGATATTGTGAGAAGAAATTTTTTTTTCCTGCTGCTTCTGGATCATAACAAAGTGTTTCTTCAGCAGCAGCATCTTCAAGTAAGGAAGTGTTGAAAACCACAGCCTCACAAAAATATACAATACCTTCATTTATAGATAAAATGATACCTGAAAAACCGGAGAAAATTGATCACGTTCTTGCAAGAGCAATATGTGCTTCTGAATCAGCATTGTCAATAACTGAAAATGCATATTGGCAGGAAGTTTTTAAATTATTAAAAAAGGGAAGGGGGGGTACCTGTTCTCATGTATACCGTATATACTCGAGTATAAGCCGACTTTTTCAGCACATTTTTTGTGCTGAAAAAGCACCCCCTCGGCTTATACTCGAGTGAGAAAAAAATTAAAATGGAGAAATGCCAGGAACGATCAGGAATGACTGTATCTCACCCCCGACCCTCCCGCCCCGTATCCGCCGCCGTTAATACAGTAATATGCTGGAATTACATGACCCGCCGCCTGACTCCTCTGTAGCAGAGGAGACAGTCAGTGGAGAGTCCGTGGACGAGCTGCGCCCGCACGTCACACCGTAGGAGGAGCCAGTGCTGGCAGCCGCGCTGCTGAAGAAGAAGTAGTGAAGAAGTGAGCTGCCGGGCCGGGAGCGGGAAGCACTGAGGGAACCATTACCCGAACACCTGCCACCATCTACGGTATATATTTATATTTACCGCTATTTACTATTTATGATTACGGTAACCTGGGTTGGAGTCTTTATTATCGTGTGTTCTCCATGGCATCCAGAATCAGCCCTGTAATGACTAAATAAGCAAGTTACATCCCCAAGGACAGTGATGTGCTTTCCTCTGAGATGCCACCTATTTGCTGGTGATGGCTCTTTCTGCCACTGATCAAAACTGTTACTGGTATGTGAGTTGAGGGGGGGTTGGAGGCTGGAGGTGAAGGCCTAATGCGGGTTGAGAGGGGGGGGGGTATGGAGGTGAGGTGAAGGCCTAATGTGGGTTGAGGGGGGGTTGGAGGTGGAGGTGTAATTTTATTGGTATCTATTTTTATTTTTAAAATTTACCAGTAGATGCTGCATTTCCCACCCTAGGCTTATACTCGAGTCAATCATTTTTCCCATTTTTTTGTGGTAAAAGTAGGGGTCTCGGCTTATACTCGGGTCGGCTTATACTCGAGTATATACGGTAGTTTGAAATGTTCTTATACAGTTCTGTTATGTCCCTTCTACGTGAGGTCTCTCGGGGTGTTGCTAGCAATGTTGCCAGTATCCGCTCAGCAAGTTACACACAGGCCGGATGTACTTCTTAACCAGGAAAAGGTTTATTTCTCACTCAGAAACATGATGCCATTCTTACATGGAGGAGTCTTAATACAACAGGCTTCTGTTACCACCAGATGCAATCCCTCCTCAGTCTCATGTGGCTGCTTGCAATCCCACACACATTGTTGCTGACTTCCTGGTACAGCCCCCCCCTCCCCATCATGCATCAGGAGAAAAAGGGCAAAATTTACAGTGATCCCGCACAAACATCACAAGTTCTATTCCTTATTCCATTTGTAAAAGAAAAAAAAATACAGAATAAGCTGTACTTTTATTTCAAGCATACAACATTTGTGCACACTGCATTTCATGTTCCTAGTGTAACAAAACTATTTTCAATTAGAAAAACGACTCCACAGAGAATTTTTTTGAATCAATATTTCTAAAAATTTTCATTTTTTCTAGACAAACACAGGGAAAATTGTTTTTTTTTGTGGCTTTAAAATTTCTGGAAATTCTACATTTCTAACTAGGTACAGAGAATGTTTGAGTCATTGATAAAAATGGACATCTGCTGGCATGTCTTAAATATACTTCAAGTAACATCCCCAAAATATATAATGCCCAAAACAATATACAAATTACAAATTCAGCTATCTCAGCAACTTTCCATAGTACTTCATAGAAATCTCAAGCCCAATACACTAAGCATGAGCTAGTTCAGGTTTAGATGGATACTTTGTAAAAATATATTTTATTTACAAAGACCAAAATATTCCATAGCTTATTATTCTCTGACCATGTAAGCAAGGTACACACTTTCCATCCCTCTATACAAGAGCCCCTACAGGCTAATTTTACTTATCAATATCCTTGGGAAAATACTGGCCTGTAGACTAAATGCAGTAATTTTATACACACATTAACTTAACCAAATTGGTTTTACTGTGTATATCTAGTCGTGTGACCAATATCAACATTATAAAACTCTTTACAAATCTGCAATGTTTTCACAACTCCCCTAGAAACAGAACCATTCCAGCCTTAGACACACACAAGGAGTTCACATGCCTAATACAACCCAGATCCTTTACATTTGGTTTTGGCTCCACATTTATAAACTGGATTTGAATATTTTACAGTGAAATAACTGCCAATATATGGGTAGCTTGCTGATGACACGGGTTCATCTAAGGTGCGGGGTCCAAGCACCATCCAAATTTCACTAGAGCTCCTGATGGTGGAGATGGGTTTCCCTGCATACTAAGTCCAGGTCATGAACCTCTGGATTGCCCAGGGGGGAAAGAGCAAGCAGGGGTCAGGTAACGGATGAAGCAGATAAGGAAGAAGCAGAAGCATAGTCGATTAACAGGCCATAAAGTGAGTAACGAATACTAGCTAGATGGGATCAGATGGAAGCCTAGTCAATGAACAAGCCAAGGGTCAATAACAATTGGTAGTGAAAATAATGACAACAGCAGGTATGCAAAGACACCAGACACTACAGAGGTCCCAGGTGCAGACTCTGACAGTATTACAAAAGAGGAGGCAATAGCACAACAGGAAAGGGTGGCCAATGAGAGGTCACAATGTTTATAATTGTGCTGCTGCCACTCCCTCAGATACAGTACTCTACATGTTTTAATAGCTTCAAATGCCTACAGGCTACATTCTGGTAACCAGTGTATTAGCAGCACCCAGAATAGGAATAATGAGTTTTAACCACTTCAAGTCCAGACATTTTCACCCCCTTCCAATCCAGGCAAATTTTCAGCTTTCAGCGCTATCACACTTTGAGTGACAAGTACTCAGGCATGCAACACTGTACCTAAATTACATTTTTATAATTTTTTTGAGACATATAGAGCTCGGTTTTGGTGGTATTTCAGCACCACTGGGTTTATTTATTTTTTACTATATAAATAGAAAAATACAGAAAATTTTGAAAAAAACACCTTTTTCTTAGTTTTTATTAAAAAAATTGCAAATAAATAATCTTTCTTCAAAAAATTAGGCCAAATGTATCCTGCTACATTTTGTTTTTTTTGGAAAAATAACTCAAAAGAGTATATATTATTTCCTCTGTGTGAAATTTATATAGTCTACAAACTTTGATATATACAGAATATTTGAAAATTGATCAATCCTGATATACTGACTGTCTATCTCATTTCTTGAGACCCTAATATGCCAGGACACTACAAACAACCCCAAAGGACCCCTTTTTGAAAAGTATACAGTCCAGGGTATTTAGTAACAGGCATGGTGAGTTTTTTTAAGTTGTAATTTTTTGTCTCAGTTTTTTGGAAAATTAAGAAATTAAATAAGATTTGTTTTTTTTCACAAAGTTGTCATTTTTACAAGCTATTTCTCACACGCATCATAGGCATACTTGCAATTACACCTCAAAACACATTCTGCTATGCCTCCTGAGTATGGAGCCTAGATGCATAGAAGGGTCCAAAATCCAAGGAGCCCCTTCAGATGTTCCATTTTTGGAGGCAGTGGAGCACCAGGACAGTGGAAATACCCACAAAATGACCTCATTTTGGAAAGCAGACAATTTATGGTATTTTCTGAAAGACATATTGTGTCTGTTGAAAATTTTATTTTTTTGCCACAATTTTTTGGAAAATGTAGGAAAGAAAATGAGAATCTATTCTTTTACATAAAGGTGCCAATGAATACGATATTTCTAGCAAACGGCATGGACATACTTGGAAACACACCTCTAAAACAAATTCTGAGTATGGTGATATCACGTGTGAGACTTTTTCACAGCTTAGGCACACAGAGGGACCCAAAATCCAAGAAGCACCTTCAGGTATTCTAGGGGCATAAATTACGCATCTAATTTCCTGACTACCTATCACATTTTTAGAGGGCCTGGAGCACCAAAACAAAAGAAACCCCCACAAAATGAACCCATTTTAGAGAGTAAACACCTAAAGGTATTTTTAAGAGGCATGGGGAGTCTTTTGAAGACTTAATTTTTTTGTCACATTATTTTGGAAAATGTGCATTTTTTCCAAATAGAGTTGTCAATTAAATAAGATATTTCTCACACATACATAGCATAGGCATACTTCGAATTACACCCCAAAACACATTCTTTTACCCCTCCTGAGTTGGAGTAGGGGATACCACATGTGTGAGACTTAGAACCCCTAAACATTACATATTTTTTTAAGCATAGGCTCTAGAGAATTAAATGGTGGGTGTTGCATATTTTTATGTCAGACAGTAATTTCGCAGGAGTTTTTCAAACACATATTTTTTTTTTTGAATACACTTTAATGAATAGTGAATTAAATGGTGGGTGTTGCATATTTTTATGTCAGAGAGTAATTGGGCAGTAGTTTATCAAATGCATTTTTTTGTAAAATACAATTTAATGAATTGTAATGCACAAAAACACAAAATAATACCCATTTATTGATCAAATATAAAGGATGATGTTACGTCGAGTAAATAGATACCAAACATGTCACGCTTTAAAATTGCGTCCGTCCGTGGAATGGCACCAAACTATGGCACCTACAAAATTCCCATAGGCAACATTTTAAAAGTCTTTACAGGTTACCAGTTTAGGGTTACACAGGAGGTCTGGAGCTAGAATTATTGCTCTCAAGCTGAGGATACCTCACAAGTGTGGTGTGATCGCTGCTTACATATATGTGCGGGACCAGCGCACATGTTCGCATTTTTGCACGAGCACAGGCGGACAGGGGCGCTTTAAAATTGGTAATAGTTCTGCACTACGGTTTAGACAAAATGGCTGCTGCCTACCTCACATATTTCAGGTAGTGGGGTATGGAAATGAATATAAAGAAAGGTATAGGTGGCGGTGCCTATATAATATGTTCGTTTTCATTTTTTTAAATTTTTTCATTTTATTATTTATTTAATTTAAAACATTTTTTTACACTGTCTCTTTAACTTTTTTTATCAACTTTATTGCTATCACAAGGGATGGACTACATCCCTTGTGACAGCATCTGCCTGGGTCATGACCGCTCCTCTTTATGGAGAGATGTGGGGTCTATTATATCCCAGAGCTCTCTTCTGGCCTCCAATGTCGCTGATTAGACACAGATCGGTCTGATCAGTTGCTTTTCTGGCCAGCAATGGCCAGGTACACAAAGACCTGGAATCAGAAGAACAAAATCCTCATCGCTTCCGGACGCTGGTATGAGGTATGGCAGCGATCAGAGTGCTGGTATGGTGAATGGTGGTGATTGTGTTGCTGGTGTGGCTTATGGTGGTCATCAGGATGCTGGTATGGGTTATAGAGGTTATCAGGATTCTGCTATGGTGGTGATCAGGACGTTAGTATGGTGAAAGGCATGAGCACTGCTGACACTGGGACAGGTGACAGGCGCTGGCTGCACACTTCTTCTTACACTGGGGGCAGTGATCAGGGCGACTGTGGCAGGCTGCAGCAATGGTTCTCTCTGCTCTCACAGCTGATCTGTGCGAGAGCAGAAAGAAGCCATGTTTACTTTATGTGATTGCTGTGATTGGACACAGCAATCCCATGGCACAAGACCATGTAATCACCCGGACACAGCAGTAATGTGATCCGCTGTGTCAGGAGGACATGCAGATCATCAGGTTCCCGATGCATGCTCTGTGAGCTGCACAGGAGCTGCGGATGTGGGCTGATGTACAAGTACATTAACCCGCATCGGTGCTGCTTCCCATCTTCTGTTTATAGGCTGTGGGCGGATGAATGCAAATATGATAGGTATCAGATTCCCATTTCACCTATGAGATAGAATGTGCCAAACCCACCTCTAGTACCCTTTAATATAACTGAGTTTGGGCTTACATTGCTGATATATTATTGATACATGTGATGTGAATATGTTCTTATTCTTGCTGTAATGTTATCAGCTCAAGAGTTATGAAACACATATATGTTTTGACCCTGCAGGTAGGGACAGTTAGTCAGGAACAAGTATTTAGTTTTATGCAAACTAAAGGATTTTACAATAAGTAACAAAGTCAGCCAGATTTTATTAGCCAGGATGGATGTCTGCTCAGAAGTGCTATTAATGCCACAACAGTAAAATCAGTCTGTATATGCAGTAAAGCATGTTTGTTATACTCATTGTGGAACCTAAGGGGATAGTCCTCTGCATTGTGTAAAAATGCTATTTGATCCTGTCTTCACTGATCCTTCCCTTTTTCCACAGTGCCCAATCCATCTGCTGATAGAACAGAGCCATAGGAGGCACCCTGCACATGCTCAGTTTGGTGTGTATTGCTTGAGAGTTTTTTTTTGAGGGTGCATGTCATCAGCACAGCGCCAATTAGCACTGTTCAGACAGAAAGTGAGGGGTCATGCAGCCTCATAGGACAGTCAGAAGAGAATAAAAGCTCTTCCTATAAGCTTCCTATAAGCTTTAACCAGTGCTTGGCTAGACACTGATAGAAGTCACAAGACTGCTATATACTGTACAGCTGATGCGAAAAGGTATTTGGCAGTTTATATTTACTAAAATAATTGCATTTCCATGTTCTGTGTACTGTGGGAGACCAGATATAGTGAATTCAGGCTCCTGGGTTTAGTAACACTTTAAGGGTTATAATTACTTAAGCCTAGAAACTGGAATGTTTTATGATGGTGTAAAACAGCAGACTTCTGGATGCTTATTCCCTTAATTGCTAAGTGTTAATGGGGTTTATGATGGTTTAAGACAGGCTAAATTAAAAGTTTATAATTGGTTTTGTTTTGATGTTAATTAAGATTAAAGTGATTGTAAAGTCTCTATTTTTTTTTTTATGATAAATAATTTAAAATAACAAACATTTTATTCTCACCTTCTCTGTGCAGTTGGTTTTGCACAGAGCAGCCCGGATCCTCATCTTCTCTGGTCCCTCGTTCTTGCTCCTGGCTCCTCCATCCTATCGAGTGCCCCCCACAGCAAGCAGTTTGCTATGGGGTCATCCGAGCCGAGCTGCAGCTCCTTGTGTTCATTCAGACGTTCGGCCCCTGGCTGCAGCTCTGTGTGTTCATTCAGACATTCGGTCATTGGCTCACTGACTTTGATTGACAGCCGCAGGAGGCAATGGCACCATGGCTGTATCTCAGCCAATCAGGAGGGAGAGTCCCAGGATGGCCGAGGGACTCGTGGATGTGGACAGAGAGGGGCACAGGTATTAGGGGTGCTGGGGAGGCTTCTACACACAGAAGGCTTTTTATCTTAGACATAGAAAGCAGTAAGATATAAAACCTTCCTGACTTTGCAACTCCTTTATGCTTGTTCATAAATGTATGGAATTGCTACACTTCCCTACCTCTGTACCTCATACAGTCAGAGAGAGTCATTCAGAAAATGCAAAGCATTCTGTGAACTGTGAAGTGTCTGAGCTTCTGTGTTCATAATGCATCAGGCCAGCTGCTCAGCACAGGACCCAGAAGCAAGTTGAGATCACTGGAGAAGAAGTCTACTTCAGTGATTTGCAGCTTTGTTGGGCCTCTGCCAGGTATATTATATACACAATTGACATTAGTCAAAGCTGGACCATTGCAACTATGTAAAAATATATCATGCATAGAATTCTTTAAATACATGCAACCATAGACCAATCGGGCACCTCAACTGTCTCATTGCAAACTCTACCCCTAAGAAATATTTTGCTTTAACCCAACCACAAGAAACTGGTTTCCAGGTATTACTCTGTGCTCACGCAGAGAAATAACTCTACAAAGAGTTAGAAACCTGTGGTGTCGGAATATCTCTGATCCTGGAGATTGAACGAAATTCTTCAATTCCTAATATTTTAAAGTCATCTCACCAAGAGACAAACTTATACAGCTCACATTCTTTCATAGATTATATTTTACACCACAAAGGTTGTTTAACATGGGTAAACATGAAACACCACTGTATCATAAATTTCAAATGGAGGAGGGTGATTTGATGCACATAATCTGGTACTGTGAAAAAATAAAGTCCTTCTGGCCTGCAGTCTCAGAATCTCAAGTCTGATAGCTTATTCCATCCCCAATCTATTAGATGTCTTGTACACAATTTTTCCTGGCTTAATAACACACCTGTTTGTTTCAATCCTGGTTCATTCTCTTAAAGGATTACTGAATGGAAAATCATTTTGAAATTCATTCCATTGTAAAGGGAAAAATTACCAAATTACAACACTTACAAGGATATAAGTATAGTAGAGACTGGACAAAAGTAGAAAGAATAATAGACTTTATCAAAAGAGGTGGGAAAAGGTCACTGCAGATTTGAACAGAGGTTAAGTACCAGGCTGGGGATATTCAAGTTCAATCAGGGGACAATAGAGGTCAGCAGTAGGTGATTAACATAAAGGGATTGAAGGGCATCTTAGAACAATTTAGTAGCTGAATTTACTCAGAAAGATGATAGTAAAAGGTCAGTAGAAAAAGGCTATGCTAGATTAAATAATAAAGAAGCAGCAGAAAATTAATGATGCCAAAAGACTGTTAGAAAATCCAAAAACCAGAAGAACTAGAATTAAAGAAGCGATGAAATAACATAATTCTTAGGAATTCATATTCCTCAATGTACAGTACAGTACTTGTAAAATACAATGATACATTTTCAGGTGTCTGCGGCACTGACAAATTCAGCTGACATGCAGTAATTCAGATTGAAAGAATGGTGGCCTAAGCTCTGAATTCGATTTCCAACACCATGTTAACTCTAAGCAATACAACTTTAAATAAATTGTGCAAGGATAATAAGTCTAAAGTGTATCTTCATAAACTGAAACAAGATTCATTGTATTGAGGTGAAGATGAGTGTGTAAATGACATGATAGTTGCCTGATTGTCATGCTGTCATACTTTAAAATATAACTAAATTAATCATTTTAAAAGTTTTAGACTAGAACACCTAACAGTTTCAGTATTCTGTACAAGCTCAGTAATATGGAGAAAGATATATAATAGATAGATACTCAGCAATATCCCTATATATATATAGTAGCGCAAACTTGTCAAGAAGCAAGTGCCAAAAAAATACTGTGCCCACTGCACAAAAGTCCGAAATGCAATAGATGTCACATAGGCAGCAGGAAAAAGTTCAGAAATGACTCAAACAGTCCATAATCCTTCACTCTATCTCCTGGGATGATAATGTACGAAGACGTGTTTCTCAAAAGGATCACCACCACCACCGTGCTCCAAGGGGGGGAGGAGAATTGCCCACTCACCAGATGCTGTGGCCCAACCCACTTTCGTGTTTGAGCATTCAGGCTTATAATGATGGTCACTGGTCCAGAGTATCCACAACAGGAATCGCACCAGCGCAGTCAAAAAAAGCTCAGCAGCATATGGGGAGGAGAGAACATAATCCCAATAGCGTGATACCGTTTGAAAGGGTTTTATTAAATAAAATAAAACATAAGGTAATACACTCACATGTCTTGTATGTCATCCAACGCAAAAAAACAGTCACAAATAGGGGAGGGATGCCCTTCGGGAGATGATGTCCAGGCTCCACGCCGTGGACGCCGCGCCTTCTGGGTAATCCGAACTCCTCTTACACAGCCTGGTTACATCGCCTGGTCACGCCCCAGGGCGTGACCAGGCGATGTAACCAGGCTGTGTAAGAGGAGTTCGGATTACCCAGAAGGCGCGGCGTCCACGGCGTGGAGCCTGGACATCATCTCCCGAAGGGCATCCCTCCCCTATTTGTGACTGTTTTTTTGCGTTGGATGACATACAAGACATGTGAGTGTGTTACCTTATGTTTTATTTTATTTAATAAAACCCTTTCAAACGGTATCACGCTATTGGGATTATGTTCTCTCCTCCCCATATGCTGCTGAGCTTTTTTTGACTGCGCTGGTGCGATTCCTGTTGTGGATACTCTGGACCAGTGACCATCATTATAAGCCTGAATGCTCAAACACGAAAGTGGGTTGGGCCACAGCATCTGGTGAGTGGGCAATTCTCCTCCCCCCCTTGGAGCACGGTGGTGGTGGTGATCCTTTTGAGAAACACGTCTTCGTACATTATCATCCCAGGAGATAGAGTGAAGGATTATGGACTGTTTGAGTCATTTCTGAACTTTTTCCTGCTGCCTATGTGACATCTATTGCATTTCGGACTTTTGTGCAGTGGGCACAGTATTTTTTTGGCACTTGCTTCTTGACAAGTTTGCGCGACTATATATATATAGGGATATTGCTGAGTATCTATCTATTATATATCTTTCTCCATATGTTTTAGTTAAGTAGCTGCATAGCCAATTTATTTATTGGTGAGTGGTCCTCATTTGAAGCGCTTGGGATAGCTTATACCTTTATTTGGTTTTCGTTGGGCATTTAAGCTGTCATATTATAAGCTCAGTAATATGTTTATGTCTTATTTCTGTTTTTGTATTGTGAAATTCCTTTAATAAACATCTATTAAACAAATACAAGAACACCTAACAGGTTTTTATTGCTGTCTGTGCCCCCGTTAAGGAGATTCACCCTCTCTATTTGCCCTGTTTTCCATTATCATTGAAAGTGAAAGTTAAAGAATCCCAAATTTTGGGTTATCCCAAGAAAAGTAATAGAGGGGAAATCTTCTGACGTGGACACGGTTTCTGGTGACCTGGGGGTCTCCAAGTAGTTCTGTTCATTTGCAGAGATTTCCTCTTACTTCCCGTTTGGCTATATGACAAGAAGTGAAGGGCAATTTATGCAATGGGACACAGAACGCAAAAAGAAAAAAATAAATCTGACAGGGGTTATAACCCTCCCTTGCTCTATTCAAAATGAAAAAAAAAAAAAGGTTTTGCCTATATTTATACTTTAATACTTTTTGACTCAGAACAAGCATGTGATTCAGGAGTTCTAATTTTATGTTAATTTCAGTTGCTCTCTGCTAGTTCCACATCTATGATTCAGAGTTTTTTAAACCCAGAAGAATGCCTCTAGTATTTTCTGGATGAGGTCAGTAATGGTATATTACTTATATGATTAATGATTCTCCTTGTTTCATTAAAGTGATTGTAAATGTTTTGACTTTTTTAAAAAATAAAAAAAAGATGATATATTTATTTCCTCTGTGCAAAGGTTTTGCAAAAAGCAGCCCTGATCGTTCTCTTTTGGGGACCCCCACTGGTGCTCCTGGCTCCCCCTCCTCCCCACTGAGTGCCCCCATAGGGAGCAGCCTCCTATGGGGGCAATCATGCAGGCTCATTCCCAGGTCCCACTGTGTGCATTTTTAGAAATAGATAGCGGGACCTGACTTGGCCCCCCTGCTCCCTCATCATAGGATTTGATTGGGTTAAACCAGCTCCGCCATGATAGGGTCTACTTTCTTTCTCCCCCCTATATACTGGGGAAGCAGGGGGACGTTTGAGCAATAGTGCTCAATGAGAAGTTTGTACCATTTGGTGCTATAAGGGTTATGAGCTCTACTTGGCTATGCTGGTTAGTACTCTGGTGCATCATTTTGTGATCTTCCTAGCTGGAAGGACTAAGGTTTTGATACTTTATTACTCCCTTTGTTTCTTGATTTGCATTAGGTGGATACTGTCCTCATGATATTAAATACCTTTTTGCAACACTTGGTATGGTCCTTGCCGGGACAGATGGCTTTCACATTTAAAGTGTCATCAAACCTACCCTGCATTTACTATATCTGGTCTCCCACAGTACACAGAACATAGACAATCAATTATTTTAGTAAATATAAACTGCTAGTACCTTTTCTAATCAGCAGTATATAGCAGTATTATGACTTCTATCAGTGTCTGATTAAAGCTTGTGGGAGAAGTTTTCATTCTACTCTGACTGTCCTATGAGGCTGCAGGACCCCTGACTCTGTCTGGACAGTGCCGGTTGGCCCTGTGCCAATTACATGCACCCTCCCAAGAAAGAATAAAAAAAAAAAAACGCTCTAGCATTTCACACCAAACTGAGAGTGTGCAGAGTGACTCCAAGGCTCTGTACTGTGAGGAAATAGATTGGGGATTGTGGAAGAAGTGGAGGATCAGAGAAGACAGGATCAAACAGCGCAGGATTAACCCCTTAGGTTTCAAAGTGAGTATAGCAAGCATGCTTTACTGCATGTACAGACTGATTTTACTGTTGTGGGTTTAGTAACACTTTAAAGTACAGATATATTCTCAGGTGGGCCATTTTGATGTACTGTACCTCTGGGCTCACCATTATTGTCTGAATGGAGGGTTCCTCTGGACACACCTATTTGTATAGTTATACAGTGCCACTTCAGGTCTGGACTTTGACTTGGCCATTCTAACACCTGGATATGTTTATTTGTGAACGATTCCATTGTAGATTTTGCTTTATGTTTTGCATCATTGTCTTGTTGGAAGACAAATCTCCATCCCAGTATCAGGTCTTTTGCAGACTCCATCAGGTTTTCTTCCAGAATGGTCCTGTATTTGGCTCCATCCATCCTCCCATAAATTTTAACCATCTTCCCTGTCCCTGCTGAAGAAAAGCAGGCCCAAACCATGATGCTGCCACCACCATGTTTGACAGTGGGGATGGTGTGTTCAGGGTGATGAGCTGTGTTGCTTTTACGCCAAACATAACGTTTTGCATTGTTGCCAAAAAGTTCGATTTTGGTTTCATCTGACCAGAGCACCTTCTTCCACATATTTGGTGTGTCTCCCAGGTGGCTTGTGGCAAACTTTAAACAACACTTTTCATGGATATCTTTAAGAAATGGCTTTCTTCTTGCCACTCTTCCATAAAGGCCAGATTTGTGCAATATACGACTGATTGTTGTCCTATGGACAGAGTCTCCCACCTCAGCTGTAGATGTCTGCAGTTCATCCAGAGTGATCTTGGGCCTCTTGGCTGCATCTCTGATCAGTCTTCTCCTTGTATTAGCTGAAAGTTTAGAGGGACAGCCAGGTCTTCGTAGATTTGCAGTGGTCTGATACTCCTTCCATTTCAATATTATCGCTTGCACAGTGCTCCTTGGGATGTTTAAAGCTTGGGAAATCTTTTTGTATCCAAATCCGTCTTTAAACTTCTCCACAACAGTATCTCGGACCTGCCTGGTGTGTTCCTTGTTCTTCATGATGCTCTCTGCGCTTTAAACGGACCTCTGAGACTATCACAGTGCAGGTGCATTTATACGGAGACTAGATTACACACAGGTGGATTCTATTTATCATCATTAGTCATTTAGGTCAACATTGGATCATTCAGAGATTCTCAATGAACTTCTGGAGAGAGTTTGCTGCACTGAAAGTAAAGGGGCTGAATAATTTTGCACGCCCAATTTTTCAGTTTTTTATTTGTTAAAAAAAATTTGAAATATCCAATAAATTTCGCTCCACTTCATGATTGTGTCCCACTTGTTGTTGATTCTTCACAAAAAATTACAGTTTTATATCTTTATGTTTGAAGCCTGAAATGTGGAAAAAGGTTGCAAAGTTCAAGGGGGCCGAATACTTTCACAAGGCACTGTATATGCTACACTGAGAGTGGTGCTCTCTCTCTCTTTCTGTGCTTTTTTCCCCACCCATGTTCCTTGGAATAACCCATGAGAATGCTTCCTACCGGACATCCTGCAAAGTATTTTGCTACATGCTTAGTTTATCTGATCTCATATGAGTGAGTGCATTACTTTATTTTTCCACCATGTATTGCCATATCCGCTACACTCAGACAGTGGTGCTCTCTCAATTCTTCTCATTTTTTTCTTTACTTAGGGCTGCATGCCAGCTGAAGGTTTTTTTCTGGCATCTATTCATGTGTATTGATGTTTGTTAATTAATGTACTTTTTGCCTGGATCTCTTCCCCGTTCTAATAGGTAAAGGATGAGAGGCCTGGAGCTTTCACCTTCAAAACAAGTCACCAATAGACGCTTGCATATTTATTTCCTTAAAGTTACACTTTTGAGTAATGTTTTTGAAGACACGTTCCAACTATAAAAACAAATTTTAATAAACCAGTTCAGAAAACATTATATAATGGGGAATGTAGTGGCTCGTGGTCTTTGGAGACAAAACTTTATGATGAATATAAATACAGTAGTCTCAGCATATCCCTGTAAATTATTTTAATACTGACAACAATGCATTTAAAACAATTCACACAAGTGCAATGTAAAATCACAATCAAGACAGTAAGTAAATTGGAAGACGCATTAGAATTGGCTTCTTCCAATTTACCTACAGATTTGCTTACAGCATTAGGTTGTACCAAACCGTAAACCTGGAAGGTAAAATCCATTACTACTACAGGTTAACCATACTAACGAGGTACTTTAAAGTAATTACCAAAAGAAATGTTCAGTTAATTTCATAAGTGCAAGACAGATCAGAATTATAATGGATTGACAGTAAGTTAAATTTTCCAATTAAATGCAACCATCCAGAATACAAAATGATTCAAAGTGAAATGTGTCATTAAATTATTGATACATTTATTTTTCCTAAGGAGGAACAATGGTTAGGCTGGAACAAAAGGCTAAACTGTAATCTTAGGGTGTTTAAGAAATCAATCGTCTTTCTGATTTGTACAGCAATTAATTGGATGACTGCCTTTTAATTAAAATACAACTATGACTATTTAAAATACATGCCTAGATTCACCACAGGTACTTGTAATACATGCAAAGATTTAAGAGAAGCAGAGGCTGTATGATGAAAACAAAGCCTATGAATCTATCACATTCAATTATTAAAGTACTTGAAGCACTTGGCACTGCAAGAAGTGCCATGTTGTATAGAATCATCTAAGCCAAGTTATCCAGGTGCAAATTCCACTAAGAGCACATAATTCCAAACATTTGTCCAAAATGCTGGGCATTTCGTCATCCTCCAGTCTAAGTCACCTCATATATAATGGACCCTGAATAGTGTTAAACCTTCAAGGTAATTTTGTGTACAATAAGTTGTCTCCTTTTTACCTCAGGCTGGTATACAAGTGGTTTTTGTGATCTTACAACATATTAATTTGAAAGCGGAATTTGGGAGCCAGCACAGTTTACATTTTTCCATACAATAGGAAAGCGTTAGAACCTTGTCATATTTTTATTTGTCTGTGCATTTCCAGCCCAGAAAGCTCTGCTGCCCATGAACCCATATGTGTGAGGTGTGGGCATTAAGCCCCATCTCTTTGCCACCGGACATATGCGTTACATAGGTGGCTATAGATTAAGCAAAAGGATTTAACTGCCAAAGCTGGTATAATACTTAACCAGTTTATGAGCGCCCTATGGCAGATTTACTGCTATAGGGTGGCCGATCTGTGCAGAACCACGTGTATATACTGTATACTGCATGTGATTCTGCACTTCAGCAGGGGGGTCGTTCCTGTTAGTAAGTGTCTTATCACCGCCATTACTAGTATAAAACAAAAAAAAAATGAAAAAAAAATTTCGGTATATATACCTAGATTGTGGGCACTATAAAATTTGCGCTAACCAATTCACATAGGCTTATTGGGATTTTTTTCACCAAAATTTGTAGCAGAATACATACTGGCCTAAATTTATGAAGAATTTAGACTTGTTACATTTTTTATTGGATATATTTTATAGCAGAAAATTGTCGGCCTTGTTTATAGGGCAAAAAATTAAAAAACCAAGAGGTGATCAAATACCACCAAAAGAAAGCTCTTTTTGTGGGAAAAAAATGACATAAATTTAAATTTAATTTATTGACAGTGTTGCATGACTGCACAATTGTCAGTTAAACTAAAGCAGTGCTGTATAGCAAAAATGGCCTGAGGGGGCAAATCTTCTGGAGGTCAAGTAGTTAGCCACCACTAGCCATTTTATTACTATACTATATATCAGGGATATGCAAACTGTGACCCTCCAGCTATTGCAAAACTACAAGTCCCATCATGCTTCTGCCTCTGGGTGTCATGTTTGTGGCTATCAGAGTCTTGCTATGCCTCATGGGGTTTGTAGTTCTGCAACAGCTGGAGGGCCACAGTTTGCATATCTCTGCTAGATACTGTATAATGTCCTCCCAGTTGTGGGATGCACAGTGGTGTGATCTGGGACCCGTTGTATCTACCAGACACAGTGGAACACAGATCGCTGTACCAGGCCGCTGCCCTGTACCATGTGGTCGCTGTGGCCAATCACATGTCAGTTGTAAAAAAACAATGGCTTGTCATTCATAGCCATTGTGTACTATTGTGATCTCTGTGATTGGTCACAGTGGTCATATAGTACAGGGCCAATCACAGTGGACCTGTTGTACCATGTCATAGCTGTAACAGCTATCACAATAGTACACAACGGTGCATGAATGGATTCCATTCAGAAAGTAAAAATAATTGCTTATACATTAGGTCATCACTGTAATAAGCAATCAAAGTGTAAAAAAAAATCCTGATCACCTACCCAGAGCAGTACAGTGTCACTATGGTGATTTTGTATTGCTATGGTGAAAGTATGTAAAAAAAAAAATTGTTAAATGTTAATGGATAATTGGGGGGGATGGGGGTACAATGTGGAAAGAGATGGATAATTCTGGGCGGGGATGAGGATACATTGTGGAAAGGGATGGATAATTCTGGGCGGGGATGGGGAAACATTGTGGAAAGGGATGGATAATTCTCGGCAGGGATGGGACTACATTGTGGGGAAGGATGCGGATAATTCTGGACGGGGATACATTGTGGAGAGGAATGCGGATAATTCGGGATAGGGATGAGGATACATTGTGGAAAGGGATGGATAATTCTGTGCGGGGATGGGGATACATTGTGGAAAGAGATGAATAATTCTGGGCGGGGATGGGAATACATAATGCAGAGGGATGCGGATAATTCTGGATGGGGATATATTGAGGTGAGGGATGGATAATTATGGACGGGGATGGGCATATATTGTAGAGAGGGATGCGGATAATTCTGGACGGGGATGGGGATACATTGTAGAGAGGGATGGATATTTCTGGGCGGGGATGGGAATACATTTTGGAGAGGGATGGATATTTCTGGGCGGGGATAGAAATACATTATGGAAAGGGATGGATAATTCTGAACAGAGATTGGGATACATTGTGGAAAGGGATGGATAATTCTGGGCGGGGATGCATTGTGGAAAGAGATAGATAATTCAAGGCGCGGATGGGGAAACATTGTGGAGAGGTATGCGGATAATTCTGGGCAGGCATGGGGATACATTGTGGAAAAAGATGGATAATTTTGGACAGGAATGGAGATACATTGTGGAAAGGGATGCAGATAATTCAGGGGGGTGGGTACATTGTGGAGAAGGATGGGTAATTCTGGGCGGGGATAAGGATACATTGTGGAGAGGGATGGATAATTCTGGGCAGGTTTGAGGATACATTATGGAGAAGGATGGATAATTCTAGGCGGCGATGGGAATACATTGTGGAAAGGGATGGATAATTCTGGGCAGGGATGAGGATACATTATGTAAAGGGATGGAGGATTTTGGGCGGGGATGGAGAAACAT
Source organism: Pelophylax lessonae (assembly GCF_965119305.1). Taxonomy (NCBI): domain Eukaryota; kingdom Metazoa; phylum Chordata; class Amphibia; order Anura; family Ranidae; genus Pelophylax; species Pelophylax lessonae. The sequence goes on along the minus strand of NC_138777.1, from coordinate 87,997,165 downwards.
TGTGGAGAGGGATGCAGATAATTCTGGGCAGAGATGGGGATACATTTTGGAAAGGGATAGATAATTCTGGATGGGGATGGGGGTGAAATGTGGAAAGGGATGGATAATTCTGGGGGGGGATAGGGGTACATTGTAGAAAGGGATGGATAATCATGGATGGGGATGGATAATTCTGAGCTGGATGATTGCTTGTAATGCCTCTTTTTAGATCATCACCTTGCCTAGCATTGTGTCACTGTACACATATTATATAAAACTACATTACTCTTACTCCATTGAGCTACTATAACATCAAATGGTATTATCTTTACTCTATTGTTGTATTAAATAAGCATGTAAATGTTATTCACAAAAAATATACCTTAATTTAAATTTAAATTTAAAGCAGTATTAAACCCAAATGCAAACATTTATTATATTGTAGCTTTCCAATTCTTAGATCGGATGGGTTCATTAGTTTTCCTATTTTAGGCTTTATTTCCACCTGTTGATCCTGCCAGTAAGTATGTTGCTAGCTCCTCTTTAAATGTAGCAGTTACAGTGTGGTGCTCTCATCCTCCACTGGCCGCATCCTCCCGAGGCAAAGCCACTGAGGCCATCCTGACTCTGCCCTGCCAAATAGGGATATCTTGTAGCACTGTTTCTATGCCAAATATATGGCTTGTCATTGTGAGTACCTTTCTACTAAGCTGTTATTAAACTTCATATACTACACTAATGCCTCGTTTCCACTGAGTGGTACAGGACGGTTCGGTTCAGTACGGTAGGGTTTGGAATGGTACACCTTGCGTTTCCACTGCCAATAGTACCCTTTCATGATAGGCGTGGTGTAGCAGGAAAGCTGTGATAGATGATTCTCTGTCAACCAATCAAAGTTCTGCAGAGTGTAGCTCCACCCTGTGGGTACGGTACTAATGTGCTTGGTACCCCAACGAAAGGGTCCCAAAAAGTGGTACGGTACGGTTCGGAATTAGGGTACCATTCACAATGGAAACGTCATAAATAGCGTACCGTACCGAACTGAACCGTACCAGAAAGCTCAGTGGAAACGAGCCATTAGATGGCGCTTGTGTTTCCTTCTCAATGTTGGCTAAAGGTAAGGCCCCTTTCACACATGCGAACCGTTCATTTCATCAGTTCAGTCACGTCAAAATGGATGAAGTATTTATCAGTTTTTCATCAGTGGTCATCAGTTTTTCATCAGTTTATTTTACATCCACTACCAATGCAAAAACAGAGGAAAAACTGTCAGCTTACATCCGTTTTGCGTCCGATCCGTTTTTTTTTTAGGGAAGAAAAATTTGATCAGTTTAAAAAAAAAGATGATGACGGATGAGGATGTAAACTGATGTAAATGGATGATCATCCATTTACATCCATTTTTCTATAGAGATGCATTGATGTCGGTTTTTTATCCGTCAACGGATGGATGAAAAACGGACAAACAGACAGCATGTGTGAAAGTTGCCTAAGCAAAACAGTACATCAGGAAATGTACTTTCAAGAAGAAAAATGTTTCAAACACAGGATTAGATCACAACAGAACCATAACATTAATAACCAATTTAAGATGAATGCAAAATCTGTGGCCTGCCTGAAGATGAGCGAATATACATATATTCTTCCGAGTTCATACTTTTTTACATAAAGGAGGGCAATAAAATTTGAACCTGTCTCGCTATGCTTTGCATTGATTAACTAAGTAGAAACAGACCCCAGAAAAAATGTCAATTTTAAGCATGAGCAATTTGTATCTTGCTGAGCAAAACAATTCTATCATATTAGTGCCAATTAAAGAGAGGAAATTGGTCCTACAAGAAAGGCAAGTCTTTAAAAAAAGATATTATCAGGGCAGGAAGCTGTTATTGTTAACAGAGGTCTTGACCCTTTAACGTACATGAAAAGCTTTTAACATGCTGCATAAATTGTATTTATTTTACTTACTATGAGAAGGTGCAAGATATCAAAATGAAATGACTGCGTAACATCATTCCTAATTACTGTGCATTATATGGATCAAAATTACTAAAGGTCCATTCGTACCAGGTTCGGTGGGACTGCATTGGGCAGCTTTTCCAGTGCAGTCTCACAGCGGCCCATTGCAAGACAAGGCAAAGTACATAACTTATCTCTGGTGTGGCCTGTTAATACCACCAGGGGGTGTCCTAAAGCCTCTTACACACGCAACTAATTTCCGCCGACCGGTCGTCCGTCTTTTGTCCAGAGTGCGTGTCTGTTGGTTGGAATGTGCTCTAGACTGCACACAAATTTTCCCGCATGACAGAATTCTACTTCAGAAGTGACGTCATGTGTTGGATTGCTTTCTATGTGTTCTTTCATCTCTGAGCATGCCTAGTCTTGCTCATAAGATTTTTCCCCATCGAAATCTGTACTAATAAGACGAAAATCGGACGTGTTTGACGGTCAACAAAAATTATATAGCCTGCACACCAGGATTTTTTCGGCCGAAAAGTCAGAGTCGGTTGTCGGAAGCACCATACTAACAAGCCGAAAATCGGCAGATCGGTCGTCGGACGAAATTTCCCGGCCGAATTTCTTCTCGTGTGTACGGGGCTTAAGAAAAAAATACTGCATGCAGTACTTTTTTCCAGTGCAGCATGGGCCATCGCATGCTGATATGTATGGAAAAAAATATATAAGTGTATATAAGTATTAATTTTTTGCACTTCACATTAAAATTATTTTATCTGCACCTTGTGATATTCTTTGTAGTACCTTTCAGCACATTTTAAGGTGTATATATCCAACTATCCAACCCAGATATCATTTTTTTCATTTTGCACATTTGCACTTGCACTTTATTCCGCACATTTTCTATATATTGATTGTTGATTTGCGGTCTGGGTATACCACTATTTTATAAGATCTTGGCACAATATATATCAGGTAGCGCCGATTCCAACCGCTTATATATTTTTTTCCATGCAAATTCGGCTCCTAATCCTTAGGGGTTGGTTGATGGCAGCTTCTACACCTGAAAAAATCTCTTTCAGTATTCCATAGCGCTGGTCACTTCCTTACCCATTGTTCATCGCATGCTGATAGAACTCCAGACCGAACACTAGTTGCTGCATTGCCTAAAGGGGTGTTCATGAGCAGAAAAGGATGTGGAGGCACATTAGTCCTACTCCTCACCATCTGTGCATATTGAAAATTCTCCCTACACCCAAACCCAACTTACAACTTCCTGACACCCTCTGCCTCATTATGGGCAAGAAATCACTGGTGAAATGCAATCACAGCTCCCAGAATACAAGCTTAGTTCAGCTCAAAGCACAGTCTACAACCTCAGAGTGGCAGCAAGAATGCTAACCCTGTGTTATGCCTTCATCTCATGTCTCCAGTGGGGAACCTGATATGTCTTCAAGCAATGGGGCAAATCCACTCTTATACAAACCAAGACTGGCTCTTTTCCATGATATGCAGCTCTCTTGGATACATTTAAAACCATGCTGCAAAAAAAGCTAAAAAGAGGAACAAACAAAAAAACTCACCTCTCAGTTCATGTATTAAGGAACTGGGCTGTTTTACTGACTTCCTGAAAGGCAAGATGAACAATGTCATCACAATCATTACCAGCCATGAACAAGAGCTGGAAGCTCTAAGAAACAAACTTGACCAAGCCTTACTGCATTTTGAAAACTATGAGAACTGTTAACTTAGGACTATCTTCAACTGCACGGCCCTCCAGAGTCTATCATTGATCTGAATTTCACTGTTGTGTTCCAGGAACTTGTTCCACCTATCCCCATAGAGCGGTCGGAATTTGACCAAATTTACAGGGTTCTGGGATTCAGGAAAATGGCAGAACCTCCACATAATAACATTATTCATTATTTGTTCTACACATAAAAGAAATACTACTTCAAGCTGCTTGTAAAAAAACAGACCTTCACTTTCAAGGACACCAGTACCCTTTGGGAAGCTGACACCAATTACAATCCAGATAGTTGACAGACAAAGTATTCTTTTTTTAATCCGCTTCCTCTTTCAGCTAATCTTCACTTACAAGGACCAGAACAATTCTGTCTCTGCACCTGAAGAGCCAAGGCCACAATGCCTAAAACCAAGGTATAAGGTTTCCTGCCGCAAGTGACCACTATATCCATCCCAGACACCATCCAAGCACCCAATCCCCATATACTGCAGTGGCATGGAAATGGGGTTTTGGGTGATAACCATCAAGTAGAAAGGGGGGGTGACACAAGTTTTATCGCGGATGGAGGCATGACACCATGTTTTACCACGGGGAGGTGACACCATGTTTTTCTATGGAATCGGGCTATGACACCATGTTTTACCACACCAGGTGACATCATCCCTAGTGACACCACTGATATTCAGATTCACACTGATCATCTAGATTGGGCAAGATTGATCTGATTCAATTACCATTACCCATTAGGACACCTGCAGTTTCTGTTACACCTACAAGAGACTGCTGCTGTTCGGTGTCATGTTAAACATACAAGGGTTTGCTTCTGTTCAGTGTCCTGATCGCCAACCAGCAACACTAGCAGTGTCATCTAATACCAGTGTCAGAAAATACTATATTACTGTAAGAACAAGAAAAGTACACCCACTGCCAAAAATGTCCAAAATAATGTACACTAGTGAGAATCCTTAGCATGGCTTACCAGCAGAGAGACATCACAGTCAGATTTAGATTCCTAGTATGAACCTGTATAAAGCAGTGGTTCAGAAAATGAAGGATTCCCTGCTAAAAGAGTCAGTCTGTGTTAGCAAAAGTAAAAGAAAAAAAAAAGAAAACAATACTGTGTAAGCAAGCATTGGGGTGATGGCTTTCCAAAATGTGGCAATTTTGTGGGTGTTTACACTGTCCCCACACTCTAATATGAAGGGGTGACTCTGACATGATGGGATTGACTCTGCTTTATTGAAGGGATTCTGATATGATGAGGAATCTTAGGTAAAAGGTGAAAAGGGTTGTGATGGAGTCTGACACTGGTGTAATGTGGGGACTTTCATGTGAAAGGGGAACTCTGATGTGAAGGGGGGACACGGATATGAAAGGGAATTATAATGTTATAGGTGAACTCTGACATGATGGGTGGACTTTGGTTTAAAGAAGGGATTCTGATGTGAAGGGGAGACTGATATAATGGACTCTGATGTAAAATGGGGGGTACTGATATGATGGGGGACTCTGAGGCTGAAGGGGCTGACTCTGATGTAATAGCGGGACTCTAATATGAAGGAGAACCCTGATGTAATGGATGGCCTTTGAAGAGAAGGGGTTTAACGCTTTAATAGTAGTGGGGAAATGTTTAAATATAATGGGGGGACTTTGATGTGATGGGGGACTCTGACGTGAAGGGGGTTTCTGATCTGATGGCGGACCTTTGATGTGATGGAGGGAGGGATACTGATGTGAAGAAGACTGACTATGATGTAATGGGTAGCAATGTTATCAGTAGTACCTTGCAATTGTTAAGCCACTAATTGCATTAATACTGTATCTGCAACCACTGACACTTTTATATATCATGTCATTGAGGAGATGCAATCGCACACCTTACCATATCATACCATACCATACCATACCTTACCATACCATACCATATAATTTGCATATATAATGTACCCAGGGGCGGACTGAGCTGTCGGGCACTTCGGATGTGGTCCGAGGGCCGGACCGGAAAGGGGGGCCCGCCGGGAAGGCAACACCCGCTGCTCAGTAGAATTAATTCACCTGATGTTGTCTCTGAGACAAAATCGGGCTATCAGAGCACGGCGGCCGGTGCCGTTACCACTAAGTGAGGAGGGGAGGGGCCCGGAGCTGGGTTTCCAAGGTGTCCACTGTCCTGTGAGCAGGGCATGTCGGCGTCGCATACTGACATCACGTTGTGACGTCATCGTGCGCCGCCTTCACAGGCCGTGATACAGCCAGCCAGGGTAACCTCACTGGAGTTCCTGCCTGCTGATGCTGATGCCTCCCTTGCGATTGCGAAGGAAGGAGTTCCTTCTTCCTCAGAGGCTGAGCCCTGCCCTGTTTGTAATTGTGAGTAACTTTTTTTTATGATTTGAAATATATTTATATTAGAATTTGTCGCAGTGACAGACAGTAAAAAAGTGTTGCAAATAGGAACAAATAGGAATTCCTATTTGCAACACTTTTTTACAATCTGTTGCAGCCACAAATTCTTAAAGAAATACCGCCATATAAGTGATCAGGGAAGTGGCGGTAACTAAGATCTTTTTTTTTTTCCTGGCGTAAATTGTGTTGTACATACACAGATATTTTGACTCAGACAACTATGCAACAGATTGATGTACCTTGCCAACAAGTACATAAATATGTCTTCATTTGTTGTGCTATGTGTCACAGCACTCTTTATAAATTTCAGCAAATTTTCAGGGCATTTTGCAAATTCTGTGCATTGTTTGGTATTTTTTTTCTTTAACTGAGTTCTTTTTAATAAAATGAATAAAATAGCTTTGCTAAAATGGTGCATTATAAAGATGGTTCTCTAGCAAAGCTATTTTATTCATTTTATTAAAAACGAAAAAAAAGAAAAAAAAATACCAAACAATGCACGGAATCTGCAAAATGCCCTAAAAATTTGCTGAAATTTATAAAGAGTGCTGTGACACATAGCACAACAAATGAAGACATATTTATGTACTTGTTGCTAGGGTTGAGCGGACACCTAGATGTCCGTGTTCGACGGGTTCGGCCGAACTTTAAAAAAAAGTCCGGGTCCGTGTCCCGGACTTTTACCGAACTTTTCCCGGACACCGAACCCCATTGAAGTCAATGGGGACCCGAACTTTAAGGCACTAAAATGGCTCTAAAACACCAAAGGAAAGGGCTAGAGTGCTGCAAATGGCAGCAAAACGTAATTAAGAGCATGGCAAGTGCTCTGCAAACAAATGTGGATAGGGAAATAACTTAAAACAACAAAAAAAAACAGAAAAATAAAACAATGTTCTTCTTCATCTCTGAAGGACGAGGCCCATATGGAGTAGGAGGGAGGTTGAGGTGGTGGTGGATGTGGCGGTGACATAGGCGTGCGCACAGGGTGTGCTGGGTGTGCCTGGGCACACCCTAATCACCTAGGGCACATAGCATTGCCAGTGAGGAGATGGGAAAGATCTCCCTGGGACCTGCTCTGCTCTATTTCTCCTTGCCTACAGGTACATGGCCCCGATACATTACTCTCCCTGCTGGCAAACACATGCATGTGTATTTCAACTTTGGGGTGCACACCTTAATGCAATAGGCTGCGCACACCTATGGGCGGTGTAGGTGGAAGCGGCGGTGGAGGAGGACCAGGGCCGGATTAACAGCATCATGGGCTTGGTGCTGAGGATTTTGAAGGGCCTTAAGGGCCGTGCCTTGCCATGCACCCAGAGGAGGAAGGGTGCAGCCATGCATGCCTAATTCAACATGGGATGCTGTCTCTGAAGCCCATAAACACATCCATGCATCGCCAACTGTCCCTCCTTGTCCGGCCTTCACGCTGTGTGGGGAGGTTCTGAGGGTGCTGCCTGGGGAAGCGAGCATAGAAGCCAGACTTCTGTGTTTACAAGTGACAGAAGAGCGGTAACAGTGAATATGGCCAACCCGGGGCCTATATAAAAGGTAGGGGCCTGGAGCTGCAGCTCCAATAGCCCCTACATTAATCTGGCCCTGAGGAGGAGGACGAGGTAGCCAACACTGCTTCTTTTCAAAAATTTTAAATGAGGGTACACCCCAAAAGAGTGAGAAAGAGCAAAAATGGAACAATGGGTGGGTAAGGTCGGTATCCATTGCTATTCTGCATAAGGTACGGAAAAGTCCCGTGGGATCCATGCCTGGTTCATTTTAATGAACGTGAGCTTGTCCACATTGTCTCTGGACAGGCGGCTGCGCTTGTCTGTTATAACGCCCCCAGCCGTGCTAAATACCCGTTCAGATAATACACTGGCTGCAGGGCACGCCAGCACCTCCAAGGCGTAAAGGGCAAGCTCAGGCCATGTGCCCAATTTGGAGACCCAGAAGTTGAAGGGGGCAGACCCGTCATTCACTACATGTAGGCGTGTGCACACATACTGCTCCACCATGTTGGTAAAATGCTGCCTCCTGCTAAGACGTTCCATCTGAGCTGCTGGTGCTGCTGTTTGTTGTGGCGTGCTGACAAAGCTTTTCCACATTTCGGCCATGCTAACCCTGCCTTCTGAGGTGCTGGCGGTGCCCTGGTTGCGTTGGCGACCTCCTCCTCCTCCTCCTCTGCCTTGTGCTTCCACTGTGGCCCCGCTGTCAGATGGGAATGCCAGCAGCATGGCGTCTACCAGCGTGCGCTTGTACTCGCGCATCTTGCGATCGCGCTCCAGTGAGTGAATTAAGGACGGTACGTTGTCCTTGTAACGGGGATCCAGCAGCGTGGCCACCCAGTAATCAGCACAAGTTAGAATGTGGGCAACTCGGCGGTCGTTGTGGAGACACTGCAGCATGTAATCGCTCATGTGTGCCAGGCTGCCCAGAGGCAACGAAAGGCTGTCCTCTGTGGGAGGTGTATCGTCCGTGTCCTCTGTATCCCCCCAGCCACGCACCAGTGATGGCCATGAGCTGGCCTGGGTGCCACCCTGCTGTGAACATGGTTCCATCTCCTCCTCCAGCTCCTCCTCCTCCTCATCCTCCTCATCCTCCAGAACTGTGCCCCTGCTGGACAATTGCGTCCCTGGCGTTTGCGTGTGCAGGAACCCACCCTCGGAGCCCCTTGCGAATGACTGCCCTGAAAGCCTTGGAAATGTTACCTCTTCATCCTCCTCCTCCTCCTCATCCTGTGCCACATCCTCTTCCATCATCGCCCGAATTGTTTTTTCAAGGAGGCATAGAAGTGGGATAGTTAAGCTGAGAACGGCGTCATTGCCACTGGCCATGTTGGTGGAGTACTCAAAACAGCGCAACAAGGCACACAGGTCTCGCATGGAGGCCCAGTTATTGGTGGTGAAGTGGTGCTGTTCCGCAGAGCGACTCACGCGTGCGTGCTGCAGCTGAAACTCCACTATGGCCTGCTGCTGCTCGCACAGTCTTTCCAGCATGTGCAAGGTGGAGTTCCACCTTGTGGGCACGTCACATATGAGGCGGTGAGCGGGAAGGCCGAAGTTACGCTGCAGCGCTGCCAGGCGAGCAGCAGCAGGGTGAGAACGCCGAAAGTGCGCACAAACGGCCCGCACTTTCTGCAGCAGCTCTGACATATCGGGGTAGTTTTTAAGGAACCTCTGCACCACCAAATTCAGCACATGCGCCAGGCAAGGGATGTGCGTCAAACCGGCTAGGCCCAGAGCTGCTATGAGATTTCGCCCGTTATCGCACACCACCAGGCCGGGCTTGAGGCTCGCTGGCAGCAACCACTCATTTGTCTGCTGTTCCATGCTCCTCCACAACTCCTGCGCGGTGTGTGGTTTGTCCCCCAAACAGGCAAGTTGTAAAACTGCCTGCTGTCGTTTACCCCTGGCCGTGCTGAAGTTGGTGGTGAAGGTGTTACGCTGTCCGGATGAGGAGGCGGTAGAGGATGAGGAAGCGGAGTAGGAGGAGTTAGGAACAGGAGGCAAACTGAAGCGCCCTGCAATCCTCGGTGGTGGAAGGACATGCGCCAAATTGCTATCCGCCTCAGGCCCATCCGCCACTGCATTTACCCAGTGTGCCGTTAGGGAGATATAACGCCCCTGACCGTGCTTACTGGTCCACGTATCCGTAGTTAGGTGGACCTTGGCACAGATGGCGTTGCGCAGTGCACACCTGATATTTTCCCCCACTTGGTTGTGCAGGGAAGGGATGGCTTGCCTGGAAAAGTAGTGGCGGCTGGGCACGACGTACTGTGGGACAGCCACCGACATAAGGTTTTTAAAACTGTGCGTCTCCACCAGACGGAATGACAGCATTTCAAAGGCCAATAATTTTGAAATGCTGGCATTCAGGGCCAGGGATCGCGGGTGGGTAGGGGGGTACTTCCTCTTCCTCTCAAGTGTTTGGGAGATGGAAAGCTGAACGCTTCCATGGGACATTGTGGAGATGGTTGTTGGTGACCCAGGTGGTGGTGTTGCTGACAGATCGTCTGTTTGCGGGGTGGCAGGTGCCGGTATCACTACAGATGTGGCTGGAGCGGCCGAGACTGCAGCAGAAGAGGAAGCAGGATGAGCCAGAGACGTTTCTTGGTTTTGAAGGTGTGTACTCCACTGCAGCTCGTGCTTTGCACTTAGATGCCTGATCATGCAGGTTGTGCTCAGGTTGAGAAGGTTTATGCCTCGCTTCAAGCTCTGATTGCACAGGGTGCAAACCACTCGTGTCCTGTCATCAGCACATTTTCTAAAGAACTTCCACGCTAGAGAACTCCTTTGAGCTGACTTTGGTGCGCTCGTTCCCTTGCTGCGTTGGGCAGTAGCGGGCGTAGTGTCTAGGGCACGGCCGCTCCGCTTCTGCACCCTGCTCCCTCTTCTGCTGTGCTGGTGGCTCTGTGCGACCACCGCCTCTTCCTCCAAACTACTCAGGTCACCTGCATGACGTTCATTCCATGTGGGGTCGAGGACCTCATCGTCCTCCACATCATCTTCCACCCAGTCTTCACCCCTGCCCTCCTTGTCGGTCTCCACAATGCTGAACGCCGCAGCAGTTGGCACCTGCGTTTCGTCATCATCGGAGACGTGCTGCGATGATCCTTGCATGTACTCATCTTGAGAAATAAGTGGTTGGGCATCGCTGCACTCAATCTCTTCCACTTTTGGGGCAGGGCTAGGTGGATGGCCCTGGGAAACCCTGCTGACAGAGTCCTCAAAAAGAATAAGAGACTGCTGTATGGCTTGGGGCTCAGACTGCTGGCCTGATTTGCAAGGGGGTGAGGTGAAAGACGGTTGGACATTGGCTGCAGGTGCCAACTCTGACCTTTCTGCAGTAGACTGGGTGGGAGACAATGTGAAGGAACTGGAGGCACTGTCAGCAGCAAACCAATCTACTATCGCCTCAACTTGTTCTGGCGTCATCACTTCTAGGGGCGTTTGATGCCCTACCAAATACTGATGCAGGTTCTGTCGCCTACTCACACTTGAGGAAGGTGTTTCACTTGTGCGTGTAGCTGGCACAGATCGACCACGTCCTCTCCTTGCAACAGGAGCTCTACCAGCAGCACCACGACCCAGGCCACGGCCCTTATTTGACGGTCTCCTCATATTTCTGTAATTTAAGATCTTGCCCTAGAAAGGTTTTTATTGAATAGCGGAATAGGAAATATGATCCAAAAAAGTGTATGTATCTCGCACGTACAAAACCACACTAGGCCCCAATTACTATTGTTTCTACCCCTAAAAGGATGGATGAGGAGTAGGAGGAGTATGGAACAGACAGCACCCTCAAATCTTCAGAAGTATGAGATGAACCCCAAAAACTTGGAAAGGTGGATCTCTCTCACACGTACCAACACAGACTATCCCCCAATTTAACTGATCCCCAAAGGTTTTTGATTAAATAGCGGAATAGAAAATATGATCCAAAAAAAGTGTATGTATATCACACGTACACAACCACACTAGGCCCCAATTACTATTGTTTGTACCCCTAAAAGGCTAGGAGTAGGGGGAGTATGGAACAGGCAGCACCCTCAAACCTTCAGAAGTATGAGATGAACCCCAACAACTTGGAAAGGTGGATCTCTCTCACACGTACCAACACAGACTATCCCCCAATTTAACTGATCCCCAAAGGTTTTTGATTAAATAGCGGAATAGAAAATATGATCCAAAAAAAGTGTATGTATATCACACGTACACAACCACACTGGGCCCCAATTACTATTGTTTGTACCCCTAAAAGGCTAGATGAGGAGTAGGGGGAGTATGGAACAGGCAGCACCCTCAAACCTTCAGAAGTATGAGATGAACCCCAACAACTTGGAAAGGTGGATCTCTCTCACACGTACCAACACAGACTATCCCCCAATTTAACTGATCCCCAAAGGTTTTTGATTAAATAGCGGAATAGAAAATATGATCCAAAAAAAGTGTATGTATATCACACGTACACAACCACACTAGGCCCCAATTACTATTGTTTGTACCCCTAAAAGGCTAGGAGTAGGGGGAGTATGGAACAGGCAGCACCCTCAAACCTTCAGAAGTATGAGATGAACCCCAACAACTTGGAAAGGTGGATCTCTCTCACACGTACCAACACAGACTATCCCCCAATTTAACTGATCCCCAAAGGTTTTTGATTAAATAGCGGAATAGAAAATATGATCCAAAAAAAGTGTATGTATATCACACGTACACAACCACACTAGGCCCCAATTACTATTGTTTGTACCCCTAAAAGGCTAGATGAGGAGTAGGGGGAGTATGGAACAGGCAGCACCCTCAAACCTTCAGAAGTATGAGATGAACCCCAACAACTTGGAAAGGTGGATCTCTCTCACACGTACCAACACAGACTATCCCCCAATTTAACTGATCCCCAAAGGTTTTTGATTAAATAGCGGAATAGAAAATATGATCCAAAAAAAGTGTATGTATATCACACGTACACAACCACACTAGGCCCCAATTACTATTGTTTGTACCCCTAAAAGGCTAGATGAGGAGTAGGGGGGGTATGGAACAGGCAGCACCCTCAAACCTTCAGAAGTATGAGATGAACCCCAACAACTTGGAAAGGTGGATCTCTCTCACACGTACCAACACAGACTATCCCCCAATTTAACTGATCCCCAAAGGTTTTTGATTAAATAGCGGAATAGAAAATATGATCCAAAAAAAGTGTATGTATATCACACGTACACAACCACACTAGGCCCCAATTACTATTGTTTGTACCCCTAAAAGGCTAGATGAGGAGTAGGGGGGGTATGGAACAGGCAGCACCCTCAAATCTTCAGAAGTATGAGATGAACCCCAAAAACTTGGAAAGGTGGATCTCTCTCACACGTACCAACACAGACTATCCCCCAATTTAACTGATCCCCAAAGGTTTTTGATTAAATAGCGGAATAGAAAATATGATCCAAAAAAAGTGTATGTATATCACACGTACACAACCACACTAGGCCCCAATTACTATTGTTTGTACCCCTAAAAGGCTAGATGAGGAGTAGGGGGGGTATGGAACAGGCAGCACCCTCAAACCTTCAGAAGTATGAGATGAACCCCAACAACTTGGAAAGGTGGATCTCTCTCACACGTACCAACACAGACTATCCCCCAATTTAACTGATCCCCAAAGGTTTTTGATTAAATAGCGGAATAGAAAATATGATCCAAAAAAAGTGTATGTATATCACACGTACACAACCACACTAGGCCCCAATTACTATTGTTTGTACCCCTAAAAGGCTAGATGAGGAGTAGGGGGGGTATGGAACAGGCAGCACCCTCAAACCTTCAGAAGTATGAGATGAACCCCAACAACTTGGAAAGGTGGATCTCTCTCACACGTACCAACACAGACTATCCCCCAATTTAACTGATCCCCAAAGGTTTTTGATTAAATAGCGGAATAGAAAATATGATCCAAAAAAAGGGTATGTATATCACACGTACACAACCACACTAGGCCCCAATTACTATTGTTTGTACCCCTAAAAGGCTAGATGAGGAGTAGGGGGGGTATGGAACAGGCAGCACCCTCAAACCTTCAGAAGTATGAGATGAACCCCAACAACTTGGAAAGGTGGATCTCTCTCACACGTACCAACACAGACTATCCCCCAATTTAACTGATCCCCAAAGGTTTTTGATTAAATAGCGGAATAGAAAATATGATCCAAAAAAAGTGTATGTATATCACACGTACACAACCACACTAGGCCCCAATTACTATTGTTTGTACCCCTAAAAGGCTAGATGAGGAGTAGGGGGGGTATGGAACAGGCAGCACCCTCAAATCTTCAGAAGTATGAGATGAACCCCAAAAACTTGGAAAGGTGGATCTCTCTCACACGTACCAACACAGACTATCCCCCAATTTAACTGATCCCCAAAGGTTTTTGATTAAATAGCGGAATAGAAAATATGATCCAAAAAAAGTGTATGTATATCACACGTACACAACCACACTAGGCCCCAATTACTATTGTTTGTACCCCTAAAAGGCTAGATGAGGAGTAGGGGGGGTATGGAACAGGCAGCACCCTCAAACCTTCAGAAGTATGAGATGAACCCCAACAACTTGGAAAGGTGGATCTCTCTCACACGTACCAACACAGACTATCCCCCAATTTAACTGATCCCCAAAGGTTTTTGATTAAATAGCGGAATAGAAAATATGATCCAAAAAAAGTGTATGTATATCACACGTACACAACCACACTAGGCCCCAATTACTATTGTTTGTACCCCTAAAAGGCTAGGAGTAGGGGGAGTATGGAACAGGCAGCACCCTCAAACCTTCAGAAGTATGAGATGAACCCCAACAACTTGGAAAGGTGGATCTCTCTCACACGTACCAACACAGACTATCCCCCAATTTAACTGATCCCCAAAGGTTTTTGATTAAATAGCGGAATAGAAAATATGATCCAAAAAAAGTGTATGTATATCACACGTACACAACCACACTAGGCCCCAATTACTATTGTTTGTACCCCTAAAAGGCTAGATGAGGAGTAGGGGGGGTATGGAACAGGCAGCACCCTCAAACCTTCAGAAGTATGAGATGAACCCCAACAACTTGGAAAGGTGGATCTCTCTCACACGTACCAACACAGACTATCCCCCAATTTAACTGATCCCCAAAGGTTTTTGATTAAATAGCGGAATAGAAAATATGATCCAAAAAAAGTGTATGTATATCACACGTACACAACCACACTAGGCCCCAATTACTATTGTTTGTACCCCTAAAAGGCTAGATGAGGAGTAGGGGGGGTATGGAACAGGCAGCACCCTCAAACCTTCAGAAGTATGAGATGAACCCCAACAACTTGGAAAGGTGGATCTCTCTCACACGTACCAACACAGACTATCCCCCAATTTAACTGATCCCCAAAGGTTTTTGAATAAATAGCGGAATAGAAAATATGATCCAAAAAAAGTGTATGTATATCACACGTACACAACCACACTAGGCCCCAATTACTATTGTTTGTACCCCTAAAAGGCTAGATGAGGAGTAGGGGGGGTATGGAACAGGCAGCACCCTCAAACCTTCAGAAGTATGAGATGAACCCCAACAACTTGGAAAGGTGGATCTCTCTCACACGTACCAACACAGACTATCCCCCAATTTAACTGATCCCCAAAGGTTTTTGATTAAATAGCGGAATAGAAAATATGATCCAAAAAAAGTGTATGTATATCACACGTACACAACCACACTAGGCCCCAATTACTATTGTTTGTACCCCTAAAAGGCTAGATGAGGAGTAGGGGGGGTATGGAACAGGCAGCACCCTCAAACCTTCAGAAGTATGAGATGAACCCCAACAACTTGGAAAGGTGGATCTCTCTCACACGTACCAACACAGACTATCCCCCAATTTAACTGATCCCCAAAGGTTTTTGATTAAATAGCGGAATAGAAAATATGATCCAAAAAAAGTGTATGTATATCACACGTACACAACCACACTAGGCCCCAATTACTATTGTTTGTACCCCTAAAAGGCTAGATGAGGAGTAGGGGGGGTATGGAACAGGCAGCACCCTCAAACCTTCAGAAGTATGAGATGAACCCCAACAACTTGGAAAGGTGGATCTCTCTCACACGTACCAACACAGACTATCCCCCAATTTAACTGATCCCCAAAGGTTTTTGAATAAATAGCGGAATAGAAAATATGATCCAAAAAAAGTGTATGTATATCACACGTACACAACCACACTAGGCCCCAATTACTATTGTTTGTACCCCTAAAAGGCTAGATGAGGAGTAGGGGGGGTATGGAACAGGCAGCACCCTCAAACCTTCAGAAGTATGAGATGAACCCCAACAACTTGGAAAGGTGGATCTCTCTCACACGTACCAACACAGACTATCCCCCAATTTAACTGATCCCCAAAGGTTTTTGATTAAATAGCGGAATAGAAAATATGATCCAAAAAAAGTGTATGTATATCACACGTACACAACCACACTAGGCCCCAATTACTATTGTTTGTACCCCTAAAAGGCTAGATGAGGAGTAGGGGGGGTATGGAACAGGCAGCACCCTCAAACCTTCAGAAGTATGAGATGAACCCCAACAACTTGGAAAGGTGGATCTCTCTCACACGTACCAACACAGACTATCCCCCAATTTAACTGATCCCCAAAGGTTTTTGATTAAATAGCGGAATAGAAAATATGATCCAAAAAAAGTGTATGTATATCACACGTACACAACCACACTGGGCCCCAATTACTATTGTTTGTACCCCTAAAAGGCTAGATGAGGAGTAGGGGGAGTATGGAACAGGCAGCACCCTCAAACCTTCAGAAGTATGAGATGAACCCCAACAACTTGGAAAGGTGGATCTCTCTCACACGTACCAACACAGACTATCCCCCAATTTAACTGATCCCCAAAGGTTTTTGATTAAATAGCGGAATAGAAAATATGATCCAAAAAAAGTGTATGTATATCACACGTACACAACCACACTGGGCCCCAATTACTATTGTTTGTACCCCTAAAAGGCTAGATGAGGAGTAGGGGGAGTATGGAACAGGCAGCACCCTCAAACCTTCAGAAGTATGAGATGAACCCCAACAACTTGGAAAGGTGGATCTCTCTCACACGTACCAACACAGACTATCCCCCAATTTAACTGATCCCCAAAGGTTTTTGATTAAATAGCGGAATAGAAAATATGATCCAAAAAAAGTGTATGTATATCACACGTACACAACCACACTAGGCCCCAATTACTATTGTTTGTACCCCTAAAAGGCTAGATGAGGAGTAGGGGGGGTATGGAACAGGCAGCACCCTCAAACCTTCAGAAGTATGAGATGAACCCCAACAACTTGGAAAGGTGGATCTCTCTCACACGTACCAACACAGACTATCCCCCAATTTAACTGATCCCCAAAGGTTTTTGATTAAATAGCGGAATAGAAAATATGATCCAAAAAAAGTGTATGTATATCACACGTACACAACCACACTAGGCCCCAATTACTATTGTTTGTACCCCTAAAAGGCTAGGAGTAGGGGGAGTATGGAACAGGCAGCACCCTCAAACCTTCAGAAGTATGAGATGAACCCCAACAACTTGGAAAGGTGGATCTCTCTCACACGTACCAACACAGACTATCCCCCAATTTAACTGATCCCCAAAGGTTTTTGATTAAATAGCGGAATAGAAAATATGATCCAAAAAAAGTGTATGTATATCACACGTACACAACCACACTAGGCCCCAATTACTATTGTTTGTACCCCTAAAAGGCTAGATGAGGAGTAGGGGGAGTATGGAACAGGCAGCACCCTCAAATCTTCAGAAGTATGAGATTGTGTTCACTGTACCCCACAAAGATTGAGTTCACTGCACCCCACAATGATTGTGTTCACTGCACCCCACAAAGATTGTGTTCACTGCACCTCACAAAGATTGTGTTCACTGTACCCCCCAAAGATTGTGTTCACTGCACCCCACAAAGATTCTGTTCACTGTACCCCACAAAGATTGTGTTCACTGCACCCTAAAAGGATGTTGTTCACTGCACCCCACAAAGATTGTGTTCACTGCACCCTAAAAGGATGTTGTTCACTGCACCCCAAAAAGATTGTGTTCACTGTACCCCCCCAAAGATTGTGTTCACTGCACCCCACAAAGATTGTGTTCACTGCACCCCAAAAAGATTGTGTTCACTGTACCCCCCAAAGATTGTGTTCACTGCACCCCAAAAAGATTGTGTTCACTGTACCCCCCAAAGATTGTGTTCACTGCACCCCACAAAGATTCTGTTCACTGTACCCCACAAAGATTGTGTTCACTGCACCCCAAAAAGATTGTGTTCACTGTACCCCCCCAAAGATTGTGTTCACTGCACCCCACAAAGATTCTGTTCACTGCACCCCACAAAGGATTTTGTTCACTGCACCCCAAAAAGATTGTGTTCACTGCACCCCAAAAAGGATTTTGATCACTGCACCCCAAAAAGGATGTTGTTCACTGCACCCCAAAAATGATTTTGTTCACTCCACCCCAAAAAGATTGTGTTCACTGCACCCCACAAAGATTGTGTTCACTGCACCCCAAAAAGATTGTGTTCACTGTACCCCCCAAAGATTGTGTTCACTGCACCCCACAAAGATTCTGTTCACTGTACCCCACAAAGATTGTGTTCACTGCACCCCAAAAAGATTGTGTTCACTGCACCCCAAAAAGGATGTTGTTCACTGCACCCCAAAAAGGATGTTGTTCACTCCACCCCAAAAAGATTGTGTTCACTGCACCCCACAAAGATTGTGTTCACTGCACCCCAAAAAGATTGTGTTCACTGCACCCCAAAAATGATTTTGTTCACTGCACCCCAAAAAGGATTTTGTTCACTGCACCCCAAAAAGGATGTTGTTCACTCCACCCCAAAAAGATTGTGTTCACTGCACCCCAAAAAGATTGTGTTCACTGCACCCCACAAAGGATTTTGTTCACTGCACCCCAAAAAGATTGTGTTCACTGCACCCCAAAAAGGATGTTGTTCACTGCACCCCAAAAAGGATTTTGTTCACTGCACCCCAAAAAGATTGTGTTCACTGCACCCCACAAAGGATTTTGTTCACTGCACCCCACAAAGATTGTGTTCACTGCACACCAAAAAGGATTGTGTTCA
Source organism: Pelophylax lessonae (assembly GCF_965119305.1). Taxonomy (NCBI): domain Eukaryota; kingdom Metazoa; phylum Chordata; class Amphibia; order Anura; family Ranidae; genus Pelophylax; species Pelophylax lessonae. The sequence continues at coordinate 87,978,393 of NC_138777.1, read as the reverse complement.
CTGCACCCCAAAAAGATTTTGTTCACTGCACCCCAAAAAGATTGTGTTCACTGCAGCCCAAAAAGATTGTGTTCACTGCAGCCCAAAAAGATTGTGTTCACTGCAGCCCAAAAAGATTGTGTTCACTGCAGCCCAAAAAGATTGTGTTCACTGCAGCTCACACACAGAAAAATGGATGTGGATCACTGACACCTGCCTATCTCCAATCCCACACCACACAGCAATATCGATTGTAGTTTGTAGAACACAGTTTGCCTAAAATTCAGCAGACTCTGTCCCTAACAGGATTGAGAAGAGATCGTAGATCAGGATTGAGTGCAGATTCACCCCACCCCCCACACAGCAATATCGATTGTAGTTTGTAGAAGACACTGACCCTATAATTCAGCAGACTCTATCCCTAAAATGCCTACAACTCGCCCTGCCTAAACACTCCGACCTGTCCCTCAATTCTATCCGGACACAAATGGTTTTTTCCTGCCTATCTTTCCCTAATCAGCAGCCAGCACATTGATGTGTGCTCTGTCCCTTAGCTAAGCAGCAGAATGACGCTGCTGCGGCGGCTGCCTCGAACTTATAAAGACTTGGTCACATGCTTCAGACGGCCAATCACAGCTACTAAGACATTTGCAGGCATGGCTGGGATGGCTTAAGGCACACCAGTTAAACGATTGTTGATTGGCTGTTGAAAGCCCGCCATGAAAAGAGCGCCAAAGCATGCAAAACCCGGAAATAAAACGACCGAACACGGATTTTTACCCGAACATACAGTAAAGTGTCCGTGTCCGTGTTCGGGTAAAAAAAATCCAATTATTCGGTACGAACACGAATAATACAGTCCGTGTTCGCTCAACACTACTTGTTGCTTGTTGGCAAGGTACATGAATCTGTTGCATAGTTGTCAAAATATCTGTGTATGTACAACACAATTTACGCCAGAAGAAAAAAAAAAAAGATCTTAGTTACCGCCACTTCCCTGATCACTTGTATGGCGGTATTTCTTTAAGAATTTGTGGCAGCAACAGGCGGTAAAAAAGTGTTGCAAATAGGAACTACCCAAATTTGGTGCACACATTGCATAGTTGCCAACATTTGAAAAAAATATTCAGGGACACTTTGCAGCACAGCTATCAACTACTACAATGAAAATGTACCACACCTACTTCCCAAAGCTTCTCCCACTCTGCATAATTAATCTCCACCTACTTACAGTGCAGATTACAGGGCCTACGCAATAAAGAGAGAATTACAAGGAATTGAGATGGTAATTTTAAACTTAAAGCGGAGTTCCACCCTGGATTTTTTTTTTTTTAATACCCCCGGGACAGTCAGGGCTAGTGCATTCCACAATGGCTAGCCTCTGATCTGTCCCGGGTTGCACTTACCTGTTAGGACAAATACTTACCTTGCAAACGTCTTGTCCAGCGCTGCCATCTCAGATGTGGGCAGCTTGAAGCCAGCGAGATCCCCTTCGGCGTCTTCTTCCGCCTTCTTTGGTCCCACGATGCTCTGCGCCGGCCCCGACGTCACTTCCGGGTCGCGCGCGTCATCCCTCTACAGCTTCTGGGCATGCCCAGAAGCTGTTTAGAAGGGGATGACGCGCGCGACCCGGAACTGACGTCGGGGCCGGTGCAGGCGCAATGATTCCTGGGAGCTATGACGTTCAGCTCCCAGGAATCATTGCAGAGCCAGGAAGTGACGATGGGCCGTGGCCGAGGAAGGAGGAAGAAGGAAGTAAGGTAAGTATTTTTTCTTCGCTACGAGGTAAGTGAAAAAAAAAAAAATATGCGATTATCCATTTCTTTTTCAGGTGACCCGGAGCGAGAAGATGGAGGTAAGTATAAAAATAGGGTGGAACTCCACTTTAAGGACAAAATAGTTGAGTTGGGAAGATTCTCCCATTCAGTTGCACTATTTCAGCCTAAAGTTTGAAATTCCCATATCAATCTGTAGGGCAGGGTGCTGACTTTCATTGTCAGGGCATGCTGATACTTGTAGTTCCTGTGATGGGATGTAGTATATGTACTGTATAGGTGGGTATCTGTAGGGGAGGGGGGGTCCTGACTCTCCTTGTCAGGGCATGCTGATACTTGTAGTTCCCGTGATGGGATGTATCATATGATATGATACATTCCATCACAGGAACTACAATTATCAGCATGCCCTGGTCAGGACCCTCCCCTACAGATACCCACCCATACAGTACATATGATACATCCCATCACAGGAACTACAAGTATCAGCATGCACTGACAATGATAGCTAGGACTGTAGCCCCCCCCCCCCCATACCCACCTATAGATGATATAGATATTATACATCCCACAAGAGCAACTACAAATATCATCATGTCAATGACTGCTAGGGATGTCCCACTCCCCTACAGACACCCATACATGACACATCTCATCAGAAGAACTACAAGTACCACCGTGTCCCAGAATAATAGAGATGTGTGATCTCTGCTGAAGGGCCATACATTGTCACTATATGTATAGTGCCCCCCCCCATACCACTCTTATTATCAGATGATATATATTTACCATCAGAGGAACTACAAGTATAATCATGTCCTGGCAATCGGCTTGCAGTGTCTCACCCATACATAGCCTGCTGACCACCCTGAAGACACAACAGCTTAGCAGAGACCCCTGGGCATAAAACAACAACAAGAAGCCCCCCTATTCCCCGTCTTCTAACGTACATGTCATTCAAGTCACAGCTACTTTCCTCGTTCCAGTCGGTACCTGGCTTTCACAGCAGCTCAGCTGAGCTGCCTGCTGAGTGCTCCAAGACAGCAGGTGGTGATAAGCGTGTTTCAGGGCTGGGGCTGGGGAAAGGATGTGAGCGGGATCTCAAAAAGACATGTGCAGAGCCACGTGACCCCGCGCGATGATGTCACGTAACCCATGATCACGTGACATGGAAGTGCTTCGGCGAAAAATTGCATTTGCTGGGACTAGCCCCGGCACAGTAAATTACCGGGACGGGCTCCTACTTGCCGGGATTGTCCCGGCAAAAACGGGACAGTTGGCAAATATGACATTGGTACTACTAACTGTGAATCTGTCGCATAGGTTTCATAGATTTGGTGCAGGGCTTCTGGCAAGCACCAGAAATTAGACCTAAATGCAATACTTAATGCACTGGTCTTGGTTTGTCTGTTTATCATTGGTAATGCACTTGTCTTGGTTTGTGCATTTGTTATTTATTTTACACAATTTGGTTTTTGCATTCGTTATTTATTTTACACAGTTTGGTTTTTGCATTCGTTATTTATATTGCACTTGTTTATAAATTATTGCACTTTTGTTCCTTGTGTCTAAAGATTGTGTAGGGTATGGCTGGAGGCGGGGAAATGGTGTGACTGGAGGCGGAACATGGGTGGGGCCTGGAAGGGGGCCCTTGATTTATTTTGCCCGGGGGCCCTGAGGGTTCTTAGTCCGCCCCTGCTTGTACCTATATGTGTTTTATATGTAGTATATTTTTCCACCTGAAGAAGCACTTCTGCGAAACATGTTGAGAAATTCAACTCAACCACAGCCTACATTCTCAATCACAGTGTAATAAAATATATAATATATCTATTCGCTTTACATCCAGTAGGCTGGTTTCAAAGCTTTTGCCAGAACAATCAAATTCGATCTGTATCTATGTATATGCCGTGGATGAGTCCATGTATATATAAGGGGTTTTGTTCATTCAGATATTGTGTATGTGTTTTTATTATCTTTGTTTAAATTTTAATATATTTAACCTGATATTTTGGGTTGACTTGGAGAAAATAAACTTTGGCTTTTAATGTATGTAATGCACATCTATCTTTTGAGAGATAATACACCAGTAAATTCCCCAATACGTTTCTGCTGTCCTTAGGGACATATCTCCCTTTTCAAATTTTCAAATATACTGCAATAGGTTGTACACTCTGTAACCTTTACACAGTCTAAGTAATATACAGTTATTTGGAATTTTTGTTTTAACTATAGAAATATAGCAGAACCAATTGTTCTAAACCTAAAAATAAAGATTATTTATTTGCAATGTTTTAAAATAGAAAGTAACAGAAACTTGTTTTTAATTTTTGTCTTTTTCCCCCTGTTATATAAGAAAACAATAAAAAACCCAATGGTTATTAATAACCACCAGAAGAAAAAAAACGATCTGTCTAAAAAAAATATCAAATTATTTTGTGTACAGTGTTGCATGATCAAGTAATTGTCATTCAAAGTATCAGCACTGAAAACTGAAGCATGGCCTGAAAAGGAAAAGGGTTTAACATAATGGACTAAAGTTGTTAAATAGGCTAATGGAGATCAGTAGTACTGAGATGCAAAATAGAATAGAAAAGGTCTGAAATGCCATTTTATAAATAGTGTTTATGATACACTTTGCTGTTGCAAATTAAATGTCATCCAGTTCGGGTTTATATCAACTTTGTTGACAGTGACTCTAAATTTCACTTCTGAGTTAAGCAGAATCGTGTAAGTCATGTGCTGAAACTGCCACTGATGAAAAGAATTGCTAGAGAAGACCAAGCTGTGAAATTTCTATTTAGTTCTAATATTTGTGACAACCAAGATCAGGAAAAGACAATTATGATGCCCAGTTTATTTTCTGGTGGATTTATCACTATGACCCACCTGAGAGGAAGACTATGTCTAGGTTCACATCTATGTGGGCTGTGCTTGATGCGTTTTTCTAGCTTGTTTTGCATTTTTAAACTCTTTTTTTTTAAAATGGGTTTTTGCATGCACTTTTATGTATTTTGAGTTTTGCGTGTCATGTTTTTTTCCCTTTGAAAACACTGCATATAGCTGGTTGTAAGGAGCAGGCTGGGAAGTCGGTCACCGCGTCCTTAACAACTCAGCTGTCAGTGGGATTCGCCGCTGACAGCTGAATGTAAAAATAGAATTGCCAGCAAAAATAAAAGAATCAGTAAAAAAAAACGCCCCCCCCCCCCCAAATCCATACCACACCCAAAGGGAGGCGCGCTCGCTTGTCCATTTCCTTTCCTGACCTGCCGGGCTGCATGCTCGGATAAGGGTTTGGTATGGATTTGGGGGGAACCCCACAGAAATTTTAAAAAAATGGCATGGGCCCCCCCAATCTATTCAAGACCCTTATTTGAGTATATAGCCCAGCCGGTCAGCGAAGGGAGGGGATAAGGGGATAAGGACCTCTTCCCCACAACCCTGGACTGTGGTTGTGGGGGTCTGCAGGCGGGGGGCTTATCAGAATCTGGAAGCCCCCTTTGACAAGTGGGCCCACAAAATCCCACCCCCATTATGTGAATGAGTACAGAGTACATAAAACCCCTATGCGTTCACTAAAAAAGTGTAAAAGTGTAAAAGTAAATAGACCGAATACGGTTTTTGACAATTCCTTTATTAACCGGTTGCCGACTGCCGCAAGTACATATACTGCGGCGGTCAGCCCCGGCCAGGCAAAGTGACGTATGGGTACGTCACTTGCCTGTCAGTTGCTTGTGAGCAGTCATTCTCCCCTGTGTAGAAATAGTGATCATACGGTTCTACTATGTAGGACCGTTGATTACTGTTCCTACACCAGTAGCCATGTCCAATCACAGTTAGAAGCACGCCCCTAGGGACACACTTAACCCCTCCTTCCCCAGTAAAGTTAACCCCTTCCCTGCCAGTGTCATTTTGCAGTAACAGTGCATATATATAGCACTGATTACTGTAGTAATGTCACTGGTAACCCCAAAAGTGTCAAAAATGTCAGTCAAGGGTCCGATCTGTCCGACGCAATGTCGCAGTACCGCAAAAAAATTGCAGATCGCCGCCATTACGGGTTAAAAAAAAAACACCAAAAATGACAAAAATCTTTCCCTTAGTTAGTAAACGCAATAACTTTTGCGCAAACCAATCAAAAAACGCTTTTTGCAATTTTTTTAACCAAACATATGTAGCATAAAAGAAATTGGCCTAAAATGTTAAAAAATTTAGATTTTTACATTTTTTGGGGGGGGAATTTCATATAAAAAAATGTTAAAAATATTGTTATTTTTGCATAATTTACACTCTTTTTTTGTTTATAGCGCAAAAAGTAAAAATCGCACAGGCGATCAAATACCACATAAAGAAAGCTCTGTTTGTGAGAAAAAAAGGACGTCAAATTCGTTTAGGTACAGCGTCGCATGACCGCGCAATTGTCTGTTAAAGTCACGCAGTGCCGAATCGCAAAAAAAACCCTGGTCGGAATGGGGGTGAAATCTTCCGGGGCTTAAGTGGTTAAAAAACAAAAAAAAACAATGTCCCCTGATATAGATCCATCATCAATCACGATGCCTCTGCCACTCCCCCGCTGACAGCTGATAAATCATCAGTTGTTAAGAATGCAGCGGCCGGCTTCCCAGCCCGCTCCTTAGAAACCAGCTAAATACAGTGTATTTAAAGGGAAAGAAAAAACACAAAACACATAAAAAAGGCATTAGAAATGCAACAAACACTACTCATTGAATTCTATTACACGCAAGACATAATGTGCTGCAGGCAAAAAAAGTCCCTGATCCTTTCCAAAAATGCATCGGCAAAAAAACGCATAGATGTAAACGTGCACCATAGGAAACCATGTTAAATTGACTGTAGTGCGTTTCTGAAAAACGGAAAACGCACAAAAAAGGGCAAAGGAGTAAACTAAGGGTAAATCAGTGACAGGAGTCAATGAATATAATGGCCACATCACTTTGCAGAACATGGCGCCAGTACTAAACTGCAAAGCCTAGTTTCACACACCTTGTACTAACATTAGGGTACACTTATACAATGGTGCCTGCACACTTGGGCACTTTGCCACATGCTATACCATTTACTATACTATGGCTACTTCCCCTTTCCTTTCCTATCAGCTTCTCTATAAGTGAGTGTTTGTGTTTAGCGCTGCAAAAAGTCGTTTCATTATGCAGTTACACTTTTTACAAACAGCAACAGTTCAGTGGCTGAAAACAGTAATATGTTACATATCCTTCAGGCACAGAAAAAAAACCAAGAGAAATATGATGCTATTATATAAGTAATTGCAAAAGAACCGTCATTAAACATCTGAAGGAATTGTGTGTGTTGAGTGGTTGATGGAGGATCACTGATTCCTAGGATTCCTGCCAGCATTCTGCAGAATTGACATATTAACCCTTGCCTGTCACACAACTCACTGCACAGGCTTTACACTGCAGAAATAGCTGCCAGTAACCAACTCTCTGTGTGAATAGATGGAGCGACGAGCTTCTAAGAGCTGCTTTTAGGCATTTGCAAGGAATTATTGCAGGTTTACAAGTTGGTCTGAGGTTGCGATTGGAGCTTAATGGATATTGATCGCTCCCAGTGACTGAGAGACACACAGGGTAATGGAGCTTGAAGCTGCCCCAAATGGGGGCGTGATATATAAAACCTTACAGCCAGAGGAAGCTAAACTGTGGACATTTTTTAGTAATTTTATTGAACATTTTATTCACCAGCATCATCAATAAAATGACAAAGAAATACCTGCCTTTTATCGCTGTTTTTAAAGTCTTCCACGGGGTGCGTTAGCTAAGATGCACAACCATTTGTACTGATGTACACAGCACCAAGGAAGATACAGTTTTCCGGGTGTACTAAAACTGAAATGTTCCTCTAACAAAATAGCTATATATTTAAGGTAATACATGACACTCATTTAAATGTATTGCATTTAATTAACATATTTTATATAAAAAAAAAAAAACTATGTGATGATAGCCATTCAAGTAAAAGAGGAGCTTCATACTGAGCAGAAAAGCATATACTCCTGCTGCTCAAACATCTGTAAGAATCATGCTATTAGAGAGACCCTCTACCTATTATTTTAATCCAAAGTCATAGATATAAGAGAACATCCAGATGCTCAGACACAATCCAGGCTCTCAGGCACATCTTTTGGCCAGCTTTCACCTAAACATGAATGCTCAACGTTGCCAAGGGTTTATGTTTATAGAAATGGGAAGAGCAAGGAACAGAAGGCTCTTGGCAGCTCCTCCTTTGATGGAAATATAAATAATAGCTATCAGATAGGGCTTCCAAACCTATCCAGTCATTCCATTTCCCCTAAGAACTGGCTCATGTCTGCTACTTCCAAATTCAAAAACTTAAAGATCTGAAATTAGGCCATACCTGTAAAAGACGTTGGAAAGTATTTGCCTTTTCCACTGCCCATATCACTAAACACCCCCCCACTCTATGTTAACGTGGTACTAAACCCACAACAGTAAAATCAATCTGTATATACAATAAAGCATGCTTGTTATACTCACTGTGGAACCTAAGTTGTGATTCTTGTGTATTGCGTAAAAAGGCTGTTTGATCCTGCCCTTCTTCCACAGTCCCCAATGCATCTTCTGTTAGTATAGAGCCTTGGGGGCACTCTGTACATGCTCAGTTTGATGTGTATTTCTAGAGAGTTTTTATTTTTGGGAGGATGCATGTGAGCAGTGTGTCAGCACAGGGCCAATCAACATTGTCCAGACAGAGGGTCAGGAGTCATGCAGTCTCATAGGACAGTCAAAGGAGAATGAAAGCTCATCCTACAAGCTTTAACCAGTGCTCAACCGGACACTGATAGAAGTCACAAGACTGCTATATATTGCTCATGAGAAAAGGTATTTAGCATTTTAAATTTATTGAAATAATTGCATTTCCATGTTCAGTGTACTGTGGGACACCAGATCCAGTAAATGCAGGGTCTTGGGTTTAGTAAAGCCCTGTACACAGGATCAGATTATCGAACGATCTGTCGTCCATTTTTTGTGGCATGCTAGTCTGATGTGGAAAGTGAAGAGGTTATTTTCATACGAATTTTCCCGTACGACAGAATTCTACTTCAGAAGTGATGTCAAGTGTTGGATTGTTTTGTATGTGTTCTTTCGTCTCTGAGCATGCCTAGTTTTGCTCTTAAGATTTTTTTTCCGTCGAAATCTGTACTAATGAGACGAAAATTGGACGTTGTTTTGACGGACAACAAAAATTTTATATAGCCTGCACATCAGGATTTTGTCAGCCGAAAAGTCGGAGTCGGCTGTAGAAAGCACCATAATAACAATTCGAAAATCGACAGATCGGTCGTCGGACTAATTTTCCCTACAGATTTTCTTATCGTGTGTACGGGCCTTTACACTTTAAGTCTTCAGGGATCCTGACACTTCTGGGAGTGTCAGTTTTCCTGGTGCCCCAGAGCATTCACTGGATCCTTCCAGTGGCCAACATGTCAGTACGGGAGAGTGTACTGACATAGAGGTCATAGGAAGAAATCGGGAGGTCATCAGTGAGTGCTGCAGGGTACCAGGAAGATTGACACTCTCAAAACTGTTGGTTTTCCTGTAGATTTCACATGAAATTTTCCCAGGATCAGAGTGGGTAACTGAAAAGGAAGTATTTACGGACATATTTTACTGGAATGGATTGTTTTCAAATCTAAAAACGAAGGGTGTGAATGGTTAGCAAAGCAATTCACTGAAATTTTTGATCCAATTTGTGTCATAGGACAAGAATTTTAGTTTACAAAAAACAAAAAGGTGATATACTTACCTTTATACAAGCATGCCTGCTCACCTTTCTGACACTGATTATGTAATCTCTGGTGAACTGGAGGATTGCTATTCAGGCAAAGGAATAGCAGGCAGACTTTGACAACAGATCACGTAACCAAAGCTTCAGCTGTTAACACAGGCTTGAGAAATTTCCAGCAGAAATGTATTTTGGGCCATAGAGACCCTTCTCTTAAACCAGGCACCTTTCTTGCAATGATCACACCCCTATATAATCCATCATCCAACAGCGTGAAACATTTATTTTACTGTGCTTAATGTGCCTTTGCATTGGCAGTAGTAAAGCCAGCCATATCATTTCTAACAAGCTCCTATATGAGTCAAGCTGCTATGGCAGGTAAACTTGAATGAGGAGGCAGAATTAAAGGGTCATTGTACCAAACATTAATATTTTAATGATTTGTTAAAGTTCACGTTGTGCTTTAAATTTTAGCAAACCCTTCATTTACAAATGGTATATAGAAACATATAATTGCACTGACTATGTTTGATACATGCCATCTCATTTCTTCCCCTCCCTCATGTGTCTGTATTTTTAATTTCAGATTTCACTGTTTTCACTTTTTAGTGTGGCTATCGGCAGAGAAAATAGCTGATGTTTAATGTCGATCTCACATGCGAGCAAACTATACAAAAAGATGGCAACCACCCTAATTTAGAACTTGCATTTTTAGTAAGGTGCACACGGAAGGGCAGCTAGCCTGTTGTGTGTTGCCCTTCCATGGGCACCTTATTGCAAAGGCTAATTATAAGTTTGGGTGGTTGTCATCTTTTTATTTATCTTGTTCACTGGATTTGGTGTGGGGACACATCGGGTACCTCCAGCTGCCATTCTGCTATTTTTGGGCACCCAATATGTCCCTGTATCTTTAAGGACAAGTGCCCCCCCCCCAGGCAAACCTACCCTTTATTTATTCACTGCTATATGTGCCCCAATTTCCAGACTCTCAAAAATATAGAGTTAGGACCGCAATATACAGCGGAGACTTGATGTAGGCACTTCCAGTTTTTTTTTTTGCAGGCTATTTGGTAAGTGTGCTGGGAACTTTTTGTCTGTTTGTGTGGTCTTGCATGTGCAGTGTGTTTTTTGTCCAAAGTCCTATGATGGGCAGTCATAGGGCTTTTGGTGATGTTATTAGACATTATTTGGCAGGGTCAGTTTTTTTTTTTTTTGCAGGCTAGATGGTAAGTGTGCTGGGAAATGTTTATCTGAATTGTGTGTTGCCCTTCCATAGGCACGTTTCTACACAGGCTAGTTATAAATTGGGGTGGTTGTCCTCTTTTTGTATAGCTTGTTCACTGGATTTTTTTTTTTATATATCCAAACAAGAACTTTATTGAGTCAAAACAAATAACAAAAACAGTAAACAGTAAGCCAGTGACATTGACAAACAGTGTTCGACACATGTAAACCAGGGTAACAACACGTCAGCTTATCCCAGAAAAATACATAGAAATCATAAACAGTTCACATATCCCTTCCCACCCCAAGCAATAGAATCAACACAATATCCTGCCCATCACCAGATCCACCGGGGCGAGCCCTGGGGTATCCAGCCACGGTGTCCACAGTTTTTCGAATTTTGAGGTAGCACCCCTATGTTGGTAAATAACCTTCTCCATCCTCAGCATACCACCCACAGCAGTAGTCCATTGCTGCAGGGTCGGAGGGTTCTCTGACTTCCAATGTACCATAATCAGCCTTCGAGCCTGAAACAGGGCTCTATGAATTGTTTCTTTACCATATCTATCCTAATCATAGTCTTCTATTATACCGAGTAAACATTCCAGCGGAGCAACCTTTAAGGAGACCTGAAATATAGTATTAAGAAGCTGTACTACTCCCATCCAATAGGGATGCAGTTTCTGGCATCGCCAGAGCAAGTGAAAAAGATCACTATGGTCCCTCTGACACCGCACACAAGTGGGATCAACCAGAAGGCCCATGGAATGTAGTCGGTGGGGGGTATAGTAGACTCTAAGTGTTATATACAATTGTGTCAGTCGTTGGGCGACATTCAGGGAGCAAATCATCTAAGTCTGAAAGTCCTCCTCCCATTGTTCGATGTCCATTGGGCCCAAATCCCTCTCCCATTTCGCATACATTCCCAAGGGATGTTGCTTCAAATGTATACGCAGCATGTGGGAGTAACAGTTAGAAATGAACCCCTTGGACACCACAGTGGTCCCAACCATGTCAAAGATCGGGACCTGGGATAGCACCCATTCTGAGGAAGCACTGTGGGCCTTAACCGCATGCCTGAGCTGTAGGTACGAAAAGTACATAGACAAAGGGAATCGGTAAATAGACTGCAGTTCAGAAAACATCAAAAGGATCTTGTTACGGAAAATGTGCTTAAAGTGTGTCACACCAAACTGCTTCCAGCCTGCGCCAGACTGGAGCTTAGCAATTTCCAAATAAGTGTCGTTGAGCCTTATTCACTGGATTTAGTGTGGGGACACATCATATGCCTCCAGCCACCATTGTAGTCTTGAGAATGTCCAATGTATCCCTGTACCTTTAAGGAGGAGTGGGCTCCCTCCAGGCAAACCTCCCCTTAATTTATCCACTGCAATTTATGCTCCAGTTTGGAGACTCATCGAAATATAGAATTAGGACCACAGTACACAGGGGAGCAATGACATGGGCACAGCTGCTTCCACATATATTTGCAAATGTGTGCCAAAAACCTCTGTTTTTAACATGAATTGTTGGAGAGGGTCAATTTTGTTTCTTTTGCAGCCTAGCGGTTAAGTGTGCTGATAATTTTGTCTGTTGGTCTGCGTGGTCTCACATGTGCAGTATGTTTTTTTGTCCAAAGTCTCATGAGGGACAGGCATAGGGCTTTTGATTAAGTTTTCTGTGAACACCCTACCCCAGAAGGCTGAAGAAGCAATGCTGGGGGATATAGATTCATAGGTTTTTTATCATTTAAAAGTGAATGGGGACGTATTTAAAATAACATTCTGATATATGTATACAGGATGGACTTTAGGTTTAAAAAAAATGGAATTTGAGTACTCCTATGGCAAAAAAAACACAACAGCTGTTATACATAGAGTGATTACTAATGGATATTTGCTTGGGATAGAATTGGATGTTATTACAGAGCATTTTGTGCCACTGGATTAAAATGGATGTAAACCCTTATATATACCCAATAATGTGACTAGCCTCAGGTGATACAGATTACACAGCATTTCTGATTGTCAGAAGGCAGGGACAGGGATTTGATGTCACACACTGCACAGCTCAGAGAGAGGAGAGCTGAGTGTAATCTGAGACCTGAGGGACGTACCCCCTCTACACAATCTCATAGGAAAACATGCACAGCTGAGGCTGTTAATCACAGGCTCTGTGCTGGAGCTCCCCTCCCCTTCCCCCCCTCAATCCCTTGGCACAGTTTATCAGAAATGACTTATGCAAACAGCAGAGAAAACCGACTGTAGACAGAATTCACACTCAGTGTTTTGGATTGACTATAGACAGATATGCTTTGTCCATTTTTATGTCAGAGGTTTACAACCACTTTAATTATGCAGTTATCTTACATTTAATAAGTAGTTGATTTAATCGTCTTTGAAGCCTCAGATTTCAGTCTGATATTTGCAAGCCCTATTAAATCTGGCATACATCTAAGGATTAGAGAATTAAGTAGACTACTTTCTTAAAATACAGTATTTGTCAGTGACACCATGTCTAGTAGCATAATTTTGGTAGAATTATGGGTCAAAAGGGGAGCAAATAGATTCTTAACAATTTTACATCCCAAGGGGTTAGAGTCTTCCCAGCAGGAAACATTTATCAGTCTGATGGTACACTATTCCATAAGGAATTATTTATTAGCTATCCTTGTCTCTCCATGTTGTTTCCTTTTTTTGGTATGCTCATAATTTAACAATAGCCAAGCATTGTGCAGGCACCATCTCCACATCATTGTACTCCCTAACTGCAGGAGCTTGCTTTTATGGTTTTAGACACACTGATTTTGTAAGCTTTCCCCTCGAGCCCACAGTTTCCTCTTTATATTGAGGTGAGAAGGCTAGGCACACACTAATGGCTGGATAATCCTATTCATAGACCTTGCCAATATACAGTGCAAATAGCTTCTTAATACCTAGGGGCTGAAAGAGAATGTCTGAATGAGCCAAAATATTTTGGCTCCATGTAAATGCCAAGGAATAGAATATTATTTTCTAGTGTCATACTTTTAACACTCCATTATATTCTGGTAGTCCAAATTACCTGCTTTCAAAAAATCTTTTTTATCATAGTTTTGCACGTCAGTTTGCATATTTAAATTATGCAAGCTGTGTGCACAAAGTCATCAGGCTTATGATTTCTGTACAGTCTGATGTCATTACAGTATATAATAATGAAGTAAACACCATTTATTTACTTTCTACAATAAAAATGATTAAAGATTGTAATGTATAGCACTTTGGAGAAATTCAGGCTTAGACTCCGTTCACACCTGAGCGATCCGGATTCCAATATCATGGCAAAACGCGGAAATGCACCCCAAATGTCAGGTGATTTTGCTGCAATTGTCAAGCGACAAATCGTGGTATAATCACCACAAAAATCGTGACCGCAAATGCTCCTGGCTCTGTGCCAAGATTTGGTACATGAACTTCTTTTTGAGCGTTTTTGGAGTCGGTCCAAAAACACTTAAGTAAAAAACAAAAAAGCTAAAAAAAAACACGAGTGGCTGCAGTTATCGCTGCAGATCGCTCAGGTGTGAATGGAGTGTTAAAGTTCACAGTAAAGCATTGGAAGTTATTTAATTCACTTTTTCAGGCAGCTTGGCTCACTCTGCTTCTTTACCTAGAGCCCCTGCACTGTGTGTACATAAGAGATTAAAAGACTGAAAGACTGCCTAGCCACAGAGTGCTGTATCACTGGAGAACAGGATGATATAGGTTCTCCTGTTGGGACAAACTGTTTTAAAAGCTCAATTACTGCTTGTTAGGAATATGCAAACATGTGAATGTTTATAGCCTGGCAACTGGTTTACTTTAAGCAATAAATCCTGATCCAGGGCCCATCCATCCTGTGACAGGACAATGAAGCAGCAGCAAACTGATGAGTCTATCTGTCTTCTTGACTGGCTCAAAGTATTTCCTCTAACTGGTAACATGATTCAGGATAAGTGAGCATTTTCTAGAATAGGATTACCTACATTGTGATGCAACTTAACATACACCTAGTTTATTATGCTAGCTCCTTTAAAGCAACATTGTGACTTGAAAAAAAAAGCTATTAAAAAGTTACAATGTACACATACCTAAAGCAGCTTTATTCATTTTCCCTGAACATTTAAATGCCAAGCTGTTGTTTTGGAAGACATGTCTACTTCTGTCCACAAGACAAAGATAAGAGGGGTGGTGCTGCAATGTGAAAGCCGATATCAGATGGAATCAGACAAGTAGGTGCCAAATCATCAGCTGTACAACCTGTTGAAGTTAAGTCCATACAAATCGATCGGCATACCAGAAAGCTGCAATAAAATCTTCCTTTTATTAGCCCATCCACAGGGATAAAAGCTTACAATCAAGTCAGTCAACGTGTTTCTGCCCAATAGGGCCTTAGCCATAACTAACTGTTATGACAAAGGCCCTGTTGGGCAGAAACACGTCAACTTGTCTGAACTTTTATGCCTGTGGAAAGAATAATAAAAGGAAGATTGTATTGTAGCTTTCTGGTGTGCCGATCAATTTGTATGAATTGCTACTATCCACTCCTCCACATTCTAGCTGACTCGTTACTATAATGGGCTTACTCACTGACCAGTAGGAGTAAGTTGGACCTTTACGCCAAAGTTTTAATGTGGTACAAACATATCATGGAGATTGAGCTGCTCATTTAGAACAAGGCAGAGCAGGTCTCCACTACTGGCACCAGAGTGCCCGCTAACACTGACATGCAGCAGCAGCCAATTTGCAGCAAAGCAGGATGTAAATAGGAGACTGCAGTTGATGTTGCATGAAAAAAATCATATTTGCATTCTCTAGAGGCTTCAGGAACAGGTATGACAAAATGGAACCTTAGTAATTTTTGTAAAAAACCCTTTCTTTGACTGCACAGAGGAATGGATTTAGTAACCAATTGGTATATCCTTAGTTGAAGTCAGCCTCTATAGCAGTAGTTCTTAACCTTTTTTGATTCAGGGACCCCTTCAGAAATCTGATGAAAGCTATGGATGGACCCCCCCCACCTAGAAATATTAACATAAACACAATTTTATTTATGCGTATGTCATATTGTCAGGGCACCAATAGCAGGAGGACTCTAGGACCCAGCATCTCCACCAGCACTTCA
Source organism: Pelophylax lessonae (assembly GCF_965119305.1). NCBI lineage: Eukaryota > Metazoa > Chordata > Amphibia > Anura > Ranidae > Pelophylax > Pelophylax lessonae. Next base: position 87,962,491 of record NC_138777.1, on the reverse strand, counting down.
CCTGGGCCTTTTAGGGGGCCAGTCCTTGTCAAAAGTGCTGTTTGATCTTCAGCTGCTACCAATGTTCCAGTGTTTTTCCTGTTTTCTGTTTCCTGTGATTCCTGGTTACCGACTCGGCTTGTTCCAGATCTGTTTCCAGCTTGCTCCCTGACTTTGACCTCGGCTTGTTTAACGGATCTCCTCTGCCTGCTACCCGTCCTGACTTTGGCTTCCACTTGACCTTGTCTCCTCTGCTACCAACCTGGCACCAAACCCTCTGTCTCAGCGACCCTAGTTACCTGCTACATCGTACAGGTGCCATCTGCCTGCAGTAGCCCCGCAGCACAACAGCGGTGTTCCTAAGGCTCTTTTCTGCAAGCAACTCTGCAGGCGACCTGTGCGACTTTGGGCCTGAATCCTCCTGTCTCACCTCCAGGGGAGTCTGGAACTTAGCTGCAAGGGAAGCCCTCTCTCCATTGAACTCCAGCACTTGATACCTGATACATATGTATGGGGCAATCTAACTTCAATAAAATAAAGTAAACAATCTTAACAAAAAACTCTCTCCTTTTCATGCAAAAAGTATTGGCCACTTAAACAGGAGTTTTCTGAAGAGCTCATTGAATGAGGTGATACTCTGCTGACTTTCATCATATACAAGCAAACATGAAAATAAACAGTGTAGAGCAAAACCACTGTGCTTCTTGCTGTGTCTTACTATGTGATAATAAATTCACTACACAAATAATTAAAAATGTGCTCCATAAAGATCCTTATAAAGTATTACCATAAAATGATATCAAATAAAACATATCGCACTATTGCATATATGAAGTACTAGTTTTATGAACTCTCATAATTATAGACCACAAAAAATGCCTATTGTCTATAACACCACATCCATGAGCATAAATCATGCAAAAAATGTCCATTGGCTAAATCACTTTAATAATGCCTTATGCAAAAAAATGTGAATATGAAATCTTCCTTAGTTCTTCACATACACCAATTTCCAAGTGAGTCCCACCACCATTCATAATGTGCTCTCACCTGAACAAAGGGACCTATCATTGCAAACAATAGGCCAACTGCACCTTCCTTTAGAGATCTATTTCCAGGCATCCTCCAATCTCTCCCTCCTGGATATCTCACCACTAGTTCCTGTATGAATCACCACCAATCGCAATCTCCACTGGCTCCTCCACTCAAAAGGGAAAAATTGACATAGTGTTTTGTTGTATAACACAATTCCTTTTATTAAAAGTAATACAAATGTAAAAGTGCACTCAAAACACCAATACACAACCTTAAATCCCTTCCACAATACCTCAGCATCACCTAGTAGTAGCCATACCAGTGGCACTTCTTGGCTGTTGCAATGACATCATAGGCCCCTGCCTGACATGTTTCATAATGGCCTAATGAGTTTATCAAAGGGTACTTTAAATTAGGGATGTAAGGATATCAAAATCTCACGGTGCGATACAATTTCGATATTGACCTCACGGTACGATATTTATTGCGATATTGTGGAAAAGCTCACGGTATTGTTAAATAGCTCATGATGGTGTTTGTGATGATAATAGCAAAAAAATACCGACATTTATTCTGCTTTTGCCAGTCAACAGGCAATTTATTGTTGTATTTATGGATCCATGACAACATAAAACACTGATCACATAGTGCTTTTAAAGTGCAAGTTGTAGTCAGGAACATCAATATTCTGTATAGTAATATTTGGTTGCATAACTGATTCTTCTGTGCAATGTTCAAGTTAAGAAGCAGCTAGAACAATTGTAAACAAACAATAGGCAATTCCCTTTAAGTGCAAACAAAGATCAAGTTAAGTCAGGTTTAAATGTGCAAGGCAAATAAAGGCAGTCTTTTAAAACTGGTATTTAGGAACATAACTTAAACTTAAATAAAATAGTCAGTCAAAAAGCCTTTAAAAAAAACACTGGCCTATCATTAAGCTTATGTTCACGTTTTTCATCAGAAAGATCAAAATATCTACATTGCAAGAAAAAAAAAAACAGTAAAAAAAATCCTTAAACTCTGGTCTATGTAGTTAACAATGATTTGTTCCGCGGGACTGTGTTTATTCCTCTTGCTTTTTGACGGACACCTGTCCTTTTAATATTGTAACCCAACCACGACGATATTGAGACACGACCACGACGATATCGAGACGACCACGACGATACGATATCGCGATATCTTCGATATCGTTACATCCCTACTTTAAATGGTGGTGATTCATACAGGAACCAGTGGTAAGATATCCAGGAGGGAGAGATTGGAGGTTCCCTGGAAACAGACACCTTAAAGGGGAAGGCGCAGTTAACCTAATGTTAGCAATAATAGGTCCATATGTTCAGGTGAGAGCACATTATGAATGGTGGTGGGACTCAATTGTGAATTGGTGTATGTGAAGGACTACAAAAGACAGCATATTCAGATTGTTTGGATAAGGGACTATTTAAGTGATTTAACCGACTGACATTTTTGCATGATTTACACTCATTGATGTGGTGTCATGGACAATGTAAGTGTTTTTTGTGGTTTAAAAAAATATGAGAGTTCATGATACTAGTACTTCATATATGCAATAGTGTGATATGTTTTATTTGATATCATTTTGTGGTAATATTTTTTAAAGATCTTTATGAAGCACATTTTTATTTAATTGTGTGGTGAATTTATTATCACATAGTAAGACATAGAGGCACAGTGGTGTTGCACTACACATTTTTTAGCATTTGTGTCATATTGAAGAGGGAAACACATAACACTGTGGGCAGCAACAATTTATTGAAGGTTAATTTCCACTATATGCTCATCAGCTTTGTGAAAAGAATAATTAAACTCACTATACAAGCAAAAATGCTGTTTATTTTCTTTGGACATGACTTGGTATTTTTTGTAAAGTGAAGTTTCAACACATTCACTAAGCTCTGGGGAAAATCCCCTCGCTTGCAAAATGAACAGTGTATTTGTCTTTAGTAAATCAACCTCACAGTGTCAATAGAAAAATTCCTTGCTTCTAAAGGTCTGGAGGGTATGTATGGCCCCCTTCCTCACACCACTGGCTGGGTTAACCCACTCCTTGCCCTGCAAGTAGAGGAATCTGCCTAATGCAGAAAAAATGGTGGCCAGATGTCCCAGGATGCCTGTGACTGTAAAAAGGCCATCAGCCATACACTCCACAACCCCCAGGTAATATGTGAGTGTAACTTCCCTTTTGTTTGAAAATGCACAAAATGGAAAAGAAAAACACATTAGGTGGTTAATACAAATGGTAATGAAATATACAGTATTAACTTGCAACTACTAACCAGCTCTGTTAGAAAAATGCAACTGTTTCATACTAGACTATTCCCAGAATAGAAGGGTCAGCCCTCATTAAAGCCTCATTAGCAAAATACAGTGTTCACCTTTCACCTAGAGCAAGGTAAAACACAAGCATGCTGGATAAAGAAAGGAATTAGATGCAGTAGGCTATAGGGGCTGCCTTACAATTTTGTTGCCCAGCATCCAGTGCACCTGAGGTTGGTGCTATATACTCAATGGGAACTAAATACATTCTTGTATTTTTCAATGAACTGTATAGAAAATAATTTACTGGTTGCAAAAAAGTGAACCTCTACTTACATGCTGCCTGCCCCAGCCATACACTCCCTTTCCTTTCCCTACAATGACACTCCATTTGGCCTTCGTAAGAGTAAGAAGTGTAAGCTTGATCTACTTATGATCTTTCTCCCTAGCCTCCATGACAAGACTGGGTTCCAGAGCAGCCAATACCTAAGCACTAGTGCTGTCATGTCGGAGAAAAGAAAGGGAGTCGTATTGTCTCCATACCCCTTAGAAATTGTTTTGGGGATGATGTAACTACTGTGAGCATGTGGCACCCCAAGACTGAAGAGGAATGTTGTGGCTGGTAGAAGCAGTTGAGGAGACATCATTGGCAGGGGATGAAGCAGCAACTGGAACCTGGACCCATCATCTCTGGAGGAGGGCATTGTTTTGAGGTACATGTGCCAAAATGCACAAATATGCTGTGCATGCCTACACATTATGACAACAGACCCTCACCCCCACACACAGTAGACTGTTCCACATTTTAAAAAAAGAGTGCACTTTCAGACAGATTGTACTTTTTTGCCCCCCTCTGTTGACCTAACAGATCCTACCTATTCCTTAAGCAGATTCATACTTAACGGGATGTGACATTTGCAGTCTCCTGTGTTTGTTGACATCCAGTGTTGTACGTCCTCTCTCCCTATTGTCTCCTGTGCACAAGACCTTCATATAAGTTTTGGCTGGGAGAAGAAGGTAAACAACACCAAAGCAGTTCAAATTATCACTAATAATGATTTTCGTGTTTTTTTACTTAAAATATGATTAGGCAAACATTTGTGCAACTACCATGGCCTTCACTAACACTCTCCTATAGATCTACAGGTCATGTGCTTTCAGAGAATGAAATGGTGTGAATGAAAAACTGTGAACATTTAAATTTGCGAAAATGTGAAAGTTTAAGGCACCAAAAATGACATATTGACATTCAGGTCACCAAGATAAAACATCGCTAAGTACCCTTGCTGTAGTATTTTTTGTATTTTCTCTGTGTAAATGCGTACATTAAGTCCATAAAAAAAAAAAATACCTCTCTTAAAGTGGTTGTAAAGGCTGAAGGATTTTTTTTACCCTGAAGGTAAAAAACCTTCAGTGTGCATCCCCCCACATCCCCCTAATACTTACCTAAGCCCATTCCTGATCCAGCAATGTGCACGAGAGGTGCAATGTGCTCCCGCTCCTCATTGGTTAAGATGCAGCAGCAGGAGCCATTGGCTCCTGCTGCTGTCAATCACAGCCAGTGAGGAGGGAGTGGGGGGCAGGTCTGAGCCACACACTCTGTGTCTTATGGACACAAAGAGAGGGACTCAGGAGCAAGCACACACGAGTGCCTTCTTAGCAAGCAACTTGCTATGGGGGCACTCGGCAGGGGGGAGGTGACCAAAGCACCAGCGGGGGGCCCAAGAAGTGGAGAATCAGGGCTGCTCTGTGCAAAACCAGAGTTTTACAAAGTTTGTTATTTAAAAAAAAAAAAAAAATTGCCTTTACAAACCTTTTGTTATCTCCAAGTGTTCCATGGATCAGATTGCTTTGTCTTCTTTCAAAGTCAGTTATTTTTTTTTTTCATGTGGTATGTGCATTTACATATCCTCTCTGTCCTATTTTCTCTTTTACATTGACAAATGCTCTCTGCTATTTCTGCATTCCTTATCTGTCTTATTTAGTTTTCTGAAGGTGATAGAAATTCACTGCATTGGGTACTTTATGCAGCAAAATACTGCAGATATAGTGCACATTACATAGACTGAGTGAACTCTTTATTAGGTAAAAATGCTAGTTCAAGTAAATGCCCAAACAAATACCCGCATGTCTGCAAATCAATTCAATATATGTCACAGACATTTGTTGTTTGGTCAAACGTTAGAATAAGGACAATGTGTGATCTAAACAACCTAAATCATGGAATGAGCATTGCTGCAAAATTAGATAGTTGCAGATTACCACAATTGTTTGAGCTGGTGGATAGTCCATAACAGTTCACAAAAAACACAATCTACACATTGTATCTTGAGGAGACAGGACTACAGCAGGGGTTGGCAACCCATCAATCATGGGCAGGTAACAGGTAGATTACATCCCTGTCATGCCGAGCCTCTGTCTGGCCTCTGTCTGGGTGGCACAGGAAAGCAACATAGCAATGTCTGCTTCTGCGTGATCCCTGCCAGCCCCCCTCTCGCATTCACCCTAGGTGCTTCACCTCTGAACTCTGCACTACAAACTAATTACTTCTGAACTATGCATTACAAGATACTGACCTCTAAAAATTGTATTACTCGGGACCAACATTTAAAGAGTAACTCTACTCCAAACGTTTTCCTACCTGTTTTTGCTCTTAAAAACCTGTGTGTTTGACTATGTCAATGTGAAAAGTGAATCTGAATGGGAGTTACCTTTTCTTTTGCAAAGAGTTTATTGAATTTTGTGACAAAACACATTACAGTCATTTTCGAGAAAATCAAGGATAAACAGAACAAAACATCCTACTGATAACTGGGAGTGATTTTTTTTTATCCTAATCAGCTGATTGACTTGCAGTACTCTAAGGCCCCTTTCACACATACCGTCCGTTCAGTTCATCAGTTCAGTCACGTCAAATGTATCAGTTTTCCATCCGTTTTTCATCCATTTTTCATCCGTTTTTTATCCGTTTTTCGTCAGTTGTCATCCGTTTTTCGTCAGTTGTCATCAGTTTTTCATCAGTTGTTATCCGTTTTCATCCGTTGTCATCCGGTTTTCATCAGTTGTTATCCGTTTTTCATCCGTTGTCGTCCGTTTTCATCCGTTGACATCCGTTGACATTTCCGTTTTTCATCCGTTGTCATCCGTTTTTCGTCCGATCCGTTTTTTTGATAGATGAAAAATAGGGCATTCATCCGTTCAAAAAAACGGACCTTGACAGAAGCGGATGAAAACGGATGTTAACTGATGATCATCCGTTGTCGTCCGTTTTTACATAGAGATACACTGATGTCCGTTTTTCATCCGTCAACGGATGGATGAAAAACGGACAAACGGACAGCATGTGTGAAAGGGGCCTGAAGGAGAAAGTTGCAGTATCAACATCTCTTTAGAAGGTAGAAACCTTTTGGGAGAATCCCACCAAAAATGACATTTTTATTGCAGAGGATGCCTAAAATCTGACTTGTAGCTCAGTGCAGATTTCTGGGAAAATTAATGAGCCAATCACTCAAGCAGGAAATTACATTTCTGGGGAAGTTCTGTATACCAACTGTGTACAAAAGGCCTCCAGGTTGCCATATTGCACTGAATTTTACAGAAAAATAAAGTGCTGCAGATTGGAAAGGGAAAGGTAATTTTAAAAAGGATTTGTTTAAAATAAGGCTTATGTAGCAATTGTACCGTATATATGCAATAATATATATGTATATACCAGTGATGGCGAACCTTGTTTTGGAACTAAATTTCCCATGATGCTCAACTACACTGCAGAGTGCATAAGCATTATGAGAAATGTAGCTCCAAAACATCTGGGGTGCCAAGGTTCGCCATCACTGGTATATACTGTATATATATATATATATATATATATAAATATTTTTCTTGGAGATATTGCAGCGATCTGGGTGGGAGGAAATCTCCAGTCCTAGGACCAGGTTTTAAGAATAGCTGGGACACAGATTGTTCAAGTGGGTCCTGGGATAATAGCAGAGTCAGGACCAGGGTTCTGAGCTCCACACTTTAGGCATGCAAGGGCGAAGTTTGCATGTCTGCACGGGACAGTCTGATAGAGCAGACAGAGAGCCCAAGCCTGTGAGCTGGAGCAGCAAGGAAGCTGCAAAAGATTGCTAACCGGGCTACAGTGTTTGTACAGGAACTCTGTTATATGGCCAAGAGGGCACATAGCTTGAGCAGCGATGCTGCCAAAGAGAGCCAGATGGCTTGGTATTTTTCGTTAACATTATTGCTGTGTGACATTGAAACCCCTGCATGGGAATCCTGGATGGATTGTTTATTTTCGTTTTAATAAATGTGGGCCAACAAGTCCTTAAATGGCAGAAATGGCATGAGCTCACTGGGTAGCTCTTCACTTAAAGTACAACTAAAGGCAAAACATTTTTTTTACTTTTGGACAGAGTAAAGAGGAATTAGAACACTTGTCGGGATTATATTGCTGTCTGTGCCCCCATTAGGGAGATTCCCCCTCTTGATTTGTCCTGTTTAACGTTATTATTGAAAGTAAAAGAAAATCCCAAATTTTGGGTTTTCCCTAGAACAGTAATAGAGGGGATATCTTCCAATGTGAACACTACTTCTGGTGACCAGGAGGTCCCCAAAGAATTCCTTTAATTTGCGGTGATTTCCTCTCACTTCTGTTTGGCTATGGGAAAGGAAGTGAAGAGAAATCTCTACAATTGGACACAGATGGCCAAACAAAATTTGACCGGGGTTATAACCCTCCGTTTCTCTATCCAAAATGAAAAAAAAAAGTTTAAGTTAAATAACCCCAAACATTACAATATATACTGCATTTTCAGGATGAACCCAGCTCAGTTAGCCAGCAAAGAATTCAAACAAGTGCAGACCACACAGCTAGAGAAGCCAGAAAGCCAACAAGCCAAACAGCTGGGCAAGTCCAACCAGCCATACAAGAACCCAGTTCACCCAACTAGTCAGTCAGGCCAGAACTCACACCTGTCAGCCAGGCAATATCTAAAACCAAGCAGTCATACAAGAACTCAAATCAGTCTGCCAGGATAGAACTTAACCCGACCAACCAGGCTAAAACCCAAACCAGCCAGGCCAAGAAATCAAACCTGCCAGTTAGACCACAACTCAGACCAGAAAAAAGATAACAGTTTGTCTTTGTATACATACACTGTTTCTCAAATTGAGGCCAGCCAGGCCAAAATTCAGCTCTGCCAGGCTTGAAATTAGGTGAGCAAGCCAGCCTGCATTACCCGTGTTCTGCCTTCATAATGGAGTCCTGCATTAAACTTGCGGTGATCAATTTATCTACAGACATCAAAAAATTGTGAATGAAGCAAAAGTCAAATTCTTCACTGAATCTAACTTTCAGGGTAGGCTAAGTTTATATTTTTACAGTGACATTTTATATTTTTCATAAGTTTTCCTCATGCGGTCCTTACTCTTTCCTGGGGGTTGCTATTTAATTCATTTATTTTTACCACTTTAACCTCTTGCCGACCAGCCAAAGTAGTTTTACTGCAGCAAGTCGACTCTGTCGTACGATGAACCTGTACGTTGCACGCACACTGATTCACCACAGGGGAAGATAATCTGCGGGTCTGGCAGCCGCGTTTGCCCCTGGGTACCCGCGATTGCTCCTTGTAGAGACATAACGGCGTTCTGCCATTGTAAACACGGCAGTCCGCTGTTCTGTCAGTTATGAACACAGGGATCCTGTGTTCCTCTTATATAGGAACACAGGTCTCCGTGTTAATGCAGCAAGCCCACCCCCCCCCCCCCCACAGTTAGAAAGCACTCCCTAGGGACATATTTAACCCTTTGATTGCCCCCGGTGTTAACCCATACCCTGCCAGTGTCATTAGTACAGTAACAGTGCATATTTTTAGCACTGATTACTGTAGTAATGTCACTGGTCCCCCCAAAAGTGTCAAAAATGTCAGTTAGGTGTCCAATCTGTCTGCCGCAATGTCGCAGTCCCTCTAAAAATCACTGATCGCCGCCACTACTAGTAATAAATAAATAAAAATGACATAAGTCCTTCCCTTAGTTTGTAGGCGCAATAACCTTTATGCAAACCAATCAATATACACTTATTGGGATTTTTTTTTAACCAAAAATATGTAGAATACAAATTGGTCTAAAATGATGAAACAATTTGGATTTTTCATTTTTTTTATTGGGAATGTTATATAGCAGAAAGTAAAAAATATTGTTTTTTTTTTAGAATTGTCGTTCATTTTTTGTTCATAGCGCAAAAAATAAAAATCGCACAGGTGATTTAATACCACCAAAAGAAAGCTCTATTTGTGGGGGGAAAAAGGGCATTGATTTTATTGGGGGTACAGCATCGCACGACTGCGCAATTGTCAGTTAAACTAACGCAGTGCCAAATTGCAAAAAATGGCCTGGTCAGTAAGGGGGTAAATTCTTCTGGTTAATACAAGGAACTTTTACCCCCTTCCTGCCCAGACCAATTTTCAGCTTTTAGTGTTTTCACGCTTTGAATGATAATTACTCAGTCATGCTACACTGTACCCAAAAAATTTTTTTATAATATTTGTTTTACTTTTTACACAGCCAGGCCATATACAGAGAGCCAACATCCAAGTAGCACCTTCAGGCATTCCAGAAGCATAAATTACACATCTTATTTGACTACCTATCACACTTTTGAAGACCCTGGAGCACCAGGACAATATAAATGCCCACAAAATGACCCCATTTTGGAAAGCAAACCCCACAATGTATATTTTATGAGGCATTTAGAGTCTTTTGAACATGTCATTTTTTTCCACAACTTTTTGGAAAATGTGGAAAGCAAATGAAAAAGTTTTTTTTTTTTTTTTGTAGTTGTCAATTTATAAGATATTTCAAACACATAGCATGTACATACCAAAAATTACACTCCAAAATACATTCTGCTACTCCTCCTTAGTATGGCGATACCACACGTGTGAGACTTTAATACAGCGTGGCCACTGCTGGGCTGCATGACAGGTAAACTGATGGGCTGCATGACAGATACTCTGATAGGCTGCATGTCAGGTACTCTGAGGGGTGCACAACAGGTAATCTGATGGGGTGCACAACAGGTACTCTGATGGGCTACAGATGGGTACTCGGATGGGCTGTAGACAGGTACACTGATGGGCTGTAGACGGGTTCTCTGAAGGGCTGGAGACAGGTACTATGATGGGCTGTGGACAGGTACTTAGGTACTCTGATGGGCTACAGACAGGTACTCAGTTACTTTGATAGGCTTACAGACAGGTACTCTGATGGGCTGCGGACAGGTACTCAGGTATTCTGATGGGCTGGGGACAGGTACTCAGTTACTTTGATGGGCTTACAGACAGGTACTCTGATGGGCTGCGGACAGGTACTCAGTTACTTTGATGGGCTTACAGACAGGTACTCTGATGGGCTACGGACAGGTACTCAGTTACTTTGATGGGCTTACAGACAAGTACTCTGATGGGCTGCGGACAGGTACTCAGGTATTCTGATGGGCTGGGGACAGGTACTCTGATGGGCTGCGGACAGGTACTCAGGTACTATGATGGGCTTACAGACAGGTACTCTAGTACTCTGATGGGCTTACAGACAGGTACTCTTATGGGCTTACAGAAAGGTCCTCTTTATTATTAGGGCAGATAGGGCACAGTACTCTACACTGTAAATTGATAACTCACTGTTCCTGCAATCTCCTCCTCACACTGGATTGGTATGTGAGGAGGAGAACCCAGTAACTGCGAGTTAGCTTGTTTTTTTTTACATTTGTAACTGGCTGTGATTGGACAATGAAATTGGCTCTTTACCCTGATCGGGGATGGGCTGTGTCTGAGGGACACGGTTATCCCTGATTGCCCTTCTGCGCGCCTCTGGGAGCGCGCAGGAGCAGAGTGACCGACAGGACGTCATATGATGTCTGCCCAGGGAGATGAGAGGTTCCCGTTTGCATCATTGTGCAATAGGCCAGGCGAGAACAATTTAAAAAAGAGGTGTCATTGATCTTTAAACTCTTTCATGTTGTTCTAAAAGATATCCACCTCTCAAAGATTGCCCACTTCTGGGAAGGATAATGTGATGAGTATCAGTAATGAACAGGAAAAGGAAGTTACACTGAGTATAATATTACCAAAACCATACAACAACAAAAAATGTTTCTGGTCTGATAAACACCAATGTATTTTTTAGGACAGGTGGTAAAGCCAAAATTTGGAGTGCACAGCATAAAGCAATGAATTATAGGGGGAGATTTACTTAAACTGATACCACAAAATCTGATGCAGCTGTGCATAGTAACCAATCAGTTTCTAGGTTTTAGCCTAGGTTCACACTGAGGGCGGGTTTGAAATTGTGCGAGTTCTGCAGAGTTTGCATGATTTCAAACCCGCATGTCAGTGCGAGTTCGGGGGCAAATTGACAGACATCTGTGTGGGTTCCTGCACAGATGTCTATTGAAATTGCCTCTGAAGTTGCCAAAAGTAGTGCAGAAAGTACTTTTGGGAATCGGTGCGGCGCCGCACAGATTCGGATGGTGCCATTCCTGGCAATAGACTCCGATTTGATATGCAATTTGACTTGTCAAATCGCATATCAAATCAGACCGATGTAAACTGGGGCATACTGTCAAAGCTTAAAGCGTAACTCCACTTTTGTTGAGAAAAAAAACATTCCCCTCCGGGTGATATCTGTACATTGCAAGGATTTTAACAAACGTTGTTGTAGATTCCTACCTTTTGTTATTCTGAAGAAATCACTGATTGTTCCTCTGTGCTGCGTGAGTCTAATGGGTGAATCTAAAGGGTGAGTCTAGTGGTTTCATAACTATCACTCAGCTGTAGCAGCTGCAGAGCAATAATGAGGAAAGCTGCTGGGCCTGCATCCGTTTAGACGTGTTCCTATTGGGAGTATGACATTTTTGTTGCAGGGGATGCCTGCAATCAGACTTGTATCTTAGTGCAGACTTCTAGGAAAATCAGTGAGCCAATTACACAAACAAGAAATTATGTTTCTGGGGTACATTCTGTGTACAGAACAACTCCGGGTAACCATATTGCATTACATTTTCAGAAAATTACAGTGGCTGCTGAGTGAAAAGGAAAGGTATTTTTAATAGCATTCAATGACAATATGACGTGTCGCAATTGTACACGCTATATTATTTTTTCTTTATTTGCTACTTTTTTCCCCAATTAAAGTGGAGTTACCCTTTAATTGAACAAGCTGCAGTTGGAAGCTGATTGGTCACCATGCACAGCTGCACCTGATTCTGTGTGCACCAGTCTTAGTGACTTTACCCTATAGATTTTAATGTAAATAATTAGAGTGTATCTAAAATCAAAACTTTTTTTTAGTGTTGGATAGAGTCGCCACAGGGGAACCTCTGCCAGCTTTTATTGCTGTTTGTATTCCTATTCAGGAGACTCTCTTTCAGTTTATCTTGGTGACCATTGTCACTGGGAGTGAAAGTACATCAAACATTTTAAAATGTCTTTGGAACAAGTATATAGATAATGGGGATGTTTGTTCGGGTTACAGATGCCAAAAAGGGGATTTATTTTACTTTGGAGAGATTCCATCTTACTTCCTCTTTCAACAAAAAAGAAGATGAAGAAAAATCTACCCAATGGGCAAATACTAGAAAAGCCTGATGGGGTTTTGACTATTCACTATTCTATCCAAAGTGAAAAAAAAATGTTTGGCCTAAGATACAATTCAAAGGAATTTATATACGATAAGAAAATCGGAGGTAAAGTGTACCTATGACGTACAATCTGACGATTTTCTGATCATTAGTATAGTCGTTTCGACAGCTGATTCTGACAAAAGCTTAAGGTGCAGGCTCAAACATTTTTATTGTACATGAACAAAACATCCGATTTTCATTTAACTAGTACAGTTTTCATCCAGAAAAAATTGTAAGAGCAAGACTTTGCATACTCGGAAACGTAAGAACACATACAAAACAGTTTAAAACATGACATTACTTCTGAAGTTGTATTCTGTTGTACGAAGATTTTTGTATGTTGAGTAACTGTACATTGGTGCAACATAAAAGGGACAAACATTCGTCCGATAATCTGATCGTGTGTATAAGGCTTTAGGCTGGTGGTGTTGGTGTGAAAAATGTTTTCTTGACAGACATAAGGACTCTTCAAATGGGAAACTTTATTGGTTTTACACAGTTTTAAAAGGTTACACATTTTTAAAATGTTTTGGAAAAAAGATGATGAAACCAAAATTAAAAAAGAAGGAATTTTACTTTTCTTAGACAATGGGTTATTCTTAAACCGTGGGTTATACACAGCTACCTTCCAGTGATTGGAGACTTGCAAAACTGGGCTGCTCCCAAAACTCAATATATATAACCCCGCTCATTTAGCGAGACTCCAGGTTTTTTAGCAGACAATAAGAAGTGATCAAACCTTAGAGGGAGGGGGCTTTTGTCCTGTCCTGTACTGTACGTTAAAGTAAGAAATTTACATGTATGTCAAAATTCCTATTGTCTTGATTGTACAGTACAGGACACAGGACTTCAATTCTTAGACCATGGGATGCACCCACAAGAAAAGAACCTGAACAAAAACCCTCAGGTGGCAACTTGAAGCACCTGTGGCCGAAATTCCTATCAACTGAGACACAGACATTCACCTAGTAGAACATGTTAACCAAATGGTGGCCAGGTGGGGGCCTTAGAAGTAGATGATTGATGCTGTAAAGCCCAAGAGATACACACAGCCCTGGTGCAATGGGCTCTGATAGGGAAAGCAGAAACTCTTTCCCTAGGGACATATGCCCTGGAAATGAGTTGCCTGATGCACCTTACAACGGTGGAATGGCAAGAAAGATGCCCTCTTTGAGTGTAAACGGGCAAACCAAAAGGGGACTCAATATTGTGAATAGAGGCTGTAGCTTTCAGATAGACCCCAAAAGCTTGGAACATGTTTTCCCTATTGAGGTGGAAAAAAGAGACCACCCTAGGGAGGAAGGAAGGTTTTGGTCTAAAAAACACCTTGTTCTTGTGCAAAACAAGAAAAGACTTCTTGCAGAAAATAGCTAATTATTCTAAAACACGCCTAACAAATGGAAAAGCTACCAGGAGGGTCTGATAAAGGAGCACGCATGCTCCCAACGTGTGCCAGGACACGCCCACTGCTGCCACTCAAGTCCACTGGAGAGGACAGCTCTTTCTCCTCTCCTCCCTGCACCTGGAGCCCCAGACTCCAACGAAATGGCCAGAGCGCTGGGAGACACAGGACATCTGTTTGCCGCCAGGACTTCATCACCACAGTGTGCCCCATGCTCTCCATGCTTGCATCACAGTACTTTATGTGAGTGTTTTATTACAATAAATTTGCTTTTTTAACCACTTAAGCCCCAGAGGATTTGGCTGCTCAAAGACCAGGGCCCATTTTGCGATTCGGCACTGCGTGACTTTTTTTTTTTTTGAAAATTTCTGTTTATTAAATTATTCAAGTGAACAAAAACAGACTAACAGCACCGTGCAGGGCAGACTCATAGAAAAACAAGTGACAACAGGTCACCCATACCCGCCCCCACCCACCCACCACCCCAGGCTCCACCCAGCAGGCCCATTACTCAGAAAAAAGCCCCTCAAGGAGGCTGGAAAACCCCTCAAGGCCGTCTCAACACAACAGTAGCAGGCCTATATTGCGGAGATACAACAAAAAGCAAGCGAACAACAAATATCAGCATCAGTCTCTAATTATAAAAAAATGAGAATCAATTGAGAAAGTAGACAAGGAGAAATTGACAATGTCAGTGCATGAGACAGGTGACACTTCAGTAACACATACCCCCAGCTACCCCAGCCTATAATGACAGTAGGACCCCTAAGACTGTTCAGCAGAGGTCGAGGCCGGAGAATCTATCCACAGCTTCCATACTTTATCAAACTTGCGAGGGCATCCCCTGCTGAGATACGTAGCCTTATAGAGCGGAGTCACCTTATTTACCAGACCCTTCCAAAAGAGGATGGTGGGGGCCAGTGGGTTCTTTCAGTATAGGAGCAGGGCCTTACGAGCATAGAAGAGAAGCAAGCTGACCAGCGTGCAAAGGGCCCTCGCAGGGGCCAATCCATCAACCAACCCCAGTAAACAGACCTCAACAGAATTAGGAACCGGAATTTTTACCACCTCCGTGATGCAGGCCAGCACAGTAGTCCAGTAATCCCGGACCAGCGGGCAACTCCAGAAGATATGTCCAAAATCCGCCGGAGAGTAGGAGCAACGCCAGCACTCCGCAGAGGATTTCGGATAAATGCGGGCCAAACTTGCTGGCATATATAAAACCCAATGCAAGAACTTAAAGTGTATCAGATGGTCCCTTGCAGAGACCAAGTAAGTGAAAGGGGAACACCACATATCATCCCAATCATCGCCATCTAAGTCAGCACTGCATGATTTTAACAGACAATTGCACGGTCGTGCGACACTGTACCCAAATTAAATTGATGTCCTTTTTCCCCACAAACAGAGCTTTCTTTTGGTGGTATTTGATCACCTGTGCAATTTTTACTTTTTGCGCTATAAACAGAAAAAGAGCGACAATTTTGGAAAAATAAAAATATTTTTCAAATTTTTTTATGAAATTCTCAAAAAAGAAATGTAAAAATCAAAATGTTTTAACATTTTAGGCTAATTTGTTTTCTGCTACATATTTTTGGTGAAAAAATCGCAATAAAAGAATTTTGATTGGTTTGCGCAAAAGTTATTGCGTTTACTAACTACAGTAAAGATTTATGTGATTTTTATTTTTTTTTTTTTAACTAGTAATGGAGGCGATCTGCGATTTTTTTTGCGGGACTGCGACATTGCGGCGGACAGATCGGACCCCTGACTGACATTTTTTACACTTTTGGGGGTACCAGTGACATTACTACAGTAATCAGTGCTATAAATATGCACTGTTACTGTAAAAATGACACTGGCAGGGAAGGGGTTAACTTTATTAGTGATCAAGGGGTTAAGTGTGCCCCTAGTGGCGTGATTATAACTGTCAAGGGGCGTGGCTTGTGATGTAACCACAGAAACATACGATCCTACATAGCAGGATCGTATATAGTCTCTGCAGTTACACCAGGGAGAATGACAGGCGGCTTTGTTTACATTAGCCGCCTGCCTTTCTCCCTCTCCAGCGGGAGATTGTGAGTGGCCGGCAGACATCGGAGCCGTCGGTCACTCGCACGGGAAAGTCAGGGAACGAGCGGGGGCGGGAGCGCACCCCCGGCGGCGCGTGCTCACCCCCTAGAGGCTCGTGGGTGAGCGACGTACCGGTACGTCGCTTTACCCAGGAGCGCCAGACTGCCTCAATATATAGTCGTGCGGCGGTCAGCAAGTGGTTAAAATTTCTGCACTGATATTGGCACCGCTCTTTTTCTCCCCACCCTTGTCTACTTCACACAGAGCTGCTTCATACGCTGAAAGCTGGCTTAAGACTTTCTCTGTGCACCCAGTGCGATCCTGCACCAGCATCATCAGCTTTAATTTTTTGACCTTTATACTGCATTTGAACTTTATTTTAAAATTGTCTCACCGACTTTTGCTTAGATTTATTGTTCCCCCTTTCTGTTTACCGGCTGGTTATCCTCATAGTGCTCATCATCCTCCTCTCCTTGCAAGTGAGGTTTTCCAGAGGAATATCTCTAATTGGTTCAAAGAAAAGTCTCTGAAATGCAGAGAGCACCTGGTTGAAATCCCAAGGTAGTAGGATAGGGAGTCGAATTAGGGATGTGAGCAACTTTCGGAAGAAAAGTCTTGAAGGGGGATTGCGAGGCAAGAGGTTTCTATAATAAAATGGATAAAGCAGAAACCTGTACTTGGTCAGATGCTGGTCAAGACCAGACTGAAAAAAAAGTATTAAGTGGAACTCAGCTGTCTCCTGTCCTTGGTCCAGGCAAAGTAAGCCTTCTATGTGTGATGGTAAGTCTTAAGACTTACATTTTCCCATGCTGAGTAAGGTTAGAATGACAAAGTCAGAAATACCCCTATCCTACTCCTAGCAGGATGGAAAAGGGTGCCTTGTGCCAGTAGGTCTGATCTGTTTGGAGGATTGGCCATTTTGGTGTGTTGAAAATCAACAGAATCCTTTCCTCCTCATCTATTCTGCACAGCAGTCAAGAGGGGATCTTCATCTAAGGGAAGGCATAAACCAGCTTGAACTGAATTCAAGAAATCAGCAGTGCATCTACTGTGAAGGCTAGAGGATCCCTGATATTGGTTACAAATGTGTTCATCTTGTTGAACCTGGAACCTGATGTCCGCATCTGGTTTCCCCTCTTTTGACAGCGATTTTGATGGGTGCAGAAACCACTCCTCCAGGTCTAGGTGTTGGCAGTGTAGGAAGTTTGCCTTCCAGTTTTCCACTTCAGGGATGTGGTCAACTGAGAGTGCTGGAATATGAGTTTCCACTGAGAAGAATATCAGACTTGTTTCTCCTAGGGCAGCCTGGCTTCTGGTGCCCACTGATAGTTTATGTAGGCCCCTGCTGTGGCACTGTCTGACTGTATCCTGACTGGGTAACCTTGCAGAAGTAAAGTCCAGTATTGTAGGGATATTCTGATGACTCTCAGTTCCAAGATGTTGATGTGAAATGTTGACTCCTGTGGGACCCAGATCCTCTGGAAAGTCAGGGAGTTGCAAACTTGGCCCCGTCCTGAAAAAAATGGTGAAGCACACAGGACTTTCATGGTGCAACTGAACTCGCAACTCTAAAGTTGTTAAAAAAATCATATGTATATTGCACTATTTGTATAAAAAATGAATTTCAAATATATTTTTGTCAACACCAAACGACAAAAAAACAAAAACATTAAAACATAGGTGTTCCCCTTCAAGTACTGGATATTGTATCCTCCCAACCATAGGGGATCTACATTAGTAATAATTCAGTCTTTCACTGGACACTTTTTGCGCGAGGCCCACTTCTTCAGGAAATTTAATAAAGGGAATATTGATCTGTACAGAGATAGACATAGTGATAATACACAAACAAATATGACAGATATAAACATTTTAACATGTATATATTTTATTTTGTCGATTGGTGTTGACAAAAATATATGTGAAATTAATTTTCAGCGCACAATCAATCTGTGCATGTATAGCTTGACTTAGCCAGTCTCTTAGTGCCCATAAGGACCTATTTAAGCTGTTTAGAGTCAGGAGTATTCAATAAGTGTGTCCACAGTAGACAGCATTTGGTGCACAGCCGCAGCTTGCACCTCATAAAATGCAGGAGAGGGAAAATCATCTGCAACATCTGCTACAAAATTAAAGTCTTCCATACATGCTTCCTTTTGCTAAAGAATTAAGAACAGGATCAGGGGGAATAGAGGACATGTTTTTTTCTGACCTCTGAAAACCAAAGATTCTAGAAGTGCCAAGAGTTTTCCAAATAATTCAAACATAGATGAAGGCTGACAGAAGATTAACAAGGCTGAAGTTCACAGGCTGCCAATGAGAGAGAAAGGAGAGAATATCAGGGAGACAAAATAAGACACTATCCTTGTAAGTTTAATTCCTTTGTGTTTCCTTGACAGCAAAGTTTGTTCTGTCACCTCTGCTACTTTTTACTTTTTAGTTACATACTCAGGTTTATGAAAGACACTAGTCTATCTAGGTCAACCCAAAAAAAAAAAAAGCACACAAATAGAAAACCTCCATGTACACTATCCTATACCCACAGTGGATCTTGAGGACAGTAAAAACAAAACCTCAATAAAGCATGGTCCAATTCACTCTAGTGGGGGGAAAAATCCTTCCTGATTCCTTGGGAGGAAATTGGATATCTCTTGTATCAATTACACCTGGTCTTATTACCTCGAAAATATAGTATCCATTTATATATTGTGCATTTAGGAATGCTTCTTTTTAAAAAAAAAATCTACTGAAACAGCCAGAACTAGTTCCTGAGGGAGTCTATTCCACTTTTTCACTGCTCTCACTGTGAAGAAGCCTTTCCATATGTGAAGGTTAATTCTCTTTTCTTCCAGTCGTAAAGAGTGCTCTTTTGTCCTCTGTAATGACCTAAAAGTGAATATCTCTACACCAAGTTCACTATATGGACAACTTATGAATTTAAACATGTTGATAATACCCCCCCAATTGCCTCTTTTCAAGAGAAAATAAATTCAGTTCCTCCAATCTTGCCTCATAGCTGAGCTCCTCCATGCCTCTTATCAGGTTGGTTGCCCTTCTCTGCACCTTCTCCAGTTCTCTAATATCCTTTTTGTGAACGGTGCACAAAACTGAACTGCATATTCCAGGTGAGGTCTTCCGAAAAATTTGTACAGGGGCAAAATGATGTCTCTCTCTTTCTGAACTCTACCTATTTTAATACAAGAAAGTACTTTGCTAGCTTTAGAAACTGCAGCTTGGCATTGCGTGCTATTATTACATCTATGATCTACCAGAACACCCAGATCTTTCTTCACCATTGACTTCCCCAGCTGTTCTCCCCCTAGAATGTATGATGCATGCATTTTTTTGGCCCCAGTGCATACTTTTACATTTATCAACATTAAACCTCATTTGCCACATACTGTAGTTGCCCAAATAAATAGTGCATTGAGATCGGCCTTTAAGTTGGAGACATCCTGTAAAGACATAATTCCACTGCATAGCTTGGTGTCATCTGCAAAGACTGAAATGGTACGTTTAATTCCACACACAATATCATTTATAAATACGTTAAAAAGTAAGGGTCCCAACACTGAATCCTGGGGTACACTACAAATAACCCTAGACCTTTCAGAGTATGATTTAATAATCACTACTCTGAATATGGTCTTTTAGACAGTTTTCTATCCATTTACAAACTGAATTTTCCAAGCCTGCAGACTTTAATTTACACATTTGTCACATGTGGGGAACTGTGTCAAATGCTTTGGCAAAATACAAGTATACTATGTTCACAGCCACTCCTTTGTCTAGGTTTTTGCTTACCTCCTCATAAAAAGAAATCAGATTTGTTTGATAACTTCAGTCTTTGATAAATCCATGCTGACTATAGCTTAAAATATTTATTTTCAGCAAAAACTCTGTGTTCTTTTAATAAACTCTCCAATATCTTCCTGACTATAGAAGGTAAAATAGCCAGTCTGTAGTTACTGTGGATAATTTTGGGCTATGTAAATACTATCCACATTAAGTACTTGAGCTTCCCCATTTGTGTTTGCATACACAGAGCTGAATAAGGTATTTAATACATTTCCTTTCTCAATGTCTCCAGTAACCAACTCAAAATTATGCAGTAAAGGGCCTACGTGCTCAGACCTGAACTTTTTAGGCCCCATTGACACTTTACGTAGTGGGAACTAGCATTCCCACTTGCAATGTTGTGTGGGCATTTTTCATGTGATTAGCTTCAGTGTGCTGCCCTATGCACATTTGTAGCCCAAAAGAAGCTCATGTTCATTTTTGGGGGACAAGCTTCACATGATTTTAAAAGGCTCATTTTGCCACAATCACAGTGTAATTCTGTCATGCCAAATTCGCACATGGTTTGGGGTGCCATTCAGAATAAATGTAATTTGTCACGCGTTTTGCAGCAGTTGCCACTATATTTGGAATCACGGACAGAATCGCAGCGTTTCTGCCTGTGATTCCAAATTGACACGTGTGAATTAGGCCCTGCTGTAAATATATTATATTTGAAGAATTTTTGGGGGTTTGTCCTACTTTGTTTTGCAACCTGATGTTGGCTTTAAATTTTTGCAGCTTTAATGAACTTTTTACATATTCTTTTTAACTTTTAAATGATGATAGTGTTTCTTATTTTATATATTTTTTTAAATGCTCTGTTATTATTTATAGCTTGAACAAGAGCCACATAGGATTTATTTTTAGCCTTTTAAACTTATTGCCTGGGAGAATATATTTTGCAGTGTGTTTGCATACAGTCGATTTGAAGCATTCCTATCCCAGTCTAAATCTTGGAGATCAGCCCTTCCTTTCTTAAAGTTAAGTGTTTTTATCTTTCTAGTATGTGTTTGTTGTTTACAACTTACATTAAATTAAATCATGTTATGGTCACTGCTACCCAAATGTTCTTTTATATGAACATTAGTAATAAGCTCCACATGGTTAGAGATTACAAAGTCCAGCAGAGCATTATTTTTAGTTGGGGCCTCTATGAACTGTACCATAAAACTAGAATAGGTTTATGAATTTCCTGCCTTTTTACTGTTCCAGCAGTGCTATTACTCCAATTATTTCTGGGTAGGTAAAACCCCTCATTATTATTACTGTCCCAGCCCTCGCAGCCCTTTCTATCTGTTAAGGACCTGAGCCTCCATTTCCTCATTAACATTGGAAGGCCCGTAGCAAATTCCAGTAATTAACTTTGAAGTACGCACACCAAATTGCAGCTCAACCCAAAATGCTTCACAATCATCACACTCTCCATCAACAAAGTCATTTTTCCATACTCGCTTTGAGATCACTTCTGACATAGAGACAAACACTGCCACATTTATGTTTTACCCTGACACAAAGCATAGCCAGGAAAATTACTAACCCTCTCATGTGAACAATGAAGCCAAAATTCACTAATACAATGTCCCTCAGAAGTCAAGATGGGCAGAGCATCACCAATTCCCCCAATGCTGCGGTGAAAAAATAGTGGAGCAATATCAGAAAGGAGTTTCTCAGAGAAAAATTTGAAAGAGTTTGGAGTTATCATCTACAGTACATAATATCATCCAAAGATTCAGGGAATCTGGAACAAAATTCGCCGTTGCCATCTAAAACTCGATAGGCCAAAAAAGAAGCCATATCTAAACATGATCCAGAAGCGCAGGCGTTGGCTCTGGGCCAAGGCTCATTGAAAATGGTCTGTGGCAAAGTGGAAAACTGTTCTGTGGTCAGACGAATCAAAATTTGAAGTTCTTTTTGGAAAACTGGGACGCCATGTCATCTGGACTAAAGAGGACAAGGACAACCCAAGTTGTTCTCAGCACTCAGTTCAGAAGCCTGCATCTCTGATGGTATAGGGTTGCATGAGTGCGTGTGGCATGGGCAGCTTACACATCTGGAAAGGCACCATCAATGCTGAAAGGTATATCCTAATTCTAGAACAACATATGCTCCCATCCAGACATCGTCTCTTTCAGGGAAGACCTTGCATTTTCCAACATGACAATGCCAGACCACATACTGCATCAATTACAACATCATGGCTGCGTAGAACAAGGATCCGGGTACTGAAATGGCCAGCCTGCAGTCCAGATCTTTCACCCATAGAAAACATTTGGCGCATCATAAAGAGGAAGATGCGACAAAGAAGACCTAAGACAGTTGAGCAACTGGAAGCCTGTATTAGACAAGAATGGGACAAAATTCCTATTCCTTAACTTGAGAAACTTGTCTCCTCAGTCCCCAGATGTTTGCAGACTGTTAAAAAAAGAAAAGGGGATGCCACACAGTGGTAAACATAGCCTTGTCCCAACTTTTTTGAGATGTGTTGATGTCATGAAATTTAAAATCAACTTATTTTTCCCTTAAAATGATACATTTTCTCAGTTTAAACATTTGATATGTCATCTATGTTGTATTCTGAATAAAATATTGAAATTTGAAACTTCCACATCATAGCATTCTGTTTTTATTCACAATTTGTACAGTGTCCCAACTTTTTTGGAATCGGGTTTGTAGACCGTATTCAGAAGATCAATGCATTTCGCCATTAGGTGTCTTCATGAAATTTCCTGAATTAGTGTTAGTGGTTATTTAGCCTATTGGGTTGGTGCCTTCGTAGATTACACAATTTTCAACTCCTATTTTTTAACTCGCCTTTATTGGCAAAAATTCTACATGTAAGCCAGTATCAAATGTGAGCAAGCTCTAATGTGCACTGTACAGAAAGTTATATACACATATAAACAATTAACCACTCCCCTTAATTAGCAGACTAAAGCAAAAAAAAGCGCTGTTTGAAAAATTTTAGAAAAGGAGGATGAAAAAAAAGGAATATACAAAAAGTGTTTTTAAAGCTGAAAACAAAGTTCACAAAGGAGAGAAAAAAAAAACACTTGTAACCACAAGAAATTCTCAAGCTGTCAAAAGCACAACTCTTGGGCTTTAACGCACCACTTTTGTAAAAATCTCCAATTTATTTAACAATTCCACATTTAAGTCAGCTTTTAATGCGAGCTCTCTTTTCTCCCTCCCTAATCTGTGTTTACTTCATACAGTTTGTTTCATTCCTGTTGCTTTCTTCCTCTTTCAGCTAGTGGCTCTGATTTTAGGCATGGTGCCGGGAATAAAGAGATACTGAGCATGTGCAGGGAAGGCTGAGGCAGTGTTTTACTGGATTTTTAACATTATAGGCACTTATTTTAAATTTTTTACGTTACATTTTTGTTGCGGGGGATGCCCAAAATCTGACTTGTATCTTAGTGCAGACTTCTGGTAAAATCGGTGAGTCAATCACACAAGCAGGAAATTAAATTTCTGGGGGATGCTCTGTATACCATCTGAGTACAGAGTGCCTCCAGGTAGCCATATTGCATTGCATTTTACAGAGAATTACAGTG
Source organism: Pelophylax lessonae (assembly GCF_965119305.1). NCBI lineage: Eukaryota > Metazoa > Chordata > Amphibia > Anura > Ranidae > Pelophylax > Pelophylax lessonae. Next base: position 87,938,646 of record NC_138777.1, on the reverse strand, counting down.
CTGCAGGTTAAAAAGGAAAGGTCATTTTTAATAACGTTCAATTATAATATAATTTGTGCAGTATTTGTATATGCTATATTATATATTTCTTTTTAATTTGCCACACAAGTGGAGCTACCTTTTAACACCACCTATATTTGCAAGTTACAAAAACATTACTTTCTAAAAGAGACACCAGGCATCTTACCGAAAAATATATGTGGCAGACATTGTGGCTTATTTCATAAAATCAATATATAAATTGCAGCAATTCTATGCAGCCACCTATTTTTTCTTTCATTTGTCTAATTATTCTAAACTACAGTTGGACTATAAAGCTGGCCATACACTAACTAAAATTTGTTCGGATCAGGAAGGACCGCCCAATTAAGTCTCAGGAGACAAGAGAAAATTGTGTGTCACCAACTCACAACTACCAGAGACTCATTACTATCATAGACAGCAGCTTGTGAAAGACAAAATCTCTTACAGACTGAATAAATCTATTTGACGCTCTATGTTACTGACCTATGAATAACAATATCTAGGTCAGGCAGACCAGTGTTCTTCAGCTCTGGTCTTCAAGGCCCACTAATAGTGTATGTTTTCCAGATCTCTTTACAAAATCCCCAGGGAAATAATTAGTGTGCATGTTTTTTTCATGTGTGAGCAACTACCTAGAAGCCTGCTAAACATTGGGGACAGGTATGAAATTCACGTTGGCTAAAAACAAGTAACTTATCATCTGTAATAAAGAAACACAGTTTTGCTAATTTCATTCAAAATTTTTTTTTTTTTTTGGAGGGGGGGCCTCTCAAAGCACTCCCTTCCAGTTCTGAAAGAAATAAAGGCTAGTGTCAATTCAGGAGAAGGCCACAATCTGCCCCCTTGTTATTGGCACACCACCCTGGCAAGTTGTTAACATTTGGTCACAGTGTGAGTCTGCCTTATTTTTTTTGGAAAATGCTTATTGTTTTAGAAACGTACAGCATTAATCTTATAACATTACAGGAGCATTGCGTAACCATGTGAAACTAGCTTTTCTTCCCTCTTGTCTTGAAGCAGGAGAAAACCTAAAAATAAAAATTTGACCAAAACAATTTTCTTTATTTTTGGATAAAGTAGGTTAGAATTAATACTCCAACCAAGTCTTCATTAACTGTGGTAGGAAGAACTTTACTTATTTTGATACTGATCCGTTGACTGAACTTCCTGGTTGCGCTTTCCTTAGGCCTTATGGGAGAATCTATTAGGGGGTGGTAACAACATAATATGAGAGGAGCAGGGACAGCTGTCAGGTTTTTGTCACTATCTGCATCCCTACTTTGGAGATTTCCCATTTTTTGTCTCGACAGGAAGTAAAGGGAAATCTCCCCAATGAGGGCACAGAGAGCAACAGAGGCTCCATTTTAAATGAAGGAAATACTGTATACAATTATGTTAATTACAGTAGTGTCTTAGATATGATTCTATACAATGATTCATAGTAACTAAAGAAAGCCCTTTAGGAGAGTGAAGAGATGATGAGCACATGCCATGATAACCGAGATGGAACCATCTGTTCAAAATGCAGCAAACAGTTTAAATAAACTGAGTCATGGAAGAAATAACACGTTACATGTAATTATGGCACTTCATGTTAGTTCTTTTTCATTATAATTTAAAGCTAATCTCCAGGTAGTATCCTAATTGCGTACTCATATTGATCCAGCTTGGACCAAGCATGCATATGTCATATCTAAGGGATCGCTGTGGAAGCTGACAGTGGAGTAGTCAATGCTACATTAGTAATCGCCACATCTTCTGGGTTCTGTGCTGAGCCCCTCTGCACAATGACTACAAAAGGTTGCTCGCTCAGCACTGCTGCCATTCACGGAAAGCCTTTTTTCAATAAATACAGTGTATTTTCAAATTGGACAAGGTAGCAATTGTGACACCACTGCCCCTCCATTTCAGGAGGTTTTGGCTGAGAACATAGTCCACTCCCCGAATGTGAACTGCAGAGATTGCTGGATAGTGGTTCTCCAACCAGGATCGAATCCGACTTACTGCCCTTTTAATGTTGCCTGGCTCCTGGTACACCTCGATAATTGATATAGGCCATTGCTATAGATTTGTCTGATTGCACTCTGATTGAGTGTCCTTGCAGAAGGGGGGGGGGGTCCAGTAACAAAGAGCTAGTTTTATTGTTCTGAGCTCCAGGATGTTGAGTGGGTGACCAGGTTCCTTGATTCATGAGAAATTGGAACACTCCTCCCCAGTCTGTGAGGCTGGCATTTGTCATTATCACCTTCCATGAACATGGAAGAAACGACTTCCCCATTTCCAAGGCTGGGATGGAAATCCACCACATTAAGGATTTCCTTGCTTGACTAAAGAGAAGCGCAGGAAGATCAAGAGAGGGAGTGTGTTTATTCCAGGCCAACAGAATGTTGTGTTGTTGAGAATGGAATGTAACGGCCTACAATGAAACTAATACGCAATAGAAGACAAAGGGCGCCAGGTCAGTGGAGGAAGTAATAAAACCACATTTATTATTCGCACACTTACATTAAGATTATTTCAGTTCGGTGTGGTGACAGGCAGATCATCCTCATGAATTAAATCTCCAGATGATGGTGTGGGCTAGAGGGTATCACAAAGGCCACGGATGCCAGCGCAGGCACTACTGAATACAAGGTACCAATTGCAGCAGCAGGGAGATGTATATTCATATGGCACTGACTGCTGCCGTGCCTCCCCAGAAGCATCGGCAACTAGATGCTAGTAACCGGAAATTGTGTCACACCCAGATGCCGGATCCTCCACGGATACCGGCGAGGATCCTCTATGCTCATAGTCGGAGGAAGGAGGTTGAGTCTCGGAAACTATGTTGCGGCCCGCCCTCTCCATTGCTGTTGCTTTTTGTCCCTTACCGGTATCCGTGGAGGATCCGGCATCTGGGGGTGACGCAATTTCCGGTTACCAGCATCCAGCTGCCGAGGAGGTATGGCAGCAGTCAGTGCCATTTGAATATACATCTCCCTGCTGCTGCAATTGGGACCTTGTATTCAGCAGTGCCTGCGCTGGCATCCACTGCCTTTGTGGCACCCTCCAGCCCACACTATCATCTGGAGATTTTATTCATGACTATGATCTGCCTGTGACCACACCGACCTGTGTTATTCTCAATGTAAGTGTGTGAATAATAAATGTGTTTTTATCACTTCCTCCACTGACCTGGCGCCCTTTGACTTCTATTGCATATTTGTTCCGGAGGGATCCCATACCTCTCATAGGAGCTGCCAGTCATTTTCATCTTCCCTTTGGACACATTCTGACAGTGCCTTTGGCCATCACATCAACAGAAACTTTCCTCCAGCCCCCCCCCCCCCATTTGCCTTGGATGTATGCCATCTTAGGCTCTAGATATTAATGTTTATGTTTTAATGGTTTTTATTTATGTACCAATCATTTGTTTCTTGTTATCCTTTTTTTTCAATAAATGTATTAATATTTGTATGGACCAGTGAGCGCTGATCCACCGACTTCGGCCGGTGTTGCTTTGTTTTTACAATGAAACTAACACAAGGCCCATGACCTTAATGAAAAATCTCACAGAGGATTGTCTTTTTGCTCATGAGGCCCCATTTACAGTTAACGTAGCGGGAATTGCATTTCGGCTCATGATTTTGAGTGGCTGATTTTTAAGTGATTCTGCCTGTTATGCAATTGGCAGCTAATTCAATTCAATGGACGGCCCTATGTGTATACGTCACCCAAAAGAAGCTCCTGCTCTTTTTTGGATGATAAGATTTTTAAAGTCATTTTTTGCCGCCATTGCAGTATGATTTTAATGCATGCCAATTACAGCAAAAGAGCATTGTGTTTGGGATGCCATTTAGAATGAATGACACCAAAAAAACCCCCCACTCTTTTTTTTTTTTAAGGATTGCCATGTGATTTGGAATCCCTAAATGTGAATGGGGCCTAAGTTTCAAGCATGGGATCATAAAGGATAAGTTCACATTTTGTAGCATCCTACATTTTACCCCTGTATTTAGGGTGTAACATGTTACTTTGGAGCAGTTCCTCACACTCCCCTCCCCCCTCATCCCTCCCCACGACAGCAGGTGAAGGTTCCTCTCCCAGCACCCGCTGTCACATTTTAAAAAACAGCAGATCTGTGTTCCACCCACACAACTGCATCATTCACTCACAGAGATCTGTGAATCAACTAACAAGTCCCAATCTGCCACCGCAGCAGATAAATTGTAGTTTTCTATGTACTTGATGAAGAGTGCCCCACTTCATTGATCATGGGTGCAATGCTTTGTAGGCTGCAGTGTAAAAAATATAATAAATGCACCTTTTAAAAGGTGAACTTAGCCTTTAAAGGGGTAACTTTGACAAGGACAATCTTTGCCTGGGCAGTGTCTAGCATTCTAGATGTGGGGAAGACTGGAGAGCAGACTTTTGATGGCTGATTATCCAGCTGAAGGCCTGACAAATCTGCATATTCATTTGGATGTCTGCAAATAGTTTTGATAGTGATTAATCCTTTAGAAGAAGGTTGCCTAGGTACCCTATAACCTGAATGCCCCGAGTTCTTAGGAAGGTGAATAGGAGTGTAAAATACTCTGGGCGCCTAGGATAGGCTGAATAGCAGTGTGACAAATTGAAAGCGTTTGTCGCCCACTGCGAAGCACCGTTTTCTCCTTGTCTTGGAGAGGCAGAGGCTGATTCCCTGTGAAAATTTGGAACATGAAGGGACATGTTTAGAAGTTTTGGGTCCAGAATAGGACAGATACACCTATTAGGCTTTGGTACAGTGAACAGGTTTGAATAGAATCCTTTGAACATGTCCTCTAGAGAGACCAGAACAACCATTCCCTGGGAAAGGAGATTCCTCAGGGCAGTCTGCAAATCTGATTGCCCATTGCCCAACAGTCCACTTTTTAGTGAATTCTTTTTCCACTGCATATGGCTAAGTGATGATTTTTGAAGGATTGAAAACCTTTTTAAGGAGTATTCCAGTCATCATAAATTACCCATTCTATTTGTTCATGAATGGGCAATGTCCTCTTAGACTTTGAAGGTCTTAGTAGTCAAAGGGGAATGGCAAGACAGAGGAGATTTAAGTGAAAATATACCGGAGCATTTGCGCACAGCAGAAGGGAGCATGTCTATATTGGCAGCGCACTTTTGTGTGAAGCCAGGGTATCAGGTGTATAAGAGCCTGGGGTGAGAAATCTTCTACAGCCTCCACTTGCACCAATCTAGGTCTACTTTTATTTTCATATACTGTATTTCTTTTTCTTTTACAGCAGGTAGATTCACTTCTGACTCAGACAAGGTGGGGATGAAGAAGGAGTCTGGCACTTTTGAGTTCTATACAGGGATGACTGTATTATAGGTCATTAACTGTCAGAAAAAGTCTGGCGTGATTGCAGAGAAATCTGCCTTAATAAGAAAAGCTATTGTTGTGAGCATGAGCTAGAGCTAGATTCGGATGCCAAGGCCAGTGTTAAAACAGCGTCTGCTCCAGTGCAAGGGAAGAGGTTTGAGTGTGTTGCAAACAGAGCGAGTGTTTGCCTGAAATTTTTAGCTGCAGTTCCCATGCACCTGATTACCTGAGCCCTATTCCCTGTGGGGTACTCATGGAGTAAGTTCCCGAAAATGTTGTAGTTACATTCATAGAAAAATACACAGTGGCCCAGGTTTTGCCCGTTCTATACTGAAGTCCTCATGACAAAAGGGCAGGATGAAGTCCCTGAGAACTTTTTTAAGGGTCCTGGGCAGAAGTGGTGGTGAAGGAGCGACTGTGGTGTATATTAAAATAAGCAAAATATACCTTTGCATTGATTGCTGTGGGGGATTGTTTCAGGATAGAGAATGGGGAATAAACACAGCGAGTGATCTGTACTGATCACTCATGTCCATTCATAACTTAATCACAGTAAACTGTGTTTAACAGTTGTGTGAACAGCACAGAGAACTTCCAATTCATTCACTGTCCTGTGCAGCTGAGGCTGCAGAAAAAGGGACTGAGGAATCTCTGTCCCTTTCGCTGTCCTAAAAGTGAGACATCAGGGGTCTGTTTAGACCCCTGGTATTTCACCAAAGCCCCCGAACAGGGCTCCTAAAATTGAAGACAAAAAATAATAAAAAAAAACAATATTGCAAAATAATAAATACAATATTAATAAAATAATAATAAAAAATTGTAAAAATAATAAAAACATAAAATAGAAATAAAAAACAATTGACACCGTCCACTTCCCTACTGACACCAACCTCTGCCTTACTGAAAAAGTCCACTGCCCTACTGACTGACACCATCTACTTCCCTACTGACACATCCACTGCTCTACTGACACTATCCACTGTCCTACTGACACTGTCCACTGCCCTAATGACACGTCTACTGCTCTACTGACACTACCCACTACCCTTTGAACACGGTCCACTGCTCTACTGATACTGTTCACTGCACTACTGACACTGTCGACATACCACCCACTACCCTCCTGACATCGCCCACTGCTCTACTGATACCGTCCACTGCCCTACTGACAGTGTCCACAATTGGTCCACTGCCCTATTCAAACTGTCTACTCCTCTAATGACTGATACTATCCACTTTTTAGGTAGGCTAAGTTCATATTTTTACAGTGACATTTGTTTTATTCATCTAAGCATATTTTATGGGTACAAGAATGCTTTTGTCTTATTTAACCACGCCCCTTTAAGTCCCTCTCACTGCTACACAGTTTGGCCACACCCACGGTTCACCAAAGCGTGCATACTACTCTCTTTGGGGGCAACCAAAGCTGTCCCAGGTCTTTTACAATACAATAGTGTATACTACAAAATAAATTGTCAATGCCCGCTTAAGTGTTCGGGTTTGGCTTGAAGAAAGGGGGCCACCCTAGCCAACCATGCCAGAAGAAAGCAAATTTATTTTAATCTTTATCTTGGCAGCAGATTAGGAGAGGCGCAGCAACTACAAAAGATGAGAGCCTAGAAGTGGGTCTTTAATAATTCACTTTCCTGGCGGTGCCCCTTCAATCCAAACCAGACATGGGGCTTGAAAAAACTTCATTCAAACCTCTGTGACAGATTAGGAGTGTCGCCTTTGATAAGCCAACCATAACTGTAGAATGTAATGGACCAGGAAGAAAAAAAGAGTGCACAGAAGCAGACCTGATTAAAGACCCGCTTCCTGGCTCACAAATCCGCTATGGAAGTGAGGCTTGAAATCACCTCACTGAAACCTCATCTATGCAGTGATTATGTAAGCCTTCACGCTACATGTGCAGCAAATCACTATTACAATTGAAATGTATAATTTGAAATAACTAATATACATTATTATTATTATCATCTTATGGCTTATTTATTTTTACACTTGAACTTCTCTCTCTGGGCAGGGGACTGGGGGTGCGTGGATTGAGAACTTCTCTCTTAGATGAAGGGGTGGGGGGGTACAAGCTGAGTCTTTGGTGAAAGAATGTCTAGCTTCACCACTGAAACTAGGCACCATCCAATAAAAAGTCAATAAGAAGGCTGACTTATAAGTTTCCATTATGTATAAACTACTATCATTAGAAGATAAAATTACTTTAAATACATCCTAATTCTCTTCCTAGCCCACCAGTGGAAGATACAGCCTGCTTTATTTTGTCTGTCATTCTGCACAATGAAAGAAACAGAACAGCAAAGCATTCAGCATTAATCTTCTATCAGAGCAGGTGCCCTGCAGTGGATCATGCCAACATGACCTGGCAAAATTCAGCTGGCTGAACAAGAAACAAGTGCATGTGTCTGTTACATTTTGGCAGTACAATTAAGAAAATGCACTCTGCTTTGTGTCTATAGTAGAGATTGTAAATGTATACTATTCTAACAGAAATGTGTCCATGAAAGTATATTAAAACCTATTACAATATAAGTATCGAAGAAGTAACAGCTATCCTACCTTTAAATGCCATCTTTTTAAAATTTGCATGTAGATACCATTGGCTGTCCACCAAGGCCAAGAACTATTACCTTTCTTTGCTAAGCACTCCCCCTAAGGTAGTTAAATACACATTTTGCTTCAATGTGATTGCAGCTTATCGTATGAGACATAAAGGGTTTGACATTGCTGACCTTTTGAAAATGCTAGTTGATTGGCAGGTATGCGGACCTACTTCCTTCAGTTCTTTCACTGACCAGAGACAAGCATGCACAGTAATAAAGCCATAGAAAAGTCACAAATGCTTATCAGCATTCATGACTTGGATCAATGACTTTAAAAGTGATTCTAAAGCCTAAGTTTTTTTTTATTTACATAAAATACAAAAAGAAGTTACACTTACCTGCTCTGTGCAAGGAGCTGGCAGTGTCCTGCTCCTTTCTCCCCTGAATGCCCCCTCAGCAAGCGCAGTGCTAAAGAGGCACCCATACAGGTGCACTCCTGAGCCGGGCTGTGTGCGTACATAGTCACACACAGTACAGCCTGGCCATGCCATCCCCTCCCTCCATGCAGGATTTGACTGACAGCAGTAGAAGCTAATAGCTCCCTCTGCTCTCAGTGTGTCCTATGAGAGCAGAGAGAGGGAGCAGCACTGAATTAGTGGGGAAGTCAGGTAAGTGTTGGGGGGGGGGCACAACAATTAGCGTGCATTTTTTTACCTTAATGCGGGCAATACATTAAGGTAGAAAAAAAAACAATTCGACTTTATAACCCCTTTAAAGTGGTTCTAAAGGCTCAAGTATTTTTACCTTCATGCGTTCTTTACATAAAGGCAAAAAACCTTTACTGTGCAGCAGCCCCCGCTAATACCTACCTGAGCTCCATCCCTAACCAGCGATATGCACTAGAGCATTGGCTCTCCGGAGACTCTCCCTCTTTATTGGCTGTCAATCGCAGCCAGTGAGCCCATGAGGAGAGAGAGAGAGAGCTGTGTGTGTGAATTGACACACAGAGCAGCGGCTCAGGAGCAAGTCTGCTTGGGTGCCCTCAATGCAAGCTGATTGCTCTGGGGGCATTTGGCAGAAGAGAGGGGCCAGAAGCGCCAGCTGGGGTACCTGAAAGAGGAGGATCAGGGCTGTTCTGTGTAAAACCGCTGCACAGAGCAGGTAAGTATAACATGTTTGTTTTTTTAAATCATGCCTTAAATATAACTTTAAAGAGGAGCTCCAGTCTGTAAAAAAACATTAAAAGTCAGCAGCTACAAATTCTGTAGCTGTTGACTATTATTATAAGGACACTTACCTGTCCAGGGATCCCACAAAGTTGACACCACGAACCGATTTGTCAATCAGCTTTGGGTGCAGGCGTCAGCATTGTTAGTAAGGGAAACCAGCTGTGAAGCCTTTAGGCTTTACTGCTGGTCTCCTACTGCACATGCCCAAGTTGCACTGGGCTTCATGAATAGCCCCACCATCTTCTGGGACCGGTGTGTGTCCCAGAAAAAGGAGGGGCCGGAAATGTTGTAGATCGCTGATCCTTCTCGATAGTGGGAGCGGGTACTTATCAAAACCATTTACCCACTTCCCCCAAAAAAGTGCCAGATGTGGTAGTGGAAGGGGGGAGGGTGCAAACAAGCGGAGCTTCCCCTTTTGGGTGGAGCTCTGCTTTACATACTAAAGCAAGTGGGTCAGGATGACAGCCAAGCAAATAACCATATCAGAAGGGGACGTTAGTAATGGCTCCCTCTATGATTTTCTACATTCTTTAATACTGCTTTCCTAAGACAAAAAGGCAGGTAGACTGCTTTACCTGTTGAAATAAGCATAAAAAGCTGGAATGTAAAATTGATAGAAATTAAACTCTAAACAAGCAGCTAAATACATATACAGAAACGTTTTACATGCCAAGTGATTAGTATTTCCAAGCAGTCTATTATGGGAGCTGCCAGGGAGCACAGCCAGATCCCAGACCTCCGCTGCAGCAGAACACTTGCCATAACACACTCCAGGCTGCTGATTGGAAATTAAGGGAGCAGCATGGTCATCCTTCTGTTTATGCTGTTCTTTCCTTGTCAGAATCTTCCCAACTGCAATATACACATGCAGTTTGGCATTCCAAATGGGTCCCGGTTTGACTGCTGCTGTACAAATTATTATAGGGGCTTATCCTTAAGGTAATTACACTAGATAAAAATACATCCGATTTCAAGATTTTTTAATGAATACATAACTTTATTACTTGGTGTTTTCTTGTATATCTGCCAGGAAATTACCATTGATATCTAGTCACCAAGTGGGAATTAAGACCACTATAAAATAGAAACGCAAAATTGTGATTCTATCATGTATTTTCGCTAATAGGAATATTATATTACATTTTTGTTTGTGGCCTTCCCTACCCTAGAGGCAAAAGTCACATCTTACATATATATACTTGTACTTGGACTTGTATACACATGCTTTAGCTTGTATTAGAGCAAAGCAAAATAGAGCGAACCTGTGCTTGGTGCAATGTGCGCACACACACAAGAACAAATTCAACTGCCTGCTCTATCAGCTGCACATAGTGGGGTTTATTTACTAAAGCTGAAGAGTGCAAAATCAGGCTCACTTCTGCATAGAAACCAATCAGCTTCCAAGTTTTATTGCAAAACTTAATTGAAATAGCGGAGGTTAGTATCTATTTGGCTAGCATGCACAGCTGCATCAGATTCTGAGTGCACCAGTTTTAGTAAATCTAAATAATTCAGTCCCTGATGCTCAGTTTTGCCTCCAGGACAAAGGAAAGAAGCCATGTGTAAGCTAAGTAAGTAAGTGTGGGAGGAAGGGGTCAGCTACATTACCCCATACACAAAAGTATTGGATATTTTTCTTTATAAAAAGCAGAGCAGTAAAGGAGTGAGGAGAAGGTGAGAATTTTGTTTGGGGCCACCATTAACCACTTGACGACCGCCCACCGCAGATTTACTGCGGCAGGTGGCGGCTCCTGGGCAAACCGACGTAGCACTACGTCGCTCGTTCAGGAGACTCTAGGGGGCTCCCGCCAGCCGCCGGTGGCACGCCCCCGCCCCCTCTCGGCAGCTGGGGAGTTGGCGCGTGTGACATGCGGCTCCGATGGTCGCAGGCCACTCGCGATCTCCCCCCGCTGACAGAGAAGGACGGACGGCTGATGTAAACACAGCCATCTGTCCTTCTCCCTGAAGTGATCACAGAGGCTATGTGATCCTGCTATATAGGATCACATGTCTCTGTGATGATCTCACAAGCCACGCCCCTCCACAGTTAGAATCACTCCCCTAGGCTTACATTTAACCCCTTGATCACTAATAGTTTTAACCCCTTCGCATGCATTATGAAAACAAGAGATCTGAAGAGCACGGGTGCCATTCAGAGAACGCTTTGCAATTTCTGAATAAATGTAAGACCTTCCCTGATTGGACAAAGGTGGAGAGCTAGACAGTACCACCCCTTCACCTTGTCCAATTAGAAAACACTTTGCATTCATTCAGAAAACGCAAAGCATTCTCTGAATGGTGCCTGTGCCAAACAGCCTGACTCCTGTGTTCACAATGCAGGAGAACAACCGCACGTCGGATGCAAGTTGGAATCACTGAAATAACAGTGTGTACTTCAATGATTTCCATCAGCATCAAGCTGGACCAATGTAACTATGTATAACATGTTGATGCCTGGAATTATTCTTTAAGCTTCAAGAAGTGATGACGATTCCTAAAAGCCTACTAGGGCTCTTTAAAAGTGTGTTTAAAGTGGCAGTTAGCAATTCCATTATTAACCCATTGCTTTGCCTGCTTGTAGCTGGCAAATAGAGCATCCCAATATCAGGAGCTAAAATCTACTTTAATGACTCCAAGAAACTTGTTTGGAGTTTGCTAAATGCTATGCAAAGTTTACTGATCACATTGCTCTTACAGTTGAAGCCCATGTAGACATGGTCTCATGTCATTATCAATCAATAAAGCAGACCTATTCAGGAAAAAGCTAAGCTATTGTACTTCTGCTAAACCAAGCTGTAAAATGTTTATCTTTTCTGGCACCTTCCACTAGATGGTCATATGATCAGCACTGGTACATTTGTCATATGTTTGTTTGTCCTATAATATAGAACATCTTCACATTCCTGTGTCAGTAGTTATAAAATATGTAGCATGCCACTGCACAAGTAAATTCATGACCTCTGTCTGTAGTGTAAGAACAAAATATTTCCTGTGAAAAAAAAAACATATCTCACAATTCCTGGGTCTCTTATCCTAGTGCTCTACAGATGAGAGCTACACAGTAGTCAGTTCCGAAGCAGCCACAAACAGGCAGAGCAACGAAGGCAAATCACTTCCACATTTCTAATGGCGAATCAGATTGGATGCTGTGTGACCCAGAACAAGAAATTGCCTGTCCCTTTAGTGAATAGAGACAAGCTAAATGAATGAATGCATGGATATACAGTAGGGGTATTAGTCAGACATGACAATGCAAACTGCAGCCACAACATGTGAGCCCATTATTACAAGGTAAGACAAACAAATGGCACCATTATTTGCAGTAGCTTTAGGTTCCTAAGCATTGCCTGAATGCTTGGCCTCTCATTACAGGCACCCCCCCCAGAACAGGGACCCCAGTACAGAGAGCCCTCTGTACAGATATCCTCAAGTACAGACCCCCCCCCCCCAATGCCGACTCCTTACCGTACAGCCCCCCTTGGTATAGACACAGTCAGTACCGACTTCCCTCAGTACAGCACAGCATAACCTCAGTACAGACATCACCTTCTAAGTACAGACACAACCTGAACAAAGCCCTAGTAGAGACTCCCCCTTTACAGACCCCTTATAATACAGACAGCCCTCAGCACAGCCCCCCCCCCCCCAGTGCAGGCACCCCTCTGTACACTCCCCCCCAGTACAGACACCTTCAGTACAGACTCCACCCAGTACCCCCCCTCAGAGAGACCCCCATCAGTACAGACACCCCCATGCAGACCCTCCTCAGTACAGATACCTCCCAGTGCAGTCACCCCATCAGTACAGACCCCACAACTACATACATTCCCAATTCCATACCCCTGTCAGTACACACCCCCCACCACAGACTTCCACCCAGTACAGGCACCCCCAGTAAATAAATCCCCTGGTATAGATCTCCCTCAGTACAGACACCCCAAGAGAAGACTCCCCATACATCAGTAAAGACCCTCCTCAGTACAGATCCTCCCAGTGCAGCAGAACAGATTATCCCAGTACAGCCATCCCCAGTGCAAGCTACCTTTCAGTCTAGAAATCCCCTGTGTACATACCCCAGTGCAGACACCAAATGTACACCCTCCTCAATACAGACACTTTCAGTACAGACTTCACCTAGTAAAGACCTTACTCGGTACAGACACCCCCAGTGCAGATCCTCCTCAGTACAGACCCTCCACCAATATAGACTCCCCCGGTACAGATGCCCTTAGTACAGACTTCATCAGTACAAACCATGCTCATTACAGAGACTCCATCCAGTACAGACGCCCCAGTGCAGACCCTCTTATTGTGCAGATATCTTTACAAGATGCCTCCCCTAGCTCTGAAGCACCACTGTGGACAGGCAAAAGTGGCACTGCAGTGCCTATGTTGCTAGCACTACAGAGCCTCTTCTATCTGTCTGTCTGACAGTGACAGTTGCAAGGAGAAGCAAAAAAAAAAAACTGTTGGCTGGCACCCACAAAGTGCAGGAACCCAAAGTTCTCTATTACTCTTGCTACCTGTGCCAACCTGATAAAATGAACAAAAAAAGATGTTATCCCTAAAAACCCAAGCAGATCAACCAAAGTGCCCTATGTATGTGTACTTACATCAAACCCATGCATGATATAAGTCGGAAAAACTTTTACCAGACTGTCAGAACTAAAATTAAGTGTTACAACAATTTGCTCTTCAAGAATCAAGAGCAGCAGTAGAGATCTATAACAACCTAGGTCAGAGATTTGATTTACTATAGTCAAATAGAATGTGCACTTTGCTAGCTTCACTCTATAAAGAATACCCAATCAACTGCAAATGAAATTAAAAAATGAATACATTTTGTTTTCACATGATTGGATGATGGAAATCAGCAGAGCTTTACTGAATTTACTAAGCTCTGGGGAAAATGAGTGCAACTGCACCTGAAGAGTGCAGCTGTGCTTGACAAGTGCAAAGTCTATTTGCCTTTAGTAAATCCACCCTCTGTTCCTCAGTTTTAGCAAAAGAGCCACAGATTACAATTGCTCTGAAGTGATTGTAGCCATATTAGTGCACGTGTGAAAGAAGCAATTACTGTACTGTCTGTGATACTTTTGTTATTTGCACTAACATACAATTTTTCAGGACAGGCATTCTGGGTTTGTCCCCTTCATCAAGGTCAAGGTCCAAGTCACTATGGCTGTAGAATCTTTGTACAGTAACATCCCTCACAAGGATTGGTTGGCTGCATGTCACAGATTCTTATCATCCTCACCAAACCACAAATACACTGCTGAGGATGTTAAACAGCTCATCAAATTCATTCTTGCACACAACTACTTCAATTTCAACAATTACATCTATCTCCAGTGTATAGGTACTTCTATGGGAAGTAAAAGTCACCCCAGTATGCAAACTTATTTATGGCTGACCTGGAGGACAAATTCTTGAACAGCATACAGCAAAAGCCATACAAATATTATCGCTATATTGATAATATTTTCATCATATGGACAGAAGGTGAAGAAAATCTAAAATTGTTTTACTCATTGATCAACACTTTTAACCCATCTATCAAACTAAAAATGGATTATTCTAACACACATGTCAACTTCCTTTATGGATGTTGGTTATCCTGAGGTCAGAAATGTTGCCCAGCTGTGACAAAGAACCACTCCACAGGGAAAACCTGCTTCACGAGGTGCAGTGGTACCATTTGCACAAGGGGAACTAATTCTTGTGATAAAGATACACTTGCCATCGCAAAGCAACCCACATTCTGCTTGACAGTCATAGTAGTAAAACCAAACAAATAATGCTAGGGATAAGACTCCGAAAACTATTCCCCAAGAAATTGGAAAGGAAAAAAAGCCAGAGGTAATGAACAGTAAGATTAAAGTTCACAGCAGGCAGCCATGAGGTAGTCTGTAACAAGGCTGGCCAATGCTTCCTCCACCGAAAGTACTTGGAGATTTACGCTGGCCATACACTAAACGGAAATTTTAATTCGTTTTCGAAAAAACCAACACTATGCTGTGAAAGCAAACAATTTTGCCATCATGCAATGACCACATTTTGATTGCTAAATTGTTCAATGGACAAAAATGAATCAATTTTTAGTTTGTTTTGTCATGTATGCTTAGTGCAAACAGTTTGAGTGAGAAATGCATTGAGCTTTCAATTTATCATTCATTCACTTTTTTGGCTCTGAAAAGTTAAAACTGATTTTCGATTTGTGCCCATTAACTGGACGAAAAACCAACGAACGGTCCAAATGACAGATTTTCTAACATTTTTTCGGCTAGTGTATGGCTAGCATTAGAGACTAAGCGCTGGGGGGAACATCCAAGGAGGCTAAGCAACAAATAATCTGTAAATCTGCCAAAGAACGTGAAAACAGCAGGCATGCACAGAATAGCTCTGCTCAAGTCTGTGAGGTCATTGAGCCCAGGAAAATGCTGGGAAGATGCAACAAAGCAGCAGCACCTGCAGCACATTAACCGGTTGCCGACTGCGCACAGTATATTTACTGCGGCAGTCAGCCCCGGCCAGGCAGAGTGACGTAGATCTAAGTCACTCGCCTGTCACTGCTATTAGAGCCAATAGTGGGCGAGCGCGCGCCTGCTGAGGCGCACGCCCGCCTCGGCTCGATCGTCGATACAGCGGGAGAAAGGCAGAGCGGCTTATGTAAACAAGCCACCTGTCATTCTCCCCTGTGTAAAAATGAAGATCAGACGGTTCTACTATGTAAACAAACGGTTCTACTATGTAGAACCATTGATCTTTGTTTTTACACCAATAGCATTGTCCCACTACAGTTAGAATCACGCCCCTAGGACACACTTAACCCTCCCTGTCCAATACAGTTAACCCCTTCCCTGCCAGTGTCATTTTTGCAGTAACAGTGCATATTTATAGCACTGATTACTGCAGTAATGTCACTGGTACCCCCAAAAGTGTCAAAAATGTCAGTCAAGGGTCCGATCTGTCTGCCGCAATGTCGCAGTACCGCAAAAAAATCGCAGATCGCCGCCATTACTCGTTAAAAAAAAAAACACCAAAAATGACAAAAATCTTTCCCTTTGTTAGTAAACGCGATAACTTTTGCGCAAACCAATCAAAATACGATTTTTGCGATTTTTTTTACCAAACATATGTAGCATAAAACAATTTGGCCGAAAATGTTAAAAAATTTTGATTTTTACATTTTTTTGGGGGGGAATTTCATATAAAAAAAAGTGAAAAATATTGTTATTTTTGCAAAAATTACGCTATTTTTTTGTTTATAGCGCATGATCAAAAAATCGCACAGGTGATCAAATACCACCAAAAGAAAGCTCTGTTTGTGGGAAAAAAAGGATGTGAAATTCGTTTAGGTACAGCGTCGCACGACCGTGCAATTGTCCGTTAAAGTCACGCAGTAAAAAATTGCAAAAAAAAATCCTGGTCAGGAAGGGGGTAAAATCTTCCGGGGCTTAAGTGGTTAAAACAATGCTTAGCTGTCGCATATAACACACCAAAGGCCCTTGGATTATCAAAAGGAAGATTAAATCTATACATGTTTTCTTGGCCAACCACTGCATCTACGGTCCTCAACATTGTCTGATCAATGGTATGCACAATGCTGAGAAATACAGGCAGATATTTATCCATCATGTCATACCATCAGGGGCAATGTCATTAAGAACTATCTTCAGCGTAAAAGAGAACAAGGAGTCTTAGAAGCGAGTGTTTAGCCCATGGGTGTCCAACCCTTTGGATTCTCTGGGCCACATTGAGCGTAGAGAAATTTTCTCGGGCCGCATAAAAAAAAAAATACTATAAATAAGGTATATAAGTAATAAAATGCTGCAGCGCTCTTCCCGCGCCACCATGCCCCCTTCCCCGCACTAATTTAACACAACTAGAGGATGATCAAATGAAATGGAATCAGTATAAAGAGGTTCACTTCTTCTGAGAGATATTAAAGGAACACTCTAACCCAGTGGCGGCCCGTGCATAGGGGGCGCCAGGGTGCCGCCCCCCTACCCCTAAAAAAAAGAAAAAAAAAAAAAGAAAAAAAAAAATGACAAAGCGAACAAATAAAGTTTTACAAAAAAAAAAATGGGTTCGCCGGCCTTTGTAATGGAAGTGGTGGCTAGGGGGGGGGGGGTGGGGTTACGTCCCAGAAGAGGCGCCGATCGGCAGCCTTCTGGGGGCGTAACCCGATCGCAAGTCCTTGCGATTGTACACCCCCACTTTCGGATATCCTGGCTGTGATTGGTCCAGTCTCCAGCCTGGACCAATCATCATCCAGGACATCCGATCCCTGTTGTCACAATGGGGGCGGTGACGGTGAGTGACTGACGCACGCACCGCTTGGAGGACGAGGGAGAAGCCGTTCTCCTTTCCGCCGCTGCCGCCGCAGAGAGGACGGACTGGATCGAGGAGGGAAGAACCCGCCGCCGCCGCCAGGTAAGTGCATTAAATTGAAGGGAGCACGCACGCTGCACTCTGCATTGATTGGGGGACAATGCTGTGGGCACTCTGCATTTATTGGGGTACATTGCTGTGGCACTCTGCATTTATTGGGGTACATTGCTGTGGCACTCTGCATTTATTGGGGTACAATGCTGTGGGCACTCTGCATTTATTGGGGTACAATGCTGTGGGCACTCTGCATTGATTGGGGGACAATGCTGTGGGCACTCTGCATTTATTGGGGGACAATGCTGTGGGCACTCTGCATTTATTGGGGTACAATGCTGTGGGCACTCTGCATTTATTGGGGGACAATGCTGTGGGCACTCTGCATTTATTGGGGGACAATGCTGTGGGCACTCTGCATTGATTGGGGGACAATGCTGTGGGCACTCTGCATTTATTGGGGGACAATGCTGTGGGCACTCTGCATTTATTGGGGGACAATGCTGTGAGAACTCTGCATTGATTGGGGGACAATGCTGTGGGCACTCTGCATTTATTGGGGTACAATGCTGTGGGCATTCTGCATTTATTGGGGTACAATGCTGTGGCGCTCTGCATTTATTGGGATACAATGCTGTGGCACTCTGCAATCATTGGGGTACAATGCTGTGGGCAGTCTGCATTTATTGGGGTACAATGCTGTGGGCACTCTGCATTTATTGGGGTACAATGCTGTGGCGCTCTGCAATCATTGGGGTACAATGCTGTGGCACTCTGCAATCATTGGGGTACAATTCTGTGGCACTCTGCAATCATTGGGGTACAATTCTGTGGTGCTCTGCATTTATTGGGGTACAATGCTGAGGCGCTCTGTATTTATTGGGGTACAATGCTGTGGCGCTCTGCATTTATTGGGGTACAATGCTGTGGGCACTCTGCATTTATTGGGGTACAATGCTGTGGGCACTCTACAATCATTGGGGTACAATGCTGTGGGCACTCTGCATTTATTGGGGTACAATGCTGTGGGCACTCTGCAATCATTGGGGTACAATGCTGTGGCACTCTGCAATCATTGGGGTACAATTCTGTGGCACTCTGCAATCATTGGGGTACAATGCTGTGGCACTCTGCAATCATTGGGGTACAATTCTGTGGCACTCTGTAATCATTGGGGTACAATTCTGTGGCACTCTGCAATCATTGGGGTACAATGCTGTGGGCACTCTGCAATCATTGGGGTACAATGCTGTGGGCACTCTGCAATCATTGGGGTACAATGCTGTGGGCACTCTGCATTTATTGGGGTACAATGCTGTGGGCACTCTGCAATCATTGGGGTACAATTCTGTGGCACTCTGCAATCATTGGGGTACAATGCTGTGGGCACTCTGCAATCATTGGGGACAATGCTGTGGCGCTCTGCAGTGATTGGGGACAATGCTGTGGCGCTCTGAATTGAAAGGGGCATGCACGCTGAACTCTGCATTGTGGGGGCACAGCACAGTGTTCATTGCATTGAAGGGGGCACAGCACAGTGTTCATTGCATTGAAGGGGGCACAGCACAGTGTTCATTGCATTGAAGGGGGCACAGCACAGTGTTCATTGCATTGAAGGGGGCACAGCTTCAAAGTCACGCAATTTTTTTTACTGCGTTTTTTGGCGCGAAGCAATACCTATTACATTTTTCTTTTTGCGCCCCCCCAAAAATTTTGAGCACCAGCCGCCACTGCTCTAACCACCATGACCACTTTAGTGATTTGAAGTGGTCATGGTGGTAGGAGTCAGAAACACTGCACATGCTGGGATATTTACAGTTATGTGCTGGGGGCTAGTTGCACCCCTAGCACATATGACGTAGGTAGCCAGAAAATGTCATGTCCTTATTTATACATGTTTGAACAAGGACATGACATATTATGACAAAACACAACTAGTTATTAAAAAGCACATTGCAACAATTTACACACGCTACTGCACATACCTTTTCCACTTACTTTGCAGACTGCTGGCGGGTACTGCTGGTACAGTTACTGCTGGCAGGTACTGCTGGCAGTTACTGCTGGGGGTTACTGCTGGCGGGTAATGCTGGCCGTTACTGCTGGCGGTTACTGCTGGTGGGCAACGCTGGTGGGTAGTGCTGGCTAGTAGTGTTGCTGGGTAATGCTGGTGGTTACTGCGGGTAATGCTGGTGGTTACTGCTGGTGGGTAGTGCTGGCTGGTAGTATTGGTGGGTAATTCTGGCGGTTACTGCTGGTGGGTAATGCTGGTTGTTACTGCTGGTGGGTAATGCTGGCGGGTACTGCTGGCAGGTAATGCTGGTTATGTGGGTACTGCTGGTCATGACATCGGGTACTGCTGGAGGAAGCAGCGGCTGCAGTGGAGAGCAGAGCCGCTGCTTCCTGTATGGCTCCTGTCACAGGCAGAGTGCATTTCATATCACTCCGCCTGTGACAGAGCCGGAACTATACTGGAAGCAGCAGCTCTGTTACTGACTGCAGACATCCTAAGTCTCTCGCAGCAGCCGGGAGATCGTACGGCACTTGCGGATGTCCGTGAGCCGCCGGCCAAAGGCGGGAGACTGTCTGGAGCTCCCCAGCCGGTGGGCCGCATTGTTTGTGGTTCCGGGCTGTGGGTTGGACATGCCTGGTTTAGCCCCAAAAGAGCCCTGATCTCAATGTCATGGAGTCTGTATGGGATTATATAAATAGACAGAAGGAGCAGCCTGAGTCCACATAAGATCTGTGGTTAGGTTTGCAAGATGTTTGGAACAACCTAATTGCCGAGTTCCTGATGCTGTTTTGAAGGCAAAGGGTGGTCATACCAAATATTGATTTGGGTTTCTCTTCTGTTCATTTACTTTCCATTTTATTAATCGATAAAAATAATCTAATAACACTTCTATTTCTGAAAGCATTCTTAATGTTCAGCATTTTTTCACACCTGCCTAAACATTTGCACAGTACTGTATATTAATACATGTTTACAGAACTGCACTTCTAAAACAGTTTAAGCACATTTGTGCATTCATAGACATTTGCTAAAAAATTGTTCCAGATGTCCACTAGCTGCATTCCCATTTCAATCAAACTTTACTATTAATTCAATAAATAAAACATTTTCTGCAATCAGAAATCTTTAGGGAATCTAAAGCCGAGGTAGAGCAATCACTTGCATTACAATCTAAAGAAAACATCACTTTTGTACTTATATTTTAGGGAGGCAGGGAAAAAAAAACGGTAGGAGCTGGAACATGTTACATATTCCACCGTACATAAAGGTGAAACGTAACATGTTCCAAAGGATGAACTTATAAAGAAAACCTACCTAAAAATCCAGCCAGGCAAGCAAGTAAATACACAGTTGATGATGCTAATTATATACTGTATATATATATATATATATATATATATATATATATACACACCAAAACTGTTTTCTGAGTCTGATTTACTTCTCCCTAGGTAAGCTCATGCTCAATGGGCAGGGGTTATTTGCCAGTTTACTAACCATTGAGGAGGCTGGAGATAAACCAGTAACAAACAACTGAACAAGGAAGATAAATTGCTTATTACCTGTTCAACCTAGCTAGCTGTGCAGTGTGGACATTGTGGTTGTAAACCTCTGAAATGAAAAATGAACAAAGCATATCTCTCTATACTGTGCACTTGTCTCAGTCAAAAGCACCTAATGTTTTTTTCTGCCTGCTCTCTTCTTTCTCTGTGTGAGTCAATTCTGACCATCTATGCTGACACAAGACAATACTAGGAGACATCCCTGCACACAGGTGATTGACAACCTCAGCTGTGCACGTTTCCCTATGAGCCTGGATAGAGGGGGGTGTCCTTCCCCCAACTCAGGTCTCAGATTACTTTCAGCTCTCCTCTCTGTGCTGTGCAGTGTGTGACATCAAATCCCTGTCTCTTGCCTCCTGAAGCTCAGGAGTGCTTTGTAATCTGTGTGCTTAGAATGACTGTAGAGAAGAGAAGTTTGCAGATATCAGGTACACCATATGTGGGAAGATTTTGCTCAGCGGGGATCGATCTGCCAATTTCCGCTGAGCAGGCAGATGACAGCTCCGTCTCCGCTTACTTTGCAGAGACAGAGCTGTCAGAGCCCCGCTCTCCTCTATGGGAGATCGGATAAAAACGGACCGCCTGTCCGCTTTCATCTGATCCTATCTTATCTGATCCTCAAGACGGATGGAAAATAGGGTTTCCATCCGTCTGGATTTCATAGACAGGATCAAATCAGATAGCGTCGGGTGTCAGCGGAGATGTCACAGCTGACATCCGCCACTCCATAGGGATGCATAGAGCATCCGATCAGATCCGCCTGAAAAACTGACAGCCGGACCTGATCGGAAAGCCTGTGTGAAAGGATCCATTCAAACTGGTCTGCAGCCCAAAGCACTGCTGCTTGCTCAGCATTTTGGGCTGCAGGGCAATGCGGCAGGGGGCGGCATGAAATTTGTCACATCACACCACACCTATTTTTATGTAAAGAAACTTTATTTGATGTGTAAAAACAGACACTTCATGCATATCACTGCACAGGAGCACATGCGCTATGTTATTGTGCAGTGACAATGCAGGACAAGCAGAGCAGTGAGATATTATGCAAACATGCTGCATAATATCACTCCGCTCTGGATCGCAGTGTAACACTGCGTTCTGATCTAAACATGTAATTGCGGTTACCAGCATTTTACCATTAGGAAAAATGCTGGTCACTGCACCTAGTATGGATGGTCCGTAAAAACAATAGCGACAATCACAAAGAACTACTGGCCAGTTTTTATCCGCTGGACAAAGCAGGTCTATTACTGTTTCATGAAAAAGCATATGCCTCTGCTAAAACTACCTGAAAAAAAAAATCATTTTTTCAGACTGAAATAATTAGACTTGGATGCTGCTGTAAAAATCAAAAAAATCAATTCCACAGCTATGTGTTGCCAGTGTACACGATCTCTTAAACTACAGTCAGGTCCATAAATATTGGGACATTGACACAATTCTAATCTTTTTGGCTCTATACATTACCACAATGGATTTGAAATGAAACAACCAAGATGTGCTTTAACTGCAGACTTTCAGCTTTAATTTGAGGGCATTTACATCCAAATCAGGTGAACGGTGTAGGAATTACAACAGTTTGTATATGTGCATCCCACTTTTTAAGGGACCAAAAGTAATGGGACAGATTAACAATCATAAATCAAACTTTCACTTTTGAATACTTGGTTGCAAATCCTTTGCAGTCAATTACAGACTGGAACGCATAGACATCACCAGACGCTGGGTTTCATCCCTAGTGATGCTCTGCCATGTCTCTACTGCAACTGTCTTCAGTTCCTGCTTGTTCTTGGTGCATTTTTCCTTCAGTTTTGTCTTCAGCAAGTGAGATGCATGCTCAATCGGATTCAGGTCAGGTGATTGACTTGGGCATTGCATAACATTCCACTTCTTTCCCTTAAAAAACTCTTTGGTTGCTTTCGCAGTATGCTTCGGGTCATTGTCCATCTGCACTGTGAAGCGCCATCCAATGAGTTCTGAAGCATTTGGCTGAATATGAGCAGATAATATTACCAGAAACACTTCAGAATTCATCCTGCTGCTTTTGTCAGCAGTCACATCATCAATAAATACAAGAGAACCAGTTCCATTGGCAGCCATACATGCCCACGCCATGACACTACCACCACCATGCTTCACTGATGAGGTGGTATGCTTTGGATCATGAGCAGTTTCTTTCCTTCTCCATACTCTTCTCTTCCCATCACTCTGGTATAAGTTGATCTTGGTCTCATCTGTCCATAGGATGTTGTTCCAGAACTGTGAAGGCTTTTTTAGATGTTGTTTGGCAAACTTTAATCTGGCCTTCCTGTCTTTGAGGCTCACCAATGGTTTACTTCTTGTGGTGAACCCTCTGTACTCCCTCTGGTGAAGTCTTCTCTTGATTGTTAACTTTGACACACATACACCTACCTCCTGGAGAGTGCTCTTGATCTGGCCAACTGTTGTGAAGGGTGTTTTTTTCACCAGGGAAAGAATTCTTCGGTCATCCACCACAGTTGTTTTCTGTGGTCTTCCGGGTCTTTTGGTGTTGCTGAACTCACCGGTGCGTCCTTTCTTTTTAAGAATGTTCCAAACAGTTGATTTGGCCACACCTAATGTTTTTGCTATCTCTCTGATGGGTTTGTTTTGTTTTTTCAGCCTAATGATGGCTTGCTTCACTGATAGTGACAGCTCTTTGGATCTCATATTGAGAGTTGACAGCAACAGATTCCAAATGCAAATAGCACACTTGAAATGAACTCTGGACCTTTTATCTGCTCCTTGTAAATGGGATAATGAGGGCATAACACACACCTGGCCATGGAACAGCTGAGCGGCCAATTGTCCCATTTCTTTTGGTCCCTTAAAAAGTGGGAGGCACATGTACAAACTGTTGTAATTCCTACACCATTCACCTGATTTGGATGTAAATACCCTCAAATTAAAGCTGAAAGTCTGCAGTTAAAGCCCTTCTTCTTTGTTTCATTTCAAATCCATTGTGGTGGTGTATAGAGCCAAAAAGATTAGAATTGTGTTGATGTCCCAATATTTATGGACCTGACTGTATTTGTAATAATCATACTATTTCGTAACTCCACATACAGGTTTAAGACATCCCTCAAGCTCCAATTAAAGTGATACTAAACCCTATCCTTATTTTTCTAAATTAATCCATACACATCCACCACAATACCGTAGCCTTGTAATCTATTTTTTATTCAATTGTTTCTTGCTGTGTTTTTCTGCATCCTTGTAATGACCTGCATGAGCTCCCAAACCTCTCCTTTCCCTCTTCTTTATGAAGTATTGTACATCAGTTGCAGTCATGTGCACATTATACATCGGATAGACCATAGTCCCAAGTTCGTCTCAGGATTTAGAAAGAGAAGGTAGCTACGCTTTTACCTACAGTGAGACCTTTTCTTTCCCTAGGTTTCATTGTGTTGATGCAGAAACTATGAATACAGTATATTCAGTCACATATTCTTTCTGCGTAGTGGCTTTTGCAAATAATCACTACTGTTACTAGTTTTTGTTATGTCCTGGTTTTCTTCCGCCAATGTTTTAGGGGGGGGGGGGGTGAGTGCGCTAAACATAACAGACTCTCCAAACTGACAGCCAAACATCTTTTTCTGACAGCCTGGGCCTTTATCCCTGGGTTCACTAAGATGTCTCTATTGCCTGGTACACACTATATTTATTTATTTTTTGTTCAACACAGCGGGCTGAACGAATAACTGACAGATCGCTGTACTAACACATCCGATGTTAGTGCAGTGATCTCTTTTGCTGAGCTATTGTGTTCTGACAGGGGGACCGCCCTCTGCCAGAACACACTGGTTAGTGTTCACAGCCATTGGCTGTCAGCACTCTTTGGATGCTGGTTTTCCAACTCGTTCAACAGAAGCTGGTCACGAGATCGGCTTCTGTCAGAAAGGCAGCTGTACACACAGGCCAAAAGTCGGACGGTTTTTACTATACTAGCTGATTTTGAAAGATTTTCTGCCAATTTGAACCCATGTCTGAGCTATTTGGACACCCTTCTGGAAAGCTCCCCTGCATGGCAAGCACACAAGCTGTCATGTTAAAATGATACAGTGATTCCTCCTGCACACTTATCCTGACTGCTAGGCTCTGCTGTGTGCTACCTTCACCCCCTTTTTCTTTTCAATGCATTACGCAGCACAATTTAAAGAGGATTAGGAAAAAGAGAGGCAAAATGGAAATACGGCAATGGCCCTAATGTGTGTCTGTGAGTAAGATGATGGTGGTAACATTAGATTCTAAGCTCCTGTACTAACCAAGCACTTCAGATTATGTGATGCTTTAACCTTCCTAGCGGTATTCCCGAGTGTGACTCGGGGTTAGATTTTAGAGCCAAAAGCGGTAACCCCGAGTCACACTCGGGGTAGCGCTAGGAAGATCGCTGGATGCTGGAAGAGGTTTCACTTACCTTTTCTCCAGGATCCAGCGAAGAATGCGGGCGGTGTGCGGCGGCAGAGCTTCCTCCCGATCGTCTGCGAGCCCTGGCTTCCGTCTCCGGCGACGTGATGTCTGCCGGGGGGTGGAACCGGCGGCAAATTCGAATGTAAAACACACCAAACACACTGATACCGTTCAAAATAAAAAAAATCACATTACATTGCCCCCCAGTGCCCTTTCCTGCAGTTTTACTGTACTTTTTATGTAAATATATGTATATATATATATATATACATACATGTATATATATATATATATATATATATATATATATATATATATATACATATACATATACACATATATATATATATATACATATATATATATACATATATATATATATATATATATATATATATATATATATATATATGTACATATATACATATATATATATATATATATATATATATATATATATATATATATATATATATATATATATATATACGTGTGTATATATATATATATATATATACATAATTCTTGTGAATGAGCAGCCCAAACCAACTGTATACATATTATATATATATATATATATATATATATATATATATATATATATATATGTATACATAATATATGTATACATACATGTATATATATATATATATATATATATATATATATATATATATAATAAATGTATACAGTTGGTTTGGGCTGCTCATTCACAAGAATTACATGCAAAATAATGGTACCGCTTTCAGCACCTAAAATCCAAAAGAATCATACCGCCAGGGAGGTTAAAATTAAATAAAAAATAAAACACATTCCATGGTACTTTACATACCTTTAATTTGGGATTATTATATCAGTGAAAACTAAAAAATTCATTTTTGAATAATTTAGTAGCAGCAAAATGTTTGTAAAAAATGAGGCTCCACAACTACACCATTATAGATCACTTGGTTCTCCAACCCATACAGCAAAAAAAATCTATCAAAAAGAACTGTAACTTTCGTAAACAATAATTTAACTAAAAAAAAAAACTCTTTATTCAAGAATTTATTGGTATAAGGCTTAATAAGACAGCACATATAGATTTCCATACCATTTATAAGAGTATAAAAAAATGAGAGTAACATAACACTGAAATAAGTTGGGGAGACTTAAGAACTTGGTGCCTTATAAACACAAAAAAGGCCATGGAAGAGGGAGTGAGAAGGGTAGAGAGAAGGGAGGGGTAGGGAGAGGAACCGGGTGAAAAACTAGGAAGATAAGATAATCAGACACAAGAACAACTCGGGGTCTACCATGTCTTGGAAATGAGAGAATAGGCTGGAAGTCTCACAAGTGCTTTGAGAATTAAATGATCTAGAGGGGTACTTCTAGTTCACTGAGTGATCAAGGCTCGGAAAGTTTAACATTTTGATACAGTTTGGTCCAATTCACCCAAAAGTGTTGCATTTATAGTACAGTATATGCAGTAAAAATAAGTGTTAATAGAACAGTGTCAGCATTTTAATTTATGTACTGTACCTTCTTATAACCAGCATCTTCCAAGTGGTGGGTTTTATCATATTCCAAGTCCCATTAGATGTTGATATATTTATTACCAATGATTTCCACATGGAATTTAGCCATGACTCCCCCACAATTCTAACCTGCCCCCTATTTATACTGCCATGCTAACCACAAAAGCAGGCAGGAATGCAACATAATCTGCCCCTGACTGCACATTAAAAACACAGACGTTTTAGGGTGGCAGAACACTTTTTTTTTGCTTTCTTTCCTACTATAAAGGGTAAATGCAGAGGCCCATACAGAGGGGACGTGAGGACCTTTTCCCTGCTTGCACCAAAAAGAGCCTGCTAGGGAAGGATTGATTGTGGGAATGGATTTCCTTCTTACTCATTCTTAACGGTGGTCCCACATATAAATTAGAAAAATGATAATGTGGTGAATATAATTACGCAGACAATTAAACATATCAAAATGTAAATCTGGCTGCATGCCCTGTAATACATGGAAGACTCTGGCAATCACAAACATCTCAGCTAAAGGCGAGAGACGCTGCCTTCTAGATCACCTTGATTCTAGTTTATGTTTTCAGTCCAAATAAAAATGTAACTGAATATCAAAAGAAACACCTTGAACTTAGCCTGTATTAATATATTAAATTCCTTTTTTGCTTACTGATAATTTTCTACAATATAAAATTACAATGAGTTAATTTAGTCAATATCAGTAAAACCCACACACTACTCAATTTGCAGATAAAAGGGAAAAAAAAATCTGGTAATTACATTTATGCAGAGTACAGACATACGGACAAATGATAAACATCATAATTTCGACTTTCTTGATGAGTTAAGTGAAATACAGTACACTATACCACACCTCTTATGATGTTATACCTAACAGCTTAAACCATAAAGTGGTTTTGTGGGTACTTACACACCCATAAGCAAGCTAATTGTTAATTAGTAGGCTCAATTGTGCAATTGCTAAATGATGTTATTATCATTAAATGAAACAAGAATAAACCATACATGCTTCTCATTTTCTTCTATTAGTTCACATATATGCCTTCACAGGAACAAGTGAAGTGATTATTTAATATATGGCTTGTGACAGTAATACTAATCAGAAAACGAAAGAAAAGCCCTGTTTGAAAATGTCTTTATTATTTTTTTGAAATTATGATTCTTTTTTTTTTCTTGCTGTCACCACTAGGTGTATTTCTCTTAACATAAACTCTGAAACTGAACTAACCATCCCATACCATTCGTAGGTACTGTATGGGTAACCTAATTGGGCAAAAAGCTCTGTCAATGATAGAGTGTCATTTCTTATTTTCGAAGGGAAAATGCTGCTCCTAAGCAAACATTTTTCAATTTATAATGTCACTGACAGCCTGTAGTGAGAGAAAGAGATCTCTTTTCATCTATTGCGCTGGTGGAGAGGTGTTATGACACCTGAAAGAAAGGATTTAAAGAGAGGAACACACACAGACACGCCAGCCTTCCACACTGCATCCTTCTCACACGTTACCATATCAGCATGCCCTTTAAATGCCATCAAAGCACATGCGTGCATAAATAAGGAGACCCAGCTATGAACAGGGAGTAAAGGCTGGGGAATATAATTTATCACACAAAGAATAACCACATGTAAGCGCTATATGAACCCACCAGGTGATGGGTAATGATAACAACAATAGTGGCCATAAATGATACCAAGTATTGTGTCATAAATAATAAAAGGTTTAATTATAAAATTAGTTCAATAAATGTTAATCATTGGTATAAGACAGCAGTACACCTTATACAAAAATACTCCCTTAGTCTGCACTGGTGAAGCCAAAAGAGGGGTTTGAGATTTACAAATGGGTGTCCATCCAGCATGCTGTGGAAGGCATGGAACCAGCCAGGGACGGTGCAGTAGTGTGGGGCAGCTGTGCTGTACTCTGAGCTGTGAGGAGGTGGTGACAGAGTGCCCCCATGTAGGACAAAGGTGGATGGAAAGGTCGCTCGATGTCCGATGAGAGGGTCGCCGTGTGTAGCCGCTCTGATCCACCCGCGGCGGGCACTGACTGCGAGGGGACCCAGATGTGACGTCAGACCCAAGGGGTAGGATATCCAGAGCGAGGCTTGAACCGTTAATCAGCCACTGATGGTGAAAGGCAATGCCGCTGACACAGTGCAGATGAAACAAGGGAGCAAAGGGAGTAGCTGCTGTGCATCTGGTTGTCCTGACAACATGTTTTGGGCGTGGCCCTTCTTTAGAAGGCTTTACCAGTGCAGACTAAAGGTTTTTTTTGCATAAGGTGTACTGCTTTCTTATACCAATGATTAACATTTATGGAACTAATGTAGCACTACTCCCTTGGGAGCTGCTGGTTACAGGTTCCCCTGGTTTACCATTAGCAACAACACGACAGTTCAACATTCCCCAAGTGAATTTGGCTCAGTCAGGAAACAGTCTAGTAGCTTTGGTTTTTGTGTTTTTATTGAGAACTTGGATGGGAGAAAGGAATGAGTGGGATACTCCAACTTGTATAACTATGCACAATTAGCTGGGATGACTGATTAATGCTGATTAACGCTGAGTAACGCTGAGTAGCACTGTATAACGCTAGTCACGGCTAGGTCACTGCTTCACCTTGTCATGAGCAGTGAAGTAGAATTGAGTGAACTTCCTGAGGTAAACTGTACTGTACTACAGAACAATCTTCAGGGTACTTCCTGGCACCCCCCCCCTTTGTTCCTATTCTTCAGGGTCAACTACACGGCACCCCCTTTACTGGTAAACTTCCTGTGTGAGCTAGCTCCTTGATCCCCTGACTTCTCTGGAGTGGTCCCCTTTCCTAGGCAGACCCTGTGGCAAATGCCCGAGTACTCACGACACTGTTTTTCCTGAGAGATTCTGCCACCAACTCCACTGTCAGCACTCTGGATCCTCTGCAGCTCAGCTCCACACACTTGGTTCACTAGGCCGACTGCCTTGAACCAACATCCTCACACCTGCAGGAGGAGAAACCAGCCATCTGCCTCCTCCTGGGACCCTGCTTCCCGCCAAAGACGCCTTGTCACATGTCCCCTCCATATTTATGGTCAATCCCAGGATGCATTTCAGGAATGCCCGCCCACTGGGACTGCCATAAAACATAATGTGTAACTTGCTGCGTTTCCTCCACTGCCCAACAAGCTCCTCCTCCAGTGGGGACACTCCCTCAGACCCAAGGAATCACACCTGGAAAAATGTGACAGACAAACTTATAGATCAGGCTCCCCTGATAAGCAGCAGGAGCAACAGATGATTTTACCTAGCACCTACCTAGGAGGGTGTTACACTAATTTTTAAATTAAACCTTTTTATGTTTTATTTATGACACAGTACTTGGTATCATTTATGATGACCACTATCGTTGTAATCATCACCCATTACCTGATGGGTTCATATAACGCTTACATGTGATTATTCTCAGCGTGACTGTGTTTTTGAGTATCCATCCTGGTGCTCTTTTTCCACATAGCTGCTTTTTGACCCCCAGGTGTTATTTGTCATTCACTATGGAAGGGGCCCTGGTTCTGTTATATTAGCGCCAGATCTATTTGTGTCTACAGAATATAATCTATGCACATAAATATGGCATATACAGGATTTATCTGTACACTTATCTGTACACATTCTGCATTTTAGCAACTAATATGTGGCTATATATATATCCCAACACAGCTAACAATAATTAAACCATGAAAGGGTAAAGCTTCAAATGGCCACTTTTGAGTATTGAATGTACACATAATTACAGAAAATGTCCAATAGTTTGAAATCATGGTGACGGATATGTACAGCTGGTCTTACGTCTCTGTGGTGTCAAGCCCAAGGGCCTGGATAGACTTTGCTTGGAGACGATTGCAGAACCTCTCCACAAGGGATCTGGTCTAGGGACATTCTGTCTCACTCACTGGACCGTTTCCAGAAGAAACTGGTAGGTGGCACCCGTCCTGTCCTGGGGGTGAGTAAAGACCCTAAACTGATCTCTGTAACTGTATAGTGTTCTTGGGATTACACTGGGTATCAGTAGTTGTGTATTGGCACAAAATAACCAGATGCCAGACACAGTCACCCCATGGTCTTTAGCTGTGAGGCATTAGACTGTCTAATGTTCACAAATACTTGAGGAGAAGATAGTCCTCTCATTGCTGAATACTACTAATCATTTTAAAGTATCTCATGCCCTAACCCATCTCCTGTTAAAGTTTTTACCAGCAACACATTTTAAAAATATATCCCATAGAGCCTAGTCTGTATTATTGTAAGTGGTGTGAATGGACTGGTGTTTGTGGTTGTGGGCAGTCTCTATACTTTTAGGGAAAAACCAGCTGTTACCAA
Source organism: Pelophylax lessonae (assembly GCF_965119305.1). Lineage (NCBI taxonomy): Eukaryota > Metazoa > Chordata > Amphibia > Anura > Ranidae > Pelophylax > Pelophylax lessonae. The sequence continues at coordinate 87,907,219 of NC_138777.1, read as the reverse complement.
GGGAATCTTTGGGGGTAGCACTACACTTACATTATTTTGGCAGCTAGAATTGGAATTGCATAGAGTTGGAACCAGTCGGTGGTGTCCTATGATTATGTTAAATCAAAATAAACTGGGTCATGAATAATGATAGACTCTTGTGTATTCTCAAAAAAAACCCAAACTAAAGGTGATAAAACGTGGGACCCATGGATACAATAGTTTTCGCTGGACTAGTGAGACACCTTTTTCTACTTTCTCTCCTCTTTTTTCCTACAGGTTGTTTTTTTTTTCCTTTTTCTTAACTCCTCTTCACCATTCCATGTCATAAGTAGAGAACTGGCTCCTCATTATTTTTTCTCAACAGTTATGAAAAGACTTTTTATGCGTAACTGAAGAAATGCTGCATGACATCTATGTTGACATACAATATACTGTATTTAATTGCTAGGCACATATCTTCATTTGAACATTGTTTTGATCATCAGGATCGTGTTGAGGTTTATTTTTATATACAGATTTAATTACTTAAAAACTGCAATATTGAAAACCTTGTCCCTAACTGTTATTGGTCCCCTCAGCGAATGGTATTGTTTTGTACTTTGTTCTTAGGAAAAAGCTGAACAGATTGTAATATAGCATTTCCAATTTCTTTACATTTATTTTATAATTCAATGAATCTCCAAACATTTTGTGAATTTCAAGCATTGTCTAACTTAGCAACCAGCAGTTATTCAGATGCTGTGTACACAATATACTGTATAAATGCAATGTCTCTGAACAGGTGCATGCCTTCATACACTTCTCAGTGACACCTAACATAGGTGAAAATTGCACTCTGAGCTTGGACAGTACACTAGAAATTGGAAAAGTAGCAAGCAATGAGTCTATCAGTTCACCAGTCCTCTGGGTTTAAGCCTCAGAGTCTCCCATCATATTATTTTTACTATAAGGACAGCAAGACATCTAGTCTCTACAAATTTGCTTTTGTTGTGATTTCTTCCTTCCCAAACACAAATCATTTCCCAAATGCATGGTAGTGAAAATTGCAGGGTGATAGAAAAAGAAAAAGACCTATCTGTCCAAGGTTTGAAAAACTATATATGTGCATTTTTCACACACCAGATAAAAATGGAAAAAACAATAGGAAAGTGACAGTGGCAATAGATCAGTGTAATGGGACTGCGAAGAGAGTTTTATTTATTTGTGTATGTTTAACTGGATGCTGCAAGCACAGAGACATGATGGGGAGATAGAGGAGAGAAAGAGGATTTTTGGAATCACAGTTTCTTCGGAGCTCACAGGAAAGTGAGTTTGCTAATTAAATGCCACATCTTGACCCCTAATTCAAGGCACTTCGTTCTGCAGGCTTGTTGGACTGATAGAGGAGGGAGGGAAGGTAATAGGTTTTGAGCTGTTGTCAGTGATTAAAATGCCTCTCTACAGAGGGAAGAGCAGGATCTGCTTGCTCGAATATGCAGAAGCTCCAAGGCAGATAGTGGAGACCTAACCCAACACAGTAAGAGAGAGTCAATGAGTGCTGTAAGTAAGGTGGTTGGGGAATTCCTGTGGAGCTCCAAAAAGAAAATAAGTCATGCAAAATAACAGACTTTTAAGTTACCTTTTGTGTGTTCTTTTAATGTAGACTTTCTGAAAGGTGCCAATAGCATAATATATTTTTGAAGAAATTCATGTTTACATGTAGAACACTATCTTATGACAGGGCATATGCATGTGATATCCAGAAAGTAGCTGACTCTGCTTTCATAAAAAGGAATAATACAACATGGGAAGAAAAGTTCAATCAAGGTAAAGGCCTTAACCCTGTGTTGGTGCTTAGAGGGTCTGCCTCTATCTGCTGACCCTCAAAAATGGTCCAACTTTTGTCTTATCTTGACAAAATCACAAGAAACGGATTTTGGGCATCTATTGCTGGACTGCTGGCTTTAAGAAAAAAAATCTATTCAATAGAATGCAAAGAATGTCTACTATGATGCCCAGTAATTTTAAACCAGTAATGCACGCTCCCGCCCCCGCTCGTTCCCTGGCATCCCCACACGAGTGACCGGTGGCTCAGATGTCCGCCGGCCACTCGCGATCTCCCGCTGGAGAGGGAGAAAGGCAGGCGGCTGATGTAAACAAAGCCGCCTGTCATTCTCCCTGGTGTAACAGCAGAGATCATACGATCCTGCTATGTAGGGTAAGTAGAAATCAGGTGCGCTAACCCAAAAAACATAACATAGCATATAAACATATACGTGAAAGTGATAGAAACAAGGAATATCAAAATGAATCCAACAGGTGTGAATCAAAAAGTGAGTCAAGTAGGATCACCAGTGTATCTCAAACAATAGTGTCCAAAAAAATGTGAAAAACAGTCCAATTGATGAAAAATCCAAAAATTCGTGCTGTGAGCACATTTTAACTCAAGAAGGTGCAAGCCACGTGATGAAAAAGTTCAGCGTCCCACCACCAGCTAAGCTCCTTACCAAACGATGGAAATATAAGGGCATATAGGGATATCCCTGCTCCGGAGACCATGCAGCTACAAAAGGATTCCAAATCACCCAGGTGACACTTATACACACAGGTAGTGTCTGGACTCTTACCGAACAACGCTAGGATGCAAGCCTGAAGCTTATCCTGTGAAGGGGTCCTGTGTGGAATCACTGTAGATGGATGGTTGGTAGGATCTCGGGTGTCTATTACCTCAACAGTAAGGAGACACAACAGAGGGGACCGCCATGGTGCATTATCCAACAGAAATTTATTAAATCAAAGGAAAAGCACTTACAATATAGTAGACAATATTCACAGGGTTCCCTTGGAGATGAAGCAGGTCACGGTGGCCGCCTGCAGTGCGGACCGCCTTATAGGTCTAATCGTGATGACGCGGCGCCTCCTCGCTGACGCGTTTCCCCCGATTGGGCATCCACTGAGATAGGAGGTGGAGCCCGCGTCATCACTTCCGCCCTTAAATGTTGACTGAAACAAGTACTTCCGGTGTCCGCAGCGTTAGCGATTTGCCCCACGGTCTCTCGGCCAGTAAAACTGCATGGGTAAGACATTATATTATCCACCATAGGGCACTTAATTTCTATGTTCGGAAACTTTATACTAAACATCCAAAGGCTAAATTCAGAGTATGCCCGATGTAAAAGGATCAAGCCGCTCACCGGAAGTATTTGTATCACGTGATTTCCTATGTCTGGTCTAGATGACACATCGCATATGCAAATGAGTAAAGGAGCGAGCATTTTCGGTGTCCGCATAATATGTCCTGTTAGGTAATGAGGCCGATATCTTATTGGATGATGGAAAATCTAATCGTTCTTCATTAATCTGTCATGGATGGATTTATTGTGTAAAGACACATAATAGATTAGGGCCAATGGACTTAGAACTAAATCAAATGATTTGAGGCAACCTTAAAAATACTCAGCGGGAATGCTCACTTTTAATACTCAGTTAAACCTGGTAATGTTTAAAATTCAATACTTTATATATTAAGAACATAGTTAAAAACAGGTCCAACCTACAGGTTGGATTTTATCATAAACATGAATAATAAAACCATAAAAAATTTAAAATGATTAAAAAGAGTAAAAAGATTAAAATTGGCTGAATGGAATAACCCACATTCCTATAAGGTGCTAGTGGAGGAACAAGGAATGTAGGTTGGGAGGAATCAGATACGGTCATGGCAAATATCAACTATTGTTAATGAATGAGTTGATATCCCATTCAATATTATGTCCTGATGGCCGGTAGCTTTTGAGCTCATAAATCCAGAAGGTTTCCCTTCTGGAAATGGTTCTCTTCTACCCCGCCAATGGGGATGATATTTCTCAATGACGATTATTTTTAATTTGCCTGGATTTTTTTGATGGTGCGTGGCAAAGTGTTTAGATAGGCTATGGCCTGTAAATCCTTTCCGGATATTGGCCAAATGTTCGCCTATTTGGATGTTGGCGGTTCTAATCGTCCTCCCCACGTATTGTTTCCCACATTCACAGGTGACTAAATAGACTACCCCTTTAGTGTGGCAGGTAATAAAGTCCCTGATGGGGTAGTCTTTGCCTGTGGTAGTGGACCTGAACTTATCGGTTTTGATGGTGATGGCGTTGTTACAGATGTTACAATTCCTGCATGGGAAATAACCTTTGAGGTTAGGAAAGAAGATGGAAATGGGAGGTTTTTCTACCGGATTACGTGCTATGATTTCTTTCAAATTCTTCGCCTTCCGGTAAATCATCTGAGGTCTTGATGGAAGAGAGGGTCCCAGTAACGGGTCTTGTTGCAAGATCCCCCAATGTTTGCGAAACAAAAAGTTCAGCCATTTATAATGGCTGGAAAACTGGGTGGTAAAAGCATATTCAAATTTCCCCACCACCTCTTTTTGTTCCCTTTTTTGTTTTGGAATGGATAGTTCTGCTTGTTTAAGAGTCACGACCTCTTGTATTTCTTCGTTCAGCTCTTTTTCATCATATCCTTTTTCCATAAAACGATTTCTCAAAGATTGGGCTTGTGTTTTGAAGTCCTCATCTTCCGTGCAGTTACGCCTGATCCTCCTAAATTGTCCCTTAGGAACAGATTTTAGCCACATTGGATGGTGGCAACTATCGGTCGAAATGAAACCATTTCGATCGGTAGGTTTTTGGTAGGAGCTGGTGATGAATCCTTGCCCTTTCCTCCAAATGACCAGATCTAAGTAATTAATGGAGGTTTTACTCCATTGGTAGGAGAACCGTATTCCCCAATTGTTGCAGTTCAGTTTGAACATAAATTGGTGCAAACTCTCCTCCTCTCCTTTCCAGATTATCAAGGCGTCATCAATATACCGCCGCCACATTACCAACTCCTGGGTTTTTTCTGCTAATATATTCCTGTTTTCCCAGAGTGCCATAAACAGGTTGGTGAGGCTGGGGGCAAATTTGGCCCCCATAGCCACGCCAGTCCTCTGTAAATAGAATTGCTGGTTGCGGTAAAAGTAGTTAAGTTCCATAACAAATTGAAGGAGTTCTAAAATAATTTTTTTCTGTATGAAAGTAATCCTGTAGTCCTGGTCAAGAAAGGTGCTAACTGCTTTGTAACCTAACTCATGAGAAATCACTGTGTACAGTGAGGTCACGTCGGCTGTGACCATTAGCACATCACCTGGGACCTGTAGCTCAGTGATTTCATTAATGCATTGCGTAGTATCCTTCAGAAAGGCCAGTGTTTCCTGGACCAGTGGCTGAAGGAAATAGTCAACATATTTCCCTATTCGTGATGTGACAGAGTCTATGCCACTGACTATAGGCCTCCCAGGTGGTTTGACCAGGCTCTTATGCACTTTCGGTAGATAATACATTATCGGGATCCGGGGTGCAAGGGGTACTAAATATTCCCTCTCTTTTTTGTTTAGGATACCATCCTCATAGCCTCTTGAAACAATACGCTCTAGTTGTTGTTTATAAGCACGGGTGGGATCTCTCCTTAAGATTTCATAGGTCTCCCTATCCGACAAAAGGTTCTCCATTTCCGCCATATAGTCTTCTTTCTTTAATAGAACCGTGCTACCTCCCTTATCAGCAGGGCGAATAACTAAATCCTTCTTCTCACATAAAGATTTTATTCCTTTCCAGAGGTCTCTTTGTGGTTTGATGGACGTATCTTTTTGTTCCAACTCCTTGAGAATAACATCTCTAAATACCTTAATGTGATGGCTGGATTTCCCGAAGGGATTGAAGAGAGAGGCATTCCTCAGTTGGGTAGGGATGCATGTCGATTGATTGTAGGACACATAGTTCCTCTCATTGGCCTTATCCAAGAAATGACATTTGATGTTAAGCTTTCTGATGTATTTATGAACATCCAAAAACGTCTCAAATTTATTCAATGATCTCTTGGGGGCATATTTCAATCCCTTCCCTAATGTCTGTTTTTCTGAGTTGGTGAGATCAACCCCACTCAGATTAAAGATGCCTAAGTTCTCTATTTGGTCTTTTTTCTTGGAAGTTTCTCCCCTGCAACCCCTGGCTGTTTTTTTCTTTTTCCTTTTGCTGGACCCCGGCCTAAAAAACCCCGTGGTTTGGCAATGATTGGAGTTTGTTGTTGTTCTGGGTATCCGTTGTCCCATTCTTCCTCATCCTCCTGTTCATCATAATGGAGGGGCTCGTACCTATTTTCAACTGGTGGGTAGAAATTCCTCGGAGTCTGAGGGGTTCCGGGGTAATATTCAACATATTCACGGGGGCCTCTCCTTGGAGATCTAGACCTAGATCGTCTATAATATCTCTCATGGTCAGACTTTTTCCTCCTCCGTTCTCCCCTAGGACGTTCATAGGTTTCAACCTCATTCCTATTTCTATTACCTTCATTTTTAGTCCTCCTTTTAGGTTGGTGGTTGGGCTGCTGTTCCCTTAGCGGTTTATATTTCTTGGGGTTGTTACTAGGGACTAACCGCTCTGTATCCCTACTGTGGGAAGTCCCTGGCACAGAGTCCTTTCCAGGGCCTGCTGCCGGTTCCACAAAACTGATCTGCCTAGATCTCTCTTCCGCTACTTCCATTTATGAGGGATTGGTCGCAGTCCCATCCGGTGGAGTTTCAGGAATTAAATTCAACTCCCATTTGAAGACCTTTGAAGTTTTATAATCTTCCAGGTCCACGTCCAGATCCTGCTATGTAGGATTGTATGTCTCTGTGGTTACATCAAAAGCCACGCCCCTTGACAGTTAGAAGCATGCCCCTAGGGACACACTTAAAGCGGAGTTCCACCCAAAAGTGGAACTTCCGCTTTAGGGAGTCCTGACCCCCCGACATGCCACATTTGGCATGTCATTTTTTTGGGGGGGGGGAGCGGGTACCTAGTTTTGACATGTACCCGCTCCCACTTCCGCTCGGAGCGCCGTGGCGCCCTGAGCGGAAGTTCTCCTCTCCCCCTCCCTCCCTGCAATCTTCTGGGACACGTCAGAGGTCCCAGAAGATTGCTGGCCAATCACGGCGCGCAGCGCGACTCGCGCATGCGCAGTGGGTACCCGGCTGTGAAGCCGCAAACTGTAACAGCCGGGTGCCCACAGCAGTGATGCCGGCGCCGAGGGAGAGGATTGAGGCTTCGGGCGGCCGCATCGCTGGACCGTTGGACAGGTGAGTAAATGGCTGGAACTCCGCTTTAACCTCTGGATCTCTAATAAAGTTAGCCCCTTCCCTGCCAGTGTCATTTTTACAGTAACAGTGCATAGTTATAGCACTGATTACTGTAGTAATGTCACTGGTACCCCCAAAAGTGTAAAAAATGTCAGTCAGGGGTCCGATCTGTCCGCCGCAATGTCGCAGTCCCGCAAAACAAATCGCAGATCGCCATTACTCGTTAGAAAAAAACAATAAAAATGACATAAATCTTTCCTGTAGTTATTAAACGCAATAACTTTTGCGCAAACCAATCAAAATACACTTATTACGATTTATTTTACCAAAAATATGTAGCGGAAAACAAATTGGCCTAAAATGTTAAAAAATTTAGATTTTTACCTTTTTTTTTAGAATTTCATATAAAACAATGTGAAAAATATTGTTATTTTTTCAAAATTGTCGCTGTTTTTTTGTTTATAGCGCAAAAAATAAAAATCGCACAAGTGATCAAATACCACCAAAAGAAAGCTCTATTTGTGGGGGGAAAAAGGACATCAATTTCATTTAGGTACAGCATCGCACGACCGCGCAATTGTCCGTTAAAGTCACGCAGTGCAGAATCGCAAAATAGGCCCTGGTCTATGAGCAGCCAAATCCTCCGGGGCTTAAGTAGCTAGAAAACATTGCCAATGTGATAAAGTTAGAAAGTTTCCTCAGTTTATCATAACCCGCAGCCAAATATCACACGTAGGAAGGGTGGGTTTATTTTCTGAGATCTACATAACTTCCTTTCACTCTGATTTATGTATCCTTTTTCATTGTTACATTTGAACTCCAAAAGTAGGCTTAATTCTTATTGGTAAATGTTAGTACCGATGGCTTGTTACTTCCAGGCTTCGTGTTTGTGAGATATATTAGGGGGTTTGCTGTAGGTGTAAGAATAAGGCAAAGACAGCAATCAAAACATTATCAGTAGTGTGAACCCTCCTTTGCTGTACTAAAAAACTATGTCTGTGGTTTTCCATCGTGAAAGAAAGTAATGGAAAAATAACCCCAAAAGGGAATAGACAGCAATAAAAGCCTAACAGAGGCTCCAACCTTTCCTCTGATTTTGCATGCTCTGCAAAAAAAGAGGATTAATGCTTACCTGTGCCTCACCCTGTCTATGGAATATTTACTCTCCTGCAGAGAAAATATGCTAGCAGAATTCTTAACTTTGACACACTTTTGGAGGTATAGGGTTATGTTAAGATTAGGTTTGTTTAGCAACATAGTCATTCATGTCCATAGCAGAAAACAAAGCAAAGTGATTTTATCAGGTAAATATTGTCCATGCAGTCTGCATAATGAATTCTGAGTTTAATTTTGATGAAATGACCTACTCATTATTAAAGCATAAGTTCACCTTTGAAAACATGTTACATGTTCCAACCTTTTTGGGGTGGAACACGAAACATGTTCCCCCTGCTGCAGCCTCCCATCGATCCATCGCCTCCAGTGACAGCAAGCTAGGGATCTTCTCCCTCAACTCACTGTCACATTTTTTTTTTTTAATGCTCCGCCCAGCTGCGTTATTTATTTACAGAGTTATGTGAATGGGAAAACTACAACTATTGTTAGCCTCTGCGGCTGATGGCTTTTTTTCAATGAACTAACAGAGCACTGGTGAGTGCTCTAGGTAGTTCATTGATGGTTCCTGTCATTGTGGTCCTGTCATACGAGGTATGAGCAAACAGCTTACACTGACAGTCTGCAAGAGCCCTGCATTGCAACCGTGATTTGCTGACTGTGAGTGCAATCTTTTTCAGGCTCCAAATAAAAAAAATAAAATAAATGTACATTTTTTTACCTGCAAAAAGAAGTGCATTTATTATTTTTTTAAAACATGAACTTATGCTTTAAAAATTAACTCTAGCTTTGGCAACATTTTACACCTGTATTTACGATGTAACATATAACAGGTTTCTTAGCAATCCACCTCTAGCACCGTGAGAGCATGTAAGGGTTCTTCTCCCCTGCAGCAGCTGTCGCTTTTGAAACTGGCAGCTGTGAGGTGATGTGCAGAGATCTTTAAATGAATGAACTACTAGTCCCGTCTTTCACTGCAGCAGCTAGACTTGTAATGCCTCGTACACACGCAACGATTATCGGCCGACCGATTGGCCGTCTTTTGTCCAGTGTTGTTGTGTTGGTTGAAATGTGCTCTAGACTGCACACAAATTTTCTCGGACAACAACAACCAACTTCAGAAGTGATGTCATGTTCTGGTTTACTTTCCATGTGTTTTTTCTTCTCTGAGCATGCCCAGTCTTGCTCATCTGATTTTTGTCTACCGAAATCTGTACTGACTGACGGAAAATCGGCCGTTCTGTTGACGGCCAACAAAAATTTTATAGCATGCACACCAGATTTTGTTCGGCTGAAAAGTCGCAGTCGGTTGTCAAAAGCATCATACTAACAAGCCGAAAATCGGCCAATCGGACGTTGGCCGAATATTCACGATCAACTATCGATGCGTGTGTACGAGACATAAGGGTTGGTTTACCAAAACTGGAGAATGCTAAATCTGGTGCAGCTATGCATAGTAACCAATCAGTTTCTTGTTCAAATAAGCTTTGACAAAAAAATAAAAATAATCTGGAAGCTGATTGGTTTCTATGCAGAGCTGCATCAGATTTTGAACTATGCAGTTTTAGTAAATTAACCCAGTAGTTATCAATGGAATTTGACACTTCCTCCAACTTTTCAGCTGAAAGTCCATACAGAGGTATAAGCGGAGAGCTTGCAGGTGCCTGGCATTGTACCTGTAGTCTGCTGCTTACAGGGCCACTGCTTTGCAGGCTCCTGCAAAAACTTTGTACATTACATTTGTTTATTTATGTATTTATTTTTTTAGCTGGCGTAGTCTTTAAAGATTAATTTCTGTTAACACAAACCAATTTGTTTAAATAGACATTGGTATAGTCTGATATGTGCATCATTGTCCAGTTCACACAGGTCCTTGATGTGGTCTAATATACTGCACAATACACGTCTGCCTATGGAGTATCTTATCATTACAAATAAGTATATTTAAATCTTCTCATGCAGTGCTCTTTGTTAATGTCCCAGAAAGAAGATTAACAGCCATGCTAATTGAGGTTTTGGGGCTAATCTCTTTAAAGTCTACCAATGTCACTGACTCAGACAGCATTGACAGTTGACTAACCCTTGTTGTCAGAGGTGCCAGCGACACTTTGCAGTCTTTTAATTGCTACATCCTAATATCTAATTCAATGCACTTGGGCTTATAGTCTGTTAGAAGAATTAGAGCCTATAAGGGTTTCAGCACTTGTCAACAATTAACCCTTCATTGTCAGATTTCTTTTTGTGGCAAGTTACATTTCAGTCAGGTATGTAAAACACTCACCAGTGTGACATGCCAGATGACACCAATCTATGCAGTGGAATAATGTCCTTACAGGATGTCTCCAACTTACAAGCCAACCTCAGTGCACTGTTTAATTGGGCAACTCTGTGGCAAATGTTTATAAATGCAAAGTTATGCAGTTAGAAGCTAAGAAAATGCATGCATCATACATACTAGGGGAAGTACAACTTGGGAAATCAATGGTGGAGGAAGATCAGGGTGTTCTGGTGGATCATAAGCTTAATAATAGCATGCAATGCCAAGCTGTGTTTTCCAAAGTAAGCTAAATCCTTTCTTGTATTAGGAGAAGTATAGTTCTAGAGAGAGAGACATCATTTTGCCCCTGTTCAAATTATTAGTAAGACCTCATCTGGAATATGCATTTTAGTTTTGGGCACCAGTTCACAAAAAAGATATTGGGGAACTGGAGAGAGTGCAGAGAAGGGCAACCAAACTGATAATAGGCATGGAGGAGCTCAGCTATGAGAAAAGATTAGAGGAATTTAATGTATTCTCTCTTGAGAAGAGGAGATTAAGGGGGTATAAACAACATTTATAAATAGTGGTCCATATAGTGAACTTGGTTTTGAGTTATTCACTTTAAGGTCATTACAGAGGATAAGGGGGCACTCTTTACGTCTGGAAGAAAGGAGATTTATTCTCCAAATATGGAAAGGCTTCTACACAGTAGGAGCAGTGAAAATGTGGAATAGGCTCCCTGAAGATCGGGTTCCGTCAAGCTCAGTAGATTGCTTTAAAAAAAAAGCCTGGATTCTTTCCTAAATGTACGTAACTGGAGCAAATTGGATCATGCTTTGCTGGGTTTTTTTTGCCTTCCTCTGGATCAACTGTGGGGATGGGTTTGCTTATAAAGGATTGTAAAAAGTGTTTTTGTTTTGTTTTGTTTTCCCCTTTTTATTGGTTGAACTAGATGGACTTTTTGTCTTTCTATATCCATACTAACTATATATATGTAACCATTTAAAGCACAGAAAAGTTAGAACCAAATATATCAATAATGGTACTTAAGATTAAACAAAGGTAGGACTTGTACTCTTGCTTCCCTTTAACTTCTCCAGAGAAGAAGTTTTGTTGTAGATTATTAGTAAAGGGAGGGACAAACTTCCCTGCCCAATATTTTATTTTTTCATCTAGGTTTTGCAATAATACACCAGCATACTCTCATCCCTTTTGTCATTGATGTGATGATCTGAGAACGAATGCTTAGAATCTTCACAAACACCCCAAACACTCTAGATACCTGATGTCTCTAACACATAGGCCTGATGTAAACAAATGTTGTCCTAAGAAGTTTCCCGCAAGTCTGTAATCACTGTCAATCCTATCCCAACAATTTAAACAGGTCATTCCTATCCCATGGTACACCCTATCTCAAGTTGCAGTTTCCTCTATGAGGAATGGTAATTTCCTGCATGGGGACCAGCCATTTCACCATGCTAGTTAACGTTTTCTGTGACTGGTCCCCCCACTACCCTGTGCCTCTGAAGTGATCTAAAAGGAGAACTACCCCTAGGCATACCACCACCACCAATAGGAGGTGTCCACATCCTGCAGACAGTGACATGGACACTGGAAGAAGGACCCCACCAGAGAAGAGAAGACTTAGACCCTAATGTAACATGCTCGTGGCTTCAGGTAAGTCAAAGGGAATGTTCAGATTTTTTTATGGCAATCAGGCAGAGGGGTGTGGAAGGGGATTTTTGTTTTGCCCAGTGTTGGTCTTTAAAAATGGTAATACAAGACAAAGCAGAAAAGAGAGAAAATGAACACACATTTCAGTGAAGTGTTCTCTGCATTCTGTCTGCAGTTGTTTGCAAAGAACCCAATGACTAGTTTCACTTGTTGTGGGGAACTGCTCTTTAGTATGCATGGGTAACAAAAGCAGCAATTATCGGAGAGAGGTGATTGGTTAATTCTGTTCATTTTGCAAAATGGACTACATAGCAGTGGAAATACAATGTATTATTGTGTGATGTTCTATAAGCCATTCTGGCATTAAAGACAGGCAATTATCTGCTCTTTGATCCATGTTAATCAGTTTCTCCTTTTAATGAGGCATGCAGAGGTATTGTTTGTGTGCTCTGATCTACACATGCCAGTTATTGGATAGATTTTAACATTAGGATCCAACACTAAATACTGCTTTTGGATTTTCAACTCTTCTGTGTCAAAATGAGAGGTTGTGAGTACAAAAATTATCATTCTGGTCTTTTCTCTAGCGAACATAAAGGGAAAGACATATTTTAAGAGTAAATTGTCATTAATTGAATTTACTGATTGATGGGAATCTGACCGTGTGGACCTGTTTTTCAAGTATACATACTCTTTGACCTTATCTGATTAACATGTGCTTCTCCAGGTCAGCAATTCACCAAGTAATAAAGGAAAGATAAACAGGACAGCCCTGATGCATTCATTTTCAAAAATAAGTCAGTAATGGCAGCTAACAAATTTATTTCCCAACAGGTGTGATGGCATCAAATGGATGTTGGAACACTCGCAAGTTGATTAAGTGAGCAAATAAGCAATGTGTAGAAGTGTGACCCATAACACCAATTCGAACAAACCACTGATCACGCTTGGTTCTGACTGCATTCTATGGGTTTGTGCACATGGTACAATAGCATCACTCTCTGTACTGGGTAAGGGTTTGTTCACAAGAGGTGTTATGGAACTGCTCTGGGCAGCCTTGCTCAGCGCAGTCCCAATGCAAGACTATCAATGACTGAGTTTAACTATATTTAAGTACTAATAACACACTTTTCTAGACAGTGCAAGCAACAGTAAGTCCCTGTATACTGTAAGAGAGCAGTCTGACCAGGGATTTTTTTCAGCTGGAACTTGGTGGAACTCAGTTCCACCCCCTTTGGCTCAGGCCCTCTGCTTCCTGCTCACCACTATCACTTGTAAACACAGAGGCCTGGCTTCCTGTGTTTTCCAAGTGCAGTATGGGGACAAAGAAGATGCTGGTGCCTGTGGTGCAGTGCTGACACCCCCACTGGATGATCTCCCTGCAAGTGAGAGAGGCGAAGCTATCTACAGCGAGGGGAGGTACTAGAGAAGAAGAGGGGTGAAAGTGAGATGTGGATGGGGGATGCAGAGCTAAGCAGCTGTGGAAGAAGGCTGAACTTTGCACTCTGTGTGTAGCGCACCCCTGAACTCTGTATGCAGCACACCCCTGAACTGTGCACTATGTACCTAGCACACTCCTGAACTCTGCAGGTAACACCCCCCTGAACTCTGCACTCTGTGTGTAACCCCACCGAATTCTGCACTCTGTAAATAATGCACTCCTGGGATTTATTGCCCCTTTAGGACCCTCTCACTGTTAGTGAAATTTTGACCAATTTGGGGAGGGGGTTTTTGGGGGTCATGGTTGAGTTCCTGCACCGATTTTCTGAGAAAAAAAGCCCTGAGTCTGACAATATTTATAGTTTATATGACTGTTCCTCTTTCCTTGACATTTAGTGATCCCTAATCATAACTTGGTTTTAATAAATACAGTATGTCAAGATTTCATTAAAAAGTGATAGTAGTACATTCTTTGGGAAAGTATTTTACCTACTCTATTAATTCCACTTGGGGTCATTTTAGACAGCCTTAGCATTATTAGTTTGTACTGGCTAATAAATCAAAATAAACTGCACTTAGAAGTTGATTTAAAGCAAGAAAAATGCAGAAAAAGTATTAATACACTTGCTGGACTTGAACAACCTAATGGCTTTTTATGTCTCTCTGGCATCCCAGTAGCGAGATATCTATGCTTGAGTTTCTATGTTTGAACACTTTCCAAATAAATTATGATTGGGTGCCACTCTCCCTTTCAGATTAGTAATTGATTCCACATTTTGAAGAATGTAACAGAAGAATTGAGACTCCTTGGTGGGTAGCCCTCAAGTCTCTCCCTATAACTGAAATATTACAGTACCTTTGGGTTGAAATACTAGGTAAAAAAATGTACATAAGTAATTGTGAAAAAAGTTATAGTCTTCTAACAAGCATAATAGTATGCAATAACCTTTGTTTAGCAGATTGTGCTTTAGTGATATAAGGATAACATATAAAAATAACAGATGCAAAGTTATTTGACTCATCAAAATGTATTAATATGTCAGTTAAAATGTACTCTGAAAGCTGATCTGAGCAAGTTACTAGTGTAGCACCAAGCTCTCCCAGCAGTGCTGACAAATCTCTCCCAGTAGCACTGACAATATAATCTCCTGCTTTAGTGGCAGTAACTGGGAAAGAGGCTGGACTGTGATTGGCTGTTGTGCAGCCAAGGGGCATAATCTGCAACTACAGTGGCGGCTGGTGCTAAAAAATTTTGGGGGGGGGGGGGGGCACAAAAAGAAAAATGTAATAGGTATTGCTTTGCGGCAAAAAAACGAGGTAAAAAATTACGTGACTTTGAGGTCATGGTACAGGCATGGCACAGGCATGGCACAGATGATGGTATAGGCATGGCACAGGTTATGGTATAGGCATGGCACAGGTCATGGTACAGGCATGGCACAGGTCAATGTACAGGCATGGCACAGGTCAATGTACAGCACTGCATGCAAAAGATCTGGACGTGTTCTACAGGCGGTAGGATTCATACCCATTTCTGCAATACAGGTTGATTAGCATGCAGCTTCACAAAAACCACACAGTGCGCTGCCACCCCCCTATCCCCCCCCTCCCAAGCCGTGTTCCCTCATCCTGTCCAGAGTTCCGCAGGGCTTCTGTGCCCACTTCTATGCTTACACTCCCCTCTCCGTCATACCAGGTGAACAGCCATAATGAAAGAAGAAAGCGGACACGGTACCTGTGCGCCAGGATCACATCCTGTCACTTCACCTCCTCGCTCGTACTGCGCTCTGCTCTCTGCTACTGCTCCGGGCTGGCTCCCTTCTCCAGCGTGGCGGCGACTGGCGAGTCCTCAGTCCTCCCGGCTCCCGCCTCCGTCCTCCCCAGAGTCCCCAGCCAATGGCATGGGGTTTGCCTTTCGGCCAATCAGGAAGCGCGTATCGGATGCGCTTCCTGATTGGCCAGGAGGAGGATCCGTGTGTCACACAATGGGTGGGCTCGGGACGCACTGCTCTGCGCCCCGGGTCCACCCTTTTTTTTAGCATGTGAGAGCCTCTGGCTCTAATCACATGGCTAAAAAAAAAATCCCATTGTACTCCATGCGTCTGGTGCCCCACATGTAGATTAGGGGGCCGGACGCATGGATGGGGGGGGGCGGCGCACTTGCACCCTCAACACACCGGGGGCGGCGCCCCTGCGCCCTCAACACACCGGTCGCCACTGTGCAACTAGCTAGGACAGAACTACATGTGAACGGGTAGCCCGGAGCGAAGCTCAGGGTACCCACATCAGCTGGGGTCCCTGGCAGCTGCAGAGACCCATCTGAGAAAGTGCTGATGCTGCCAGAACCTGCATGCAAAGTGGGGTCCTTGGGGAATTTGGAGACTCCTGTTTTCTGGAGAACCCAGGGCACCAGCTGCTGCAAAGGAGAGAAGGACTACTTCTGCCATTAATGCTGTTGACTGCTGCAAAGACAGGACTGTCGCTGTGTCTGGGTCACGTGATATGAGGGCTGTTGCAGAGAGCTACTTTTCCGCATTTCCATTAATATTTTGCTATCCATGGTTATCACTGGTGGAGAGCAGAAGGACCAAAAATATCAAGTGGCCCATTAAAGGGATTGGGGGTTGCTATACTAAAAAAGTATTGCTTCTATTACATATTGTACTTTAGAATGGGTATATATTAATCAAGGTTCCAAGATAACAAATAATATATTAGATGTTTCATGGTATAAATATAAACACACCTGGGAGTTAATTCAATTCCATTAAGTTAAATTAAAAGCATAAAGGAGAGGGAACTCTTTAGTATCCTTTCAATAACAGCAAAGAATTTGTTAAGTGTCACTTTTAAGACCTACATTAGCCTTTTGTACCTTCTTCCTCTCTGCATTTTACCAAGGCAGCATTAAGATCTCAGGCTATCGCAGGCTTCAGTGTGACAGGATTAAAGTGATTTTTAAACTTCCATTTTTTTTTTAATAACAAACATGTTATACTTACATACTCTGTACAATGGTTTTGCACAGAGTAGCCCTGGTCTTCCTCTTCTGGGGTCCCCTGCTGGTGCTCCTAGCAACTCCTGGTTTTCAAATTCCCCCTAGTAAGTCGCTTACTGGGGGATACTCATGCGGGCATCGCTCTCGAGCCGCACTGGCTGCGGTCCTGCCCCCCCCTCACTCGGCATAGGATTAGATTGATAAGATTAGATTGATATCTGCCTAGTGAGGAGGGAGAGAGAGGAGAGAGCAGCTACTCTCATGCACAGTGCTGGATCGAAATCAGGCTATGATAAGTAAAAGGGTGGGCTGTGGGGGATCCTGGCCACAGAAGGTTTTTTAGGCCATTCATAATACCAAGTTTCTTGTGCCCTGTTCCAAAAAAAAAAAAAAGCAACATGCCTTATTTTTTGTTGCATTTTCTGTGATTTTGAATAGGCTACCTAATGCAGTGTGTCCTAATGAACAAAAGCCATGTGTTGTGACCAACTATGTTTTGTTCTGATGAGGCCACAAAACTGCAATTTTATCATTCATTCCTATAGAAAATGGTAGAACTTAAAATGTGTTCAAGGCAGTGTTTAGTTACATGAGAGGCAGGGTGTAAAATAACAGAAAAATCTAAAATCATTGCGCTGCTAGAGCAAACAAGCTGCTGCCAAAAAAGCCCAATTGGATACAATTGTAAATAATTTGTGAAATTTGGGTTGTCGCGCTAACAATTAAATAAAGATACAATGTGACAAAAATTGAAAACAGAATGTGACAAAGTAAATTCCATGTGATAAGCAGTCTGCGATGCTGTCAATTATAACGAAACGCATAGGGAGGGGTTCACGACGTAGTCAGATATGCTCCTGGGACCAGTATTTTTGTATACATGCTTGATTTTATCATCACTATTGTGAGTTACTAATGTTTATTTGCTTTCAACAAATACATTATTCAGTTTTACACTGTGGATATCTTTGTATGTATCTTTTATGCATGTCACGATGGAGCAACTCCCACCATTAGTTGTGATATTGCTCTAACCAAAGAGGAGGAAAGGAGTGCATGATTTCCATAGTAGTATTGATTCACACAGCGCTTTTGACTCTTTTGGTTAAGAGTCAATTATTTCTGGTAAGAAAGCATTTTTACTTTTCAGCGGAGGCGCACTTGGGTGATTCACCTATTGGCTTTCATTTATATCCACAATGGATGTACATGCTGGGAGCTTACATACATGAAGTTTTCACATTTGGAACTTTTTATGAGGTGTTGTAACACAGTGGTCCTCTACTCCGGTCCTCAGGGCCCACTAACAGGCCAGATTTTAAGTATTACCTTGGGGAGATGCAGACTAGAGTACTGCAATCACTGAGCAACAAATTATATCACCTGGGATGTATTTCAGTTATCTTGCAAACCTGGCCTGTTAGTGGGCCCTGTAGGCCAGGGTTGAGGACCATTGTTGTAACAGACTGCTTACCACAGAGTACTTTATTTCTTTGACACATTTAATTTTCAACTTTTGTTACATTTTATCTTGATTTGATTGAAAGCGCAAACCTAATTTCTCACAAGGTTTAAAATAACACTTTCAAGATGCATGCAAATCTTTACAATTAGCATAAAAAGGACTATTTTTACAATGTCTGCCTAATAAACTGCTGATGAGGTCAGAATTCCTGCTAGGGTCCACTAATAATAACAACATCACTCTAACACACATAACCTCCAGACAGATTGTTTTTAAATTAATTGAATCATAGAGCATGGCTTAGAAGCCAATGTAAGCAGACTTTATTCTGCAGACTCCCACCAATCTTCCAATCTAACATCTCTCTAGAAACACTTACACTGCACTTGTGTCCACCACCTAAACCCTGCAAGACAGTAGGAAGCGTTGGAACCCAGTGAATCTTTCTTATATCACAGAGAACAATGGAAAAATGGAATAAAGAGGACCAGAATGCAGCTGACCAAGCTCCCCAAGATTGCACTAACTCATAACTGCAAGCGCATTGGCCAGCTAAACACAGAGAAGAGGACATTGAATATAGATTGAAAAGATTTGTCCATAATGTAGCCAAAATTAAATCAGTTATTGACACAGGAAATGTGAAGGGAGACTCAGACTTCTGAAATACCAGCACATATAAAGCCTGCTTCACAAAGATGGAACATGGCAGCTGCACAAAAGACATCTAGCTCGTCCTCTGGGGATATAATGCACAGTGCAGCCCACCCTCTAACCCCCTCAGCAAATTCTGAACCAACACTGTGGGATGTCTTCACTGTGATTCAAACCTGCCATGCATATTTTCAAGCCCTAGTTTGTAGGCATTAAGGAGGATATTGCTATAGTGAGACAAGCAATGTAAAAAATAAGGGAATGTACTGCTACGTCGAGGATCATGTGTGCTCACTAGAAGATGACATCTCACTAATGAAAGGCAACAAACAATGTATTTAACCATTAACACCTGTTTAAAGGTATGGAAAATAGGCAAAAGAGAAACAATATTCATATTCTGGGTCTGCCTAAATGTGTTGAAGGTAAACACCCTGTGGATTTCATAGAATGCTGGCTATTGAAAAGATTCAGAAAAAACTGCTTCAATACTTTGCAGTAGAAAGGGCGGACAAAATACTTGCTTGTCCTTTACCAGCTGGGAACCCCCACATCCCTTCATATTGAAACTACTCAACTATAAGGGCAGAGATATTGTATTAAGTAAAGCTCACACAATGGGAACCATCAATCTTATTAAAATCTCCTATTTCCCTGACCTTTCAGCTGTGGTGCAGAGACAATGTGCATAATACGGATATCAAGTCCTATATGCAATGCTGTAACCAGCTAAACACAGAGGTGGATGGAGAAACCACACAATTATTTAATTCTCAAAGGTGCTGCAGGATCTTGGCTGGGCAGAAATGAGCGACAACCTCACAAAAAAATGTCAACATTTCATGTCAGTATATTTCTTTATGCCTCATGGTATCCATTTTAGGCAAAATATGTGTTCACAACAAAATGATCAATGACCCACCATGTGGAAAAGCATCTTTCTTGCATTTGAGGGAACTTTCAATAAAACTTTCAATAAAAACTTTATTCTGGAGAATGTGTGGGTGCTTCCACCCTACATGGAAGTTTTACTGAAACAGCATATGCAATTTATTGTAGCGCATATAGGAGTACTTTTCCTAGCACAAGGGGATTTTAATATATTAAATCCTGCTCTTGATAAATATCATGGTATAGCGATATAGCCACACAAAGGGACTCAGTGTTTGCCAGACAATTGTGGGGCCTAGGGTTATTGGATATTTGTGGGACACAACATTCTAAAACACTCCAGAATTCATGTTGTGCTAGCATTTACCAATCTTTATCCCGTATAGATCTAGCCCTGGGTAAGGCAACAATCTGCACATGGATTGAGTCTTCTTTGTATGGTCCGAGGGGCCTGTCAAATTACTCCCCACTGATACCTGGGCTAACCAAGTAGACAGGGTCTGGAAGGTAAACACATTTTGGCTAAATTTGATAGTGGAGGAGGACTGCGTTATGTCCATGCTTACTGAGTTATTCATCCGCAACAAACTCACTTATATTAGCTTAACAGTTTGGAATACCACAAAAGATTTTCTAAGAGGGATTTTGATAAAAGAAATGTCATGTTTTAGGTTCCTTGAAGGAGTAGAAGGAAACTACCGGTACGTCGCTAGCCCACGAGCCCCTAGGGGGCGAGCGCGTGAAGCCGGAGGCATGCTCCCACCCCAGCTCATCCCCTGACATCCCCGTGCGAGTGACCGGCGGCTCCGATGTCTGCCGGCCACTTGCAATCTCCCGCAGGAGAGGGAGAAAGGCAGGCGGCTGATGTAAACACAGCCGTCTGTCATTCTCCCTTAGATCATGACAGAGGCTATGCGATCCTGCTATGTAGGATCGTATGTCTCTGTTATGATCTAACAAACCACGCCCCTTGACAGTTAGAATCACGCCCCTAGGGACACACTTAACCCCTTGATCACCAATAAGGTTAACTACTATCTGATTAAAAAAAGTTTGGTGAAGCATATAAAAAATTCTGAAAGCTCTTGAAATCTGGCTAGCCATAGAACAACAGCAACAAAAAAGTACCTGGCAATTACAGGGTTGGAAATATTAGGTAAATCAGGATTGTGCCCATTACCTAATGCAGAAATCCATGAGTTGTTGGTAAAAACCTAAAGGGACTTTGGATGGCTCCTTCATACTGCACTGTGTAACCCTTTCATGCTCCCTTGCCTGTCCACAATTTTTCATAGACGATTAGGCAGAGCTATCACCTTGAGCAGTTGCCATCTTATGCGCCCACATGTACCGCATAGTTTTTCAGAATACGCCTCAGTGTCATCATCACTCACAGCAACAAAGCACTGAGGTTGGCTTTTTTCAGTGCCACTATGTCAGTGAATTTGCCCTGTGCCACTGCTAGACACTAACTATCAACAATTTCATATTTTAGGGACCTTTTAGGGATATAGTTAGGCTATTCACCATTAATCTGCTACCTGTCAAAATATCTCTGCGCTGAACAATCTAGCAATAAATAATTGTATTTAAAGCTTATGAACCTCAATGTACTTTTCTGTTTATTTTTTCTCAGCACCAGATACTGACCTTGTTGTGTGTTTTTTCTAAAACAATTTCATTATTGTATGTAGCCTCTGATATCTACCAGTACATATTTTCCAGGCCATACTGACAAACATATTTCTGTCAGTTTTGATTTTTTAGTGAGCTTAGAAGTGTAAGTTGAACAGTCAATCTTCTATGCTGGAAATTATAATAGTGTATGACAGGTACTGATGAAAACAGTTCTATGTAGTCATAGCTGTATCTACTATAAAGCATTTGTGAGCTTGTGCTTAGGGCAGGCACGATACAAGTGGAAGCACCCAGCCCCAATATTTGGTAGCTGTGATTACTTTTTACTTTTTTTTTCCCCCTCTTCTGACCACCTTGGGGTAGTTACTGGAAAATCCAGCAAAAAAACAAAACAAAAACATATGACATGTTTGAGATAAGGTACTAGTCAGGCAATCATTCTCCATTGTTGATGGGCTAGGTAACTGATTAGTTATGTAGACCCTACATCTAAATCAAAAGAACATGAAAACACACAGCTCTTATTGTCTCTTTGGCAACAAAAGTGAGTACACCCCTAAGCGACAATGTCCACATTGGTCCGAAAGTGACAATATTATGTGTTGCCACCATTATTTTCAAGCACTGCCTTGTTCACCAGAGCTTCACAGGTTGCCACTGGAGTCCTCTTCCACTCTTCCATGATGACATCATGGAGCTGGTGGATGTTAGAGACCTTGCGCTCCTCCCCCTTCTGTTTGAGGTCCCCCCACCCCTTCAACCTCTGCCACAATGCTGGCAGCACTCATACGTCTATTTCCTCAAAGACAACCTCTGGATATGATGCTGAGCATGGGCACTCAACTCCTTTGGTCGACAATGGCGAGGCCTGTTCTGAGTGGAACCTGTCCTGTTAAACCGCTGTATGGTCTTGGCCACCATGCTGCAGCTCAGTTTCAGGGTATTTGCAATCTTATCATAGCCTAGGCCATCTTTATGTAGAGCAACAATTTTTTTTATTCACATCCTCAGAAAGTTCTTTGCCATGAGGTGTCATGTTGAACTTCCAGTTACCAGTATGAGAGAGTGAGAGCGATAACACCAAATTTTTGAGTGGACAGCAAATTTACACTGTTATACAAGCTGTACACTCACTACTTTACATTGTAGCAAAGTGTAATTTCTTCAGTTTTGTCACATGAAAAGATAGAATAAAATATTTACAAAAAAAGTGAGGGGTGTACTCACTTTTGTGAGATACTGTATATATATATATATATACAATATATTGTCAAATGTTTTAGGACACCTGCCTTTGCACAATGCACAATGCTTTAATGGCATCCCAGTCTTAGTCCGTAGGTTTTATTATTGATTTGGCTCATTTGATTGTAGCTATAACAGCTTCAACTCTTCTGGGGGGGGGGGGGGGGGCAGCAAGGTTTAGGAGTGTGTCTATGGGAATGTTTGACTATTATTCCAGAAGCGCATTTGTAAGGTCAGGCACACTGATGTTGGACCAGAAGGACTGGCTCTCAGTCTGCACTCTAACTCATCCCAAAGGTGTTCTATTGGGATAAGGTCAGGACTCTGTGCAGGCAAGTCAAGTTCCTCCACCCCAAACTCGCTCATCCATGTCTTTATGGACCTTGCTTTGTGCACTGGTGTGCAATCATGTTGGAACAGGGAGGGGCCATCTCAAACTGTTCCCACAAAGTTGGGAGCATGGAATTGTCCAAAATGTTGGGGTATGCTGATGACCTAAGAGTTCTCTTCACTAGAACCAAGGGGCCAAGCTCAACCCTTGAAAAACAGCCCAACACCATAATCCCCCCCCCCCCCTCCACCAAATGATTTTGACCAGTGCACAAAGCAAGGTCCATAAAGACATGGATGAGTGAGTTTGGGGTAGAGGAACTTGACTGGCCTGCACAAAGTCCTGACCTCAACCCAATAGCACACCTTTGGAATGAATTAGAGCGCAGACTGCGAGCCAGGCCTTCAGGTCCAACATCAGTGCCTGACATCACAATAGGCTTCCCGAAGAATGATCAAACACTCTCATAGACAGACTCCTAAACCTTGTGGACAGCCTTTTAGGAAGAGTTAAAGCTGTTATAGCTGAAAAGGGTGGGCCAACTCAATATTGAACCCTACGAACTAAGACTGGGATGCCATTTGAGTTCATGTGCGAGTAAAGGCAGGCATATTACCTTAATACAAAATAGTCTATATATATACACACACACAATGGAGTTTATTTACTAAAACTGGAGAGTGCAAAATCTGGTGCAGAGAAACCAATCAGCTTCCAGTGTTATTTTTGTCAAAGCTTAATTAAACAAGCTGAAGTTAGAAGCTGATCACTTCTTGGCCTTTTGGCTAGGATCAAATGCCATGCACAGCTGCACCAGATTTTTCATTCCCAAGTTTTAGTAAATCAACCCCCAGCAGTACCATTGGCATTATTTCTGCCTTACTGGTTTGTGCTGATGCTGCAGTAGTTATAAATAACTAAAAAACAAAACAAAAAGAAAACTTTCGCTACTCTTCTTGTACATGATGTAAAAATTTGTGATTATCAAACTAGGAAGGCGGCTGGCAGTGTGGACATTTCGAGGCTTAATTAACTGTACTCTCCACTTTCAACAGGAAAATGCATGTTTGGTCTCAAGTTTTGATTTGTGTTCATAAAAAAAAAAAAAGACTTTTGGAATTCAGAAAATACATTTGTAAGGTAGACATGATTTAACTTTGCAACAGTGTCATGAATTCTGGTGATCGGGGTCACTTTTCTTTGATTCAACACTGATTAGCTGATTGAAACCCAGTAAAAGACCAAACCATCATAGTAGTAGGATTAAAGAAAACACTAAAATGAAAGATTTTAAAGATTTTAGAGGCAGCCTCTGTATCAGACTTTTTATGCAACAAAAGGCATATGAGATTCTGACATTCCCATGATCTGAAAATGGCTCCAGTTAGCCAACCTTTCTAAATTAGGTAAAACTTCTGACTGTTTAGAGTTTTTTACTTAAATTGTGTTACTCCAGATGTGGAACCCCCTTTATTAATAGCTTGTGCCCTTATCAAAGTAGCAGTTTCAGTTAAATAAAAATATAATGTAGTCTTAAAATTGTTGCAGCAGGAAGATTTTACCTTTCAAAACTCATCTCTGCAGTAGCACAAAACAGAATTAATGTAAACTGTAGTAACCCTAAAAACCAATCAGAATGCATACATTAAGGCTTTTTTGGCTATAGGTCAATTGCATGTTACACTACCTTGCCCTCAGAATCTAAACAGTTCTTTATTAGTGTAAGTGAAAAACTCCGCGCTCAGGGATATGTATTGGGTAAATCAGTGGGCTGCAGCCTCCCAAAAATATAGTCAATGACTATATAAAAAAAGGATCAAGGTAAGGGAATGGCGCTGCCTACAATATGGTATGTAATAGTTAGACAGGAATGTATGCACAATAATGTGTAAATAAATAAGTGATTGAATAAATAAACAGGTATGTGCAAAAGTATAAATAAATAAATAAATAAATAAATAAAGCATAAAAATGAAGCAATTAATAGTCTCAAATAAAAACAGTATAACAATCAGTTAGGTTGGCACCTTTCACTGATTGTTATACTGTATTTATTTGAGACTATTAATTGCTTCATTTTTGTGCTTATTTATTTATTTATTTATTTATACTTTTGCATATACCTGTTTTTTTTATTCAATCACTTATTTATTCACACATTATTGTGCATACATTCTTGTCTAACTATTACATACCATATTGTAGGCAGCGCCATTCCCTTACCTTGATCCAGTTCTTTGTTAGTACTAGTAATAATGGTACTGTTATTTATGGAAAGAAGAATTGAAAGTAATATAAGCACCCGAATAAAGGAAGGGGTGTGAAAACGAAAGAGAAAAGTCAAACTAGTAAAAACATAATTTATAAAAACCTGGGCACAAAATTACAGCGAAAGTGAACCGTCTGCCTAAAGAAAATAAAGAATAATAGGTTCAATAAAAGAAAATGGATTATTGAAAAAGAAGACAACTTCACTTTTGCTTTAGTTTTTAGAAATAAGCTCCAGCCTCTATAGCAGTGATGGGGAACCTTGGCGCCCCAGATGTTTTGGAACTACATTTCCCATGATGCCCATGCACTCTGCAGTGTAGTTGAGCGGCATGGAAAATGTAGTTACAAAACATCTGGGGTGCCAAGGTTCGCCATCACTGCTCTATAGTGACCACTACTTTGCAATAGGAAAAGGAACCTCAGTCATGTTCTTACCTGCAGAATGACACAATTGGCAGGTCTTTGTCTCCTGTTTACTTAGTACACCAATCTCCTAAAATACTGTGGTGCTATGAACAGTGTGATGAGCTGGGGGTGCTCCAGACTGGCATTACAAATAAAAGCCATGCTATTGCTGTTGTATGGCACAATAGCTTTGCTTGAATGCACTAAGGGCTCATTCACACTGGGCTTACAAACACCGCTTTTACAGGTGTTTGGTTTTGTTTTTTTGTCTGTGAATGCACCTGTACGTTAGCCTATGTGTCCATGCACACATACACTATATTACTAAAAGTATTGGGATGCCTGCCTTTAGACGCACATGCACTTTAATGGCATCCCAGTATTACACCGTAAGGTTCAATATTGAGTTGGCCCCTCATTTGCAGCTATAACAGCTTCAACTATTCTGGAAAGACTGTCCACAGGGTTTAGGAGTGTGTCTATGGAAATGTTTGACCATTCTTCCAGAAGCCCATTTGTAAAGGTCAAGCACTGATGTGGACGAGGAAGGCTTGGCTCGCAGTCTCCGCTCTAATTCAGCCCAAAGGTGTTCTATCGGGTTGAGGTTAGGACTCAGGCCAGTCATGTTCCTCCAATCCAAACTCACTCATCCATGGCTCTTAAGGCATCAGCATACCACAATATTTTGGACAATTTCATGCTCCCAACTTTATGGGAACAGTTTGGGGATGGCCCCTTCCTAATCGCACATGACTGTGCACCAGTGCACAAAGCAAGGTCCATAAAGGCATGGATGAGTGAGTTTGGGGTGGAGGAAATTGACTGACCTGCACAGAGTCCTGACCTCAACCCGATAGAACATGTTTGGGATGAATTAGCCCCAAGACTGCGAGCCAGGCATTCTCGTCCAAAATAAGTGCCTGACCTCACAAATGCGCTTCTGTAAGAATGGTCAAACATTCCCATAGACACATTTCTAAACATTGTGGACAGCCTTCCCAGAAGAGTTGAAGCTGTTATAGCTGCAAAGGGTGGACCAACCCAACATGGAACCCTATGGACTAAGACTGGGATGGCAATAAAATTCACGTGTGTATAAAGGAAGGCTTCCCAATACTTTTGACAATATAGCGTAGGTGTTTACAGGCGGTTTGGAAAAGAAGCATTTTCAGGCAGAAAAAAAAACTATCACCATTATGTTTTAGGAGAGGAGCTTTTCAATTGAAAAAATGCTTCATGCTCCTAAACGTGCCTAAGCACTAGACACATATTACTTGGGTGTTCATTCATTCCAATGGCCAGAATAAATGAATATACTGGCCAATGGAACCCAATAATACTCAAATGCTTGACACACCTAAATGCGTGTGCAAAACATGGTTTTCGGGGGGCCTTTTAAGCACCTTTTCTCCTGCCAGAAGAAAAAGCTTTCAGGGGAGGAGAGCAAATGCTAAGTGTGCATGAAGCCTAACAATGTATCAAAACCCAGACAACAGAGTTTAATTAAAACTTGTAGAAGTATCACTGAACAAAAACCATAGTTGCTAAGGCTACACATTTGTATTTTGAACACAAAACATTCTCCAAATGTGCACTGTAATTTCTCACAGCAGTTGCTCAGCAAGGCTAACGACTGAGCTGTAATACAAACATTGATCCCTCTAGTGGTTACAAATCTATATGCAAGGCTTTATCATGAGACATTTAAAACAAGCAGGCCAACCTGTATTATAATAAATGCTGCATTAACACTACATAATGATTTTACAACAACAAAATGAAAATATCTGATGGTTTTCCTTTTAAATTTGTATTTAGAGCAAAACCGCTATGTGCAGCTGACATATTACCTCGGAATTGAACCATAAATGGCACGGAACCTTATGTAAATAAAATCAGGTTCTGTTCAGCAAACCAGTTTAATTGTATCAAATTAAATTACTCATCTAGAAAAAGGACCAAACACAATTCAACTGAATAATGTTAATGTCTGGGACATTTAATCTCACCCTGAATCGGGAAAGAGCGAGAAGTTAATTAACATCAATAATAGGGTATGCTACAATACGCAAGATAGCAATTTGCCGCACACACATTACTGTTACACAAGATATCTTACTAGATAATTCTGGCAGAGAAAACAAAGCTGATTTATCATTTATAATCAAGGTTACTGTCATAAAAAAAAAAATGGCACAAACCTTATATAAACAAAAAAGATTATATTTAGCAAACCAATTTGATTGTATCGATAAAATACTCATCTAGAAAAAGGACCAAATACAATTCAACTGAATATTGTTAATTTCTGGGATATTTAAAGCCGAATTAAAACTCCGCTGCAAAAAAACTGCAAGCAGGCTGACTTTTATTGCGGAACAGACATGCACTCAGGGGAATGTTTGGTGGCATACAACAATGGAGAAGTATACACAAAGAAAATCCAAAAAGTTGATGTGTGTGCCATAAATTGTGTGTAGTCCAGTCCTGCTAAAAGGAAAAAAATTGTGCTCTTCTGCAAAGAAGACCTAGTAGTGGGAGTGTAGGGAGAGTGTGGTAAGGTAAGCGGAGGTATACTAACTGGTGTAGAGATGAATGGAAAGACCTCAATTTTCTTTTCTTTTTGTATTATACAGGATAAAAATATAGGAAGAATAGTACTGTGTACTGGATTAGCTATCTCGCTCCTGGCATGGATATTGGGAAGTAAGTAGTGAGTGCTAGGGGTGAGGTTTCACTGGACTGGAGGCCAAATCATCTACATGAAAATGAAACTTAGCTTCAAAACTATATAGAACAGAATACAATGTACACCTGTATATATATACCCAAGGGCTGGTGCATTATTATCTAACCAAAGATGGTTTCTAGTTATATTTCTGGCTACATATGTATCTATATATATATATATATATATATATATACAGTGCCTTGCGAAAGTATTCGGCCCCCTTGAACTTTGCGACCTTTTGCCACATTTCAGGCTTCAAACATAAAGATATAAAACTGTAATTTTTTGTGAAGAATCAACAAGTGGGACACAATCATGAAGTGGAACAAAATTTATTGGATATTTCAAACTTTGTTAACAAATAAAAAACTGAAAAATTGGGCGTGCAAAATTATTCAGCCCCTTTAGTTTCAGTGCAGCAAACTCTCTCCAGAAGTTCAGTGAGGATCTCTGAATGATTCAATGTTGACCTAAATGACTAATGATGATAAAAAGAATCCACCTGTGTGTAATCAAGTCTCCGTATAAATGCACCTGCAATGTGATAGTCTCAGAGGTCCGTTTAAAGCACAGAGAGCATCATGAAGAACAAGGAACACACCAGGCAGGTCAGAGATTCTGTTGTGGAGAAGTTTAAAGCCAGATTTGGATACAAAAAGATTTCCCAAGCTTTACACATCCCAAGGAGCACTGTGCAGGCGATAATATTGAAATGGAAGGAGTATTGGACCACTGCAAATCTACGAAGACCTGGCCATCCCTCTAAACTTTCAGCTCATACAAGAAGACTGATCAGAGATGCAGCCAAGAGGCCCATGATCACTCTGGATGAACTGCAGAGATCCACAGCTGACGTGGGAGACTCTGTCCATAGGACAACAATCAGTCGTATACTGCACAAATCTGGCCTTTATGGAAGAGTGGCAAGAAGAAAGCCATTTCTTAAAGATATCCATAAAAAGTGTTGCTTAAAGTTTGCCACAAGCCACCTGGGAGACACACCAAACATGTGGAAGAAGGTGCTCTGGTCAGATGAAACCAAAATCAAACTTTTTGGCAACAATGCAAAACGTTATGTTTGGCGTAAAAGCAACACAGCTCATCACCCTGAACATACCATCCCCACTGTCAAACATGGTGGTGGCAGCATCATGGTTTGGGCCTGCTTTTCTTCAGCAAGGACAGGGAAGATGGTTAAAATTGATGGGAAGATGGATGGAGCCAAATACAGGACCATTCTGGAAGAAAACCTGATGGAGTCTGCAAAAGACCTGAGGCTGGGACGCAGATTTGTATTCCAACAAGACAATGATCCAAAACATAAAGCAAAATCTACAATGGAATGGTTCACAAATAAACATATCCAGGTGTTAGAGTCGGCAAGTCAAAGTCCAGACTTGAATCCAATCGAGAATCTGTGGAAAGAACTGAAAACTGCTGTTCACAAACGCTCTCCATCCAACCTCACTGAGCTTGAGCTGTGTTGCAAGAAGGAATGGGCAAAAATTTCTGTCTCTCGATGTGCAAAACTGATAGAGAGACATACCCCAAGCGACTTACAGCTGTATTTGGAAGGATTGGGAAACAGAGATTTCGGGCACAAGAGTTTTGTTAAAAAGATTTCTTTTATTCAACACAAACCTAAATATTTTAAAATCATAGAAAAATACAGGCAAATAATTGTGTATTAAGGACACAGTGAGACCACACAACAATGGTCTATGTTGTACAATATCTCAGTGCATAGAACTTATAAAAGTCGATTTACATACAGTTCAAAGTACAAGATCATTAGTAGTCATATAATCCTTGGAAACGTATTGCTTGATATCAGAAGAACCGCCGACGGACACCCAAACAATATGGTGCCGGTCAGCGGGGTCGACTGAAAGTATAAGTTAACATTCACCATGTAATATATGACCTTTGCTCAACATGTTTCGCTTTCTTAGACAAAAAAGCTTCATCTGGAGCATATCATTTCTTTTGTCTGTGTGAGAAATAACAGTATTTAGATTGATTACATATATATGTTACCTTATTTTCAGTATGTTAAAATTACAATTGCATATCATTTATCTTTCCTCTTAATTACATATAATCGTCTTACACCTCTCAGATAAGTCCTTCTATTTTTGCAATATCAACACAATATAACATTGGGTCTTAAGTTGCATTCAGACACTAGAGGAGTTTAGGGGAAAGAACGGAGGCTGCCAATAGTGAGTATATGTGGGGATCCATGCTGTAGTTATAGTATAAGCATATATATCCTATTTATATACCTGGTAAATGGACAGAAAAATGTATACATACCTGTACATATAGTAATCAGGCACATATCTCAACTTCCATAGAGAATTCTTTAACGAGGAGGACTGTGCGTTTTGGGAAGCTCAAAAAAGGCAATGTATAGTGACATAGTAGTGAGGGTAGTCACTCCATGTCTCATATCTGGGTGGATGAGAGCAGAAAAACAATGTTTCTCAGAGTAGTGAGCGTTTTTATTCTATGATATCACTTTAAGGGAAAGCCCATAGGAATGCTAAACCATAAGCTCAAGTGTTTTAAATTGGTAAAGTCAGTATGCCTCATGCTTGTTATAAGAGTGTGTAAGTACCTATAGAGCCCATAGACCATCTGCCCTAAAAGGGGGGCAACAGAAAAGCCACATAGTCATTCTGGACCGTAAGAGTAGACAGGTGCCATGCGTTTATAAACGATTATACACCAACATACAGAGTTTACCCATTCGTGTGTGGGCTACCCCTATAGTAAAATATATATCATGTATATTGATTTGCTTTCACACACATATGCGAATATGTGTGTGTAATCAATTTAGTATCCGACCCACCCTCCTCTATAATAGTAGGGGGGTGACCAGGGTTATATATAGATAAGCAGTTGCTACATAGGGTCCAAGATGAGTACATGCAAAGCGTACTTAGAATAGACATAGGTAATAAACATAGTGGTAAATATATAGAGTGCCACCCAAAATGATAGATCCCTATGCAGTACGAAAGTTCCAAACATATACAGACACCTTAGCAATGCTCACCAAACTTAGGAAGGACCAGAGCTTAAATGTAGGGAGCGTGTCTCCTCTGCTTGTATGTCGGCTGTTAAGCACAGTAAGATTAAGGTGAATTCCCAGATATCACAAAAGAGTAATACTACAGTATTGGTGCTGGCCATATACAGCTTACCCCTTGCCACGCTGTTCCCAGCTTCCGCACAGTCCTCACCGGATGGGGAACCTCCACCATACCAGGGCTTGTAAATGGCGCCCTTAAGTAGCATGGATCCCGGGCGGTTCGTCAAACGGACGTCACCGCCCCGGCCACTCCCACCGGACATCGCTCGAGAGCCAACGCGGGGACACCCCGGCGAGGCTCTCGGCTTAGTCACGGGTGTGTGCAGACTATACAGAGGCAGGAAGTGCCTCCGTAGTCCACTCAGGTGCCACAGGAAGTTCCGCCCGGAAGGGGCGGGACTGACCTGCGGCCTATCTGGCCGCACATATCCCACTGATGAGGCCGACCTCCATGCTTACCCACACTGCCCCCACAGGATCGGTCCGCAATTACATGAGAATTCTAATTGCCTGAAATGAAAAAACAACACAACAAAGACAAAAATTATATATTTAAAAAATACAGATATAAAAGCATATTTCACTAAGGTACAAAGATGTTCTTGGTGAAACCAGGAGATATATATCGGTAACATATTTTGTTTATCAAAAATTATTATATAACCATGTTTATTTTTTACCATTAACCACTAGTAAGGGCGTTCAATAGTGACAGCCCTAATGAAAGGACAGGGGCTGAACTGCCCCCTACTAGAAACACTTCCATACTTCAAATTACAGCTGTAATCGCAGCAAAAGGTGGCGCTACAAAGTATTAACTTAAGGGGGCTGAATAATTTTGCACGCCCAATTTTTCAGTTTTTTATTTGTTAAAAAAGTTTGAAATATCCAATAAATTTCATTCCACTTCATAATTGTGTCCCACTTGTTGTTGATTCTTCACAAAAAATTACAGTTTTATATCTTTATGTTTGAAGCCTGAAATGTGGCAAAAGGTCACAAAGTTCAAGGGGGCCGAATACTTTCGCAAGGCACTGTGTATATATATATATATATATATATATATATATATATATATATATATATATATATATTATATAGTATCTCACAAAAGTGAGTACACCCCTCACATTTTTGTAAATATTTTATTCTATCTTTTCATGTGACAACACTAAAGAAATTACACTTTGCTGCAATGTAAAGTAGTGAGTGTACAGCTTGTATAACAGTGTAAATTTGCTGTCCCCTCAAAATAACTCAACACACAGCAATTAATGTCTAAACCGCTGGCAACAAAAGTGAGTACACCCCTAAGTGAAAATGTCCAGATTGGGCCCAATTAGCCATTTTCCCTCATGTGACTCATTAGTGTTACAAGGTCTCAGGTGTAAAAGGGGTGCAGGTGTGTTAAATTTGGCGTTATCGCTCTCATTCTCTCATACTGGTCACTGGAAGTTCAGCATGGCACCTCATGGCAAAGAACTCTCTAAGGGTCTGAAAAAAGAATTGTTTCTCTACATAAAGATGGCCTAGGCTATAAGAAGATTGCCAAGACCCTGAAACTGAGCTGCAGCACAGTGGCCAAGATCATACAGGGGTTTAACAGGACAGGTTCCACTCAGAACAGGCCTCGCCATGGTCGACCAAAGAAGTTGAGTGCACGTGCTCAGCGTCATATCCAGAGGTTGTCTTTGGGAAATAGATGTATGAGTGCTGCCAGCAATGCTGCAGAGGTTGAAGGGGTGGGGGCTCAGCCTGTCAGTGCTCAGACCGTAGGCCGCACACTGCATCAAATTGGTCTGCATGGTTGTCATCCCAGAAGGAAGCCCCTTCTAAAGATGATGCACAGGAAAGCCCGCATCAACAGTATTGACTAAGACAAGCAGACTATGGACATGGATTACTGGAACCATGTCCTGTGGTCTGATGATACCAAGATAAACTTATAAACTTATTTGGTTCAGATGGTGTCAAGCGTGTGCAACAGCAACCAGGTAAGGAGTACAAAGACAAGTGTGTCTTGCCTACAGTCAAGCATGGTGGAGGGAGTGTCATGGTCTGGGGCTGCATGAGTGCTGCCGGCACTGGAGAGCTACAGTTCATTGAGGGACCATGAATGCCAACATGTATTGTGATATACTGAAGAAGAGCATGATCCCCCTACCCTCGGAGACTGGGCCACAGGGCAGTATTCTAATAAGATAACAACCCCAAACACACCTCCAAGACAACCACTGCCTTGCTAAAGAAGCTGAGGGTAAAGGTGATGGACTGGCCAAGCATGTCTCCAGACCTAAACCCTACTGAGCATCTGTGGGGCATCCTCAAACAGAAGGGGGGGGAGCACAAGGTCTCTAATATCCACCAGCTCCATGATGTCGTCATGGAGAAGTGGAAGAGGATTGCAGTGGCAACCTGTGAAGCTCTGGTGAACTTAATGCCCAAGAGGGTTAAAGCAGTGCTAGAAAATAATGGTGGCCACACAAAATTTTGACACTTTGGGCCCAATTTGGACATTTTCACTTAGGGATGTACTCACTTTTGTTGCCAGCGGTTTAGACATTAATGGCTGTATGTTGAGTTATTTTGAGTGGACAGCAAATTTACACTGTTATACAAGCTGTACACTCACTACTTTACATTGTAGCAAAGTGTAATTTCTTCAGTGTTGTCACATGAAAAGATATAATAAAATATTTTGAAAAATGTGAGGGGTGTACTCACTTTTGTGAGATACTGCGTATATGTATAAATATATATATATATATATATATACAGCCAGGTCCATAAATATTGGGACATGGACACAATTTTAATCTTTTTGGCTCTATAATGGGTTTGAAATGAAACAAACAAGATGTGCTTTAACTGCAGACTTTCAGCTTTAATTTGAGGGTATTTACATCCAAATCAGGTGAAAGGTGTTTGTACAATACAATAGTTTGTATATGTGCCTCCCACTTTTTAAGGGACCAAAATCAATGGGACAATTGGCTGCTCAGCTGTTCCATGCCCATGTATGTGTTATCCCCTCATTATCCCATTTACAAGGAGCAGATAAAAGATCCAGAGTTAATTTCAAGTGTGCTATTTGCATTTGGAATCTGTTGCTGTCAAATCTCAATATGAGATCCAAAGAGCTGTCACTACCAGTGAAGCAAGCCATCATTAGGCTGAAAAAACAAAACAAACCCTTCAAAGAGATAGCAAAAACATTAGGTGTGGCCAAATCAACTGTTTGGAACATCCTTAAAAAGAAAGAACGCACCGGTGAGCTCAGCAACACCAAAAGACCTGGAAGACCACGGAAAACAACTGTGGTGGATGACCGAAGAATTCTTTCCCTGGTGAAGAAAACACCCTTCACAACAGTTGGCCAGATCAAGAACACTCTCTAGGAGGTAGGTGTATGTGTGTCAAAGTCAACAATCAAGAGAAGACTTCACCAGAGTGAATACAGGGGGCTCACCACAAGATGTAAACCATTGGTGAGCCTCAAAAACAGGAAGGCCAGATTAGAGTTTGCCAAACAACATCTAAAAAAGCCTTCACAGTTCTGGAACAACATCCTATGGACAAATGAGACCAAGATCAACTTGTACCAGAGTGATGGGAAGAGAAGAGTATGGAGAAGGAAAGGAACTGCTCATGATCCAAAGCATACCACCTCATCAGTGAAGCATGGTGGTGGTAGTGTCATGGCGTGGGCATGTATGGCTGCAAAAGGAACTGGTTCTCTTGTATTTATTGATGATGTGACTGCTGACAAAAGCAGCAGGATGAATTCTGAAGAGTTTCGGGCAATATTATCTGCTCATATTCAGCCAAATGCTTCAGAACTCATTGGACGGCGCTTCACAGTGCAGATGGACAATGACCCGAAGCATACTGCGAAAGCAACCAAAGAGTTTTTTAAGGGAAAGAAGTGGAATGTTATGCAATGGCCAAGTCAATCACCTGACCTGAATCTAATTGAGCATGCATTTTACTTGCTGAAGACAAAACTGAAGGGAAAATGCCCCAAGAACAAGCAGGAACTGAAGACAGTTGCAGTAGAGGCCTGGCAGAGCATCACCAGGGATGAAACCCAGCGTCTGGTGATGTCTATGCATTCCACACTTCAGGCTGTAATTGACTGCAAAGGATTTACAACCAAGTATTAAAAAGTGAAAGTTTGATTTATGATTGTTAATCTGTCCCATTACTTTTGGTCCCTTAAAAAGTGGGAGGCACATATACAAACTGTTGTAATTCCTACACCGTTCACCTGATTTGGATATGTACCCTCAAATTAAAGCTGAAGGTCTGCAGTTAAAGCACATCTTGTTTGTTTCATTTCATATCCATTGTGGTGGTGTATAGAGCCAAAAAGATTAGAATTATGTCGATGTCCCAATATTTATGGATTTTACTGTACATATACACTACTTTGCAAATATTTTAGGCAGGAGTTAAGACATGCTGTTGAAGTGGTAGTAAACTCAATAGTGTTACTTTGCTGCATTAAAATCCTTAATAATCAGTGTTTATGGTGCTCTTTTTTCATTTTGCCTAACCATATGCCATTCTGTTGCAATCCATATAGGATAGATGTAATGACACCAGCAGCACATGTGTGTATCTGTGGGTATTCACAGCATGCTCTGGGTGCCGTCACTCCATTCCGGCCGATGCCATGCCTTCGTCATCTACTCTCTGCGGCATTGCAATCCCGCGTGAGTAGAGTCCTGTGCACAGCTTCCTGAAATACCCTATGTGACTTGCTGTGTCACAAGGGGGTGTAAACATCAGCGTTGATCATGGGACTCTCAGTGCTATTCATAAGCATGCTGGTCTTCACTGTCAGAGTAATCCCGGATTCAAAAAGAGGCTTGTCTATCACTAAATGCGCATGCCCGAGATTCCGGCCATACAACAAGAAAGGGGCGAAAGTTTTACAGTGCACAGATGCGGACGAGAACAGTAAAACTTGCACCCGTAACTGGGCTCCGCCACTCATAGCCAACCTGTTTACGATAAATTATACGGGTCTTGTGGAGCAAACTAAAGTGCTGCTTTACTATACATATAGTATCTCAAAAAAGTGAGTACACCCCTCACATTTTTGTAACTATTTTATTATATAAAATATAAGAAATGACACTTTGCTACAATGTAAAGTAGTGAGTGTACAGATTGTATAACTGTGTAAATTTGCTGTCCCCTCAAAATAACTCAACACACAGCCATTAATGTCTAAACCGCTGGCAACAAAATTGAGTACACCCCTAAGTAAAAAAATGTCCAAATTGGGCCCAATTAGCCATTTTCCCTCCAATGTGTCATGTGACTCGTTAGTGTTAAAAGGTTTCAGGTGTGAATGGGGAGCGGGTGTGTTAAATTTAATATTATTGCTCTCACTCTCTAATACTAGTCACTGGAAGTTCAACATGGCATCTCATGGCAAAGAACTCTCTGAGGAGCTGAAAAAAATAATTGTTGCTCTACATAGATGACCTAGGCCTAAGAAGATTGACAAGACCCTGAAACTGAGCTGGAGAACGATGGCCAGGACCATACAGCAGTTTAACAGGAAAGGTTCCACTCAGAACAGGCCTCGTTATGGTCGACCAAAGCAGTTGAGTGTATGTGCTCAGCGTCATATCCAGAAGTTGTCTTGGGAAATAGACGCATTAGTGCTGCCATTGCTGCAGAGGTTGAAGGGGTGGGGGGGTCAGCCTGTCAGTGCTCATACTATACGTATCAAATTGGTCTGCATGGCTGTCGTCCCAGAAGGAAGCCTCTTCTAAAAATGATGCACAAGAAAGCCTGCAACCAGTTTGCTAAAGACCGGCAGACTAAGGACATGGATTACTTGAACCATGTTCTGTGGCCTGATGAGACCAATATAAACCTATTTGGTTCAGATGGTGTCAAACGTGTGTGGCGCAACCAGGTGAGGAGTACAAAGACAAGTGTATGTTGCCTACAGTCAAGCCTCGTGATGGGAGTGTCATGGTCTGGGGCTGCATAAGTGCTGCCGGCAATGGGGAGCTACAGTATATTGAGGGAACTCTCTGGTGAACTCCATGCTCAAGAGGGTTAAGGCAGTGCTGGAAAAAAATGGTGGCCACACAAAATATTGACAGTTTGGGCACAATTTGGACATTTTTACTTAGGGGTGTACTCACTTTTGTTTCCAGCGGTTTAGACATTAATGGTTGTGTGTTGCGTTATTTTGAGGGGACAACAAATTTACACTGTTATACAAGCTGTACACTCACTACTTTACATTGTAGCAAAGTGTAATTTCTTCAGTGTTGTCACGTGAAAAGATATAATAAAATATTTACAAAAATGTGAGGGGTGTAGTCACTTTTGTGAGATACTGTATATTCAAGCTTCCGTCAATTTTGTTTTAGCCAGTGGGCTTGCTAGGTGAAAGAGTCCAGTTCTTACAGGCTCAAAAACATTCAAAATATGCCTGTAATAACACTTGTTTTGTGTGCTTTCAGCCACTTCCATTAAACTCTATAGAGACTGAAATGCTGCATTCAAAAGAAGCTCATGCACTTTTTGGTGTCAGGTGTCAAGCATTCCTATGTGAACAGTTACCATTTAAATTAATGGGATTTTGTTTGCTGAGAGTTTTGTAGCTTTGAGCTTCAAGCTACAAAATGTTTAGTTGTGAACAGGTCCTTATACTGCTTTGAAAACTGCGATGTCAAATGTTAATTGACACGCCTACTTTGCAGTTTACAGTACTGCTTTACTGGCACATACTGTCAAGAATGATTCCCATTCTTAGCTGTGTTTCTAAATGCAATTTATATTTTTAAAAATGTTATATTTTTTAAGTTCAATTTCCGTTTCAGTTATGTTTCTGTTGTTTTGTCCATCTTCCGTGGATACACAGCACCCTCTTGTAGTATATTTAATCAAGGATACAACTTTATATAAAATACATTTGTGCTGAGAGAAATATTGGGGCTGCCAGGACTGACCTTCTGAAAATGGCAGTTGCCTGACTGTCATGTTACCCTAATGGCTACAAAACTTTCTGCATCAACGACATGCAAATAAGTGCACAGCCAGTTAAGTTGAACCTCTAGATGTTCATACTTATTCTGCCCTGTGGCTAAGCATATCTTAAAGCTTAAGTGATTTTTAATTTTAACCACTTACCTACTGCCATAAAATTATTACTCGTAAAACTGCTATTTTCCTAGTTCTATTTATAAATGGCACTGGATAACATGCCCTCGGGTAACCATTGTACCTCTTAATGTCTGTGAACTGAGCAGTCATCATCGGCTCTGTACATTTTATTCTCTGTGATTGGTCAAAGAGTGACCAATCACAGATGGAAACAGCGTTGTATTTACTTCCGACAGCACCCCCCCATCCTGGTACAATCGAGGGAAAGGAAAGAGAACCTAATGCATAAACAAGTCATTGATTAGTTCCAGAGCAAAACACAGATTATGGCAGTAGCAGATAAGGATTGTTTTTTAACCCTCACCTCAGCACTTCTACAAATTAACCTCTCTATCTCCAGTCTTCCACAGTATGTGACCTGTACATCAACCCCATCATCTCCTCCTCACTCTGTGTATGACTTATACATGCTTTATTTAGTGCAACATTGCCAAGCTCAACATTTTAACCCCCCTCAAAACCAGTATGTCTCTTAATTTCCAAAAGATTATTGGATAAAATGAGATCACCTTGGGCCTTCTATTTTCCAAAAAGGAGCCAATGTGGGGAGGGGGGGGGGGTTAGTTTGCAATGTGGGGGGGGGGGTAGTTTGCAATGTGTTGGCATTTTACTTTATGTAAGGAAAACAGGGTTTTTTTTTCAAAGCTTTTTGTGCTTTATATAGTAAAAAACTAAAAAATAAATGAAGGGGTATTACAGTCTGGAATTCAAAGAGTTAAATAGGCTATGTACAATAAAGAAAAAAAAGTGTTCAAAGTCCAACAGTTGGTTTTCCTAGCATAGGGAGAAAACTATTCAGTAACAGGTCGCTTAAGAAGACACGTGGCCACTCAGTGAAGTTGGATGAGAAGTGTTTTAACATTATACTGCATAAGGGGTTCTTTACTATTACAGCGGCAAAGTATGTGGAACTCCCTTCCACAATTCGTGATGTCAGTCGGGTGCGTCCAAAACAAAAACCCCCCAAAAAAAACAAAAAACCCCAAAAGATTTATATGGGCATCTTAGCAAATGCAATATGTAAATATTTGGGAAATGATAGAGAAATACACCCAAACCCACACAGGTTGAACTGGATTGACTGGTGTTCTTATTCAACCTTACCAACTATGTACTATGTTTTCTTTAGAAATCAGCTAGAACCTGTGTAAATAAAGTCTATGGCCCCTTTCACACATGCGGACTGTTTGTCCGTTTTTCGTCCATCCATTGATGGATGAAAAATGGACATCAATACAGCTCTATGGAAAAATGGATATAAACAGATAATCATCCATTTAAAAAACTGATGTAAAAACGGATGACAAACTGATGTAAACTTCATCCCTTTTTTGTTTGAAAAATGATGACTGAACTAGTGAAACAAGTGCCCAGATAGCAAGCAATTGAGCTGCACGTTTGAAAATGACTTGGTGAACTATTGCTAGACTTGCCAGGCTTCACAAATTTGTTGCACAATTTCAGCAAGTCTGCATTGCATGACTCCAGATGAACTTTCTTTGCAAACATTCTGCAAGTCTGCTGCACGTTCTGGGTCAGTTATGTTGGGCAATAGCCATTCCACCACAGGGGTCACTGTGACTTGCAGAGCTCTTGCTGTAGACTCACCACTGAAGCTTTGCTCTTGCTAAAAACTTGCCATGCAAATTTGCTAGAAAACTGGAAAAGTGTCAACTAGAACTTGAGCTACAAGTGCTCGGCAAGTGTACAACTTGCAAGTGAAAAAGTTCAGCAAGTTAACAAGACTTACAATTCAACACTGCCACACATTTGTCCGCATGTGTGAAAGGGGCCTAACTCCCACCAGCATGCTGCAAAAAAGAATCCTCTGCGTGGAAGCAGTGGTCTCTATGCATATGTCTGATATAACTGAGTCTTTCTTCACTTTGCAGTAATAAGCTGAAGCAGGTCCTGGATGACTTGGACTTATAGGAAGTAAGTTGAATTATGCTGGCCATCAAACTTAGGACAACTAGTGGCAGATAAAAGACTGTGGAAGAATCTCTGAATATTGCACTAAAAGTTGGTTTTATTATGTCTTTTATTAGGCTATTCAGTTTATCTTGTTATTTTTTGCTGGAGCTAT
This sequence comes from Pelophylax lessonae, assembly GCF_965119305.1. Classification (NCBI taxonomy): domain Eukaryota; kingdom Metazoa; phylum Chordata; class Amphibia; order Anura; family Ranidae; genus Pelophylax; species Pelophylax lessonae. The sequence continues at coordinate 87,866,612 of NC_138777.1, read as the reverse complement.
TAATGCAGCACCAAAGCCAGGGAGCTAGTATTTTAAGACACATAATCAGCAATTGAGGCATACATATTTTTCCTTAAGCAATAATGTCATAAGCATGGCAATCTACACTTGTCTCATGCCATGGAAACAATGATATATAAATCCAAAAAGGAGGGGCTGAGACGCATAATATTCAAGGCTGTCTGGTAATGGACTGCATGTTAGCTATTTCCCAATTTGCAAGTAAAATGTATCCTGCCTATTTATTTCAGACTGGTATTTTCTTTAACAATACACTTCATCTCCAAAATTCCACCTTTACTAAGCTTTTTAAATATCCTAGTAACAAGAAGAACACACCGGCAACCAAACTAAAAGCTTTCTCAACTAGAAAAGAAATGCTCAGCCTGTAAGAGGTAGCAAATGAATTTGTAGAGCACACCTCACATAGTACAGTTGCAAAAAAAGATAGATAGAAAAATACAGAGAATGAATACTGAGGGGTTACCAAATACCTGCAAAGATCACGTTGTTTAGTTTAGAAGCTAACAGCTAAATCTCAAAGGTCTATGTATAGCAGGATTAAACATAAAATGCTAGCACAAAACCACACCACAAATTATCAGCAGTTATGAATATGGCTGTCCACGCCAACATGTTCTACCTGCAGCATGTTTTTCACTAGTGTGCTAGAGCGGACCTAAAGGACTGGTCCACTCAAAAGTGATACCTAAGGTGCAGCCCAGCAACCTACGTTGGTCCCTGCCTCCTGACATGTCTTCTAAACTCCAACAGCAAAAATACATAGTTCCAATCTGGTTCTTCTTGTATACCTTTTGGATGTTTCGGGATCTCCTGTTGCACTTTTTATAATATAAAAAAAATCAGAAACCCAGCTGGAAGAATGGAAGCCTAATAAAAAGGCCCTAGATAATTTGCAGATCTGAGAATGCAAGTGCTGAGAGGTATGTTAAAACTGTAAGGTGGTTTAACTCTACAGCATCGGCCAAAAAATGATATATTCATTTTGGAGACACTGACCCTTTTAGCAATTTGAAGTTCCACTGACCCTTGAAGACATTTGAAGCTGAGCTGGATAATGGGACTAATTATGTGTACAAATAAGAGGCAGCACAAACATGTACGCTATGTGTCTACAGAGTAATAAATGATATGTCAAATGTTTGCGTTACAATACAAAGCAAGACAGATTTCTTGCTTTGCATTTTAACACAGACGGCTCTCAGATAAAAGAGCAGTAGATTAATTTACACATAAATGTAGTAAGGCTACTGCATGGTGGTGAATGTTTAAAGTCCCTTTACACATGGGAGCTTTAGTTGGGGCAGATTTAGTAGACATATGCAGAAATATAGAGCAGGGGTATGTAACAGAACCAGGCTGAAAAAGCTGCAGGAATAATACATAGATACATCACACACAAATACAAGTAGGAAAAAAAAATCATAGCTTATGGAAGAATTTCTCCTTCATGGGGATGACATGATTTATTAGCACTTTGATATATATATATATATGTATATATATATATATATATATATATATATATACATACACACACATTTTTTTCATTCACACTTGAGTTCCCCTAGACACTGTCTTTGCCCCTTGTTTGTGGTTGATACAGAGGCTGTCAGGAGGTTATTTCAATGATTAGCCAACAGATTGAACATTGCAGAAAGTTTTGGTGCCCAAATGCAGTGCTCAAGTTTAACATACAACAGTGTAATTAACAAAAGCTGTGAAAATGATACGTAACATTTAGAAAACGAGCTGCATTCAAAACCATATCATTGCACAAAGCAGCTATTTCATTGCTTTCCAGCACATTTTACCCTACGATACATGTATAAACCAGACAGTTCATGAAATGTCCCATAAACAGCAGAAAATGGGCAGTGTAAAAATGACTTGGATAATGGTGATTTGTTAATTAGTGCGTAACTTCAGTGATGACTATGTTACACAGTTCTAATGTGTCAGAAAAGATAAAGACCAGCAAATATTTTTTTCCTATAAATTAGGTTTTATTTGAGGTTCTAACACAGCAGTCTTTTTTTCCAGATTAGTTGTTTTTTTGTAGTGGTTAACTCTTACATCAAATAGAAATACAACTTTGAGTATATTGTAGGTTTTTACATGACTTATAAGTACAGCTAAAGTAGAGGGTTAAGCTGCTGTGATAACAGATTGATACTTTCACTAATTAACAAGTCAGTTCACATGCCCTCGTAATTCCTCAGCCACAATCACATTTGTTTTAGAGAACATTCACAGTTTTCACTTCACAATTAAGGAACTTACCCAAAAAAGGAGGTTGAAGACGAACATTAGATATTTCATACACTGCAGGCAGTTTTGTGCCATCCTGCACCTCTTCAGCTCTAGGAGGAAAATGAAGGAGAGATCCAGGTAAAAAACCACGTACTTGTTGCCTTTTGGGGATGTGTACTTGGATTTTGTAGCTTTGGGACCTGGGTTAGTGTGGAACCCAAAAAAAGAGCCACCTGCCGATGCCCCAAACTGCCCTCCGTAGAGGCTGCTGTAGCGCCGGAAGGCACCACCTTGGGGAAGAGAGTAGTCTTTGCTGTCCAGAGAAGGACTGCGATGGTAAGTAGATTCATCCGTGCTCGACCGTCTCATGGCGCAGGTGGTTTCACAGGTTAAGGGGGCAGGGGAGGGGAGGGATAAAAATAAGGCAGGTAGAAAAGGTTTTACCCCTAAACTTAATTGGCAGTATCAATCCGTACAATGACAAAATTCTTCCATTGTCACTAACAAGAAGGTGCAGAACAGGAGTACTTTTTCAGACAGTTAGGATTCAGAGTGCCACTCTACCCACCAGTCTTCAGCAAAAGAGGCCATACTAACAGCTGCCCCAAACAGAGAAAATCCCTATACCAGTAAGTTAAGAGCATCCCCTCTGGTTTCCACCGCATTTCTGTGTGCTGGCCAGCTTTCCAGTAAGGTTCCTGAAAGGTGCTGGTGGCATTGCCCCCTCTCCTCTGCTGCAGCAGGCAGGACTAATGTGCTCCTCTCTCGTGTTCACTCCTATCTGATCCTCTGTCGCCCGCACACACATACACAGTGAGCTTCAGTCATACCACTCTCATCTACCGCTGATAATGCTTCACTCTTTCCTTGTATCTCCCCCTCCCTTTTGACATTTCTCTGTCTCTCCCCGTTTTGCATGCATAGAAGCAGTTTCTGCGTGGTCCACTCAGGAAAGAGAGGAGAGGAGGAGAGAGAGAAAAAGAGAGAGAGAGATTTCTCCTACAGGCTTATTTATGCATGCTCAGCACTCTCACGCTCCCAAGGATGCTTCCCCCTTCCCAACCAATCACAAAATTATCTTGGTCAATCATCACAGTCTCCAGCAAGAGGTGAAAGAACTCAGTGATGCTTCAGCTTTTAAGTGGTTAACAAATCAATAGAAAGCACAGTGCAGAGATAAAACTCGCATTGTGAAAAATTGCAAGCTGTCTCTTGCAATTGTGATTGTGATTGTTTTACGAAGTGCCTTATGTACATGAGGTTAGGTAATGTGTTCAAGAAAATCTGTAGCACTGAATTGTGAATACAATAACTATCACAATATTAATATTTAATCATGTACAACAAGGATATACCATTTTAACATTAGATCATCAAAAAAAAAAAAAAACATCCCTGAACACATTTAGGATGATAGAATAAATGTGGAGAAAATTAAAGAGGAAATGTTTTACTTAAGGTAGTTTTTGAAATGTTATACACTACGTGATCATTAACGGAGGACAACACCTCCCCCTCCTCCCGTCACCTTTATAGCAGCAGTTGTTGTACCATGTTGGATAGAAGTTTGTAGACAAACCTTGGGGTGAAGACCATGTCCCAGCATTGCTGTTACCTAGTAAGCCTTTTGTAAATAACAATACATCTAATGTGCAAGTAAAATTATACTATAATTGTCATCTGTATAATCATATACAGCCAATGTGCCTAACACTGTGTTGCCAATTGTATCTAGTGTCATCAAAATAATAAGACATGTAGTAAAACATAAATGTAATATATACATATATATGTAATACATATACTGTATGTACAGTATATGTATATAATATATGTAAAAAATGCATATTGTATTTACAAAATTTAAATGAATGAGAAAGCATACAGGTTCAGCACCATGGACAGCTACACATTGCTGCATCTCTCCACTGGACAAATTAAAGCATAACTAAAGGCCAATTTTCTTTTTTAGTTTTAGATAGAGAGTAGAGCAGTGATCCTAACCTGGAGAGGATGGACGGCATTTAATGGAACCGATGGGTTTTGTTTTCCACCCTGCAGTAGCTGAATGCTGACATACAGGCTTTTCCTTTCCCTCCGAACGGCATTCAGGTGCTGCAGGGAGGAAAATACATCTATTGGTTTCACTATATGCTGCCCTGCTGTCCCTCCCTCCTAGGTTCCTCTTTCTGGCGTCACCCGACCCTTCCCCACGTGCTTCCTTGCCCTTTGCAGCGATGTCGGGCTCCCCTCCTCACCTCTCCCACTGGCTGCTGCGGGGAATGTTTCAGGATGGAGAGCGGGAAAGGGCCCGGTAATTGTGTAATTTATCAGCCCCTTCCTTTTCTAAAAAAACACAGTCAGTGATCGGTACTAATCACTGACTGTGTTCATTTACTATATTTCAGTTTGTGAATGCACAGAAAGGCCGCTCAGCACAAAGCACTGCCTATTCATTCACTGACTACTACAGCTGAGGCTGCACAGAAAGGGACTGGGGAACCTTTGCCCTCAGTCTCTTTTTCTGTCTCAAAAGTGAAACAACAGGGGTCTTTCCAGATCCCTGATATTTCACCAAAGCCCCCCAACAGGACTTCAAAAATGTAAAAAAAAAAGAAAAACAAAATAAAATCATATTGTAAAAAATAATTAAAAAAAAAATTACTGACACCATCTACTGCCCTACTGACATCGTCCACTGCGATTCTAACACCAACCTCTGCCCTACTGACATTGTCCACTGCTCTACTGACATTGTCCACTGCTCTACTGACACCGTTCACTGCCTTACTGATTGACACTGTCCATTTTTAGGGTAGACTTAGGATATATATTTAAAGTGACATTTGTTTAATTATATTTTTCTAAGTTTTCCTTACAATTTAGTCCAAAAAAAAAAAAGGGCTGTGATTTTTTTTCATATTGATCAGGTAGAGCTCTGCTTCTCAAAGGTTGCCTACCCTGTTTTAAAGATAATAGAACACCTGTCAGGTTTTTATTGCTGTCAGTGTCCCCGTTAGGGAGATTCACCCTCTCTACTTGTCCTGTTTACCATTATCATAGAAAGCGATAGTAAAGGAAAGTCCCAACTTTTGGTGTGACACCAAAACAGTGATATTTTACAATGGGGCCATTAGCTCTGGAGACCCTGTAAAACCCTGGGTTTGCCTCACTTTGGAGGGATTACTTTTCACTTCCTGTTTTGGCTATTGGAAGGGAAATCTCCCCAATGGTACACAGACAGCAAAAAAAAAAAAAAAATTGACAAGGCTTATAACCCTCCCTTACTCTATCCAAAATTACAAAGTTCAACCTTTAGATACACTTTAAAAGGATAATAAACCCTCAGGTTTTGAAACATTTTAAGCAGCTAATTTATTAACTTTTGAGTATTTTTTATTTATTTATTTTTTTTCCTTGCCTTTGATCTAGTTAAATGGAGTTGTACAGCCAAAGCCCGTTTGGATGTACATCTATGGCTCACAGGAGTGAAGTTTGTTCTGAACTTCTGTGGCCCATTTTCAGCAGAGAGGCTAAAGTCCGCTCTCTGCTGCTGTCACAGAAGTCTGTTCAGGCTCCGTGTCATTGCGACCATGGAGTCGGGATCCGCCGGGTGCCTGGACCGACACCCGGCTCAGCCTCTCAGCGAGCAGCTGAGAGCCTGAGCCAGCTGCTCCCTGCCTCTTCACAGCCCAAAGCTCCAATGAGCGAGGAGGGGGCAGAGCAGAGAGCTGCTGACTGACATGCTGCATCCACCTAGGTAAGTATTGATGCTGCATCCACCTAGGTAAGTATGAATGGGGAAAAAAAAACTGAATCCCATACATCTCTTTTAAGCTGGTGCCATGACTGCTGCCCTAGGTTTTCTGTTTCTCGGGGTGCTGCTTTCTCTTGCAGCATACTATGGAGCCACCCTTCAATGCAGGACTAGAGTTTTGTCTCCCTACACTGTGTGCCTCAATGGAAAAACCCTCCCTCCCTCCCCCTCCCCCTCCCCCTCCCCTTCATTTCTTCGAACTAACCAAATGACATGAGACTGATCTGTCCACTGTCATCTCTTTCTGGTGGTAACCATAAGTTTAGGGAATCCAACAACATTGAAACTTGTAAACTGTAAGTCCTGGAGTGAAAATTTTAACAAATGGTTCATTGGGGAATGTTTATTATATTGTGCTCAATGTGTTTGGCTAAATATTTTGAGGGATTATTACTTTAAAGCTAAACTTCACCTAAAAAAAATGTTAGCAGGAAGGCTTTTATTGCAGAAGAGGCGTACTATGTCTCCTCTGTGATAAAAGCTTCTTACCTGCTTCCTCGCAGAACTCTTTAGAAAAAACACTTAACTGTCAAAGCTGTAACAGACTTCCATTTTAATACAATACCCTTAGTAGTGTAAAACAAAAAAATGCCTTAAGATGTTCTGGCAGAACAGACTTGGATAGTGGTCAGCATGATGATAAAGTCCACTACATCAATCCCCTAAGGCGGCTGGGTATATCCTATGTGACTTCTATGGGGTCAGGTAGATCCTAAGGATCCTATGGAGAATTTTGAATAATAAAAGCCTACTGTGAGGCAGAAACAAGGCACTCCCGAATAGGGATTCAATCTTTGAAGAGGCTAACTCCATGGCCCTCGTACTAAACAGTACTTGCCTCATTTCCTTGTTGGAGATGTATGTAGTCAAGGGGGATGTGTTCTACAGAGCATAATTCTGTCCTGCCAAAAACTATTTTTCTACAGGAGAGGTTTTGAGTTGATATCACCTATGCTTCTAGATCTTATTCTTCATAATATGTGACTTTATTTCCCCTCCACTACATCAGTACATATCCTAAATAACCCACCAATTCACCACTGATTCATCTCGTCAGTGCAGTTTGATCTTGCATACCATCTCTTTCTGAACAGTCAATCCCTACCAGTTTGGCATCTTGGTTTGTCCGGAAAATGACAATATAGAAAATTTAGCATCACCAATGAATAGTTGTACAGAAATTTTCAGAAAGCCATTGGACAGTGTTCACACATGCTCTAGAATATGTAAAACTCCTATGTTCTCATAATGAATAATTTCTTTCTCATTTCTAACTCTAAAGATGTATAGGTTTTCCTGTGAGAAAAGTAATATCTCCTATACCTTAATTATATTTACTTCTCCTATCCCCCAAATGAAATAGCCTCTGGGAATTTGTGGCACCATACAAACAGTGATTCCTTTTTTTTTTTAATACAGGAAACATGATGGAATAAATATAGAGGCTGACATTGCTGACCCATTAAAAAAAATGCCTGGCTTCAAATTTTCCTAAGTCACTAACCTGGAAAAGGTATACACATTACCAGTTCTGACTTCACTGACTGCTTGAATACTCCAGGTCAGTGACTCACATAATACTAAAATTGAAGGATTGCTGTCAATCAAATAAAAATTCCAGAAGTAGGTCAGCGATGGCTCCTTCTGTATTTCTTTTGCACAGGCTTCCCTTAAATTTATAGTGTAGACCTCATGGAACCTCAATGTTGCTTTTTTCTTAACCACTTCAGCCCCGAAGGGTTTTACCCCTTTAATGACCAGGCCATTTTGGCCACAATTGCGTGGTCATGCGATGCGATACCCAAATACAATTTATGTCATTTTTTTCCGGCAAAAAGAGCTTTCTTTTGGTGGTATTTAGTCACCTCTGTGGTTTTTCATTTTTGCACTATAAGCAAAAAAATAGCGTCAATTTTGAAAACACAACAATATTTTCTACTTTCTGTTATAAAATATTCCCAATAAAAAAAAATTTTAAAAATCTAATTTTTTTATCAGTTTAGGCCAATTTGTATTCTGCTACATATTTTTGGTTAAAAAAAATTCCAAAAAGCGTATAATTGGTTTGCGCAAAAGTTATAGCATTTACAAACAACGGAATAGATTTATGGACTTTTTATTTTTTTTTTAGTAATGGCGGCGATCAACGATTTTTATCGGAATGGCAAAAATTGCGGTGGACAAATCTGATACAAAGTGATACATTTTGGGGACCAGTGACAATAATACAGTGATCAGTGCTAATTAATATGTTACTGTATAAATTACACTGGCAGAGAAGGGGTTAACACAAGTGGTGATCAAGGGGTTAAATTTGTTCCCTAGATGTGTTTACTAACTGTGGGGGGGATTGATTGAACAGAGGCAGAGAGAGATCTGTGAGTCAGCTTAGCTGAATCACCCGAGCTTTCCCTGCCTCTCCGACAGGAGCGCCGTCTTGCATTGTTTACATACCTGACGGCTCTCCTGTCAGTTTTGCCGAAGAGCGAGGGAGGCCAGCAGCGATTGAGCCTGCTCCTCCCGCGGGCTGCCTCCAACTGTGTCTAATCACAGCGGGAGCAGGGCTACCGCGCCGCATGCACATAATCACATAGATTTACGTGATTATGCACAGCCGAGTCGCTCTGCCGCAGTAAATCTGCGTAGGATGGCTGGCAAGTGGTTAAAATAAGCATTTATTGTATAACAGTGGTTACAATTTTTGTTTCCAATAGTTTTTATTGGTAAATATCAGGTAATGCATACCAAAAAATACAGATGTGTAATATAGAGAGCAGGCCTTTGTGCCTACCACCCCTGTAAATAGAAGAGTTCTGTGATTACAATTTTTAGGAAACACTCTGTACTACATCATAACAGATGATACATAGAATGTTTTTACCATATAAACAGAGGTGCAGACATGGTCAGTTATTATTACAAACTCTGGTAATGAAAATGATATAAGACATGTCAAGCCAAGGAGCATATCATATTTACTGTGGCCACTCTGCCCCAAGCATATGAGTACATGAATATCCCTGCCAGAAGTGTATAGTATATTTGCACTGCCTAGTTTGAAAATGAGGGATATGCAACTACTTGGCTGTTGCACCTGTATGCAGGTGTAGTTTATCCTCTATTCGGCAGAGGGCACTATGTTGCTATACCACTGTGCTGATGGAGTGGAGGCTGGGAGGAACATTGTTCCCTCTGTAGACTCTGTAGGTGTTACCAGAGAAACAGTGGTCCGACTGGGCACTGTAACACTGAGTGACCTTTGATGGATATCTTTAGCATGGGAAGTGTTAATAAATACCACTGCTCTGCTGGATTTGGCACTTTGATTTGGACTTGTTGCACAGGACCGGTTAAGTTTCCCCAAAAGCCATTTGTGACGCCACTCTGGTAGTCAGCCACTCCTCTTGCAGATGCCGCCCTGGTAATGTAGGCTATGCCCGAGCGATATTGTGTGGTACTGAAGAGTTACCGTGTGCCACCAGCATTATGACTTCTTTTTCTTGCATTACTGCCCCTGTACTGCCAGTGTTACTGAGGTTGCTTCTAAAAGTGTGTTTGGAACTGTTACCTCAAGTGTTCTGCCACAGTTGCTACATTCTTAACACTACTACTAGTGATTGAAGATTGCAGTTTGCCTTGTAATCTGTTTTGCCTACAACTTAATAACTGTTCAACCTTTTCCTGGACTCTGTGAGGTGTTCCTCAAACGTGGGTACCAACCTCCTGCCCTGCCCACTATCCTTTCTATATGAATATTAAGACTCAACTCCACTCTCAGACTCTATACAGGAAACAATACAAAACCCAAGCCATAGATGGATCTATTCCTTTAAAACCAGTGTGAACTTACGGTATATGTTCCCAACAAGTTTCATTTCTACACACCAAACAATTTAAAAAGACTGTACATCTGTTTTTGATTAAAAAACAAGTTCAGAAATTCTGTAATTTTAAAAAATATAGGAGGCATAGACACACTGTAGTTTTAAAATTATGGGAGGCATAGACACTTAAATGGATTTACTAAAGGAAATTAAACCGTTTGCTTTGCAAGGAAAGTTTTAATTTGCAAAGGCTTAGAGAATATGGTGAAGCTTCACTTTGCAAAGAATACCCAAACAAGCAAGGAAAATAAAAAAGAAAACAGCATTTATGCTTGCACATGATTCGATGATGGTAGTCAGCAGAGTTTTACTCTATTCATTGAGGTCTGGACAAATTAACTTGCAATGGGCAACATTCTATTGGCCTTTAGTAAATCAATTGTTTTCCTAATGTGTAAGTGCACTGTCTGCAACTGAATTTCCTGTGAATTGCATTCTGCTAATATCAGTGTTTTTACAAAGCTACGTATGAAGTTCTCTGTAGTGTAGTCAGTATCCTAGACTACATGGATCTTTAAAGTGTATGCTTCCTCTGTTTAAACACTTCCCGCCCAGCCTATATCAAAATGATGGCCGGGCAAAGGTTTCATTGTTCTCACTGGACGTCATGTGACATCCTTCAGAACAGGCCAGTCGGACACACCACATCTCTGATCATGGTAAAGACCCTATGACATAGGCTCTTTACAATGTGATCAGCTGTGTCCAATCAGTGCCCATCATAGCTGCCTATCAGTGTTCATGAGGGCTGCACATCAGTGCTGCCTATCAGTGCTCCCTTTCAGTGCCCATCAGTGCTGCATATTAGTGCCTCCTCATCAGTACCACCGCATCAGTGCAGTCTATCAGTGCCCATCAGTGCAGTCTCATCAGCGCACATCAGTGCAGCCTATCAGTGCCTGTCAGTGCGGCCTCATCAGTGCACATCAGTGAAGGAGAAAAATTACTTATTTACTAAATTTTATAACAGAAACTAAGAAAAAACTTTTTTTTCCAAATTTTTGGTCTTTTTTTTATTTGTTTAGCAAAAAAATAAAGTAAGCTCTAGCTGTCTCAAAAAAAATTATAACAATTTTGTTTGGGTACAGCATTGCATGACCGCACGGTTGTTATTCAAAGTGTGACAGCGCCAAAAGCTAAAAAGTGGCCTGGGCAGGAAGGGGATGAAAGTGCATTGTATTGAAGTGGTTAAACTTTCAAACTGAGGCATGCAAAAAAGACAACTTCAGTCTCTGAATAATATCAGAACCATGGTTAGAGACAGGGGGCAAACAGACTAAATGGAGCACTTTTTCTATATGTCCTAATTTTTTATTTAAATATCCGGTAGCCAATATTTATGATTTAATTATAGCACTACAATTTCACCTACAACATTAATGCGACTAAGCATGGAGCATTCTTGGAAAGGGTTCCTGTACTACTTTGGTGCAATTCTAGTGCAATTTTGGCCCCATATATTATACAAACCTTTTCAAAATCTCATCCAAGTGGCATCCAAGTAGCACTACATATTCACACTGAAAGTCAGATCAAAATCGTATCACAGCAGTGTGAACCTAGCCTTAAGCACTTAAAAGCGTTTATTTTTAAATAGTAAACATGTCATATTTACCTGTTTTTTCACAGAGCAGCCACGATCCTCCTGTTCTCAAGTCCCCCGTCAGCGCTCTGGACCCCTCTCCCCAGTTGGGTGCCTTTGTGCGTGCTCACTCGCGAGCCTCGCTCTCTTTGTCCTTTGTGTCCATAGGACACAGACAGTGTGGCTCAGCCCCACCCCTGCTCGCTTATCACTGGCTGTGATTGCCAGCCATAGGCTCCTGCATCTCAGCCAATGAGGAGGGAGAGACCTGGGAGAGCCTCAGCTCTCATACGCATAGCTAGATTGAGATCAAAGAAGAGTATTAGGGGGGAGCTGCACACTGAAGGTTCTTTACCGTCATGCATTGAATGCATGAAGGTAAAAAACCTTCAGCCTTTAGAACCATTTTAATATCTATGTAGATGTTCCTAACTCAGTCACAACAATATCAGAGGAGGACAAAAACCTAGAAAAACAATACTGATCAGGAGTAGGTAATAAATAACAAGGTGACAACCTATTCTGTTCTGTTGTTGATCTAAGGCAATGTTACTCAACTCTTGTCCTCAAGTATCCCCAAGAGCTCATGCTTTCAAAATGTTCTTATTCTCATTACCTTGTATAGAAGATTTAATCAGTATAATTATTTCAGATGCCTGTAAAAAAAATGTCTGCAACCACTGGGCTGGATATCAGTTGCAGGATAGTTGATTCTCTATGGTGCATTTCTCCAACATAAAATCAGACAACATTTGGTCAGTCACTAGTTATTCACTTTAATCTGTTTGACAATTTGTGAACCCCTTTTTTTGGTGTCTTTAGTTTTGTGTTTGCCACTTTGGCTTCCACCTCTCCCTAGCGGACTGCTATTAACTGTATGTCCCAGTGTTCATATACATACCTAGGGACCCTCTAGATCTCACCTGGACTTTTCAGTTTGCCTTCTGGGTCTCTGTGCTGTTAGGGGTTTTTCTTTGGCTCTGCGGCTGTTACTGTCACACACCAGAAAGCGTGGCCAGGATTGGTCAATAAAAAAGTATCAGCTCACTAACCCTTAAGAGTAAGATTGCAAGTTGCCCATGTGCAGTAATAAATTTGAATGACGTGGATGTGCAAAGAAGCAGGTATCTTGGTGGCTTGTTTTTATGCTTTACCATTTTTTCAATGCTGATTTCTGCTGTTCGGTAACTTGGCTGCAGGTAGTAAAGGAATACAGCAGTTCATCTCTTCTTTGTACCGTTGCTGGAAGAATTTTGGTATCATTGGTTTTTAAATTTCATGAAAATGTTAACTGGCTTGAAGCTTTTCATACTGACATGAATAGTGGTTACGTCTCAGTATTTTACTCTCTGTGCTTCTGGTGTATACCCGCACCACTTATAACCATTGCCAGGTTTCCTTACTACTAAACCTGTTTGGGAAGCAATTGCCAATTTGTTGTCTGCATATTGTCACAGTCGCCCATTTGTTGTCTGTGTATTATCACAGCTGTCTGTTTGTTGCACATGTATTCTAACAATTTCTCTTTTTTTGGCCTCAGTATAATGAAGTCAGCATTGCTTATTTAAGGACCATAGTACTATAATTCAATCCCCTGCAGGCCTGTCACTGTCAAAGTACCGCACTGTTAGCCCCTTATGTGGGGTATTATATGCACTGCTATTTAATCATTGCTTCCATTTAAACACTACTGCTATTTACCCCAACCCTTGCTCTTCACTGATATTGTAATGTTGTTCATGTAGACATGTATGTTATTGCTCTCTGTATCATTGATTTGTCAGAATGTTTTTAAAAGTGTACCACACTCATCAGTCTGGTTGCCCATTGTAAAGCATGGTTTTGATTGGCTCTCTTACATGCTTCTCTAAACTAAATTGCTGGTTTGGACATTGAACCTGGCTAAACTTTACCCGCCTTGACCTTTGCTAAGGCTCACAACTCATTTGCTGTTTTTCAAGTCAGTTCCAACATCAGTTAAAGGACTTTCTGCCACTGTTCATTAGGTTTGTAGGTGAGTGCCTCCAAAAGGTTAATGACTGTGTCCAAGCTCTCAAGTTATTTGAATAAGTCAGATGTGAACTGTTAAAATGTGTTGATGTTCCATTGTGTCCTCAGATTGACCTGCTGTTTCTGGGGGCAACTGTACAGGAAGGGTCAATGTTTTTCCTGCACTTTTCATCAAGCTTACCGCTCCCTGCAGGTTATACCATATAAAAAAGGCTCACTATGCCCCCTAAAGAGCTCTGAGTTTTTTAAAAAGTTGATCACTGCGCTGGACTTACCTGCCGCTTGTGGAAATTAGCCTTCAAACGATCTGGCCCGACTGAAGGAGAATGTGGCCATGGACCGTTTTAAAGGGTCTGGGCTGCTACCTTGTGGTACGGTGTAGTAACAGAACATGTTAAAGCCAACACGTTTCAGGGGAACAGTGACTCCCCCTTCTCTAGAGCATGAGCATTGCTGTTCGGATCTGGAGTTGACGCCATACGCACTGACGAAACGCGCGTCAGATGGAACGCATGCTGCACGTCCTGTGAGCCTGGTGGAACGCAAGCTGATAGTTACCGCTCTCCACTCGCAGCACCATTTTTGGCAGACGTAACCCCCGAGCTTTATAGTTTTATGCACTGTAAATCCCGCAATCACTTTATTAAAGGATATTTTAACAGTACTGCACCATCTGGAGCTTTTTTATTCTTTACCCTGACTGGACCCTGAGGATCCAGGCTATCCAGGAGAGGGACCCCGGACCGCATGGGACTACAAAGCCCAGCAGTTACCTTCCCGGCCTAGGAGGCCTTAAGGCTCAAAAGGTCTTTTTACTGTACAGTATTTAAGACCCACAACTTCTGGTGAGTGCATAACCCCCATTATTCCACAAGGTTGACTCCACAAGTACCAGCATTTGGACTATTGGAGGACCCAGCACAAAGCACCTGCTCTTTCCCTTACTTGGCACTCAAGTTTTACTTATTTATGCACTGAAGTCACATATGAACTTTTACTTGGACTTTATATATATTTAATTTTTTGGCACTACTTTGCACTTTATGGTACACATATGGTTTTTACTGTGACCTATTTATTTATTATTATTTTTTACATTATTTTATATTATTGTGATTTTTACCGTGATTTATAATATTATTTATTCAGTCACACATAATACGCACTTATATATTTATTGGGTTTATTTATTTAATCATTCTGAACCACTCAACTATTGCCCACCATTTTTCTACCCAGGATACTGACAAGCAGTTGTCCATTCCTGGATAGAAGTAGCAAGCGCTATATCAAATCCCAATACTTTGGGATTTTACCTTACACAAGCACAATGCTGTCCAGAGGAAGTTAGAATGTTGTTGCCAAATACTAAGGCATTTATATCACATTCCAATGCAGTCAATCAGCCAGTAGATGGGTGACATTGCCAAGTTGATGGTTACTTTGGAAGTGAAAAGGGTTATGTGTTCGGCACCTTCACTAGTGGACAGTTTCCACACATGACACAGAGGGCCTAGGAACTGATCCTGGAAGCACAGGAGGGTGAGTTTAAGTAGCGAGGCTTCAGAGTTAGAAAGCAAGCACGGAGAAAGGAGAACATACATTTCCTGTATCCAGTAGCAACAGTTGATCAGTCACATGACATGACGTGATAGAATCACTGGGTTAATGGTGGCCGGTGTATACTTTGCGGCACAGACTCAGAAATGCTGCACACCGTGAGGAAGAGGTGTTCTCCAACAGAAGTGTGTCTGTAGTGCTTAAGTATCAACTGTGCAAGTGTTCTGTGACTGTGATTGTGATTCAGGCATTAGCCAGTGCCTTAAGCTCTGCCCACAGGTTGACCCTAGCTGCCCTAATTTTTGATCCAAGGCACTGCAACCTTTCAGTTGGTTTAAATCTTGGCTTCACCTTGGCAATCTATCATCTGAAACTAAATCACACAGACATAGAAGAAAAAATAAAAGTAATAGCAGGCACATTTTATTAAAGTCTAAAATACTGTAGCTCAGAACTGAAACTTTTATTGTGGATTACTATCTTTTCTGCCAGAGTATACAGTTAAGAGACTCTTCTGACTTATTTATTGCTGAACTTTATGTTCTGTTTCTAGTTCTTCTTTGAACTAAATCTCTACTTGCTGAGAAAAAAAACAATCCTCTTCAGGTAAGTTATTTACGCTGAAGGGATTTTTGGTAAACTTCACTGCAAGCTTATACCTGTTCCCAGGGCCGGTACAGGGAGGGGGGCAGATCTGGAACCTGCCCTGGGTGCAGTGTTGAGGGGGGCGGGTTGGGAGCGTCAGCTCTTCTTTTATATCAGTGACAGGACTAGCTTTTGGCTTCTGTCCCCGCCGGCCACCCGCACACTATCTGTAAGGATTCAGTATTCTTAGATATGTATGAGTCTAGCTTCCGGCATTTTCTGCATCTTCTGTCTGCCTCTGTGCCCGCGTCCCGGCCCGCCCACCTCCTGTAAGGCTTTAGTATTAGATCTGCCCATATCTAGTCCAGGTATTTTCCACGGCTTCTGTCCCAGCCCATCCACCGGCTGACCTGCCCACTTACTGGCTGGCCCACCCACCCAGCCCCTGTGACTCTTTTCTAGCCTTTGTTCTACAGGTCGGATAGGAGGTGGACACACTCGATGATGTAACAATGTATGGAGGTGAGCAGTGATCACCGATCTCCAGCCTGCCTATATAGAACCCAGTAGTAGCAGCAGCGATGTATGGAGGTGATAGAATGTGATGAGTGTGGGAAGGGCCGCTGTGGATCTCTAGGTGTGGTGGGTGTGACTGTGTGTGTGTTGAGGCTTTTGAATCTCAAAGGCTGTGTGACAGTTTGCAGTGCTGTGCTGCTTGGCAAGTAGCTGTCACAGAGCCAGTACACTGTAGGGATGTCCAGAGCCCAGGCAGGTGCCTCCTTAGATGTGAAAGTGATGTGAGAATAGCTCCATTGATTGTTACTGACTGTCTCCATTCCTTGGTGTGGACTTGTATGAAGCAATCCATGTCTACACAAGGGACTGATGTGGCTATAATGTCCGCAATCACACTAGACACAAGGGGACATAAACTGCCCCAGGCCATTCCTATTGTCAGGACCCAGGACTTGTTTTTAACCTTTTTTTTTTTCACATTTCTTCAGTTACTTTCTGGCAGGGCACTGATGTTGGTGGTTATTATTAGGGAGACTGCCATTTCTGCTGAGAGTTGTTATTTTCTAAACTGGCATCGATGCTGGGCAATTAATTGCAGAAACTGGGACTGATGCTGGTCATTATTATCTGCTTGCCGACCGTATCACATGTACGGTGGCTCTGCTGCACTGGATCACATACTAGTTACGTAATCCGGCACTCCAAAATAGGGGGCACACACGTGCGCCACAGGCGACCCGGCTGTGCTGTGCTAATACACAGCAGATGCTGATCAGCATGTGATGGCCAATGGATGACCACCAGCATCCATCGATCATTGAGAAGACACACAGGGCAGACCTCTGTCTATGTAAACAAGGCAGAGCTCTGTCCTGTCACTGGGGAAGCAAAACTGCATTATTATTTTAAAGCACTTCTAATAAAATGCTTATATTTATAATGTGTGAGCGAGCTCTGTTTCTATCAAATTAAACCTCATTTGATTTGTATTGTTTTAGGTATTTTCTTGTTTTGAAATGACACTGACTCTTTCTTTATATCTGGAGGGGGGGGGGCGCAGTTTGCCATCTTCGCCCTGGGCACCAGATGACCTTGTCCCGGCACTGCCTGTTCCAGTTTGGTCAATATTAACATAGGTATACCAGTTACTTTTTTCCTTTCAGAATGCTAAGTGAGAGGGTCTGCTTGCTATATTCATATAATTGTGCCCAGAATCATAAGAAAAGAAAAACTGTTGGAAAATGCAGAAAGCTGGCTTGTGTAACAGGTACACAAGTTCTATAGTCACAACATACACAATTTCATTTTATAATATTAACATTGTAATAGCAATACCAACAATAGTTATGTAGCCAGATGCTGGCTAACTTTGCCTGTGTCATTGTGGGACATTCTGTAACACCAGCTACAGTGAGCCTGTTTCCCCTCTAGTGCTCAGCCTGGACACAGTGTCATCACCTCCTGAATGCAGAGCAAGCAGAGACCACAGCTGAGAGCAAGGAATCATGGGATATGTGGTCTGAGGATACCAGGATTTGCATTGAAGCCAGACTGCTGCAGACTACAATTCCAACTGGCTGGGAGAGAGAGAGAATAATTCTGGGTCAGGACATAAATAGTCTGGTCCGGAGGGGAGTCTTTCTCTTGGGACAATGGCTTAGATACCACGCAGAGTGTCCAGTGGGTGATTGAGCAAATCCACCATTGCCAGCTACAAGTGACAGTCGGGGGTCACTCTCATCGTCAGCGGTACAGTTACAGCAGAATCCCAACATCTCTAGGTGCACAGCCAAGCACCCTTCACTGGTTGCAGATTCTTCAAGAGCCTGTTCCGAAACATCCTATTCCCTTGAGCCTTGGTATCATCAGGATTGGTGAGCTGGCGGAAGCCCACCCTGTGCAAACCCTACAAAGACACTGAACGGAGACACCTTTATCCCATCTTTTTACATTAACCACTTGCCTACTGGGCACTTTTACCCCCTTCCTGCCCAGACCACTTTTCAGCTTTCAGCACTGTCACACTTTGAATGATAAATGCGCTGTCATGCAATGTTGTACCCAAATGAAATTTTTATCATTTTTTTTCCCACACAAATAGAGCTTTTTTGGTGGTATTTAATCACTGCTGGGTTTTTTATTTTTTACAAAAAAAAAGGAAAAATGCTGAATATTTTGAAAAATAAAGTTTTTCTTAGTTTGTCAGTAAATTTTGTAAATAAGTATTTTTTCTCCTTCACTGATGTGCACTGATGAGGCTGCACTGGTGAGGCAGCACTGAAGTGCACTGATTAGGTGGCGTTGATGAGGAGGCACCAATATGCCGCACTGATGGGCATTGAAAGGGGCACTGATATGTGGCACTGATAGGCGACACTGATAGGTGACACTGATGGGCACAGATAGGTGACACTGGTGGGCACAGATAGGTGGCATGATGGGTGCTGATAGGTGGCACTGATGGGTGGCACTGATGGGCAGCATAGATGAGCAGGCACTGATGGGCACTGACTAACATAACTAATGGTCACCGATTGGGGTCACTGATGAGCATTGATTGTTGTCTCTAATGTGCACTGATTGGTGTCACTGATGGGCACTGCTGGGGCTTTAGTGTAATCAGGCCACTGTTGATCAGTGCCCTGATTACCTGTCCTGGCCAACCCTTCGAGGAGGAGGTGCTGATCGGCTCTCCTTGCCACACACTCTCACAGTGTGAGGCAAAAAGCGCTGATAAACAGCACTCCTGCATTTACATGTGACCGGCTGTAATAGGACACAGCCGATCACATGGGAAAAGAGCCGCGTCATTGGCTCTTTAGCAAGATTAGGGATGTTCCTAAGACACAACGTGCACAAGAGCGTCCAGACTGGGGCGCCATCATACGACGTAATCCCAGAGCGTGAGCCACACCACTGTGCTCCAGCGCTCCCCCAGACCCCGCCTTTTTTCTTACCCGAGCCTGTTTCGATCCAGCAATGTGCACCAGCTCAGCAGCACCAGCCACTGTCTTTCTCCTCATTGGACAGATTGATAGCAGCAGGAGCCATTGGCAATCCTGTGACACGGGAGCGTGCTGAATCCCACTGTCTGTGTCACTCAGGAGCAAGCCCACACAGGTGTCCCCATAAAAAGCACTGTGGGGGAACCCGTTGAAGAGGAGGAGCCTGGAGCGCCTGTGGGGGACCCCAGAAGAAAAGGATCAGGGCTGCTCTGTGCAAAACCATTGCAAAAATCAGGTAGGTATAAACATGTTTGTTATTTTAATAATAAAAAAAAAAGGTTTACAACCACTTTAAAGCCTCAAAAAGGAAGGAAACACTTTGCACATGCTATTTTCTGTGGCTGGTCACCACTGCACAGCAATCCTTCTGGGTCCTTGATGAGTTAGCTTAAGACAGTGAACATCTACATCACAAGGACTCCTCCACTCTCCTCTTCTCCCTCTACTTAAAGGATGCTGTGCATAATATCTGCAAGGGGAATTCCACTCAGAGATTAAGTATTGCAAGAGTTTAATACTGAAAGATATCTGCCTAAGTTTTTCTTGTTCTTATTTGCTTCAAGAATCTTAAAGTGGAAGTAAACTTCCATCTCTGATTTTTATCTATAGGTAAGCCTATAATAAGGCTTATAGATAGTGTAAATATCTCCTATACATGCACCATTTAGGAGATAATTACTGTAAATGCAGCCAGTGACATCACCGATGCATGCACTATAAGTGGTTCCTTCTGAGCCTGCAAATGGTGGGAGTGACGTCATTGCAGCTCCAGCCAGTCACAGAGCTGAAGTCTGCGAACTCGGAAGCAATACGGGTGAGGATGGGAGCCCTTGCAGCTCTGACATCTTGGCGCTGGAAGGGCTTCGTTTTAAGGTTGGTGTAACATAATGTGCTAGCATGCAATGCATACTAGCACATTATGACATTTGCAAGGTACGGGGAAAAAAAACACCCAGCGGTTTACAACTGCTTAAGTAAAATACTAGCCTAGTGTTTATGTAATTGCATTACCACTTTGAAATATGTCCGAACCCAGGGTGTCAAAGGTGTCATGGGGTTTTGATGGTCAGGGCAACCTTTGGGGTCAGTCATCTTACAGCCCTCACGGGGGTGGCACAACAGTCATTTATGTCAACCCAGCTTACATGAAAAATCTCTTTTTATGTTGTTTGTTGACTTCCATTATGTGAAGTCCGTGCAAGTCGCGCCAAAGTCGCGGTGCACGGGACTTCACAGGTCGCCCCCAAAGTAGTGCACAAGTCGTGCCGCTTCAGAGTGAATGCGGGCTTAAACTTTTTGAAGAAGTGCAAACCCTAGCTTTCTTCTGAAGTTATAGCAGCGTAGGAACTCTGTGATTCTTGACTACATTAGGCTTACAGGGTTAATTTCAGTCTGTAGCAGAAGTTTAGAGAGCAATACTGGTTTGACTTGTGTCTTTTTTCAACCAGACTAACTATGTAACTGTGTAACTATGTAATACATCTACAATTCTAAGACAGATAAGCAATTGCTTCTTATTTTAGCAGTGCCACTGATGTCCCCGACACATGCACATTGCGCTCTCAATGGACGGGGTGCTGTCCATAGAGAGCCGTGCCGCACGCATGCACAGGAGTGAAGTGATTGTGGCAACAGTGGCTGCCCGCGAACCTAGAAGGAAGACCAGGTGAAGATGGAAGCCCTGTCAGCAACTGGAGGGCTTTGTTTTCAGATAAGTCTTTCATAATGTGCTAGTACTAGTACTAGTGCTATGCATACTAGCACATTATGACATTTATTTGCAGGGAGAACATTTTTTTTTAAGTTAACTACCGCTTTTTAAAGCCTCCCTTATACGGGAACCCCTTTTATCAAGGCCCCATAGCAGTCATGTGAACTTCTATGGCTATTGCTATACACAGGCCTGGACTTTTCCCATGGATCACTGGAGGATTCTTTGATGGGTCCCTGAATATACAGGCAAAAATATCATTTAAACCACTTAGTGGGAGTCTTTCTCATACACATACAACACACATCATGCAACTCTGTCTACTAGTTGCTAAGAGATGGCAGCATTGTGCAACCCATACACCCAAGCTAGAGAAGACCAGCAGAAGTTCTATGTTTACATTTTGGCTCTACTAGCCAATAGCTCTGTTATATCTTTTGCTAACCTATTGTAAGGAAATTACTATTTTTCTGTTATACCAATGTTAATGGGTTAATGAGTCTTTTTACAGTTGGAAATCTGTTCAAATTTCAAATCATTTTTGTCCACTGACTGATGATGTCAGGCATTTTTCCTGCCACTGACCACCTACACCAGAGACTTTTTTCTTCTCACCTAATGAATAGTAGTGTAAGGAGCACCCTGTTACATAATCCTAACCACTGCACTCTGTATACTGTGTTGTATGCTACACACTCCTGACCCCTGCATTCTATACAGTATGGCATAGGTTACAAAGTCCTGACTGATGCATTCTGTAAGCTGGACTGTACATTACATACCACTGTAACCTACACAAATATGCTGGCAAAAAAGGCAGTTGTGGTAAAGATAAGAAATAAGCCATACCTAGAAGGCACAAAACTCAACCTCTACCCACACCTCTCTAGACGCATCCTAATGTAGACCTCCTTCAAAAGGCAAGCCTGTGTTACTTCAGGGACTATCCCTTTCATCTAATCATACAAAAAGACCCTCTCTTTTACCAACAAAATAAATATTCCTTGCTATTTAAAAGGACGGAGCTTAATGGAAATTAACATCTGCGTCTGGGGCACTGCTGAATCCACCTTGTCTGGAAAGATGGTAAACAGTGTCCCACCGCTCTGGGCAGAAGTGCCAGACCAGATCTGACACAGAATGCCATGCTTCTCCAGCTTATTCCCAAATTTAGACATGTTCTTTTCCTTAGGTATCCTCACTTAGAGACTGTAGAACGATTAGACTGCTGTGGAGATACTCTCAGAGTGAAACCTGCCTTACAGAACATGTCTAAGCTTAACTTGAAAAGACTGTCCACTTATCTTTGGTGTTAGTTGTCCCAATTATACAAGAGGCAACCATTAGACCCAAAATCCCTCATTCAGCCATGAATGTAGGACTTTCTTTGGGCCTGAAGGGTCCAGGCATGAGACCAGAAGTACTAAAGTTTGAACCCTGGCAAGAAAATTTTGGACAGCTCCATGTGTAACATCAGACCTTGGTACTCTTATCTACAAGTACAGTGGTGATCGAAAGTTTGGGCACCCCAGGTAAAAATCTGTATTAATGTGCATAAAGAAGCCAAGGAAAGATGGAAAGATGGAAAAATCTCCAAAAGGCATCAAATTACAGATTAGACATTCTTATAATTTGTCAACAAAAATTTGATTTTATTTCCATCATTGACACTTTCAAAATTACAGAAAACAAAAAAACGGCGTCTGCAAAAGTTTGGGCACCCTGCAGAATTTATAGCATGCACTGCCTCCTTTGCAAGGCTGAGACCTGCCAGTGTCATGGATTGTTCTCAATCATCGTCTGGGAAGACCAGGTGATGTCAATCTCAAAGGTTTTAAATGCCCAGACTCATCTGACCTTGCCCCAACAATCAGCACCATGGGATCTTCTAAGCAGTTGTCTAGAAAACTAAAACTGAAAATAGTTGACGCTCACATAGCTGCAGAAGGCTATAAGAAGATAGAAAAGCGTTATCAGATGTCAATATCCTCTGTTCGGAATGTAATTAAGAAATGGCAGTCATCAGGAACAGTGGAAGTTAAAGCAAGATCTGGAAGACCAAGAAAAATATCAGACAGAGCAGCTCGCAGGATTGTGAGAAAAACAATTCAAAACCCACGTTTGACTGCACGATCCCTCCAGAAAAATCTGGCAGACACTAGAGTTGTGGTACACTATTCCACTATAAAGAGATACTTGTACAAATATGGTCTTCATGGAAGAGTCATCAGAAGAAAACCTCTTCTATGTCCACGCCACAAAAATCAGCGTTTGAACTTTGCAAATGAACATATAGACAAGCCTGATGCATTTTGGAAACAAGTTCTGTGGACCGATGAGGTTAAAATTGAACTTTCTGGCCGGAATGAGCAAAGGTATGTTTGGAGAAGAAGGGGCACAGAATTTAATGAAAAGAACCTCTGTCCAACTGTTAAGCATGGGGTGGATCAATCATGCTTTGGGGTTGTAATGCAGCCAGTGGCACAGGGAACATCTCACGAGTAGAAGGAAAAATGGATTCAATAAAATTGCAGCAAATTTTGGATGGTAACTTGATGCCATCTGTGAAAAAGCTGAAATTTAAGAGAGGATGGCTTCTACAAATGTATAATGATCCTAAACACACCTCGAAATCCACGGGTGATTACATCAAGAGGCTTAAACTGAAGGTTTTGCCTTGGCCTTCACAGTCTCCTGACCTCAACATATTTGAAAATCTATGGATAGACCTTAAAAGAGCAGTGCGTGACAGACAGCCCAGAAATCTCAAAGAACTGGAAGACTTTTGTAAGGAAGAATGGGCAAAGATACCTCGAACAAGAATTGAAAGACTCTTAGCTGGCTACAAAAAGCATTTACAAGCTGTAATACTTGCCAAAGGGGGCAGTACAAGATATTAACTCTGCAGGGTGCCCAAACTTTTGCAGGCGCCATTTTTTGTTTTATGTTATTTTGAAAGTGTAAATGATGGAAATAAAATCTAACTTTTGTTGACATATCATAAGAATGTCTAATCTGTAATTTGATGCCTTTTGGAGATGTTTCCATCTTTCCTTGGCTTCTTTATGCACATTAATACAAATTTTTACCTGGGGTGCCCAAACTTTCGATCACCACTGTATGGTCCACCGTTTGTCAGATTGAGGATCTAACTGAATCTGGGGAGAGATTGTATTGTCTGTTGGATGTGAGCTAACAGAGATAGGCAGGACTGGTCCTTGAACAGGACATTGTACAGGTACCCTTCAACATGAGTCCCTTGAGTATGAAGCAGAGCCAAAACCAAGGCAAGCACCTTGATGAAAATTCAGCAGACCATGAACAAGAGAAAGGGAAGGGCACCACATAGGTAATGTTGATTTCCAACTGGAAAGTGTACACTGTATTTCAAAGTGGGTCTAAAGTCTCAAGGTTTTTTACCTTCATGCATTGTATGCATGAAAGCAAAAAACCTTCTCTGTGCAGCAGCCCCCCTCCCCCAGCCCCCGCTATTACCTCAGCCCCATCTCGATTCAGAGATGTGTACAAGAGCCTTGGTTCTCCAGGGACTCCCCCTCCTCATTGGCTGAGTCAATTAAAGCCAGTGAGCCAATGAGGGGAGAGAGAGAGAGAGGGAGGGCCGAGGCCACAGCTCTGTGTGTAAATAGACACGCAGAGACATGCAGAGCCACACCTTGCGAACAAGCCTATTTGGATGCCCCCATTGCAAGCTGCTTTCTATTGGGGGACTCGGCAAGAGCAAGGGGCAAAGAACACCGGCGAGGGACCCAAAAAGAGGAGGATCAGGTCTGCTCTGTGTGAAACCACTGCACAGAGCAGGTAAGTATAACATGTTTTGTTTTTAACCACTTAAGCCCCGGAAGATTTTACCCCCTTCCTGACCAGGGGGTATTTTGCGATTCGGCACTGTGTGATTTTAACGGACGATTGCGCGGTCATGCGACGCTGTACCTAAACAAATTTGACATCCTTTTTTTCCCACAAACAGAGCTTTCTTTTGGTGGTATTTGATCACCTGTGCGATTTTTTGATCATGCGCTATAAACAAAAAAAAGAGCGTCAATTTTGCAAACATAACAATATTTTCACATTTTTTTATATGAAATTCCCCCCCCAAAAAAATGTAAAAATCAAGATTTTTTAACATTTTCGGCCAATTTGTTTTATGCTACATATGTTTGGTAAAAAAAAATTGCAAAAAGCGTATTTTGATTGGTTTGCGCAAACGTTATCACGTTTACTAACAAAGGGAAAGATTTTTGTCATTTTTGTTGTTTTTTTTTAAACGCGTAATGGTGGCGATCTGCGATTTTTTTCGCGGTACTGCGACATTGCGGCGGACAGATCGGACCCTTGACTGACAATTTTGACACTTTTGGGGCTACCAGTGACATTTCTACAGTAATCAGTGCTATACATATGCACTGTTACTGTAAAATTACACTGGCAGTGAAGGGGTTAACTTTATTTGAGAGGGAGGGGTGGTGTGTGTCCCTAGGGGCGTGATTCTAACTGTGATTGGCTGTGGCTTGAGCTGTAGGAACAGTGATCAACGGTCCTACATAGTAGAACCGTATGATCACTGTTTCTACACAGGGGAGAATGACAGCGGCTTGTTTACATCAGCCGCCTGCCTTTCTCCCGCTGCACCGACGATCGCTGAGTGACCAGCGGACATCGAGTCCGCCGGTCACACACGCCTCCGGCGGCACGCGCTCGTTTCCCAGAGCCTCACAGGCTAGTGACGTATATATACGTCACTTTGCCTGTGGGGGGCTGACCGCCGCAGTATATGAACTTGCGGCGGTCGGCAATTGGTTAAAAAAAAATAGAAAGCCTTTAATATCACTTTAACTTCTCAAGGCATTGCTGTCACCCTAAAACCCCAGCCACCACCAACAGCACCCAGCACTGCACCAGGTTCACACCCTTTCCCAATGCCCCCTACTTATGTTTACTCATTCCCAACACTTTTTACCCCCTCTATCCCCAGTAACAATTTTTTAGGTTCATACCTTTTGAACAACTAAGCTTTTGATCAATTTTAACTTTATTGTATTTTTGTAGTTTTGAAAGTACATAACATACATAAATAGTAATTAAAACAAGAATTGAAAATGCTTATTATGCAGTGATTTACAGCCACACCCAGTTTTGCTGTGCTGTCCTCCTTTCTCCAGTGGTCCCAAGGTACCCCTTGTTAAGCCACTGATATTTATTATATACTGATATTTATTATATAGCAGTGCACTTCTTGAAAATGGAACTAACCCAGTCCTGAAATATCCCCCTAACTTTCCCGTGCTACCCAGTAACCAGAAAAAGATGATGTTTGTTTGAGTGCAGTTGTCCTTTAGGTTTCAATTCTCTTTGGGGTTTATTTGCTAAAGGAATAGAGACACACACTTTCTAAATTGAATGTTCACAAAGTCTATGAAATTTAAGTTAAATGTGTGTTCAATTAACCAATCATGTGGTAAAATCCTGTTTTTTTATCATTTACTTTTCAGTGAACATTCACCCTGCAAGTCAAATTGCTGCTACTCCTGCCGCTACTCCCTTAAAGTATAACTAAAGGCAAATGTTTTTTTTAGTTTTGGATAGAGTGGAGAGGACTTAGAACACCTGTCAGTTTTTTTTATTGTCCGTACTCTTTTTAAGAAGGTTCCCCCTCTCTATTTGTTCTGTTTACCATTATCATTGAAAGTGAAATTAAAAGAAAATCCCAAATTTTGGGTTGTCCTTAGAAAATTAATAGAGAGGAAATCTTCTAATGGGGACACTAGTTGCGGTGATCTGGGGGTCCCCAAGGAATTCCCTTAATTTGTAGGGATTTCCTCTTACTTCCTGTTTGACTTTGGGACAGGAAGTGAAGGGAAATCTCCCCAAAAGAACACAGATTGTGAAAGAAAATCTGACAGGGGTTATAACCCTCCCTCACTCTATCCAAAATGAAAAAACAAAACATTTTAGCCATAGTTATTCTTTAATACTGTAAATCAACCCTATTATATAGGGAGAAATAATGCACGTTTCCTTTGTTAGCGCCTTTGTTAAAGAAAATTTTCACCAAAGAGGTCACTGCTTACCATGGAATGTGGTTCTTCTTTAACAGTTCATGGTGGACTAAGTGTAAAATGCAGACAAATCTGACATTTCAGTTACTGATGAGAAATTGTAAGGGTCAGTTTTGTGTGACTACCAAAAAAGAAAAAGGGAGCACTAAATGTACGCAAAAAGAATAAAAATAAAATATAAATTTTAAGCTGGGCTTACATTTTAATTCTAATAATAAATTAAATGACCCAACATGTCCGGCGTATCATTTCACAGCTGCTGTGAATATCCAGATGCTTCTTCTAATTAAAACAATATCTATTCTGATTATTTCAAGTAACAAGAAAATAGAATCTGACCCTTGGGTGATTTTAGGACAGACTGGCTCTACAGCAAACGTTCATTCTATATGCCTTAATAAGGAGTCCAATCCATGTATTATTAATGAACAAAAGAATCTATTTATATGTTACAGCAGCCAGCTCAAGTGCTCTATATAAAAAGTGTAGTTAGAAAGATAGCAGCAAGGGTAACGGTGTTTCTAAGCCAAAAGAGGCTACCATTATTATCTAAAAATGTTCATTATTGTAACATACTATTATACGCTAAACAACTAATAGAACTGTAAACTGAAATCCGTGTTATTGTTGTATTCAATTCACTAATATAAAGTAGACAAAGAACATTACTTTCACACAAGCAATATGTACAATGCACTCAAAATGAGGCACACATGCGTTATGACGTTCATATACAGCTTGAGAGTTTATGAGGATTGCTTACTATACTCATGAGATGTATAGGTTAATAACAGAAATATTTAGTGGAAAATAATGTTTTTTTTATATACAGGAACAATTTTCCTAAGCACAAGACATAAAAATTGATAATTTGAGTCCAGGAGAAAAGGGCATATATACGTGTGTCCGATTATTGTGAGCACAGCAGTCTGTGTGGCTGCTATGAGGCCTGGGAATGAGAGAGGCCCCAGTAGAGTGGTTGTTTAGGCAAATTACCCATAGAAAATCTGTGTGCAGGTGAAAATAGTGCAGATCCAGCATTGTACTATTAGGGGTTAAAGAAGTTTCAATTGATGCTGATTCCTTAAAAGGCCTATAGTCAAGGAAAGCTGATGTCAAAGAGAAGAAGTCTTCTGGATCATTGCTAGTCACAACATTTGAAGCAAGCAACATTTGTTTAGCTGCTGTAATGGCTGCTACCCTTTTATCTGGGAAAAGTTTTGTTTTTGGAGTTTCTGGCACAGTCCAATAACTTTTAAAATAACCCTCTATGTTTAAAAGCTTTCATAAAATTAAAAAAAAATCCCAAAAACTCACAAAACAGCTAAGGTATGTTGTTTTGCAAACCAACCACAATTTCAATCAATATGTTTTTATTGAGACAACAACAGTACAAGAATCATGGCACCCGGTTTATGATGACATATGGTCAGTGATTATTTGCACAAAGGACAAACATCAGGATAATCACATTGTAATATATCTAGGAGTATACTTGGCATTTTTAGTAAAACTGACAAGTTTTGATACATGCAGAATTATTTGATAAAATATATATTCTTAACTAGACCTTGTCCTTTTTGTTTATGTGGACTTCATTTAATGTGGCCTGGGAGCTAAATAAATGTATAGTTTTTTCTTACACACCAGGAGAGTATTTGTAGTGGGTTTAGAGTTTCTATTGTAGCTGGGAAAGGTAATGTGAATCTCTGAAAGGCAATTGTCATTTAGCATAGGTTGAGGACACATTGGTAGAAGCCCGGAGTAAGGTAAGGTAGGATTTCACTCATGTCAAACTTTCTCAAATCTGGCCATTGTGAGTGTCAATTTAGTGGATACCCAATTTTTTTTTTAATTCTTGAAAGTTAAGATTTACAATGGCCAGTAAATATGGTAATTTTTACTTTGTGTGACAATTGTCCTTTATTATTAGGGTGAGTTTTGCAGAGATTTTTCTAAAGAGGATGTTCAGGGACAGAATATGTCATTTGGTATGTTCTGGTTAAAAGCCTATGCGTGGGGAGACGTGCACCAGATGTGGTAGAAAGTGCTTTTTTCGTTAAGTTCCCTGAAGAATTTGGGGAAGTGCCAGTTGCAAGAGGAAGAGACAAAAAGTCACCAGCACTCCAGCATTGTTTATTTTTTATTTACTCAAGTCAAGGAAAGGCAATGTTTTGGGGCCTCACAGGGTCCCTTCCTCAAGGCGACATAGTCATTATGTCACCTTGAGGAAGGACCCTGTGAGGCCAAGACACATCAGCTTTTCTTGACTTATGTGACAATGGTTTCACAAACATAAAAGAGTGAAAGGGAGCATTGCTAAAATGCTGGTGATGTCTTGTCTTTTCATGCTAGTATTGCATCCACTGCAGTCACTACAAAAGCAGCCATTGACTACTAGCAAGTATTGTAAGAAGTGCAACCTATATCTAGACTTTACGAGGGTATGAATTTAACAATATGATATGGTACTAAATACCATCTGGAAAACAGTTTATAATTTGTTTCCGAAACTAAACCAGGGGGTGTCCAGCTTTTTTTACCTTCCTGGGCTGCAGAAAACTGATGACACAAATAAGGTTTGATTGTGAAGAGTGGGATATTGTTTTGGGGAAGTTAAAACGTATAAAAGTCCAATAAAGGGACACTGTCACATTTTTCTTTAGCCGCTTGTATTTGCTAAGTGTAAATGCATTTTTACAAAAAATTCCCCCAAAAATTAACATTTATAAGTAAGTTTATCATTTTGTGTTGGGCCGCATTCATAGCCATCTGGAGCCGCAGGTTGGACACCTCTGGTCTAGACATACCCCCGGATGATACACGACCCCTGATACAGCTGATATCTAACTGTAAGCTATACCTTTGATAGTTTTTTCGAGTTATATGTTTTTACTTGATATATTGTTAGTTATCAATATATATTTTTTCCTAGATAGTCTAATATAGGCGAATCCATCTATTACAAGTTTTTTATGTTGTATCTGTACTTTATGACCTTATTACATGTTTACTATGTATCAGAATGTACCAGAATTACACTGTACTTTCTTGTGTTATTGTCTTGGACCATTTACACCCATATGTGTATCATTTTGTATATTACATTACCATGGGTTTACATATTTTTGTGAACACTTTGGTTTTACTGTCAATTGATCTATAGACTTTTAATAAATGGATGTATTATTACCCCTCTGGTCTTTCTTATGACGTAATTACAATCTTCATTGCAGCTGGTCACACCTCATATAAAGTCCCAACTTTTGTTTTTTGCTTTTAGGCATTAGGGATGGAGACTCAGTTGGTCGTGAGTCTCATATAAAGTCCCACAATCTCTTCCCCTTTCCCACTGGTACCACTTAGCTTGCTACAAGATGCAACCAAATGAGGGGAGGAGCCTACAGCACGAGAGGGGACTGTGAGAAGAGGAGGAAAGTGATGTTTCTGTGCAATATCAATGCAAAAAGTAGGAGTTACCTCTTTTTTAGTTTTTAAAATAAAAATGTTGAATTAAATGTCACTTTAAGGGGCACCTGGCAGGAAGGAGGAGCAAAGAGCCAGTGGCCTCGAGCATGACCAAAAAGGAGGTTTTTCTTTTTTGGTCATGCTCCAGGGCACCTGTTGATTGCAGTAGCTGTATGGGACAGAGATGAGAGAAAAAGAAAACAAGAAGCTGACCTGATCTTCTGTGATTATGCAATGTGCTGACATACAGTGCATCCGGAAAGTATTCATAGTTCTTCACTTTTTCCACATTTTGTTATGTTACAGCCTTATTCCAAAATGGATTAAATTCATTATTTTCCTCAAAATTCTACAATCAATACCCCATATTGCCAATGTGAAGCTCTGACTGGGCCACTCAAGGACAGTTATAGAGTTTTCCCATAGTCACTCCTTTGTTCACTTGGCTGTGCGCTTAGGGTCGTTGTCCTGTTGGAAAATGAACCTTCAGCCCCAGTCTGAGGCCCAGAACTCTCTGGAGCAGGTTTTCATCAAGGATGTCTCTGTACATTGCTGTATTTATCTTTCCCTGACTAGTCTCCCAGTTCCTGCCGCTGAAAAACATCCACACAGCATGATGCTGCCATCACCATGCTTCACTGTAGGCATGGTATTGGCCAGGTGATGTGCAGTGCCTGGTTTCCTCCAGACATGATGCTTGCCATTCAGGCCAAAGAGTTCAATCTTTGTTTCATCAGACCAAAGAATTTTGTTTCTCATGGTCTGAGAGTCCTTCAGGTGGCTTTTGGCAAACTCCAGGCGTGCTGCACATGTATTTACTGAGGAGTGGCTTCCGTCTGGCCACTCTACCATACAGGCCTGATTGGTGGAGTGCTACACAGATGGTTGTTATTCTGGAAGGTTCTCCTTTCTCCACAGAGATTGGAGCTCTTTTAGAGTGACCATTGGGTTCTTGGTCACCTCCCTGACTAAGACTGATCTCCCCGATTGCACAGTTTAGCCAGACAGCCCGCTCTAGGAAGAGTCCTGGTGGTTCACAACTTCTTCCATTTACATATGACGGATGCCACTGTGCTCATTGGGACCTCCAATGCTGCATAAATGTTTCTGTACCCTTCCCTAGATTTGTGTCTCCATACAATCCTGTCTCGGAGGTCTACAGACAATTCCTTGGACTTCATTGCTTGGTGTGTGCTCTGACATGCACAGTTAACTTTGGGACCTTATATAGACAGGTGTGTGCCTTTCCAAATCATGTCCAGTCAACTGAATTTACCACAGGTGGACTCCAATCAAGTTGTAGAAACATTATAAGGATGATCAGCAGAAATAGGATGCACCTGAGAGTCATGGCAAAGACTATGAATATGTATGTATATGTGTTTTTTTCATTTTTTCATTTTTAATAAATTTGCAAAGATTTCAAACAAACTTCTTTCATGTTGTCATTATGGGGGATTGTTTGTAGAATTTTTAGGAAAATAATGAATTTAATCTATTTTGGAAGAAAGCTGTAACATAACAAAATGTGGAAAAAGTGAAGCGCTGTGAATACTTTCTGGATTCACTGTATCATTGCTCTGGTGAGTGAGGACATATAGGAGGGGGGCACAGAGTGTTGCACCTAGAACACTGGATGTATGCATTATGAAGCACTGAGCTTCAGGTTCCAACGGTGGTGGTGGGTTCGCTAGATCACAATATTGGGATAACCATTACGTTCTCTACATGTTTCGCGCTGAGATGCGCTTCTTCTGGAGAATATAGTTATATGGATAATGTAGAGAACGTTATGGTTATTCCAATATTGTGATCTAGCGAACCCACCACCACCGTTGGAACCTACTACTCTCCATATTCGTCACCATTAAGCTCTTTTTGAGTAGTCACAGTCTTTTTTTGCTTATACATTATATAGATGCTCTATATTTTCAACTAGGTGGTTGTATGGGTTTCCATATATACTGATTCTTATATTATCAGCAACACTTGTTTTTAACCACTTGCCGACCGGTCACGTTGACCGTACTGCGGCAAAGTGGTTCGATTCCGCCCAGCGACGTAGACCTACGTGGCTCAGCATAGCTGAACATGCGATCTGTCCCTGTGTCACTCAGTCACCTCCCCCCACACATGTTAGTAAGCACCAGGCATACATTAACCCCTCCCTCTCCAAGAAAATTAACCCCTTCCCTTCCAGTGTCATTTTTACAGTAACAGTGCATATTTATAGCACTGATTACTGTAGTAATGTCACTGGTACCCCCAAAAGTGTCAAAAATGTCAGTCAAGGGTCCGATCTGTCCGCCGCAATGTCGCAGTCCCGCAAAAAAAATCGCAGATCGCCGCCATTACTCGTTAAAAAAAAAACCCACCAAAAATGACAGAAATCTTTCCCTTAGTTAGTAAACGCAATAACTTTTGCGCAAACCAATCAAAATACCCTTATTGGGATTTTTTTTACCAAACATAGGTAGCAGAAAACAAATTGGCCAAAAATTTTGATTTTTACATTTTTTTGGGGGGAATTTCATATAAAAAATTTTTAAAAATATTGTTATTTTTTCAAAATAAACGCTCTTTTTTTGTTTATAGCGCAAAAAGTAAAAATCGCAAAGGTGATCAAATACCACCAAAAAAAAGCTCTGTTTGTGGGAAAAAAAGGACGTAAATTTTGTTTGGGTACGGCGTCGCACGTCCGCGCAATTGTCAGTTAAATTTGCACAGTGCCGAATCTTAAAAAGTGGCCTGGACGTAAGACAGCAAAATCCTCCGGTGGTAAAGTGGTTAAAGATTATGTTTTTTGTTTTTGCTTTTTGTTTGTTTTGTATATATATATATATATATATACACTTTTTTTAATAGTTTCATAATAAAAAATACTTTTTATGACATATTGTCCTGTCATTGTGCCAACAAAGTCCATTGGTCCATACTTTTTCTCTTAATATTAATTAGGACGAGGCACAGAATTATCTTGGTGTCCACAGTGTCATCCTGTGGTGACACTAATAAACCTGTATCAGGCGCTAAAATGATCAGCTTCTGGGCTCTATTCATTCTACAGACGATCCGCATCAACTGTGTTGCAATGTAGCATCAAATGAGAAATACATCTCTCCTTAAGTGAAATGATTATGTTCATTTTGAACTTTTCCATTCCACCATGACACACAAAAGTCACATTATTGTGATACCCTCTCTGTCCAAAAACTAACAATGCATAATACATTAGGGTAGACTACAAAACCTAAAGATGTAATGTACAGAACCAAGATATCAAAAAATGACCTGCGATTCAAAGGGATTTAGGGGGAAAAAAAAGGGTCTAGAGACTCAAGTGTTTAAAAGACTATTACAGCATTATGTGTGTAGCACTGTCCCTGTAGGGCCTGCTGTGCGATGACTTTTCAAGCCTCCTCTGATTACCTGCAGACAGTCACTAGGGCACAGTTCACTCATCCATTCTTACTCCTAGTTCTTCGTTACTCAATGAACAGTCCAAGGTTTTTAATTTTTGGTATTTATTGTGGAACTTGGATGGGAGAAGGGAATAGTGGGATACTCCAAGTTGAACTTTTCACAGTGGATAAGGACAACTCTCACTTTGCCTTACCATGTTATTTGTGGAAGCAGACACACTGCTTTAACCATACTGCCACTTGTATGGAAGAATTAAGTCCTCCTCCTCTGTGTAGCAGCAAACTTGATGCATCTTCATTATCTTCAGGACACTCTCTAGCATCCCCTTGACTGACACCCGTCCACTGACTCTTCTAGCAGATGGGGTGACCCTTTCAAAATGGGTACCATGAATCAGATCTGTACTCACTGTAGGCAAAATCAGATCCTCTCCAGTGTCTCCCTTCGAGTTAGCTCTGCAGGGTTCAGCTCCTCTCTGACTCCCTGGCCCTCAGGTTCACCACCTAAAGGCCGCATGGCAGCTACTACAGAAGAGGGGCAGCTGCTCCCTCCCTCCAGGACCCTGCTCTCCAGCTGAAAGACAATGAGCACATGTGCCCTTGGCATTTATACAGTATCCCAGCATACACCAATGTACTTTCCTCTGCCAATCACCAGGGCTGTACTAAATGCCTGTGCACTCATTTGTCAGGTTTCCTCCCACTGTCCAATATGCCTCCCTATTGAACCAGTGTGAAACACTTCAGACAAACTGAGCTGCACATGAGCACCATGAGCAGATCTTACTAACAGATCCTGATTTCTGGTAGGCAGAGAGCAATATAAATGTACCTGGCAATCTCTCTGGTTAGCAGAAAAGATTTAAAAATGGTATTCTCTCTCCTAGCACCAACCTAGGAGGGTGCTACATGTGTTTTGTTGTTTTTGAATTGTTATACCTGGGTTATTGCCATGCCCAGCCGTATACTTTCTTTTCTTTTTTGTTTTTCTTTCCTGATAAACCAATAAGAATTTTCTCCCCAAAAAAAAAAAAACAGCTATTACATAAGTTTTATTTTCACAGAACAAAGCAGAATAGTAAAGCTCAAATCAAGTATTTTTTTCCCCTTTTGACCTTATATCAAAATGTAAAAAGGAAAAAAATATATATTTTGAACCATTAATATACTGTAACTGTGTTCAAATATATGCAAACCCTAACAATGAGGAGAGAGGGAGATGTTCTGTAGTTGTAACATATTTTCTGTCCTAGGATGATAATGCTGCTACTCAAGGGACACAATATAATGAGTTAGCATTATTACACTAGGACAGGTAGTATGCCACTGGTAGGATCACCCGGTGAAAATAAAAGAAAAAATCTTAAAAGAAAGAAAACAAATGCAGTCACCACATCTCAGAGTTGGTAAGCTGCTATATATTACATTTTTGGTTTTGGGTTTAGATACACTTTAAGAAAAGCTCAAGTCAGGTTTGTGCTAACAATAATTTACATGACATTTCATAGGTTTGTGATCGGTTGCTCGCTGTTGTTGGCAAGCCAGAGTGGAGCTGGTTCACCTGTGAAAAGAAAATTAGGATGACACTAGAGCAGACATTACAGCATCTTGTTACCCCATGGTAAAGTGCACTCATGACAAATCAGCGCTGGGCTTAGTGATGGACTGCAGGTGTCATTGCATTTATATGTACTAGGACACACCATACCTCTAGGCATGGTTTTAAGGGCTCATTTACAACACGATCACCATGTTCAGTGTATACTTCCGCATGCTAATTTGCATCTATTTGTACTTCATTTAAAATGTGTTTAACTGCATCTGGTTTAACAAGCACATTTATTTATTTATTTTTATTTTTTTTACAAACGCATAAAATGAATGTATTTCATTAAACCTAGTTAACACCATTGCAGTGAAGCATGCTGAGTTTTTTTTGCTTGTAAATTTATCTGAACCTATGTGAATGCACATGAGCATGCACTGTAAGCACATGTAAATGCAACGCAAAAAAAAAAACACAATAATGCCTAAAAACACACTACAAATGCACTGCAAAAGCATTATAAATTCACGCAGAAGCGGAAGTGCACACTGAACATAAATCAAATGCAAAGCATGTGGTTAACTGAATTTTAGTCAGTGGCTGTGGCTACTATACCTCTGTTCTTTCAGCCACCAGCTTATAAAAGGTTAAAAAAGGCATACATCTATTAGACATAAATAAAGAAATGGAAAAAAAAATACAATGCATTCTCTGAAATCCTGGCTAATTCACTGTAAGACCAAAAAAAATGTGAACAGTTCTCCCACAGGGCATAACTCCAATAATAGTATACAAAAGAGTAAAAGAATAAATTCAAAGCCTAAATGAAGTCAGTTTTTGGTGATGAATTATATGTTACTTTTGTATCAGCACAATACAAAATGTCCAGAACCAAGTATATTTTAATTATCTGTCAGTTAAGCTGTTCTTTCTATTCCTTCTAAAAAAAATTCTATCTGTGCTTGGATCAAGCTATTCTGAAGTCCACAAAAACATTTTAAGCAACAGACAGCATGGAATCATGAAAGAGAAGTTGTCAAACAAATCTGATTTCTTTTTATCAGGAGGTAAGTAAAACCTTGGACAGAGAGAGAGGGGTGGCTGTGGACGTAGTATACTTGGATTTTGCGAAAGAGTTTGATACAGTTCCCCACACACGGCTAATGTGTAAGGTAAAGTCTACAGGCTTGGAAAGATCAGTTTGCAATTGAATAGAAAACTGGCTAAAAGATAGAATTCAGAGAGTAGTGGTTAATGATTCTTACTCTGAATGGCTTAAGGTAATCAGTGGTGTACCCCAAAGTTCAGTGTTGGGACCTTTACTTTTTCATTTATTTATAAATGATATAGGGTCTTGGATTAAAAGTACCATTTCAATCTTTGCAGATGATACCAAGCTATGCAGTGGAATAATGTCCTTGCAGGATGTCTCCAAATTACAAGCCCACCTTAATGGACTGTTTTAATTGGGCAACTATGTGGCAGATGAGGTTTAATGTTGATAAATGTAAAGTTATGCACTTGAGGGCTAAGAATATGCATGCATCATACACACTAGGGGGAGTACAACTAGGGGAATCAATGGTGGAGAAGGATCTGGGTGTTCTGGTAGATCATAACCTAATTATGAGAGAGAGAGAGAGAGAGAGAGAATGTTGCTGCTGTACAAATCATTCGTTTTCCTCACCTGGAATATGCAGTTTAGTTTTGGGCACCAGTTCACAAAAAGAATATTAGGAGAAAGTGCA
The DNA here is from genome assembly GCF_965119305.1 of Pelophylax lessonae. Classification (NCBI taxonomy): domain Eukaryota; kingdom Metazoa; phylum Chordata; class Amphibia; order Anura; family Ranidae; genus Pelophylax; species Pelophylax lessonae. The sequence continues at coordinate 87,829,407 of NC_138777.1, read as the reverse complement.
GAGAAGGGCAACCATACTGATAAGAGGCATGGAGGAGCTCTGGTATGAGAAAGATTAGAGGAACTGAATTTATTCTCTCTTGGGAAGAGGAGATTAAGGGAGGATATGATGTATAAAGACATACGTAAGTGGTCCATATAGTGAACTTGGTGGTGAGTTATTCACTTTAAGTTCATCACACTTTACTCATTTTAAGGTCAGCACTCTTAACTTCTAGAGGAAAAGAGATTTCATCTCCAAACTCGGAAAGGTTTTTTCACAGTAAGAGCTGTGAATGTGGAATAAACTCCCTCAAGAGCTAGTTCTGGCCAGCTCAGAGGATTGTTTAAAAAAAGGCCTGGAATCTTTCCTAAATGTACATAATATAAATGGGTACTGATATTTATAGATAAATTTGATCCAGGGTATGTACGATTGCCTCTCGGGGGGGGGGGGGGGTATCAGGAAGGAAACAACCAGAATAACTATGTAACTATATGTACACACTTCTAAATTTCACTAATTATTTCAATGTATAGTCATATGGTTGGTTATTGTGGGTTTTTTTTCCATTCTGTTTAATATAAACCGATTTTTAAGGTTTTACTTTTACTTTGACATTAAATATTTTATTTCTGTTGCTCAATTGTGAGGCCATCTGTCTGAAAGCTGAAGTTGAACAGAAATGGATATTTCAACATGGTAAAGTTCTGAAGCATACTAGCAAATACACAAAAAATAGTTTACAAAAAGGAAATATAGGGTTGTTTACTGACCTATCTAACTGGTTCCTGCCCATCCTATGGCATAATGATGCCAGTGGGAACCTTTCGAAGATCCAGGTGAACATCATATGAAGTCCTCCCGGAGTGGGCTGCGCAATGGTGCAATCTGTCATCGGCTGCATCCACTGGACACAGCCAATGAGTAATCACTGTACCAACCCACTGTCCGTACCATGTGACTGCTGTAACCAATCACAGCAGGTCACATGACAGTTGTATACAATGGATGGCTTCCTTTCCACTCTAATTCATCCCAAAGATGTTCTATCAGGTTGAGGTCAGGGCTCTGTGAAGGCCAGTCAAGTTTCTCCACCCCAAACTCGCCCATCTATTTCTTTAAGGACCTTGCTTTGTGCACTGGTGTGCTGTTATGTTGAAACAGGAACGACCAAGCCAAAACTGTTCCCACAACCATGGTTCCCACAAATGTCTTGGCATGCTGACGCCTTAGGAGTTCCCTTCACTGGAACTAAGGGGCCAAGCCCAATCCCTGAAAAACAACCTCACACCATAATACCCACTCCACCAAATAATTTTGACCAGTGCACAAAGCAAGGTCCATAAAGACATGGATAAGTGAGTTTGGGGTGGAGGAATTTGACTGGCCTACACAGAGTCCTGACCTTACCCGCACCTTCGGGATGAATTAGTGCACAGAATGTGAGCCAGGCCTTCTCTCCAACATCAGTGCCTGACTTCACAAATACATTCCCATAGACACACTCCTTGTGGACAGCCTTCCCAGAAGAGGTAAAGCTGTTATAGCTGCAAAGGGTGGGCCAACGTAATATTAAACCCTATGGACTAAAACCTGGATGCAATTAAATTTCATGTGCGTGTAAAGCCAGGCAACCCAATATTTTTGGTAATATAGTGTAGCACTGTAATGCACTAAATGGGAGTAAAATAACCGTACTAACCTGTGTGTTTTTTTTGCATTCTCTAGTTCTTAGAGTTTAAGTGCTGCCTCCCCAACACACAGGTTAGCGCACTCATAATATACACTATTTGCAATGTAATGCACTACTATATGCAAATATAATGTGTAGAAAAAAATAAAGAAAAAATTGTAAACATAAATAAATAAATGAATATGATAAAAAAATAAACAAATAAATAAACACAAAATTGAAAAAAATATTAATTATTTATTTCATTTTTTGTACTGCCACCAGTCAGTGTCCCTGATCACTACCACACCTGTTATATGATGACGCTGTACTGCACTGGTGACAGTATCTAAAAACAAAAAAAAAGTAAAAATATGTAATTTCTTCATTTTCAAAAAACTTATGAAAAAAAATGACAACTTTAAAAAAATCATCATGCCTCTTACTAAATACCTTGGACTGTCTACTTTACAAAAAGTGGTAATTTGGGTGATATCTGTACTGTCCTAACATTTTTGGGCCTCAAAAAATGAGATCAGTATATCAGGATTGATCAATTTTCACATATATATACCATAGTTTGTAGACTCTATAACTTTCTTACAGACCAAATAATATACACTTATTTGGATTATTTTCACCAAAGAAATGTGGCAGAATACGTTTTGGCCTAAATTTATGAGGAAAGATTATTTACTTGCAAAATTTTATAATAGAAACAAATAAAAACGTGTTTTTTTCCCAAAATTTTCATCAATTTTTTCATTTATTTAGTAAAAAATAACAAAACCCAGTGGTGATTAAATACCACCAAAAGAAAGCTCTATTTGTGTGAACAAAATTATAAAAATTTCGTTTGGGTACAGTATTGCACGACCAGGCAATTGTCATTCAAATTGCGACAGTGCTAAAAGCTAAAAAATTGGTCTGGGCAGGAAAAGTTCCCTGTATTGAAGTGGTTAAAGTTCTGATTTGAATCCCATTGAAATGTTGTGGGGGTTCCTGTATATGTATCCTTTTTTATTTGAATTGTTCTTGCCGTTCTGTATATCTAAAAATGACTTGATAAAAACATTGTGGGCAATGTTTTAAACAGTCAGTTCATGTAAGGAGACTCTCACACATCCCCCAACTGAAAGAACTTTGCATGGAGAAGTGGTCGAGTTGATGTCAGAGAGTATTGGGCAGTTATTCAAAACATCTTCAAGAAGTTATTTTTGCCAAAGGGGCCAATACCAGCTGAGGCCAAGGGTCTACATTCTTTTTTTTTCCACAGTACTTCATTACATCTATTGTTATTTGTGTTAAATAAATGACTGAAAAGGCAAATTATAGTAAATTAAAGTACAGTATACCATCTTTATCTGTAAGCATTGTCAATATAAAGAGCTAACGTTTGCTGCCTGTTCAAAGGTGATTAAAACATCAACAGTTTGCATGGGATACATATAAATATAAATACACACACATACTGTAAATATATCTTGCAAAGCAAGTATATTCTGAATGCATTTCCTCACTACATATTTTAGTGAGGTGTTGGTATATATATAATAAACAGCAAAAACTGCATATACTTTGGCTTAACAACTGAGTCACTTATCTTCCATCTTTATTAATGTTAACTGATTGAATATTACATTTCAACAATTGCAACAATTTTTTGATTAAAATCAAAACTTCTCTGGTATATAATGTTAATTGATAGATCACCCCCACGTAGGGCTTCCTAAAAAAAAAAAAAAGCTTTTTTTGCATTCTAAAATGAACGAGCGGTAGGTATCAGTGTACGCCATCAATGTTCATACTACAAAATTAAAAAACTTCTAAAACCAAAGAAAATGTGTATTAGTCCCGGTTCACACTGAGGCGACCTGTGAGGCGACCTGGTCGCCTCAAAGGTCGCCGTAGGTTGCCTCCCATAGGGAAGCTGCGGACCCGTTCGAATAGGAGCGACACAAGTCGCTCCGACTTAGAAAAAGGGTCCGGAGCTTCTTTGGGGCGACCAAGAGGCGACCGCCATAGACTTCAATGTTATGAAGTCCGTGGCGGCCGCTCCGAGGTAGCGGCGCAGTGCGAAGTAGCGTCGCTCATATGTGAACGGGCACTTATTGTACTAAATAAACACTTTTATTATCAAAAAAGCTTTAACCACTTCTGGACCGGAAGGTTTTACCCCCTTAATGACCAGGCCATTTTTTGTGTTACAGTACTGCGTTACTTTAACTGACAAAACAGACGTGTGTGACGCTGTACCCAAATACAATTGATGTCCTTTTTTCCCCACAATAGAGCTTTCTTTTGGTGGTATTTGATCACCTCTGCGGTTTTTATTTTTTGCGCTGTAAACAAAAAAAAACGACAATTCTGAAAAAAACAATATTTTTTCATTATTTTAGGCCAATATGTAATGGAGTGATGTATGTAATGTAATGATCAGTGATTTTAAGTGGGACTGCGACATTGCGGAGGACAGATCGGACATCTGACATTTTTGGGGGGACCAGTGACATTACTAAAGTAATCAGTGCTAAAAATATGCACTGTTACTGTACTAATGACACTGATAGGGAAGGGTTTAACACCAGGGATGATCAAAGGGGTAAATGTGTCCCTGGGGGGAGCTTTCTAACTGTGTGGGGGATGGGCTTGCTGAATGAACACAAAGACCTGTGTTCCTAAATAAGAGGAACACAGGATCCTTGTGTTCATTACTGACAGAACAGCGGCAGACCGCCATTCTGTCTCCACGGGGAATGATCGCGGCCACTGGACCCACTGATTGGCTCCCCCTGTGGCCAATCGGGCAATCGGCATGCGCGTGCCCCGCACTAGTGGTCCTGTGAAGTGTGTACATGTACATCGTTTTGTGGGACAGAGCCGACCTGCCGAAGTAAAACTATGGTGGCTGGTCGGTAAGTGGTTAAGTGTCCATAAACTTCCATAATCAATAATCCAATTATAATACCAGTCATGGTCTATGCAAAACTCTTGAATGTGCTCCACACATTTCATGCAAAACAAGTGCTCTCCAAATGGTGCTCTTTGGTAGTTCCACTCCACCCCTTTATACACTGAGATTTACCAGACTTTTAGACCCAAACAGTGAATAGGTCTATATGCGCTTGTATATTAATTACAGGATATACTTACTGTCCCCTTGTATGCACTCATAAGCTCAAGGATAAAAGGTCATAAACAGTATCATATTGCACCTGGTTTATTAAAAAAATGTATCTCATACAAAGATGGTAAAATTGCATTCACGTGCTCCAGTGCCTCAACTGGCACCCAGTGAATTCCAGAATTGTACCAATTAGCAATACGCCAGCCGCCACTCTGCCAACATGAAGCAAGGGCATGTGTTTTCAAAAGTAGCATCACTGGAAATGACGTCAATGGCTACGAAACCCTGCCTCAACATGTTTCCCCGTCATCTGCATCTTCAGGATACTTGGGAACACAGCCAATCATGACCCTTTTGTATTCTCCTCCCATCTAGGCTGGATTCAATTAGCTTTATCACCATCAATTTGATCTACTATGTTTTCTACACTGCTGAAACCAGTTAGACTGTATAAAATGGCTAACTATTTATTAAACTCACCAGGGTTTCCCTCATATCCCTCAATAAAGATCGTAAAAACATAACTTTTTTTAATTATATATACACAATAGACTAAAAGTCTATGTATACAATACAAACTTCCTCCCATATATCCAATGCCATCTTGTGGCCATTTTACTAAATGCACATCAGTTTAAAAATATTTTTATTCATAATGAAAAAAATAATTCAACGAAAAAACATTTTAATAAAAATCAATATTTTAATTAGTATAATGCTTAGCACCCATTTCAGTAGTTGACTATAAAACAGTTTAAATCTAAGTCAATGTTAAGACCCTGGGGTGCTAAGGTTCCTAATTCAAAGATCTACCTTGTCTAATTTTTTAGAAATGTCTTGTTTTAAATTGAACCTCTCCAGTGCCTCTCTTTTTGATCAATACCATAGCATGTCAATTCTTTTGGGTATTTATTGTGTAGTATTCTAAAAATGATTAGAGACGCTTTGTAGTATAAAACCATTTTTTATATAAGCTATATATTCTCCAATACGTACACTTAATTTCCAAGTAGTGTGTCCAACATATTGGTACCCACACTCACATTCTATTCTCATATGTCACAGGCATTGTGTTGCATGTAATAAAAAAATAATTTCATACTCCTTCCTAGTCTGATTGGATTTAAATGGTTTCTTCCATTTGTTCCTGTAAACAGATCTACAAGGGAGACAGACAGACAGATACCGGTGGACCGCTAGCAGTTTTTTATCCATGTTTTGCTATTTACCTCAATAAATAATACTTTTAACGCTACTGCACCATCCGGAGCCTCTTTTTTCTTCTCCCTAATCCAAATTGGAGGACCTCAGGGACCCGATCCATTTACCTTGGAGAATCCCGGTCTAGGGGGACCAGAGCCCAGCAGTCACCTTTTCCCTGACCTGGATGGTCATAAAGCACTACTGGTCTCTTTGTCGTATGACATTTGAGACCCACCATATCTGGTGAGTTTACATCCTATTTCTCCTTTGAAAGTCACCTTTGTGATTGGATTTCCTGGAACATTGGAGGATCCAGCACCAAGCACTGGCACTTTTCCTGGCACTTTCTTTGGACTATTTATCACACAGTCACTTTTGAACTATTTTGGACTTCACTTGGCACTATTACTACACTTATTTATTTACTTTGTCATTTATTTATTTATACTGTCTTACTGTGCATTTTAAGGGCATATATTTTAGCTTTTTATGCTTTTAGATTGGTATTTTATCCCTATTTGCATCCTACTAGCAAGCGCTATATTATCCCTTTTAGCTTGGGGGTTTTTTTACTCAATCAATTTTATCTATAGCAGCTGCTCCGTTATATACTATTTATTTTTATATTAATTAGTACACGTCATATTAGGTACTCCAAGGTGCGAGGTATATTCTTTGAATATAAACATTTACTATTAACTTAATCATCTGAATCAACTAATTAACTCTAAACACCTGCAAAAGATTCCTGAGGCTTTTAAAAACTCCCAGCCTGGTTCATTACTCAAAACCGCAATCAAGGGTAAGACTGCCGACCTGACTGCTGTCCAGAAGGCCATCATTGACACCCTCAAGCAAGAGGGTAAGACACAGAAAGAAATTTCTGAACCAATATGCTATTCCCAGAGTGCTGTATCAAGGCACCTCAGTGGGAAGTCTATGGGAAGGAAAAAGTGTGGCAGAAAACGCTGCACAACGAGAAGAGGTGACTGGACCCTGAGGAAGACTGGGGAGAAGGAAATGCCAAAATGCCTGAAGTCCAGTGTCAAGTACCCACAGTCAGTGATGGTCTGGGGTGCCATGTAAGCTGCTGGTGTTGGTCCACTGTGTTTTATCAAGGGCAGGGTCAATGCAGCTAGCTATCAGGAGATTTTGGAGCACTTCATGCTTCCATCTGCTGAAAAGCTTTATGGAGATGAAGATTTAATTTTTCAGCACGACCTGGCACTTGCTCACAGTGCCAAACCCACTGGTAAATGGTTTACTGACCATGGTATTACTGTGCTCAATTGGCCTGCCAACTCTCCTGACCTGAACCCCATAGAGAATCTGTGGGATGTTGTGAAGAGAAAGTTGAGAGACGCAAGACCCAACACTCTGGATGAGCTCAAGGCCGCTATCGAAGCATCCTGGGCCTCCATAACACCTCAGCAGTGCCACAGGCTGATTGGCTCCATGCACGCCGCATTGAAGCAGTCATTTCTGCAAAAGGATTCCCGACCAAGTATTGAGTGCATAACTGAACATAATTTTTTGAAGGTTGACTTTTTTTGTATTAAAAACACTTTTCTTTTATTGGTCGGATGAAATATGCTAATTTTTTGAGATAGGAATTTTGGGTTTTCATGAGCTGTATGCCAAAATCATCAATATTAAAACAATAAAAGGCTTGCACTACTTCAGTTGTGTGTAATGAATCTAAAATATATGAAAGTCTAATGTTTATCAGTACATTACAGAAAATAATGAACTTTATCACAATATGCAAATTTTTTGAGAGGGACCTGTATAATATACAACCATATAGTGGTGCAGTACAACACCAGTGTCTGGTGTACATGAGCAATTCCATACCAAAACCAACATGGTGCAGCCATTGCTATAGCAACTGGGTATGTGAAAAAATAGTTTAACCTCCCTGGCGGTATTCCCGAGTGTGGCTCGGGGTGGAATTTCAGTGCCATAAGCGGTAACCCCGAACCACACTCAGAGTACCACCAGGGAGAATCGCTGGATCCTGGAAGTGGTTACTTACCTTGTCCCCAGGATCCCGTGATGTATTCCGGCAGTGTACGGCGGCCGGATCTTCCGCCTGATGCTGTGTGCCCTGGCTTCCGTTCCCTTTGAGCGTCGCGTCGCAGGGGGGGTGGAACCGGCGGCAAATTCAAAAAGTAAAACACACAAACACACTGATACATTGTAGTCCTATTGGATTACGTTACTAAATAAAATAAACTGACCTTAATTTGCCCCCCCAGTGCTTTCTCCAGTGCCCTTGCCTGCAGTTTTTCATGTACTTCATATATATATAATAAACATATACTTTAACTTATTTATTATATTATAATTTATGATTTTGTGTTTCAAAGTTTATCATACCCGGGATGTTATAAAGAAGAATGCACAGTAAAAAAAAATCATATGTAAATAGTTGGTTTGGGCTGCTCGTTCTTAAGAATTACATGCAAAATAATGGTACTGCTTTCAGCACCTAAAATCTGAAATAATCATACCACCAGGGAGGTTAAAGAATACATAGCAAATTATAGGACATTTTACATCTGACAAGTGAAGGACAGCCTAGATTGGCCAACTGTTCCATTGTCTACTCTAAACTCTTCATGTTGTGTGTGGCCATCTAGCCTTTGAATCAGAACAAGTTTAAACTGCACAAGTTAGCAGTAACCAATTACCATATTGAGCACATGAATTTTGTGACTGTAATTTATGGTTGTAATTATTCATTTCAGTTTTTATAAATATAAAAAGCCCTGCGCCACAAGTTCGGTAATCAAAGAAATCTCAAAGCATGCCAAGCTGTAAGATTAGCATTTTATGGGCATCCAGCTCCTGCCAAGATGTAAGAATATTAAAAAAATCAGGAAGAGGAACGGAATTAAAGAAAAAAAGTTGTAGACATTAGAAAATGAACACAAACAAAAACATAACTGGAGCAAAACTGCAGAATATTTACGTGCATGCATATTGTAAGTACTGTATGCTATAATGCATGTTATTACAATAGCACAAAATGTTTTTGTCACTGTTCACAAAATGGTATAATTCCCAAAAAGGGAATTTATTATGTGATTAATTACTTTTTCCTTAAAGCGGAAATTTACCCATAGCAACTTGATAAAAAATAATGTTCTTCAGCAAGGAACAAACATTTCACATTAATAATTATTCTACCAAAATTAGTGTGTGCTGTGACTTGGGCTTTCATTTTGCTGAAACCCAGAGCCCCTAAGCAGCGGTAAATCTTTAGGCTGTAGGCAATCTTGATTTTAGCGACAGTGACGAGAAACAGAGAGCAACTGAGCATGCGCAGAGCAGGGCGAGACAGTGTATTACAAGATTTTAAACAGTAGCACTTATGTTTAGTATTTTATATGACTATACCTGCAAAAGAGGCCAGTATGAAGTCATCTAGCAGGACTTAGGTTTTTGACTAAAGTTACACTTTAATCACAAAAGGGCCTGATTTATTACCTAGGACTGGTTCACTTAATTTCGCATTATGGTAAATTGGTCCCAGGATCACTTAACTTAACACTCCTGCAAATCAATCCATTTGAAAAATCCAGCAATGAATAATTATAAAAGAGCTCAGATAAGAACATCAGCTCCAGCAGACAAACCCCTGATCTCAAGAAAGAGTGTAGTAGTGTCTTTAGAATGTACCTGGCTTTAATCACTGAATGCTTGATAATAAAATTCCAATTTATTTAAACTACCTACCTTCTCTCTCTCTATTAGGGATGGACCAAATGACCCTGTGTTCGGTTTGCACCAGAACTTTCAAACATCGCAAACGTTCAGAACCGAATAACGAACCCAATTGAAGTCCATGGGACCCACACTGGAAAAATCAAAAGTGCCCATTTTAAAGGCTTATATGCAAGTAATTGGGCATACAATAGTTATTGGGGTCTGGGTACTGCCCTGGGGGATGTGTGTCAATGAAAAAATGTGTAAAAAAATGTCATTTTTAAATGAGCAGTGATTTATTGAAAGCATCAAAATGAGAAATAACCATAAAAATGAAAAATTCCCTTCAATATAGTGCCTGGGGGGGGGGGGGGGGGGGCTTTGTCTACCTGTAGAGTGGCACATCTGTTCTGTGTATAGAAGCTGCTGCATAAATATTTGATATTTGCATTCATATAGCCAAAAAAATGAAATTTTCCCTGCAAGCCTCTTTATTTTGAAAACAACAACTTGGTGAGCCAGTCTGTATTAGGCCGCAATGTAGTGCACTAGGAACAAGATTAAAGATTTTTTGGATACATTATGGTTAGTGTTGAGCGAACACGGACTGTATTATTCGTGTTCGTACCGAATAATTGGATTTTTTGTACCCGAACACGGACACGGACACTTTACTGTATGTTCGGGTAAAAATCCGTGTTCGGTCGTCTTATTTCCGGGTTTTGCATGCTTTGGCGCTCTTTTCATGGCGGGCTTTCAACAGCCAATCAACAATCGTTTAACTGGTGTGCCTTAAGCCATCCCAGCCATGCCTGCAAATGTCTCAGTAGCTGTGATTGGCCGTCTGAAGCATGTGACCAAGTCTTTATAAGTTCGAGGCAGCCGCAGCGGCGTCATTATGCTGCTTAGATTCAGGGACAGAGCACACATCAACGTGCTGGCTGCTGATTAGGGAAAGATAGGCAGGAAAAAACCATTTGTGTCCGGATAGAATTGAGGGACAGGTCGGAGTGTTTAGGCAGGGCGAGTTGTAGGCATTTTAGGGATAGAGTCTGCTGAATTATAGGGTCAGTGTCTTCTACAAACTACAATCGATATTGCTGTGTGGGGGGTGGGGTGAATCTGCACTCAATCCTGATCTACGATCTCTTCTCAATCCTGTTAGGGACAGAGTCTGCTGAATTTTAGGGAAACTGTGTTCTACAAACTACAATCGATATTGCTGTGTGGTGTGGGATTGGAGATAGGCAGGTGTCAGTGATCCACATCCATTTTTCTGTGTGTGAGCTGCAGTGAACACAATCTTTTTGGGCTGCAGTGAACACAATCTTTTTGGGCTGCAGTGAACACAATCTTTTTGGGCTGCAGTGAACACAATCTTTTTGGGCTGCAGTGAACACAATCTTTTTGGGCTGCAGTGAACACAATCTTTTTGGGGTGCAGTGAACAAAATCTTTTTGGGGTGCAGTGAACACAATCCTTTTTGGTGTGCAGTGAACACAATCTTTGTGGGGTGCAGTGAACAAAATCCTTTGTGGGGTGCAGTGAACACAATCTTTTTGGGGTGCAGTGAACAAAATCCTTTTTGGGGTGCAGTGAACAACATCCTTTTTGGGGTGCAGTGAACACAATCTTTTTGGGGTGCAGTGAACAAAATCCTTTGTGGGGTGCAGTGAACACAATCTTTTTGGGGTGGAGTGAACAACATCCTTTTTGGGGTGCAGTGAACAAAATCCTTTTTGGGGTGCAGTGAACAAAATCATTTTTGGGGTGCAGTGAACACAATCTTTTTGGGGTGCAGTGAACACAATCTTTGTGGGGTGCAGTGAACACAATCTTTTTGGGGTGGAGTGAACAACATCCTTTTTGGGGTGCAGTGAACAACATCCTTTTTGGGGTGCAGTGAACACAATCTTTTTGGGGTGCAGTGAACACAATCTTTGTGGGGTACAGTGAACAGAATCTTTGTGGGGTGCAGTGAACACAATCTTTGGGGGGTACAGTGAACACAATCTTTGTGAGGTGCAGTGAACACAATCTTTGTGGGGTGCAGTGAACACAATCATTGTGGGGTGCAGTGAACTCAATCTTTGTGGGGTACAGTGAACACAATCTCATACTTCTGAAGGTTTGAGGGTGCTGCCTGTTCCATACTCCCCCTACTCCTCATCTAGCCTTTTAGGGGTACAAACAATAGTAATTGGGGCCTAGTGTGGTTGTGTACGTGTGATATACATACACTTTTTTGGGATCATATTTTCTATTCCGCTATTTAATCAAAAACCTTTGGGGATCAGTTAAATTGGGGGATAGTCTGTGTTGGTACGTGTGAGAGAGATCCACCTTTCCAAGTTGTTGGGGTTCATCTCATACTTCTGAAGGTTTGAGGGTGCTGCCTGTTCCATACTCCCCCTACTCCTAGCCTTTTAGGGGTACAAACAATAGTAATTGGGGCCTAGTGTGGTTGTGTACGTGTGATATACATACACTTTTTTGGGATCATATTTTCTATTCCGCTATTTAATCAAAAACCTTTGGGGATCAGTTAAATTGGGGGATAGTCTGTGTTGGTACGTGTGAGAGAGATCCACCTTTCCAAGTTGTTGGGGTTCATCTCATACTTCTGAAGGTTTGAGGGTGCTGCCTGTTCCATACTCCCCCTACTCCTAGCCTTTTAGGGGTACAAACAATAGTAATTGGGGCCTAGTGTGGTTGTGTACGTGTGATATACATACACTTTTTTGGGATCATATTTTCTATTCCGCTATTTAATCAAAAACCTTTGGGGATCAGTTAAATTGGGGGATAGTCTGTGTTGGTACGTGTGAGAGAGATCCACCTTTCCAAGTTGTTGGGGTTCATTTCATACTTCTGAAGGTTTGAGGGTGCTGCCTGTTCCATACTCCCCCTACTCCTAGCCTTTTAGGGGTACAAACAATAGTAATTGGGGCCTAGTGTGGTTGTGTACGTGTGATATACATACACTTTTTTGGGATCATATTTTCTATTCCGCTATTTAATCAAAAACCTTTGGGGATCAGTTAAATTGGGGGATAGTCTGTGTTGGTACGTGTGAGAGAGATCCACCTTTCCAAGTTGTTGGGGTTCATCTCATACTTCTGAAGGTTTGAGGGTGCTGCCTGTTCCATACTCCCCCTACTCCTAGCCTTTTAGGGGTACAAACAATAGTAATTGGGGCCTAGTGTGGTTGTGTACGTGTGATATACATACACTTTTTTTGGATCATATTTTCTATTCCGCTATTTAATCAAAAACCTTTGGGGATCAGTTAAATTGGGGGATAGTCTGTGTTGGTACGTGTGAGAGAGATCCACCTTTCCAAGTTGTTGGGGTTCATCTCATACTTCTGAAGGTTTGAGGGTGCTGCCTGTTCCATACTCCCCCTACTCCTCATCTAGCCTTTTAGGGGTACAAACAATAGTAATTGGGGCCCAGTGTGGTTGTGTACGTGTGATATACATACACTTTTTTGGGATCATATTTTCTATTCCGCTATTTAATCAAAAACCTTTGGGGATCAGTTAAATTGGGGGATAGTCTGTGTCGGTACGTGTGAGAGAGATCCACCTTTCCAAGTTGTTGGGGTTCATCTCATACTTCTGAAGGTTTGAGGGTGCTGCCTGTTCCATACCCCCCCTACTCCTCATCTAGCCTTTTAGGGGTACAAACAATAGTAATTGGGGCCTAGTGTGGTTGTGTACGTGCGAGATACATACACTTTTTTTGATCATATTTCCTATTCCGCTATTCAATAAAAACCTTTGAGGATCAATTGAATTGCGGGATAGTCTGTGTCGGTACGTGTGAGAGAGATCCACCTTTCCAAGTTGTTGGGGTTCATCTCATACTTCTGAAGGTTTGAGGGTGCTGCCTGTTCCATACTCCCCCTACTCCTCATCTAGCCTTTTAGGGGTACAAACAATAGTAATTGGGGCCCAGTGTGGTTGTGTACGTGTGATATACATACACTTTTTTTGGATCATATTTTCTATTCCGCTATTTAATCAAAAACCTTTGGGGATCAGTTAAATTGGGGGATAGTCTGTGTCGGTACGTGTGAGAGAGATCCACCTTTCCAAGTTGTTGGGGTTCATCTCATACTTCTGAAGGTTTGAGGGTGCTGCCTGTTCCATACCCCCCCTACTCCTCATCTAGCCTTTTAGGGGTACAAACAATAGTAATTGGGGCCTAGTGTGGTTGTGTACGTGCGAGATACATACACTTTTTTTGATCATATTTCCTATTCCGCTATTCAATAAAAACCTTTGAGGATCAATTGAATTGCGGGATCGTCTGTGTCGGTACGTGTGAGAGAGATCCACCTTTCCAAGTTGTTGGGGTTCATCTCATACTTCTGAAGGTTTGAGGGTGCTGCCTGTTCCATACTCCCCCTACTCCTCATCTAGCCTTTTAGGGGTACAAACAATAGTAATTGGGGCCTAGTGTGGTTGTGTACGTGTGATATACATACACTTTTTTGGATCATATTTTCTATTCCGCTATTTAATCAAAAACCTTTGGGGATCAGTTAAATTGGGGGATAGTCTGTGTTGGTACGTGTGAGAGAGATCCACCTTTCCAAGTTGTTGGGGTTCATCTCATACTTCTGAAGGTTTGAGGGTGCTGCCTGTTCCATACTCCCCCTACTCCTCATCTAGCCTTTTAGGGGTACAAACAATAGTAATTGGGGCCCAGTGTGGTTGTGTACGTGTGATATACATACACTTTTTTGGGATCATATTTTCTATTCCGCTATTTAATCAAAAACCTTTGGGGATCAGTTAAATTGGGGGATAGTCTGTGTCGGTACGTGTGAGAGAGATCCACCTTTCCAAGTTGTTGGGGTTCATCTCATACTTCTGAAGGTTTGAGGGTGCTGCCTGTTCCATACCCCCCCTACTCCTCATCTAGCCTTTTAGGGGTACAAACAATAGTAATTGGGGCCTAGTGTGGTTGTGTACGTGTGATATACATACACTTTTTTTGGATCATATTTTCTATTCCGCTATTTAATCAAAAACCTTTGGGGATCAGTTAAATTGGGGGATAGTCTGTGTCGGTACGTGTGAGAGAGATCCACCTTTCCAAGTTGTTGGGGTTCATCTCATACTTCTGAAGGTTTGAGGGTGCTGCCTGTTCCATACCCCCCCTACTCCTCATCTAGCCTTTTAGGGGTACAAACAATAGTAATTGGGGCCTAGTGTGGTTGTGTACGTGCGAGATACATACACTTTTTTTGATCATATTTCCTATTCCGCTATTCAATAAAAACCTTTGAGGATCAATTGAATTGCGGGATAGTCTGTGTCGGTACGTGTGAGAGAGATCCACCTTTCCAAGTTGTTGGGGTTCATCTCATACTTCTGAAGGTTTGAGGGTGCTGCCTGTTCCATACTCCCCCTACTCCTCATCTAGCCTTTTAGGGGTACAAACAATAGTAATTGGGGCCCAGTGTGGTTGTGTACGTGTGATATACATACACTTTTTTTGGATCATATTTTCTATTCCGCTATTTAATTTAACTGGGCCTCCATGCGAGACCTGTGTGCCTTGTTGCGCTGTTTTGAGTACTCCACCAACATGGCCAGTGGCAATGACGCCGTTCTCAGCTTAACTATCCCACTTCTATGCCTCCTTGAAAAAACAATTCGGGCGATGATGGAAGAGGATGTGGCACAGGATGAGGAGGAGGAGGAGGATGAAGAGGTAACATTTCCAAGGCTTTCAGGGCAGTCATTCGCAAGGGGCTCCGAGGGTGGGTTCCTGCACACGCAAACGCCAGGGACGCAATTGTCCAGCAGGGGCACAGTTCTGGAGGATGAGGAGGATGAGGAGGAGGAGGAGCTGGAGGAGGAGATGGAACCATGTTCACAGCAGGGTGGCACCCAGGCCAGCTCATGGCCATCACTGGTGCGTGGCTGGGGGGATACAGAGGACACGGACGATACACCTCCCACAGAGGACAGCCTTTCGTTGCCTCTGGGCAGCCTGGCACACATGAGCGATTACATGCTGCAGTGTCTCCACAACGACCGCCGAGTTGCCCACATTCTAACTTGTGCTGATTACTGGGTGGCCACGCTGCTGGATCCCCGTTACAAGGACAACGTACCGTCCTTAATTCACTCACTGGAGCGCGATCGCAAGATGCGCGAGTACAAGCGCACGCTGGTAGACGCCATGCTGCTGGCATTCCCATCTGACAGCGGGGCCACAGTGGAAGCACAAGGCAGAGGAGGAGGAGGAGGAGGTCGCCAACGCAACCAGGGCACCGCCAGCACCTCAGAAGGCAGGGTTAGCATGGCCGAAATGTGGAAAAGCTTTGTCAGCACGCCACAACAAACAGCAGCACCAGCAGCTCAGATGGAACGTCTTAACAGGAGGCAGCATTTTACCAACATGGTGGAGCAGTATGTGTGCACACGCCTACATGTAGTGAATGACGGGTCTGCCCCCTTCAACTTCTGGGTCTCCAAATTGGGCACATGGCTTGAGCTTGCCCTTTACGCCTTGGAGGTGCTGGCGTGCCCTGCAGCCAGTGTATTATCTGAACGGGTATTTAGCACGGCTGGGGGCGTTATAACAGACAAGCGCAGCCGCCTGTCCAGAGACAATGTGGACAAGCTCACGTTCATTAAAATGAACCAGGCATGGATCCCACGGGACTTTTCCGTACCTTATGCAGAATAGCAATGGATACCGACCTTACCCACCCATTGTTCCATTTTTGCTCTTTCTCACTCTTTTGGGGTGTACCCTCATTTAAAATTTTTGAAAAGAAGCAGTGTTGGCTACCTCGTCCTCCTCCTCAGGGCCAGATTAATGTAGGGGCTATTGGAGCTGCAGCTCCAGGCCCCTACCTTTTATATAGGCCCCGGGTTGGCCATATTCACTGTTACCGCTCTTCTGTCACTTGTAAACACAGAAGTCTGGCTTCTATGCTCGCTTCCCCAGGCAGCACCCTCAGAACCTCCCCACACAGCGTGAAGGCCGGACAAGGAGGGACAGTTGGCGATGCATGGATGTGTTTATGGGCTTCAGAGACAGCATCCCATGTTGAATTAGGCATGCATGGCTGCACCCTTCCTCCTCTGGGTGCATGGCAAGGCACGGCCCTTAAGGCCCTTCAAAATCCTCAGCACCAAGCCCATGATGCTGTTAATCCGGCCCTGGTCCTCCTCCACCGCCGCTTCCACCTACACCGCCCATAGGTGTGCGCAGCCTATTGCATTAAGGTGTGCACCCCAAAGTTGAAATACACATGCATGTGTTTGCCAGCAGGGAGAGTAATGTATCGGGGCCATGTACCTGTAGGCAAGGAGAAATAGAGCAGAGCAGGTCCCAGGGAGATCTTTCCCATCTCCTCACTGGCAATGCTATGTGCCCTAGGTGATTAGGGTGTGCCCAGGCACACCCAGCACACCCTGTGCGCACGCCTATGTCACCGCCACATCCACCACCACCTCAACCTCCCTCCTACTCCATATGGGCCTCGTCCTTCAGAGATGAAGAAGAACATTGTTTTATTTTTCTGTTTTTTTTTTGTTGTTTTAAGTTATTTCCCTATCCACATTTGTTTGCAGAGCACTTGCCATGCTCTTAATTACGTTTTGCTGCCATTTGCAGCACTCTAGCCCTTTCCTTTGGTGTTTTAGAGCCATTTTAGTGCCTTAAAGTTCGGGTCCCCATTGACTTCAATGGGGTTCGGTGTCCGGGAAAAGTTCGGTAAAAGTCCGGGACACGGACCCGGACTTTTTTTTAAAGTTCGGCCGAACCCGTCGAACACGGACATCTAGGTGTTCGCTCAACCCTAATTATGGTGTCTATTTAACAGACTTTGGATAGAAGTAACAGGTGTGGAAAAATTGATCTTTGTGTGTTGAAAGTGCCTTTACACCGTAACTCTATAGAGGTACTCCTGATGAAAGCAAGAATTGCCTTGCTGTCAAAAATGTAAACCATATGTACCTGTCACACAGGTGCAGAAAAACGTGTCTTTGGATGTCTTTGGGGCCTTAACACCGTAACCCTATAGAGGTACTCTTGATAAAAGCAAGAATTGGCCTTGCTGTCAAAAATTGAAATTATATGCACCTGTCAAACAGGTGTGGAAAAATTGGTCTTTGGGTGCCTGTGGTGCCTTCACACCGTAAACCTATAGAGGTACATTTGATGAAAGCAAGAATTGACCTTGCTGTCAAAAATTTAAATGATATGCACCTGTCAAACCGGTGCAGAAAAATTGTTTTTTGGGTGTCCGTGGTGCTAACGCTCTGAAATATGCTGCATTAAACGGCACGTAACACACTGAAATATACTGCCTTAAACGTACACTAATGTAGAGAACTATACTGCTTTAAACGTCCAGTAACGCACACAAATATACTGCGTTAAATGGCACGTATTGCACTGAAATATACTGCGTTAAATGCACACTAATGCACAGAAATGTACTGCGTTAAACATGCAGTAACGCATATAAATATACTGCGATAATCATGCACTAAAGCACAGAAATATACTGTGTTTAACGTGCAGTAATGCACAGAGATATACTGCATTAAACGTGCAGTAAAGCTCTAAAATATACAGCGCTAAATGGCACGTAACACACAGAAATATACTGCATTAAACGTGCACTAACGCACACCGAAATATATTGTGTTAAACGTGCACTAATGCACAAAAATATACTGTGTTAAATGGCAAGTAACGCAATGAAATATACTGCACTAAACGTGCAGTAACGCACAGAAATATAGTGTGCTAAACGGCACGTAACGCACTAAAATATATTTCATTAAATGTGCACTAACACACAGAAATATATTGCCTTAAATGTGCAGTAACGCACATTTTAAACATGTGTTTAACGTGGAGTAACGCACAGAAATATACTGCATTAAACATGCAGTAAAGCGCAAAAACATACAGCGCTAAATGGCACGTATGCACCTGTCAAACAGGTGCGGAAAAATTGGTCTTTGGGTGTCTGTGGTACCTTCACACCGTAAACCTACAGAGGTACTCTTGATAAAAGCAAGAATTGGCCTTGCTGTCAAAAATTGAAATGTCAAACAGGTGCGGAAAAATAGTTTTTTGGGTGTCTGTGGCGCTAACGCTCTGAAATATGCTGCATTAAACGGCACGTAACACACTGAAATATACTGCGTTAAATGTACACTAATGTACAGAAATATACTGCATTAAACGTGCAGTAACCCACACAATTATACTGCGTTAAATGGCACGTAATGCACTGAAATATACTGCGTTAAATGCACACTTATGCACTGCGTTAAACATGCAGTAACGCATATAAATATACTGCGTTAATCGTGCACTAATGCACAGAAATATACTGCGTTTAACGTGCAGTAACGCACAGAGATATACTGCATTAAACGTGCAGTAAAGCCCAAAAATATACAGCGCTAAATGGCACGTAACACACAAAAATACAGTTGTGTTCAAAATGATTCAACCCCCTCTGAAATTGATTGTTTTGGCCAGTTTGACATTGATTTTGATCATTCAGTCATCCTGCTTATAATTAAATCAAAGAAGCACGTGTAGGTCAGACAAATATAACATAACATTTATAATGAAATAACCACAAATGTCTTTTCTGTGCTCACATCATTATCAGTTTTTTTCAACCCCCAAGTGACATTCAATCTTAGTACTTAGTACAACATCCTTTTACGGTTATAACAGCTTTTAAACGTGAAGCATAGCTTGACACAAGTGTCTTGCAGTGATCTACGGATATCTTCGCCCATTCGTCATGGGCAAAGCCTTCAGTTCAGTCACATTCTTAGGCTTGTGCACTGCAACTGCTTTCTTTAAGTCCCAACAGAGGTTCTCAATCAGATTTAAGTCTGGTGACTGTGATGGCCACTCCAAAATGTTCCAGCCTTTAATCTGCAACCACGCTCTAGTGGACTTGGAGGTATGCTTGGGATCATTGTCCTGTTGAAAGGTCCAATGTCTCCCAAGCCTCAGGTTTGTGACGGACTGCATCACATTGTCATCCAATATCTCCTGGTACTGAAGAGAATTCATGGTACCTTGCACACGCTGAAGCTTCCCTGTACCTGCAGAAGCAAAACAGCCCCAAAGCATGATTGACCCCCGCCATGCTTCACAGTAGGCAAGGTGTTCTTTTCTTCATAGGCCTTGTTCTTCCTCCCCCAAACATAGTGTTGATCCATGGGCCCAAACAGTTCTAATTTTGTTTCATCAGTCCACAGAACACTATCCCAAAACTTCTGTGGTTTGTCCACATGACTTTTGGCATACTGCAGTCGACTCTTCTTATTCTTTGGAGACAGCAAGGGGGTGTGCCTGGGAGTTCTGGCATGGAGGCCTTCATTACGCAGTGTGCGCCGTATTGTCTGAGCAGAAACTTCAGTACCCACATCTGACAAATCTTTTCTCAGTTCCTCAGCAGTCACACGGCGACTTTTCTCCACTCTACGCTTCAGGTAGCGCATAGCAGTCGAAGTCAGCATCTTCTTTCTGCCACGACCAGGTAGCGTTTCAACAGTGCCCTTTGCCTTGAATTTGCGAATGATGCTTCCTATGGTGTCTCTTGGTATGTTTAACATCTTTGCAATCTTCTTATAGCCATTGCCCTTCCTGTGAAGAGTAATCACCTTTTCTCTTGTCTTCCTGGACCATTCTCTTGACTTCACCATGTTTGTAACCACACCAGTAAATGTCTAGAAGGAGCTGAGTATCACAGTCATTTTAAAGCTGCCTAATTGGTGCTTATTAGGCTTTATTGCTGCTCCCTGACATCCACAGGTGTTTTCAATACCTGATTGAAAACACTTCAATGAACCTCTGTTCTTCAGAGTGGTAGTCTTTAAGGGGTTGAATAATTGTGTCAATGAAGAATTCACAAAAGAAACATTTACTACTGTATTACAAAACCAATTGATGTCATTTTAGTTGCATATGGTTCTTTAAGAAGTCCTTGTAGGATTTCATTCTGAATACAATTACAAATGTACACTAAATTCCCTAAAACCCTTTACAGCATTGGGGGGTTGAATAATTTTGAACACAACTGTATACTGCATTAAACGTGCACTAACACACATCGAAATATATTATGTTAAGCGTGCACTAACGCACAGAAATATACTGCGTCAAATGGCACGTAAAGCAATGAAATATACTGCACTAAACGTGCAGTAACGCACATAAATGTACTGTGCTAAACGGCACGTAACGCACTGAAATATACTGCGTTAAATGTGCACTGACGCCCAGAATAATACTGCGTTAAACGTGCACTAATGCACTGAAATATACTGTGTAAATGTGCACTAATGCACAGAAATATACTGCGTTAAATGGCACATAACGCAGTGAAATATACTGCAGTAAACATGCAGTAATGCACACAAATATCGTATGTTAAACGTGCAGTAACACACAAAAATATACTGCATTAAATGGCACATAACACACTGAAATATACAGCGTTAAACGTACACTTATGCACAGAAATGTACTGCGTTAAACATGCAGTAACGCACAGAAACATACTGTGTTTAACGTGGAGTAACGCACAGAAATATACTGCATTAACCACTTAAGCCCCAGAGGATTTGGCTGCTCAAAGACCAGGGCCTATTTTGCGATTCTGCACTGCGTGAATTTAACGGACAATTGCGCCGTCGTGCAACACTGTACCCAAATGAAATTGACTCGCCCCCTAGAGGCTCGTGGGCGAGTGACGTACCGATACGTCACTTTGCCCAGGAGGGGCTGACAGCCGCAGTATATAGTCGTGCGGCCGTTGGCCAGGGGTTCAAACATGCAGTAAAGCCCAAAAACATACAGCGCTAAACAGTACGTAACGCACAGAAATATACTGCATTAAACGTGCACTAACACACACTGAAATATATTGTGTTAAACGTGCACTAATGCACACAAATACACTGCGTTAAATGGCGCATAACGCAATGAAATACACTGCACTAAACGTGCAGTAACGCACAGAAATATACTGCGCTAAATGGCACGTAACACACTGAAATATACTGCATTAAATGTGCACTAACGCACAGAAATATAATGCATTAAATGTGCAGTAATGCACAAAAATAGACTGCGCTAAACGTGCAGTATCGCACTGAAGTATACTGCGTTAAATGGCACGTAACACAGTGAAATATACTGCGTTAAACGTGCAGTAATGCACACAAATATACTGCGTTGAACGTGCAGTCACACACAAAAATATACTGCGTTAAATGGCACATAACACACTGAAATATACTGCATTAAACACACACTTATGCACAGAAATATACTGCGTTAAACGCACAGTAACGTACAGAAATATATTGCATTAAATGTGCCCCTTCTAACGCACAGAAATATACTGCGTTTAACGTGCAGTATAGCACAAAAATATACAGCGTTAAATGGCACTAAAGGCACAGAAATATACTGCATTAAATGTGCAGGAATGCACACAAATATACTGCGTTAAATGTGCAGTAACACATAAAAATATACTGCGTTAAATGGCACATAACACACTGAAATATACTGCGTTAAACGCACACGTGTGCAAAGACAGAAATTTACTGCATTAAACGTGCAGTAAAGCCCAGAAATATACAGCGCTAAATGGCACATAACACACAGAAATATACTGCATTAAACGTGCACTAACGGACACAAAAATATATTGCGTTAAACGTGCACTAACGCACAGAAATATACTGCATTTAATGTGCAGTAAAGCACAGAAGTATATAGCGCTAAACGGCATGTAAGGCACAGAAATATACTGCGTTAAAAGTGCAGTAACACACTGAAATATACTGCATTAAATGTACACCAACGCACAGAAATATACTGCGTTGAATGGCACGTAATGCACTGAAATATACTGCACTAAACTTGCAGCAACGCAAAGAAATAGGCCGTGTTAAGCGTGCAGTAACACACAGAAATATACTGCGCTAAACATGCTGGAATGCACAGAAATATACTGCGTTAAACGTTCATTAACACACAGAAATATACTGCGTTAGATGAGCAGTAATGCACAGAAATATATTGTGTTAAACGTGCAGTAATGCACAGAAATATACAGTGCTAAACAGCACGTAACGCACTGAAATATACTGCCTTAAACGTGCAGTAATACAATGAAATATACTGCGCTAAATGGCACATAATGCACTAAAATCTACTGCGTTATTGTGCACTGACACATAGAAATATACTGCATTAAACGGCACGTAACACTTTACTGTGTTAAATGTGCACTGACACACAGAAATTTACTGCATTAACGTGCAGTAATGCATAGAAATATACTGCGTTAAATGGCACATAATGCACTAAAATATACTGTGTTAAATGTGCACATAACACACAGAAATATTCTGTGTTAAATTGCACGTAATGCACTGAAATATACTGCGTTTAACGTGCATTAATACACAGAAATATACTGCGTTAAATAGCACGTAACGCAATAAATATACTGTGTTAAATGTGCAGTAACACACAGAAATATACTGCATTAAACGCGCAGTAACATACTGAAATATACTGCGTTAAACGTGCACTAAAGCACAGCTATATACTGCATTAAATGGCACATAGTGCACTGAAATATACTGCATTAAACCTGCACTAATGCACAAAAAATATACTGCTTCAAACGTACAGTAACGCACAGAAATATACTGCATTAAACATGCAGTAATGCACAGAAATATACAACGTGAAATGTACAGGAATGCACATTCTCTATTTAGAGTATTTGTTCTCTTCTTAAATTATGATTGAAAAAGTAGTATTTGGAATATAAAAGGAACTTTAAATTGAATCTGTCTAAAAGTTTTAGGTAGCAAATGGAAAACAGTGGTTAAAGTAGTTCTAAAACCTTGTTGTAAAAGCAAGTTATCTATTTACGTGTATTTCATTTCTTTATTAATTATAATATTGATATTCTTTTTTTAAAGTTCTGAATTATCGCTCCATCTTTCAGGTGCATTGCTAACTTCTGGTTTGAGGCCACAAGAATTCATCACTTATCCTACCTCATGCACGCAATTTGAATGTGCAATCAAGAGACTGAGAGCTTCCATTGGTTTCTCCAAATTTATTTCACCGCAGCAGAGAACCAGCAGAATAATAAGTAGAAATACACGTTTTAAAATAAATGTTATTTCTTAAAATAAACTTTATTTCAGAGAACAAACCACAACCGTGGAGGAAGCGAGGATTGGGATTTTGCAATACTAAATTCACAAATCAGGAAATAAGAAAAAGCCATCCTGCTGCCTGTAAAAGCTATACAATGGCTAATGAGCCACTAGGATGGCTTTTACAGTGCAGAGAATTGCTGGCTGAAAAAAAAAAATAATCTGGATATCGCCTGTAGCACTCAAAATCCACAACGTCATATGACGTCATGCAGGTGGGAAGTGGTTAATGCCTCATTGACTAAACTTTGCCTCAACTCAAAGAACCTGGGACTTTCTTAAGACGTATTTCACCATTAATCCCTTTTGCTTTGCTGTTGTATCATTGTCTCTCTTTTCTGTTGTATTATCTTTTATTGTAAATATTTTTCTGCAATTACTTTTTCTTTTTTAAACAATATTTTAAAATTGTTATGCTTATCTTGAATGTGCTAAGCCAGGATTTAAAGAATTCCCATCTCTTTGAAGAGCACCACTATAGTGTAAATCTCCAAAATATTTGTGTATCCCTGACACCACATATTACAGACATTTCATAATGGTCACACTTGTTACTGTGATTAATATAAACATTTTAAGTTGCCATTAGAACACATGGTGGCAGCTGTTTTGGTGTTTATAGGTAATTGTCCCCAGTGTAGCTCACTCTTATTCTGCTGGCACTTGCCTTGTGATCCCACGAACTGGGGAATCCCTGTGCAGGTTGGGGTTGAGAGTGTCATTGCAATGTAAATGTATCAGCACAGTGAGTCCCATCAGGACAAAATCTGAAAAAATATAGATAGATTGAACCAATCCCTTCTGTATCCAAAATTAAAATGTTATTAAACCCAAATGCTAAAAACTAACATCATATTGCCACACTTACATTAAAGCTTGTATGATCATCCATGTTTCCTTTATTTTACAACCAACACTTAAGTTTTTGTGGGGGCTCTTGTTTCTAGTACTGTCTCTAAAGAGCCACTGCTGCACGCATACTCCCTCTCTATGGACTACAGTCTGATATGACCAGCCTATCTGTGCACCCACACGCACAGCCAGCACAGGGCAGGGGCTTTAATAGGACTTTTGTTTCAGCCACCTGCTATGATTGACAGTTGACATAAAGTTTATGAATAAAACAGAGTGTTGCTGTGTGTAACGGAACCTTCGATCCACACTGCACTTGTGGTCTTCCGTCAGTATACGGCTTCCTTACAGTCATGAACATATATTGATATTCCAGCCACCCTCCATACAAAGCTAGCCTGACACTTAGCTTGTACTAGAGTCACACTTTATTGAACAGTCACACAGAATGTATATACAGCGTGGACCTCCTCCTCCTGATCATTTTACCACACACAGGTCAGGGGTTGCATGATTACATTATCTTCTGTAGATGAAATTGTATACAGAAACAGAATTAACCTGAACTATTTATCTGGCCATCTGGACAGAACAATTAACATTTAACAATGGAACAGGCAGACTTTAACACAATCCACATTCCATCTCAATAGATAGACAATAGGACAAGACTTCCAATGACAGTCTGCCCATCTCTCACATTGAAGCACATGGAATACACATCTAGGTGTCAAAGACTCCATGGCAACAGGCCATAGGTCTCACAATGCAAAGTGGGATCAAATCTCCACATTTCTTGAGAGCCACCATTGACAAATATCACTCTCCCATCTGAAGCCATCCAAACCACTCTCTCAGCGTCCCCAAAGTATCTGTCCCTCACTCTCAGTGATGGTGAACACTGTCACATATCTTTCCCCCAAAGGTAGACTAACCAGGTACCAGACCTCCAACTGGTCTGTGCCTGAGTTAGTCGGGTAACAAGTCCCAAAGAGTCAATCCATCATGGCAGCTTCCTTGACAAAGTTCCACATAGTTTGTAAGTTTGTCCCGGCAGGGCGCATGGAGCTCTCATAGCAGATCAGTCTGTGAAAGTCTGGTTTGGGCAGGCCAGACTGGGCTTCTTGGTCACCCTGTGTCCCTAATAGACACAGGGTGACTTAGACATAAGAGGGGCCTAGTGGGCTGAGAGAGCGGTTTTCCCACCTCTCTAAGGTAGGCTGTGTTCCACGGGCCCTGCCAATGTCTGCACCCACCCAGTACCCCAAGCAAATTTTCCAGAAAACAGCGTTACTCACCCAGCCAACCTCTGCCTCTCTTGTAGGACATACCCACCGCTGTGGACAAGCATGGACTGGCCCTTCTCCCGGGAGTCCTTTCAGCCGCTGGAGAAAAGACAGGGTGGCGGGGCTCACTTTATCAGGCTGTTGGGGATCTGGGCCTACTGTCCAGCATCCCTGGGATATAAACGTGAAGACTGCAGTTCCATCCACTACCACAGGAATCTTCTGTTTGTTGAGGATAGAGGCCAACCACAGTCTGCACTGTTGCCAGCTCTTCTGCTGGGTTGGTGCCATCATTCTGAGGCACCAACCGCTGCTGGGAAGGGGAGTCAGCTGCTCCATCTTCCTTACCCTCATCTCGCGGTTGGGACAACCTTTCTCCAGTACTGTCTCCCAGATGCACAGATCCTGGCTGAGGAGGGAAGACAGTTTCCTCCACTCTGACTGACTGTTGGGGAGGGGGGACATCAACCTCCTCTCCCTTCTCACCCTGGGCCTCCGGAAACTGCCACAGGTGTGGGGCAGAGGTCGTTGACTCTCTATTCGGCTGCCAGAGCTTCAGCTGGTTGTAGAAGCTTCACTTCATCAGCTTGTTCCTGGTGCAAGGGGCCGATTTCCCCAGCTTCCTGAAACTCTTTAGCTGTTGTGGGTGCTGGGCAGAGGTTGGTAGCACTCTGCCCTGTTGCCAGCTGTTCTGCAGGAAAGTAAACTGTAAAGTCAGGGGACTTACACACATCTTCCTGGGCCACCAATTGTTGCAAGCAGAGGTCAGCAGCAATGGACCTGGATGCCCGCTCTTCTGCTGTAGGCTCACTGAGACATTCCTCCTCAGCAGAAAAATCTATTAAATTCCCAGTCTCTGGAATTGCTGAAAGTCCAGGGCATGGGCTGGTGGCACTTGGGCCCAGTGCCAACACTTTGACAGGTGACTTATCAACCATAACATCCTCCGATGAAAAGTCAATTACATCTGTGATCCGTGGTTGGGGAATGAAGATGGCTTCCTCTTCTCCCATACCTTTATCTAGTGGCTGGACAGACGCATTCCTCCATCCAAGCTCATCCTGTGCAGAAACAGGTTTGTCCAGGTGAGTCAGCACTTGCTGCATCCGCCATAAGACCTCCGCATCCAAGACCATGGGTGCAGGTGAGCAAAGCACACTATTACTGTGCCATATTGTCGATTCTTCAGTCAGGATTTCTGGACTGTCAGCTGGAACTTCTGGATATTCCCAGGCAAGGGGAGCCCAGCCCTGGCGCTGAGCCGAGTCTAGCAGCCATCTGTAGGTGATCTCTAACTCTCATTCCTGAATGGCCAGAAACTCCATATCTTCCAGTGCCCAGAACACTTCCAAGATGTTCAGAATCCTTTCTCTGTAATCTATAATTTCCTCTAACCTCCACTCCAAATCGCTCTCAAAGTTATGGTCCCCTGACAGCTTCTCGTACAACAGTCCCAGGCCACCGTAGCCAAAGCCTTCTGTTGGGCTGTCATCCGCTATCCAAGGTCATGTTTGGGATACATGCCACCAGAGGGCTCTATAGCTCTCTTCCAACCGCATCTCTGCCTAGACCAGCCTGCTTAACTCAGCTGTCTGCTCCTTGTGCGGTGTATCTCCAAAAAACAGCTCCCGCAATCCATACTGTGACCAGTACCTTTTCTGGATGGAGGGGAGGATTTTTCCCTGGTGGCGCTGCTCATTGGCTAACATTTCCTTCCAGAGATCCAAGTGCACAGAATCATGCCATCCTTGCAGGACCTGCTCTGACACTGACCCCCTGTGCTGTATCTGCATCTCTCGCAACCTCCTTTCAAATTCCTCTTCCATGGCGGCTGATAACTGTACCTCTCCTCTTCTGCTATCTGGGCCTTGGATCCCGGTGGAGGTTTGGATGTCCCAGACTGCAGGAAGCATCCCATAAGTGCGAATCATATCGAAAAAAAAATTAATCCAAACATTTGTTATTTGTTAACCTTGATTGTGATATATTTCCAATATAATCTTTCTCTGTAGAGATCTGTGTGAATCATTAACCATTATGAACCACCTGAAGACGACTACACATACAGTAGTTGAAACATGTTGGGGTCTTAGCTGACGGTGCTTATAATAATTGTACGATGTTGGTTATAACTATAGATATATCATGCCTTATTTATATCACAAGGGATGTTTACATTTCTTGTGATAGGAATAAAAGTGATAAAAAAAAAAATTAAAAGGGACAGTGTAAAAAAAATAAAAATAAAAAATGTAATAAATAATAATAATAATGAAAAAAATTAAAGCTCCCTTATTCTCTAATGCTCGCACGCAGATGCAAAAGCATACGCAGGTCCTGCCCGCATATGTAAACAGTGTTTGCACCACAAATGTGAAGTATCACCGCGAACATCAGAGCAAGAGCAAGAATTATAGTGCTAGACCTCCTCTGTAAATCTAAACTGGTAACCTGTTAAAATATTTAAAGTGTTGCCTGTGGAGATTTTTAAGTACCTTAGTTTGGTGCCATTCCGCGAGCGTTCGCAATTTTAAAGTGTGACATGTTAGGTATCTATTTACTCGGTGTAACATCATCTTTTATATTTACATATTGTGTTTTTTTTGCAATAAAAATCAATAATGTGTATTTTTTGCAAAAGAACTCTTTTGAAAAATCACTGCGCAAATACTTTGTAACATAACAAATTGCAACAATCACTATTTTATTCTCCAGAATCTCTGCTAAAACAAGATATTTAATGTTTGGGGGTTCTATGTAGTTTTCTAGCAAAAAAAAAAAAAAATACAGATTTTTACATGTAGGAGAGAAATGTCAGAATTGGCTTGGATGGGAACTGGTTAGCTGGATCTTTGGCTCTCAATAATTAAGACTTTCAGCGTATTTTCTTCATTTTGTGGTATAATCTATTTTTATTAAAGAGGTTTTCAATACAATGGAATAAAAAATAGTACTATTGTTCCAATCACCATTTTTCTATCACTCTACAACTATTTGTAACATGTAAACATGCAGATTCCACTACAAAAAAAAAAGCCAAAAATCCAGTGGGTACCCACGTTATCCTCAAAGAACAGCATAATGACATAGGGTATAAAGTGGTTAATGTTTGATATCAAAGTATGAGTGAAAGATTTAGACACAGCAAAATAGAGGAAGAAAACTAAAAAAAAGGAAAAACACCAAAAAAAAAAATACAGTAGAAATTCCATAGAGAACAAACAACAGAAGTCAGGTTGTGAAAGTCACTGCAAGAATAAGTAGAACTGTTGAATGAATATGAGACACGTATTAACGACCCAAGGTCCATACACAGTCACGTATAAATGACAAGGGCTGCACCCCGGACAGCACAACAGAAAACCAAGGAAAAGGATCAGCAGTCAGGGATCAGCTCAACTTGGGCCATCAATTTCTAAAGAATAGTACATCCAGCTGGACCAGATATTGTGAAATTTCTCACGTTTATTTTTAACAGTATAAACCCATCGCTCTGCCTTCATTACTCTACCTTCCGTTTCCAATCTTCTAAAGTAGGACAATGGGTTTGTTTCCAAAATTTGGATATCAAGATTTTAGCACTATTCTTGTAGGACCCAAAAAAGGAAGGGGGGGGGGGGCATGAAACAGATAATGAAAGGGAGTAAATTGTATTGATTTAAGCATAGTTTTTTGGACCCAAGGTCAAACCAAAGTTTTTGAATTTTGGGGCAATGCCACCATAAGTGCATAAAGGTGCCTCCCTGGGTGCAACAGTTAAGGTCAGTGCCTGGAAATCCAGCCAGTCCTGAAGGCATTTTGTACCAGCGGGGTACAAATTTATAACACGATTCCTGGGTCTTGGAGCTAATTGAGGACACATGAGCTAGTTTAACAATTTTCTGTACCTGTTGTGGTGTAAATTCTAGTCCCATCTCCAGTTCCATTCCTATGTAAAATAAGGGGTCATTTGGGAGTGGGTGGTAAGCAGGTATCTGTACATTTGCGAGAATAGGTGCTTAGGTTCCCCAAGGTTTTTACACATGGATTCAAAGGATGTTAAGGACCCATGTGGGCATAGTTTAGGCGCTAGTTTTGTAAAAATATCATTGGGAATGCACTATAGGAACTTCGGAGCTCATCCAAAGATAGGAGTTGTCCTTTTGGGGCTAATTTCAGGCAAGTGGAGTTCCTGTCTCCACTCCAAGTTTTGAAAAAAGCGATATCCTCGCCAGGAGGGACCCAAGGGGATAATTCTTTCTATTAACCTGGTCCCATACCCTTAGAGTATGCACTACGAGTGGGGGCGTCCAGCTAGATAGACTTATTAGTGCATTTGGAATTCAAGGTGCCCCTGCTAGGTTCCTTCCCACTATAAATTTCTCTACAATGACCCAAATCTTCTCTTTCGAGTGATGACACCAATTAAGGGTTCGGACTAAAGCCATGGCTTAATAATATAAAAAGACATCAGCTACACCCAGGTCCCCATCTTCCTTAAGTCAATGGAGTATAGAGTATGCTAATCTAGGCTGCTCCCCCTGCCAAATGAAGGTCGTAAACAATGTACAGAGCTGTAAAAAAACATAGGTGGCAGGCGTATGGGTATTGTGGAGAGTAAGTACAGAATTCTTGGCAGTACTGATAATTTAAGAGCGTTAATGCGTCCCATATTTTAAGAGCGTTAATGCATCCCAGCCATGTGAGGGTAGTTGCCTGACAAGTTCTTAAATCCCTTTCCACTGTCTGTAATAGTGTACCATAATTTGCAGAATACAATTTGAGGTCTGGGGATATATGTGTGCCCAAATAAGGCGAAGTATGTGTTTTCCAAGTTAATAGGAAATTCACTTTAAGCTGCAATATTAGATTTTTGGTGAGAGTGCAATCGGTAAGATTTCAGATTTCCCATAGTTGATGCTGAAGTTAGAGAGATGGCCATATCTGTGAAATTCTGATAATAAAATCCGGACGATAGGTGGTAAATTGTATGTCGACAGCATATGCAGACAATTTATGTTCTCCAGAGCCAATCTGTACTCCTTTAATATCCTAATTTTGCTTGATTTTCTGTAGAAAAGGCTCTACCAATAAGGCGAATAGAAGCGGGGATAGTGGACATCCCTGCCTTTTTCCGTTGCGAATGCTCAGCGGCTCAGATAGAGTCCTATTTACCTTTACCCTAGCCTCTGGATCATGGTAAAGGGCCGAAATACACCCCATCATTTTCCACCCTAAGCCTAGTTTAAGTAGGGTCTCCTCCATTAACAGCCAATCCACCCTGTCAAATGCCATTTCAGCATTTGTTGACAGAATTAGGCATGGGGATTGGTCTGGGCCAAGATGGGTCTAATGAAGAATGTTTAGGGCTCTAATTGTGTTATCGCGAGCCCATTTTAAACCAGGTTTGATCAGGGTGGATGATCGTGGGGAGGAGAGCCTGTAGTCTAAAAGGTTCGAAGTTTGGAGAACATCTTGGTATCAGTATGTAATAGAGAAATAGGGCAAGAATTCTGGCAAAATAGCAGATCTTTCCCAGGTTTGGCTATAACCACAATATGGGCCAGTAAAGTCTCCTTAGATAGGGGGTTATTGGTGGCAATAGCATTGAAATAAGTACACAGAGGCTCTACCAGGAGATGTGCCAGCCTCTTATAATAGGTATTAGAGAAGCCATCTGGGCCTGGGCTCTTGCCATTAGGGAGATCATGAATTACAGAGGCAACTTCTAAGGGGGTGAAAGGATGTTCTAGTTTTGCAACTATTTCTTCAGATAGGGAAAGAAAATATGACCTGAAATAGTCTGCAATATGGATAGAGCTCACAACCTGTCTGCCCTGTACAATTAACCTGTGACAATGAGAAAAAGTTTGCCTCTTCCGTAGAAAGTGAGCCAAGAGGCGACTTCACTTATTTCCATGGGCATAATAACATAATTTATTCTTAGCTTTCCTTTCAAGACATTCAGACAGTCTGGCCCTCAGTACTGTGAGTTTTGTCAGGTCATTCCATTGCAGGTGGCTTTTGTGCATTTGTTCAAGTAATCATATCTGGTCAACCAGATCAGTGATTTCCTTAAGTTTAGCTTTCTTCAGTTTAGAGCCATGAGCTATCAACACCCCTTGAATTACCGTCTTGTGGCCCTTCCATACCGCCCGAGTGGACACCTTGTCAGTGGAATTCAGTGCTATATATGTTTTACAGAAGAGAAGAAGGAGGAGGGGGGAATGGGAGAACCACCCTTGGTTAGAGACAGTGCTAGCTTTCCGAGGAGAGGCAGACGATATCTCCACACAGGACCGGTTTCTCTTCTTTATATATATCTCCTGAGCATTTGCTTAAAAGTGAAGGGAGCCTTGGATATTCCGACACCTCTGAAACAAGTGGATGTTCCTTATGGCCACGCTTGTGATCATCAGCGTTTTTTTGGGGGTCAATAAAGGACAAAACGGTGGAGCCATATGAGACATGCTTGCATGTAAATTGGACACCCTATTCTGATTAGGGGGTTAATAAAAACTGTCCGTTTTTAGACAACCTTTCTGGAATTGCCTAAGGAAGCGATTAAGCGAAATGCGTCGCGATTCCACACCCACCACAAGTGAACCTTACACTTTTATGACTTTTTCATCATGATTTATCATGATCTGCAACTTATCCATATGAATTGCCTTGGATTTTGAGGCATTAGGGTTCCAGTGGTATAGGAGTATGTCTTACTATTTATGTGCATGTTTATACCATGTTATACTGAACACATGTCTTATGTGCATTTTTGTATGCTCGTGTCAAATAAATGTTATTTTTATTTTTACTAAGTAACTGTTATGTTTATTCCCACTGAGATCAGCATTTGCTAGATGCCTACAAAATCCCAAAATATTTGAGGGGCCGAGAGACCTCACTGATCCGGTTCTCCCATTCCCCCCTCCTCCTTCTTCTCTTCTGTGTATCACAGGGATGTGGCAATAGTATGCTTTAGAGTGTGTATCATTCATTCTTTACCGCAATATATGTTTTAACAGAAGATTCAAGATCAGCCCAGATAGCATCATCATCTAGGAGAGACCTGTTTAGACTCCAGGTCCACACAGGGCATGGTTGAGGGTCTCAAAGTCAGCGACAGTGGGGCGTGATCAGAAATGGTGATTTGGCCAATACCGGCACCACTAAGACTGCTAAGATAGTATTTGTCAACATATAGGTCTATCCTTGAGTAGGAGTCATGTACCATGGAGTAACAGCTGTAATCTTTAGTAGAGGAGTCAGTAACTCACCAGCTTTCCACTAAGTGTAAATCGTTCAATAGTTTGCAGAAGTGTTTTAGTGTTTTGAGATTTTCCTCATTTGATAGTGAAGGAGAGCTGTCAAGCAGCAGCTGCAACAGCTTCTTTTTTAGACCTTCTAGAGCATGGTTTCTCAACAAGTTCCTCCAGAGGTTGCAAGGGGTTCCTTGAACAATGGGCAATTTATTCCTCTCAGAAAAATTCCCACTGACACCATTGATTTTAATAGCTATCTGCAAAGGGGCAATTCTTCCTAATGACCACAACTGTAAGGTGCATTCTTCCCACTGACCACTGTAATAATGTATCATGAACTGTAGATGTATTATTGTTTAGCGGGGGTTCCCTGAAACTGGATAGTTATTTCAAGGGCTCCTCTGTGTTGAAAAGGTTGAGAAAGGCTGTTCTAGAGCCCTTCCTACTAATGACAAGAGTTAAGGGGTGGGAGGAAGGAGTGCTATAATGCTTTACATATTCCATCAGACCCTCCCATTATGTCATTTTTTTCTAAATTTGATCATATTTTTATTGTTCCGCAGGCTACAATTTGATACAGTGAATATTATTGCGTAGCATGCAATTACTATTCTGTACAAATTATATACCACAGGTTTCCAGATCACACATTTAGTGGAAGGCATCTACACTGCCTCCTGTTTATGATAGCCTAATTGAGTTTAGTGTCAGACTACTCGTGAGACCATCGGCTAGATGGGTGTTATTAACAGTTTTATCAAATCAATTTTTACGAGTTGTTTCTAAATTTTAGAAACTGTGAATTCTAACCCAGCCTATTAAGATAAATCAGGCCTCAATGGCTTTACGATATCAATTACGTTATCTATCAAGCCCTGGTAAAGAGATTTTATAGCAAGCCAGGTACTATAAATACAAAAAAGACCACAATCATTACCTCTTAAAACCATTTGTCAAATTAGGAAGATGTCAAAAACATACTCACAAAAGCCGTATGCTTCATATGGACCTGGACATCAAAGAAAAAAAAAAAAAAAACAAGCAAACAAGCTGACGCATTTTAAGGGAAATAAAGCCATGATGACATTATGATGCTAATTATCTATTAAAATATTTAAGTCTACTGTTTCCAGATATCCTGTTACAGTCTTCAATACTTAGTTAAAGATTTAGCTATTGGTAGGTTGCTAAGTAAGACTATGTAGCTTAGTGGATGGGTCTGTTTATTGTCTTTATTCATTGTGTTCTGCTGTGGTGGTGGTGGAGTCAGAGTCACTGTCTAGGCTTCTTAAAATGAGACATCAAAACTTAAGATGGGTGATCTTAAAGTGTTTGTAACCCCAAAAACAAAAAAATATCCTGTTCCCTTAATGCATGTATAACAGCACAGTGCTTGTGCAGTTTAACCACTTCAGCCCCAGAAGGATTTGCTCCTTAATGACCAGGCCCTATTTCGCGATTCGGCACTGCGATACTTTAACGGACAATTGCGCAGAAAGATTTGTAATTTTTATTGGTTTTTTTTACTAGTAATGGCGGCGATCTGCGATTTTTAGAGGGACTGCGACATTGCGGCGGACAGATCGGAAACCCTAACTGACATTTTTGACACTTTTGGGGGTACCAGTGACATTACTACAATAATCAGTGCTAAAAATATGCACTGGTACTGTAATAATGCCATTGGCAGTGAAGGGGTTAACCCTGAGGGCGATCAAAGAGGTTAATTTATGCCTGTATGCTTACTAACTGTGTGTTAGCCGCCGCTCCTCCGGTGGCCCACCTCCAACTGTGTCTAAACACACTAAGTGACTGGACCCAGGGGAGCCGCACTGCCGCAGTAATACTGTGGGCAGTCGGCAAGCGGTTAATTTGACCCCTTGTTTAACCTAAAAACCTGGATGATCCTGCCTGGTTCTGCCCTCCCCCCTGTAAACTGACCATGGTTTATCATGGCTGCTGAGCCCTGACACCGTGGTCAGTTTATGTGCCTTAGTCATCCGCTGCTATCTGCAGTTCTCCTCTGTCCTCTCTCCTCTCTCCCTCCTCCTCTCCTCCTGCCCTTCCTGCCTGTCAGCTAGTCTGTGCCACTCTGCTTCCTGCTGCTATAATATCTGTATCATAAATGTGACGGTATTACCCGTCACTGGGAGTGAAAGACTGATGGTTTGGATTGCTTCAAATGGGGTCGGTATTTACAAGTGATGCTAATGTGTATTGTACTTCAATGTCAGACAGGCTCTCCCTATTGTTTGTGTATTGAGATAATGTGTATTCCATTGTTCTATTGCGTCTGTCTGCCTTGAGATAAACTTATTATGGGATGTGTATGTGAATGTGGATTGTGCCTGTCCCATTGTTAAATCTTAATGACCTCACATTGTTCTGTCCAGATGGCCAGATAATTCGTTTTCGTTTAGGTAATTCTGTTCCTGTATACACTTTCATCTGCATATGATACTGTAATCAAGCAGAGGGGAGGTATTGTGTACACTGTATGGGAGTACTTTGCGGTAGTAGTAACGACTGATGCGGCTCGGGAGCCACTCGATCAATACCCGGGTGAGTGGGAGGGGACGTCCCCCCCCTCTCCGCCGCCTTCCGTGACTTTGTTTGGGGCTCCTATCCCACCGGGAGCCCCGAGCACCCAGCCGGCATGTCCGCCGGCTGGATGGAGTCCCAATCTAAGCCGGAAATGGCTTCGATTGGGTCTCCGATGACGTAACCCGGAGGCGGCGCCCATGACGTCACTTCCGGGTTACTGTGCTGCAAATTTAAAAAACGGCTGTATGCAAAAATGCAGTTTTCGGCGTTTTGCATACATGGAAGTGTAGTGGAGGGGTCTAGGGTCTTTTAGACCCTCAATCCCTCCATAAAGAGTACCTGTCACTGCATATTGGTGTCACAAGGGATGTTTACATTGCTTGTGACAGCAATAAAAGTGATCAGATTTTTTTTTTAAAAACCTGTAATAAAGTTAAAAAAAAACAAAATAAATAGGAAAAAAATAAATAAATTTTAGCTGCCCCGTCACCGTTAGCTCGCGCACAAAAAAAACGTATACGGAAGTCGAGCCGCGAATGAAATCGCTGTTCAAACCACACATGTGAGGTATCACCGCGATCGCCAGAGCGTGAGCAATAATTTAAAAAAAGAGCTACACTCTTACTCTAAACTGGTAACCATTAACAAAATTTAAAGCGCCGCCTATTAAGATCTTTATTGACCGTAGTTTGTCGCCATCCCACAGGGGGGGTGCAATTTTAAACTGTAACATGTTGGGTATCTATTTACTCGGCATGACATCATCTTTCCTAATTTTTTTAAAAAAAAGGGCTAACTTTACTGTTTAGTATTTTTTAAATGCAGTGAAAAGGGATTTTTCTAAATTTTCCAAAAAAATGGCGTTTTAAAGACCGCTGCGCAAATACCGCGTGACAAAAAATATTGCAATGACCGACATTTTATTCTCCAGAGTCTTTGCTAAAAAAGTATATATAATGTTTGGGGGTTCTAAGTAGTTTTCTAGGAAAAAATACTGGTTTTAACTTGTAAACAAAAAGTGTCCGAAATAGGGCTGGGGCTTAAGTGGTTAAAGTTTGAGATATATTTTCCCCTCAATCTAGAGTCCAGTCTCTCATTGGGGGAACCTGCTACAATGGATTGCCATGTTCTTCATACTCCCTTGGATAATCACTAAGCTCTTGTAAGAGCTTGTTCCTGTTCTTGCTGCACTCTTTGGGAAAGAGAGCTTCACCCACTGGAACCTGGATTAATGGATTGTGGGAGCTGTTTTTGGGAGATACACCGCACAAGGAGCAGAAAGCTGAGTTAAGCAGGCTGGTGTGGGCAGAGATGCGGTTGGAAGAGAGCTATAGAGCCCTCCGGTGGCATGTATCCAAAACATGCCCTTGGATAGCGGATGACAGCCCAATGGAAGGCTTTGGCTATGGCGGCCTGGGACTGTTGTACGAGAAGCTGTCAGGCGACCCTAACTTTGGAAGCGATTTGGAGGGGTGGTTAGAGGAAATTATGGATTACCAAGAAAGGATTCTGAACATCTCAGAAGAGCTCTGGGCACTGGAAAATATGGAGTTTCTGGCCGTACAGGAATGGGAGCTAGAGATCGCCTACAGACGGCTGCTAGACGCCAGGGCTGGGCTCTCCTTGCCTGGGAATATCCAGAAGAATTGACCATATGGCACAGTAATAGTGTGCTTTGCTCTCCTGCACCCACGTTCTTGGATGCGGAGGTTTTATGGCGGATGAAGCAAGTGCTGACTCACCTGGACGAACCTGTTTCTGCACAGGACGAGCTTGGATGGAGGAATGCGTCTGTCCAGCCACTGGATAAAGGTATGGGAGAAGAGGAAGCCATCTTCATTCCCCAATCACGGATAACAGATGTAATTAACTTTTCATCAGAGGATGTTTTGGATGATAAGTCACCTGCCAAAGTGTTGGCACTGGGCCCAAGTGCCACCAGCCCATGCCCTGGACTTTCAGCAATTCAGAGATTTAATAGATTTTCTGCTGAGGAGGAACGTCCCAGTGAGCCTACAGCAGAAGAGCGGGCATCCAGGTCTATTGCTGCTGACCTCTGCCTGCAACAATTGGTGACCCAGGAAGATGTGTGAAAGGCCACTTACTTTTCAGTTTATTTTCCAGCAGAAGTGCTGGCAACAGGGCAGAGTGCTACCAACCTCTGCCCAGCACCCGCAAAAGCTACAGAGTTCCAGGAAGCAGGGAAAATCAACCCCTCTCCCCAGCAACAAGCTGATGAAGTGAAGCTTCTACACCCAGCTAAAGTGCTGGCAGCCGGACAGAGAGTCAATAATCTCTGCCCCACACCTGTGGCAGTTCCGGAGGCCCAGGGTGAGAAGGGAGAGAAGGTTGTTGTCCTCCCTCCCCAACAGTCAGTCAGAGAGGAGGAAACTGTCTTCCCTCCCCAGCCAGGGACTGTACATCTGGGAGAAAGTACCAGAGAAAGATTCATATCACCAGCCCACAGCCCTCTCACAACTGTGTGCTGTTCAACACCATACCTCATGGGAATCTGTTGACTGCTTCCTGCCCTTTTCAGGCCTCTCTTGGAGGAGGGTTAACCCTTTCCGGTCCAACATAAATGTAGTCGGGGTTGGAGGCTCCTTTCCAACCAAGAGAGCCTTTGAATTCTGGGTTCCATATCAGGACCTAACAATCATGAGAGAGCTTCAAGACAGTATTTCCTCTTTTTGACAGGTGATTAGTGCCCTGATTACACAAGAGTGAAATAAAGTGCCATAACTGCCCACCATCAGTGCCCACAGTGCCCACAATCAGTGCCCATAGTGCTGCCAGTCAGTGCCCATCAGTGCCTGCTCATCTAGGCACTGATGGGCACTGACTGGCAGCAATATAGGCACTGAGTGTGGGCACTGATGGTGCTGCCCATCAGTGTCCATCAGTGCTGCCCATCAGTGCCACCCAACAGTGTCCATCAGTGCCACCCAACAGTGTCCATCAGTGCCACCTATCAGTGCCCATCAGTGCCACCTATCAGTGCTCATCAGTGCCGCCTATCAGTGCTCATCAGTGCCGCCTATCAGTGCTCATCAGTGCGGCATATTAGTACCTACTCATCAGTGCCACCTCATCAGTGCCCATAAGTGCCACCTCATCAGTGCCCATAAGTGCCACCTCATCAGTGCCCATCAGTGCAGCCTATCAGTGCCGCCTCATCAGCGCACATCAGTGAAGGAGAAAAATGTATTTATTTTCAAAATTTACTCACAGAAAATAAGAAAAACTTTTTTTTTCAAAATTTTCTGTCTTTTTTCTTTTTTTTTTTGTAAGAAATAAAAAAACCCAGAGGTGATTAAATACCACCAAAAGAAAGCTCTATTTGTGTGAAAACAATTATAAAAATGTCATATGGGTACAGTGTAGCATGACCACGCAATTGTCATTCAAAGTGTGAGAGCGCTGAAAGCTGAAAATTGGCCTGGGCAAGAAGGGGGTGAAAGTGCACTGTAGGCAAGTGGTTAAGATACAAGTCAGATTTCTGGCATCCCCTGCAAAACAAATGTCATTTTTGGTGAGATACTCCCAATAGGAACACGTCAAAAGGTATGCAGGCCCAGCAGATTTCCTCATTAGAGCCCTGCAGCTGCACAGCTGACAGATAGTTATGAAACCGCTCCCATTTGACCCACTCAGCACAGAGGCACAGAGGAACAAACAATGATTTCTTCAGAATAACAAAAGGTAATCTGCAACAAAGTTTGTTAAAATCTTTGTATTGTACACATAGGAATACAGGGGAATGTTTTTTCTTAACAAAAGTGGAGTTACGCTTTAAGGAAAATGGTACTACACAATGTCTCTCACCATCAAGTATTATTTGCTCTATGATGGGCAGGCAACTTAATACCTGTTGTTCTCTGGGAGATATCTGCTGGTCTATGGACATCCTTTTGTGCAACAATCCTTGTGATTTTTTTGTTTTTTATTGCAAATTAAGACTTTACAACAAAAACAATGGAAAGGATACATACAAAATTCAAAAGCACTGATAATACCTTTGAATGTCTGTCAAAGGATTATATGAACAAAACAAGAAGGATTAACTTGCATTGAAAGTACAAGGGAATTTTAAATCTTATATAAGCACTACAGTATCACATAGAGACAAAAAAGGTAAACACAGATAGGTGGTGCCTAAATTTGTTGAATAGAGAGAATGCTTAAAATGTTTATGTTGTAACTGGGGAACTAAGTATTTGAGGCTGTTTTCTTTCTTTTTCAAACTTAAAGACACAGTCCACCTGACACAAATGCAGCCTCATTAATGAAAAGAAAATATGTGCATTTAACTATATTTTGCAATGGATTCTGCAAAATCATTCGAACTGTGATAGTAATCATGGGTCCAATGCACAGATTCCTGCAGACTTCTCCTCCAGGACAATGTCCATAAGGTAAGGACCTGCATTTTTAGGGCTGGAGGTAATAAGCAATGGATTACAAGGGCAATGACATCACTGCATCTGTGCTCAATTGCAGCAGTGGAAGGCGGGACCTGTAGTCTTTCTATTCGTAGATCCTTTGAATGGATCTGTGAATAAAATATGCGCTTGTGCCAGCAGAGACACCCACAGACACACTAAAATAAAAATAAAACAGGGACCCCTCCATGGAGAAGAACCCCACAATTCAGGTAAGTGGGAAGGGTGGGGGGTGATCAGGGGTGCAATGCTTTGGAGGCTCCTGCAGGTGAAAAACATAATAAATGCATTGTTTTTTCTGCAAAAATATGAGCATTTATTATTTTTAACTTATCATCCAAAGTGGGGCTCAAAATGTCAAGTCCTGAGCTACTAGCGTGGGGATGATCGAACTTTTGAAAAGTTTGGATCGACCAGAACACCCGAATTTCCCGAAAGTTCGGTTCGGATTCCAGAACCCCATTGAAATCAATGGGACCCAAACTTCGGGAATCAAAAAACACCATTTTGAAGCCCTAAAACCCAATAAGTGCATAGGGTTCTGGGTCATGCCCTATGGACTATGAATCAGGCAAAAAAAGTTCTTAAAAATTGTCGTTTTTGATAGAGAGACAATTATTGAAAAAATTTTTGAAAAAAAAAATGAGATTTCTTTGGATTTAGTGTCTGGGGGGTCTAAAAAGTGTACCTGTGAAGTTTCAGCACTGTAGCATGTCCAGAACCAGATTATTTTTCTTAGAATTTCAGTAGCGCAGGGATGGTGTTACCCTCCTTTCACACCTGGGCGTTTTTGTTTCAGGCGTTTTGTGTATACCCCT
Organism: Pelophylax lessonae; assembly: GCF_965119305.1. NCBI lineage: Eukaryota > Metazoa > Chordata > Amphibia > Anura > Ranidae > Pelophylax > Pelophylax lessonae. Next base: position 87,788,259 of record NC_138777.1, on the reverse strand, counting down.
AACCCAGAATCTGCATAGTGGGGTCACCCTGACATGGCAGAGTGGGGTCACCCTGGCATGGCAGAGTCAGGTCACCCTAGACTACACTACGGTCACCCTGACATGGCAGAGTTCGGTCACCCTGGCATGGCAGAGTCAGATCACCCTAAACTACACTATGGTCACCGTGACATGGCAGAGTTCGTTCACCCTGGCAAGGCAGAGTCAGGTCACCCTAAACTACACTACGGTCACCCTGACATGGCAGAGTCAGGTCACCCTAAACTACACTACGGTCACCCTGACACTTAAAAGTATCCCTACAAAAACTAGATTATTGAATCTAACTATAGTGGTATATAGTACCCTAACTACACTTCATATCCCTTTCCTCACACTAAAAGAACATCTCCATACAGCAGAAGATAATTGCAAAATGACACTGGAGCTTTACAAGCAGCAGGAGAAACACAAATGCTTCCACTCTCTTCCACAGCCTCTGTATTACAGTGCTAGAGGTTTGGCAGGGCTATGTTATATACTGGGGGGCGTATTCACTCCTGATTGGCCTCTGGAACCCATAGTCACTCCAATCACATTCCTAGCAGACTCCTGCCCCCTCAATTGGCTTTTACTGATGTTTCTGGGCCAATCATGGGCTTTTAAAGCCCAGTTCCTGTCCCATTGCATTTTGAGCGGTTCTGGTGACCGAATTCGGAATTCGGCCGAATTTCGAACACCCAATGTTCGGGTCCAACCGATGGTCGACCCGAACCGTTCGATCATCCCTACTAGCCAGTCCTTAAGAGCTGCTCACTATCAGTTGCCCCACCCAATCCCTAACCTGTTCCACACTTAATTACTCCATCACTGTTATCATCAGTGCCCATTAACGACTTGCCGACCGCTCACAGTAATATTACTGTGGCAGGTCGGCTCTCCTGGGTCCAGTACGTAGACCTACGTCGCTGGACTCCAAGTGGTCTTGGCGGCGCCTCCCCAGTGCAGAAGATCACAGGGAGGTGAGCCAGCTGGATCACACAGAGCGGGGACCTCCCACTGTTACATAGATTGTATCTGTAAATGCCTGCCACTGTCAAAGTCCCGCCTCCTGGACAGGCTCCTACGATAGACAGTACACAGGTCTAATGCCGGGAGATTGAAGCAGTGTGCTGTCTATCATATGAGCCGGTCCAGGAGGCGGGACTTTGACAGTGGCCGATGTTTACAGATACAAGCTGTGTCACAGCGGGAGGTCCCCGCTCTGTGTAATCCAGCTGGCTCTCCTCCCGGGGATCTTCTGCACTGGGGAGGCTGCATTGATGGGCACTGATCTCCTCTTCCTTCCCTCTCCCTTTCCCACAGTTTTCTGGCAGATCACTGGGAGAAGAATCAGCTCCTGCAGGCGGCGCCCACCCCTTCTCCCTCTGATGTGGCTCCATACTTGCCCTCAGTTAATTTCCACTGGTCAAGCGTGAGCAGGCAAGTGGAAATTTTGAGGTCTGCTTTAAGGTTTATGTAAAGTTCTTTTTTTTTTTTTTTTTTTTATACAATGTGGAAGATTTAGAACCTGTGTAGGTTGCTAATAAAGGAGGGTATTCAAGTGAAGAAACATATGGCAATGCAATCTAATATGAAAACAACACTTATTGTCTACAAATATACAATAAAAATATTATGCCCACTGGCCCTTCCAAGCATAAGCATATGCCAAGTGGAAATAGGAGGTCAACACCATAAAAAAAGAATAGTGGTAAAAAGCTTAAAGATTAAAAATATTTCTAATTGCCTTTGTGGACCTACAGTGCCTTGCAAAAGTATTTGGCCCCCTTGAACTTTTCGACCTTTTGCCACATTTCAGGCTTCAAACATAAAGATATAAAACTGTAATTTTTTTGTGAAAAATTAACAACAAGTGGGACACAATCATGAAGTGGAATAAAATTTATTGGATATTTCAAACTTTTTTAACAAATAAAAAACTGAAAAATTGGGTGTGCAAAATTATTCAGCCCCTTTACTTTCAGTGCAGCAAACTCTCTCCAGAAGTTAAGTGACCTAAATAAATGTTTACCTAAATGACTAATGATGATAAATAGAATCCACTTGTGTGTAATCAAGTCTCCGTATAAATGCACCTGCACTGTGATAGTCTCAGAGGTCCGTTTAAAGCGCAGAGAGCATCATAAAGGACAAGGAACACACCAGGCAGGTCCGAGATACTGTTGTGGAGAAGTTTAAAGCCGGATTTGGATACAAAAAGATTTCCCAAGCTTTAAACATCCCAACTTGTTGTTGATTCTTCACAAAAATTACAGTTTTATATCTTTTTTTTTGAAGCCTGAAATGTGGCAAAAGGTTGCAAAGTTCAAGGGGGCCGAATACTTTCGCAAGGCACTGTAATTTATACCTATTCAATAGCTTTGGAAAATCAAAAGGAAACTGTACAGAGATGGTACAATCAGATTGCATTGAGTATGTCCGGCTTTATACAAGTGGGCGGAGGCACTCAGCTGTCATTGTTCTTGTGTAAACACATCAATTTCACTTTCAGGTCCCATTCATATTGACACAAAGGGCAGCCCACTGATTTTAATTGGCCACTGCACGCACAGCAATGTGGCAATGTAGCTCACTGGGCATTTTGGTGTGTTGCTGTTTGCACCTTTTAACCGCAAAATTTGCTGAGTTTGTTGCACATTTTTGCGCACATCAAATAGTGCGTTTGTCTCTGTGTTTGGGGTGCAGTTAATGATTAATGGCACCGAAAGCACGATTAGTTCATTTTAGGTGTATAAAGATTAGCATACACTATGCAATCTGATTGTACAATCTGTGTACAATCTCCTTTAGATTTACAAAAGCTATATAATAGGAGGACATGCCTATCTATCCAGTCACTCTGCATTCAATCAGAAAGGCCCTTGCACTGCATAGATGATATTGGAATCTAAAGGAGATTGTACAATCAGATTTTATAGTGCATGGTGAGATGTACAGACGTCCAGGGACACGTCTCCTGTTTTCAGAAGAAGGTAAGGTACAAATGATCGATCAGTAGAGGCCGACACTGACTATGTATTCAGGAAGAACAGTGCTATCTGACAATTATTGCTTGTAACTGCAGAGGTTGGCGAGAGCAATCTTCTGGAGGAGGAGCGCAGGTGCAGGGAGTGCTAATTAGGTTAGCTGCTGAAGTACTTCTTTTTAAGGCTCCTTTCACACGGGCTTTCCGATCCGGTCCGCCTGTCAGTTTTTCAGGCGGACCTGATCGGATGTCCATGTACCTCTATGGAGCAGCGGATGTCTGCTGTGACATGTCTGCTGACACCCACTGCTATCCGATCCGATCCTGTCCGTGAAATTCCATCCATCTGGAGGATTGGATCGGATGAACACGGACAAGCGGTCCATTTTCATCCGATCTCCCATAGAGGAGAGCGGGGATCTGACAGGTCTGTCTCTGCAAATTAAGCGGAGATGAAGTTGTCATCCGCCTCAGCTGAGCAAAACGGAGTCCGCCGAGCGCACCGCTCGTGTGAAAGGACGATAAGGCCCCTTTCACATAGGCGATCCGATCCGATCTGCCTGTCAGTTTTTCAGGCGGACCTGATTGGATGCTCCATGCATCCATATGGGGCAGCGGGTGTCAGCGGGGACATCTCTGCTGACACCCGCTGCTATCTGATTCCGATCCTGTCCGTGAAATCTGGACAGATGGGAACCCCATTATCCATCCGTCTGGAGGATCGATTGGGATTGGATGAGAATGGACAGGCGGTCCGTTCTCATCCGATCTCCCCATAGAGGAGAGCGGGGATCTGACAGCTCTGTCTCTGCACACAGAGCGGATACGGAGCTGTCATCCGCCTGCTCAGCGGACTCTGTCGGGCGGTGTACCTGTGTGAAAGGGGCCTAAAGGTTTTCCCTTCCCAAATACCAGGACGAGTAGCAGGAAGTAATGGAGAATTTTCTGTAGGAGACACTGGAGGCTGAGGTAATTCTTATTCTAGAATATAGAGAAAGATTTTTCTTTTTGGCAACAGAGGTACACTAATGGTATATTGATACATAGGGAGACTGGAATTTAGAAAGAAAGGGGAACTTAGCCTTTAAAGCCTTACAATATATACACACACATACCGTATCTCACAAAAGTGAGTACACCCCTCACATTTTTGTAAATATTTTATTATACCTTTTCATGTGACAACACTGAAGAAATGACACTTTGCTACAATGTAGTGAGTGTACAGTTGTATAACAGTGTAAATATGCTGTACCCTTAAAATTACTCAACACACAGCAATTAATGTCTAAACCACTGGCAACAAAAGTGAGTACACCCCTAAGTGAAAATGTCCATCCCCCCGGGGCCTTGTGACTTGTTAGTGCCGGTTCACACTAACGCGGCACGACTTTGGGGGCGACCTGTGAAGTCGCGTGCACCGCGACTTCGACGCGACTTGCACGGACTTCATATAATGAATGTCTATGCAAGTCGCTCCAGGTCGCCCCGAAGTAGTACAGGAACCTTTTTCTAAGTCGGAGCGACTTGTGTCGCTCCTATTACAACGGTTCCTGTAGCACACAATGGACCGCGACGGACCGCGACTTGTCAGGCTGACAAGTCGCCTGACAAGTCGCGGTAGTGTGAATGGGCACTTAGCGTTACAAGGTCTCAGGTGTGAATGGGGAGCAGGTGTGTTGAATTTGGTGTTATCGCTGTCACTCTCTCATACTGGTTACTGGAAGTTCAACATGGCACCTCATGGCAAAGAAAAACTTTCTGAGGACCTGAAAAAAAGGATTGTTGCTCTACATAAAGATGGCCTAGGCTATAAGAAGATTGCCAAGACCCTGAAACTGCAGCATGGTGGCCAAGACCATACAGCGGTTTAAAAGGACAGGTTGTACTGTGACATAATGAAGTAGAGCATGATCCCCTTCCTTCGGAGACTGGGCTGCAGGGCAGTATTCCAACTTGATAACGACCCCAAACACACCTCCAAGACAACCACTGCCTTGCTAAAGAAGCTGAGGGTAAAGGTGATGCATGGGTAAAGCATGTCTGCAGACCTAAACCCTACTGAGCATCTGTGGGGCATCCTCAAACAGAAGGTGGAGGAGCGTAAGGTCTCTAATATCCACCAGCTCCATGATGTCGTCATGGAGGAATGGAAGAGGACTCCAGTGGCAACCAGTGAAGCTCTGGTGAGCTCCATACCCAAGAGTGTTAAGGCAGTGCTGGAAAATAATGGTGGCCACACAAAATATTGACATTTTGGGCACAATTTGGACATTTTCACCTAGGTGTGTACTCACTTTTGTTGCCAGCAGTTTAGACATTAATGGCTGTATGTTGAGTTATTTGGATGGGACAGCAAATTTACACTGTTATACAAGCTCTACACTCACTTCTTTACATTGTAGCAAAGTGTCATTTCTTCAGTGTTGTCACATGAAAAGATATAATAAAATATTTACAAAAATGTGAGGGGTGTACTCACTTTTGTTAGATACTGTATACACAACTGGCTACTTTTTTAGGTACACCTTGCTAGTATCAGTCTGGACCCATTTTTGCCTTCAGAACTGCCTTAATTCTTCGGGGCATCGATTCGACAAGGTGTTGGAAACATTCCTCAGAGATTTTGATCCATATTGACATGACAGCATCACGCAGTTGCTGCAGATTTGTTGGCTGCACATCCATGATGTGAATCTCCCGCTCCACCACATCCCAAAGGTGCTCTATTGGATTGAGATCTGGTGACTGTGGAGGCCATTGAAGTACAGTGAACTCATTGGCATGTTCAAGAAACCATTTTGAGGTGATATAGGCTTTGTGACACGGTGCATTATCCTGCTGGAAGTAGCCATCAGAAGATGGGTACACTGTAGTTTTAAAGGGATGGACATGGTCAGTAACAATACACAGGTAGGCCGTGGTGTTTAAACAATAAACAATTGGTACTAAGGGGCAGCCACCATTATTTTGCAGCACTGCCTTAGCCCTCTTGGGCATGGAGTTTGCCAGAGCTTCACAGGTTGCCACTGGAGTCCTCTTCCACTCCTCCGTGACGATATCAAGGAGCTGGTGAATGTTAGAGACCTTGCGCTCCTTCACCTTCCTTTTGAGGATGCCCCACAGATGCTCAATAGGGTTTAGGTCTGGAGACATGCTTGGCCAGTCCATCACCTTTACCCTCAGCTTCTTTAGCAAGGCAGTGGTCGTCTTGGAGATGTGTTTGGGGTCATTATGTTGGCCCAATCTTCCGAAGGGGATCATGCCCTGCTTCAGTATGCCACAGTACTTTTTGGCATTCATTGTTCCCTCAATGAACTGTAGCTCCCCAGTGTCGGCAGCACTCATGCAGCCCCAGACCATGACCCTCCCACCACCATGCTTGACTGTAGACAAGACACACTTGTCTTTGTACTCCTCACCTGGTTGCCGCCACACACGCTTGACACTATCTGAACCAAATAAGTTTATCTTGGTCTCATCAGCAGTGCCACCTTAAGAGCATTATAGGCCCCCAGGCAATGCAGTGCACTGGGGCCCCACCTACACAATCAACCACAAAAATAAAAATGCAAATTATTGATAAGACAATATTTATTGGTACAGCAGTGCCAGGCTAATGACAGCTTCCAAGTTCAGTGGCTGGGTCCGGTGAACACACACAGGGACGGGAGTCAGACTCGACTGGCCTGTATGTGCCTGTTCCCGTGGAGGCGGACAGGCATTCCTGCAGTTGTGGGCTCCCCCTCCACAGCCCAAGTGGCCAGACTGTAGCGCAGGGCCGACAGGCGCTTGCCACCTGCTAAGTTCAGCGGCGGGATGCACACGGGTATCGGGACTAATGCTTGGCTGGGTCGCTGGGCAGGTGGGACCCCCCGGGCAAGTGGGGCCCCGGGCAACTGCTCAGCGTGCCCATTCAGTAAGATGGCCCTGCTTATCAGAGCACAGGACATGGTTCTAGTAATCCATGTCCTCCGTCTGCTTGTCTTCAGCAAACTGTTTGCGGCCTTTCTTGTGCATCATCTTTGAAAGAGGCTTCCTTCTGGAACGACAGCCATGAAGACCAATTTAATGCAATGTGCAGCATATGGTCTGAGCACTGACAGGCTGACCCCCCCCCCCCCCCTTCAACCTCTGCAGCAATGCTGACAGCATTCGTCTATTTCCCAAAGACAACCTCTGGATATGAGGCTGAGCACCTGTAATTTACTTCTTTGGTCGACCATGGCAAGGCCTGTCCTGAGTGGATCCTGTCCTGTTAAACCGCTGTATGGTCTTGGCCATCGTGCTGCAGCTCAGTTTCAGGATCTTGGATATCTTCTTATATTAAAAAAGAATAGTGCGCAAATGCAAAAGAAATAACTACCAAATCTGAAGACAATCCATAAATAAAAATGGGGGTTTGGTCCCACCATATGGCCATATCGTGCTCAAGCCCACTACTGCGTCAAAGTACCCCATTATCAGTGGGTCCTACACTATCCATGAAAAAGAGATGAATCCAGCCATTCTAACCCTTGGAGATAATACTCCTTGCTGGGAAGGATGTGCAAATGCACTACAGGGGACTCCTCCTATATCCAATTGATGGTGGACACTGATTGAGTACAGGTGTGTGTGGGGGGGGTGGGGAGGGTTGCTCAACCTCGATAGTCTGGTCAGACCGAATACATAATAAACAGGCAAAAAATTTGGGGGAGCATACCCATGTATTTCTAAAGCTGCTGCAGCTATGAACCAAAAGACATGTATATTAAAAAAGAATAGTGCGCAAATGCAAAAGAAATAACTACCAAATCTGAAGACAATCCATAAATAAAAATGGGGGTTTGGTCCCACCATATGGCCATATCGTGCTCAAGCCCACTACTGCGTCAAAGTACCCCATTATCAGTGGGTCCTACACTATCCATGAAATTTCATGGATAGTGTAGGACCCACTGATAATGGGGTACTTTGACGCAGTAGTGGGCTTGAGCACGATATGGCCATATGTTGGGACAGAAATCCCCCATTTTTATTTATGGATTGTCTTCAGATTTGGTAGTTATTTCTTTTGCATTTGCGCACTATTCTTTTTTAATATACATGTCTTTTGGTTCATAGCTGCAGCAGCTTTAGAAATACATGGGTATGCTCCCCCAAATTTTTTGCCTGTTTATTATGTATTCGGTCTGACCAGACTATCGAGGTTGAGCAACCCTCCCCACCCCCCCCCACACACACCTGTACTCAATCAGTGTCCACCATCAATTGGATATAGGAGGAGTCCCCTGTAGTGCATTTGCACATCCTTCCCAGCAAGGAGTATTATCTCCAAGGGTTAGAATGGCTGGATTCATCTCTTTTTCATGGATAGTGTAGGACCCACTGATAATGGGGTACTTTGACGCAGTAGTGGGCTTGAGCACGATATGGCCATATGGTGGGACCAAACCCCCATTTTTATTTATGGATTGTCTTCAGATTTGGTAGTTATTTCTTTTGCATTTGCGCACTATTCTTTTTTAATATACATGTCTTTTGGTTCATAGCTGCAGCAGCTTTAGAAATACATGGGTATGCTCCCCCAAATTTTTTGCCTGTTTATTATGTATTCGGTCTGACCAGACTATCGAGGTTGAGCAACCCTCCCCACCCCCCCCACACACACCTGTACTCAATCAGTGTCCACCATCAATTGGATATAGGAGGAGTCCCCTGTAGTGCATTTGCACATCCTTCCCAGCAAGGAGTATTATCTTCTTATAGCCTAGGCCATCTTTATGTAGAGCAACCATTCTTTTTTTCAAATCTCCAGAGAATTCTTTGACATGAGGTGCCCTGTTGAACTTCCAGTGACCAGTATGAGAGAGTGAGAACGATAAAACAAAACAGAACACACCTGCTCCCCCTTCACACCTGAGACCGTGTAACACTAACAAGTCACATGACACCGGGCAGGGAAAATTGCTAATTGGGCCCAATTTGGACATTGTAACTTGGGGATGTACTCACTTTTGTTGCCAGCGGTTTAGACATTAATGGCTATATGTTGAGTTATTTTGAGGGGACAGCAAATTTACACTGTTATACAAGCTGTACACTCAATACATTACATTGTAGCAAAGTGTAATTTCTTCAGTGTTGTCACATGAAAAGATATAATAAAATATTTACACAAATGTGAGGGGTGTACTCACTTTTGTGAGATACTGTACCTGCTCCAGAGTCCCATAGCAGCTTGGTCATGTAACATTTGCTGAAGTGAAGGATAACAGTTCAGTTTGGTCAGTCCTTCACTTTTAGCACAGATCATGTGACTGAACACATGGAAAACGTATTTTTCCTCTTCCACCAAGGATTACTCTTTGCATATTTTCTTTGGCACACTACACTAAAGGCAAGGAAAAATGGACTAATGCTTTTGTGACAAGAAAGCTGTTACCAGTTAATGAATGTTGTGTAACACTTCAATTGTACAGAAAATATAGAAGAGAGCATAAATTAATTCTCAGACACAGAAACATGCTATATACAGCTTTTCCACTGGTGAAAACCAGACGGTTCAAGGAGTGGAGTGCTTTATTGAAGAGAGGAAAATGCAGCCTGGAATGTATTCATTAATACTCTTATGACCTTGATTTATATATTGGGATCCACGTTGGGAGGTAAGCAGTTAATTTGCCCATTCTGCACGATTGAATCAGTTCAGACACATAAGGAGGATGGATTATTTGCTTATATATCCTGAAGGTATGTGGATGCATTTTGGGCAGTATTGCCGATTAGTATTGTGTGCACAGAGAGTACTAGATATATTTTCTATGTTTTGCAAGTATCCTGTGTGAAGTGTGAAGAAGTAGAATCTAAGAGGAGGAGGAGCCAGATTCCATCTGAGATTGGATGATACATGTACATATGACCTTGATATATGGTAAGGTCCACTTATAAAGGTGAGCACATAGATTGCACTGAGTGGTGGGAGTGTCAAAAAGAATTAAAAGAGCATGTGTGATGATTGGTGGACTTTTATGTTTATAATTTGTGCAACATTTAATGTATGTTCCATATTTATACTTTTCTATACACAGCCGACCTTAAAGAAGAACTTCAGGAGTAATGTGTTAATGTTTAGAGTGCAGTGGTCAAAAGTATGAAATGAAAAACACAGTTAGGGGAATTTATCAAAACTGGTGCAGACAGAATATGAAGGACTGTGCATGGCAACCATTCTGCTTCTACCTACGGATTCTTCAGTTAAGCTTTGAAAATGGGAAAAAGCAGCTGATTGGTTGCCATGCACAGTTTCTCCAGATTATGGCTGTTCCAGTTTTGATAAATTCCATTTAGTGTTTATAGTGCATGGGTCAGGAGTGTGTAAGGCACAGGCCAGTTTACACAGTACAAAGTGACCCCCTCTTCCCAATACAAATTATCCCCCACTCAGTCCATATCCCTCACAGTACAGATCTCCACTGACATCCCTAAATCCCCCCTTCCAGACAATCCTCTCAGCACAGACTCTCTTTCCAGCACAGACTGACCCCACCCAACACACAACCCTCAGTACAGTCACACACTCCCAGCACAAACCATTTAGTACTGACTCTCTTTCAGCACAGACTGACACCCCCTTAACTCAGGCTTACCCCCTCCCTGCACAAACCCCTCAGTATGGACCCCCCCCCCCCCACAGAACAGACCCCTCAGCATAGACCACCTACCCCAGCACAGTCTGACCTACCAGAACAGACTGACTTCCCTAGCACAGGTTGACCCCCCAGCACAGACAACTTTCACCCAGCTCAGACCCCTCAACACAGACCGACCCCTGGCACAAACCCTATAGCACAGATCAACCCCCACTTAGCACAGATGCCTCAGTAAAGACACCACTACTCCAATAAAGATGCCTCAGTACAGGCACCCCCCTCCCCAGTATAGATCCTTTAGTACAGGCACCCCCCTCCCCAGTATAGATCCTTTAGAACAGGCACCCCCCTCCCCAGTACAGATCTCTGTTCAGAAACTCCCCCTCCCCAATACAGACACCCTCCATCCCCAGCTTCCCCCCTGCCTAAACTCACTCCCCAGATGATATACAGTGGGTGCTGAAAGTGGGGGGGGGGGCAGGGAAGGCAAGTTATAGGTGGAGCAGGGAAGAAGACTTCCTTTCACAATTATCTCCTGCTATGAAATCATTGGTTGTTAGGATGCTGGTGCCTAGAAGTTTGCAATAGTGAACGATAAAAACCTGTGGCTTTCTGTTACTAAAAGGTAGGCTTCATCCACTCGCTGGCTTGTATATAACTTTTGGGCTTTTTTTAGGCATTTTGCCCAGGCACCCTTGAAGAAACCTGAAGGCCCCCAAGTTGAAAAAAGGCTGACTTAGAGCACCCAGTAGGAGAAGCAAGCACATTGGCTAGCAGATAGGAATAATTGGTCATTGGCATGTCTTCTACAGTTGTATGAACAGCGGTCATAGTGCATCACCCCTATCAGCTCTAGCCATGATCATTGGCTTGATCAAGAAACTTGGGGAAGGAGGCCATGTAAGCTCCTGAATCAGCTTACCAAATAGTGTTATGAAATGCTAACTGCAAATTTGAAGTTTTGTTAAGGAGTTCTGTGGTCACAGCATACACTTTAATTTAAAACATTAGCATTATAATGGCAACACAAATGATAGTTATTATAGCCAATCCAATATGAGCATACTTAAAAAATCCCCTTCAATGTTGTAATTGCTGACTGTCTGCTTATTATCTCTTTTTACAACTTCCGGCATTTTCTGCATACTTTGCAGCTTTTCCTCTGCTGTTTACTTTTAATGTCAAGGACTACAGATTACATGATACCTTGCTGCAAGAAGCTTTGATTCCTGTACTAGCCGTCCCTTCTGAAACTCCTCCTCTCAGCACCTCTATAGTTCAGAAGGCAGGCTCTGTGAAATATGTGACACAGCAGTGCCTACCCACAGGGCATAGTGAATAGTGAATACGTGTCACAGAATGTAAATGTGTGGGAAAATTTAAAAAGTATGTTTTCTAACTTTAAGATCATTCAAAGTAATAGGAGTAGAAATGTGGAAATGGATATACGATTTTACATTTGACTATAGATATGCTTTAATGTGCATGCAACATAATATAAAGGCAAATAATGGTAAAGGTTCATTGAATACAATTTTTATTTGTTAGGAAAAGTAGAGGGGGGATACCTTAGTGCCTGGGAGTACCTTAGTGACTGGGAGTACCTTAGTGACTGGGAGCACCTTAGTGAGTACCTTAGTACCTGGAAGTACCTTTGTGACTGGGAGTACCTTTGTGACTGGGATTACCTTTGTGACTGGGAGTACCTTAGCACTGGGTGCTGAGAGTGACGCAGGGTACTGAGAGTGATGCTCGGTGCTGAGAGTAACGTGGGGCGTTAGGAGTGTGTTGGGTGCTGAGAGTGATGCCGGCACTGACTGGGGCGCTGACTGGGGCGTGGGGTGCTGAGTGTGACGCTGAGTGGAACGCAAGGTGCTGAGAGTGAAGCAGGTGGCCGAGAGTGACACTGAGAGGAAAACGGGGTGCTGAGAGTGATGCTAAGTGTGAAACGGAGTGCTGAGAGTGATGCTTAGTGGGACGCGGAGTGTTGAGACTGACGCAGGTGGTTGAGGGTGACGCTGGCGCTGAGTTGGACGTGGGGTGCTGAGAGTGAAACTGAGTGGGACGTTGCGTGGCATTCCTTGATTAAACCAGTCAAGGGCGAATACTGCTGTGTGAGATGTGAGCGACTTGTTTCTCTGGAAGCACAGATCTTGGATCTAGAAAACAAAGTGGCAACACTGCACAGCATCAACAACCTGGAAAGGAGCTTGGACATTACCCAGCAGGTGCTGGCGGGGGCCAGCATAGAGGAGGATGGAGACAGGGAGGAACAGCAGCCGAAGGTAGGCAGTTGGGTAAAAGATAGAAGGAGGGGTAGAGGGAAGAGTGCTAGGGAGGCCAGTCCTGAGTTGGTACACCCCAATAAGGCATCCTCTCCTAGCTGCCAGGGGAGTGATGGCTCTGGTAAGGAGGGGGCAGACATGCAGGAAAGGTTAGACAGGTAGTGGTAGTAGGGGACTCAATTATTAGGAGGACAGATAGGGCAATCTATCAAAAAGACCGTGGTCGCCGAACAGTATGTTGTTTAGTGGGCGCTCGGGTTCGGCACATTGCGGATTGGGTGAACAGGTTATTGGGCGGGGCTGGGGAAAACTTAGCGGTCATGGTACACGTAGACACCAATGAGAAATTAAGAGGAAGGTGGAGAGTCCTAAAAACAATTTCAGGGAATTAGGGAATAAATTGAGGAGAAGGACTTCCAAGGTGTTTTTTTCTGAAATACTACCTATGCCTCGAACCACACCAGGGAGGCAGAAGGAGCTTAGGGAATTGAACAAGTGGCTGAGGAACTGGTGTAGGAAGGAGAAGTTCGGGTACATGGGGAACTAGGCTAACTTCTCAGTCGGTTACCAGCTCTTTAGTAAGGAGGGATGGTACAGCTCTTTTGGGAAGAAAGATGGCCACAAAGTTAGAGGGGCTTTTAAACTAGGTGTTGGGGGGGGGGGGGAGGGTTCAAAGGTAGTGACAGTCAGCAGTAAACAAAGGACAGAGGGTATTAGGGTATTAGGGGGGTTAGCAGCGACAATAGAACTGTAACGTCAACTCCCGGGGGGAATGAGTGGTCAAATCACAAACAAAGCATGAGAAAACTTAATGAAGTTAGGAAAAGTCACGTGATTTAGTGACGCAACGCGTCGGGTGGAACCAGGTGACGTCACTTCCGGTTACGGCCATAAACCGGAAGTCCCCGTATTACACCGCTATTGAGGCTGCTTGCTGTCTTCTGCTTAATTGTAGGTTACTACTTGTTTTTTATTTGGAGTAAAACTTTACATACTTCACTATGGGAGCCCCAATTTTGTCTCTTTGAGCAACTGTGAGTGAGAACAGTGATCTGTTCAAAACATCGAGTTCACACAATTAAAGATTGGCTATCGAGGTGCAGTCCTTAATTCCATCCTAAAGGAGAAAAGGAGGAATCCATTATCCTGATCCTAGAACGACTACCCTGATACAGAGAACACCTTTATTGGTGTGATGTGAGGTGAGTGGCCATTGCACCTATTTTTGGATATCTTGATCACTCTGCATGACACCATTCGGATCTCACAAAGAAAAGTCACTTATTATTATATTTTGAGATATCACCTTCAGCCACGTTATATATTTTGCTGCACTGGGACAGTTTCTAGCAGAAAGATTAACTTTATTTGTCTATTTATTTATTTAATTTTTTTTCCACAGAAAGCACTAGATTGCACTTATTTGTATCATCATTTATTTTTATGGATTTTGTATTTTGTGCTCACGGATTATTTGTGTATTTATAATCACTAGCTTTTTAAGCACTATATTCCCACACTTATTTATTTCCATTCATCATCCTCACTGAACATTTCCCATACCATTTAAACAGTTTCCACACCTTTTAATTATTTAATTATTCATCTGATTGAAGTGGATTTGGTATTGATTTTATTTTATTTTTATGCCTAGTTTGGCTATAGTGTCACATTATTATTTTGGAAGAAATTAGCGCCGATTCATCTCTTTTTATGTCACTCATTAAAGGCCCGTCAATTCATGAATGTCTTACGAGACAATTTCATGTTTCAATTGGTGGATTCTACTACTAGAAAGAATGCATTGCTAGATCTATTAATTACAAATGATCCAAGTCTAATCTCAGATGTGGCAATACGGGACAACTTGGGATCTAGCGATCACAGGATGATCACATTTACCGTAAATCATAGGAAAACAAGGCACGAGGGGAGCACAAGAACCCTAAACTTCAGAAGAGCAAACTTTTCTGAACTGTTCTCAATACTAGAGAGCATCAGTTGGGACCTAACCCTAGAAACATTGAACATGGAGAAGAAATGGGAATGCTTTAGAAACATATTAAACACATAGTGAATTCCAATGCGAAATAAATATAGAAGAGCCAAGGTCAAACTGGGGTGGCTAAACCGTAAAGTAAAATTTCTTATTAGAGAAAAAAAAGAATGACCTTTAAAAAATATACTGTCAGCTTTCAAACAATACAAAGAATGTAACATGAAATGTAAAAACAAAATCAGGGTGGCTAAAAAAAGACTACGAGAGACACATAGCAAAGGAGAGTAAAAAAAACCCTAAGAAATTCTTTAGATATAATAATAGTAAAAAAGCAAGGTCAGAGCACATTGTATACATAAATAACGAAGGGAGGATGGTTACAGATGTCACAGAGAAGGCAACTGTACTAAATGCTTTCTTCTCCTCAGTTTTTACACAACAAAAGGAGGGGTATACTGACCAAGACAGTATTGTTAGCAGCACATCACCAGAAAAACTGGTTACAGGGGCATGTGTGGTGATAAATAACGTGTACTCAGTAACTCTGGAATGGTAAGTGGGGCCCCCCAAGGCTCTGTCCTGGGACCAATTCTGTTCAATTTATTCATAAATAATATAGTGGATGGGATTATTAGCTCAAACTCACAGATGACACAAAAATAGGCAGGGCAATAACTTCACATCAGGTTACAGAAATCTTACAGAATAACCTGAGCAAAATAACAGAGTGGGCAACTAAATGGCAAATGAGGTTTAATGTGGAGAAATGTAAGGTAATGCACCTGGGGGTAAAAACATAAATGCAAACTACTCACTAAGGGGGAAACCTCTGGGGGAATCAAGTATGGAGAAAGATCTGTGGGTCCTAGTGGAAGATAGACTAAGCAATAGCATGCAATGTCAAGCTGCAGCTGCCAAAGCCGGCAGAATATTAGCATGCATAAAGAAGGGTATATATACCAGAGATAAAACTATAATCCTGCCACTTTATTAAACTCTGGTCCTGACACATCTGGAGTATTCTGTCCAGTTCTGGTCACCAATTCTCAGAAGGGATGTGTCGGAACTGGAAAGAGTCCAAAGAAGGGCAGCTAAACTAAATAGGGGATTGAAGGACCTTAATTATGAAGAGCAATTACATTCGCTTAATTTATTTTCCCTGGAGAAAAGAAGCGGGGGGGGGGGGACATGATGCCGATTTACAAATATCTCAATGGTGATCCAAGCATAGGAAATAAACGATTTGGTCTCAGGGAGTGTAAGTCCCCGTTCACATTAGGTCGCTCCGACTTAGGGGGCGACCTGTGAAGTCGCGTGCAGCGCGACTTCGGCACGACTTGCACGGACTTCACATAATGGAAGTCGCCTCCAGGTTGCCCCGAAGTAGTACAGGACCCTTTTTCTAAGTCGGAGCGACTTGTGTCGCTCCTATTAGAACGGCTCCTGCACTACACAGTGGGAGCGACGGTGCATGACTTGTCAGGCTGACCAAGTCGCCTGACAAGTCGTACCAGTGTGAATGAACACTAAGAGGACACGTGACCACACAAAAAGATTAGAGGAGAAGCGGTTTAACCTTAAGCTGCGTAGGGGTTTTTTTTTCACTGTCAGGGCGTTAAGAATGTGGAACTCTCTTCCACAATTGGTGATATCAGCAGGGAGTATAGATCTATTTAAAAGACTCTTGGACGTGCATCTCAAAGAACACAATATTCAGGGATATGGGAAATGAATATGGTCACTGAAACACACACATCTGCACAGGTTGAACTGGATGGACTGTTATCTTTATTCATCCTTACCTACTATGCAACTATGGCTATGCTGAAGTAAATATGATGGCTATCACTGCTAATCTCCTTCTGACAATGCTAGCTGCTTGGCCATCTCTGGCCCTTATAATATTTGAGTCACACAAGCCTACAGCTAGTGTAGGCAGAGGTAGATCAGAAATGTTATTCATTTTTATCAGTTCACGGTCTCTGAAAATTCTGAAGATTTTGGATAAACAGAGCAGCCATGCATTAAAGCATTTACACACAGAAAGGTGATCAACTGCAGCTTTTTTGTTGGCTCGGTACTGATTTCAGTTTAGTTTTCAATATATCTGAGGACAGTATGTATTTTAAGTGGGCCTCTGGGGAGAGAAAATAAGTTACCCTGCATTCACCTGAATCATACAAAAATTCTACACAATACCACGACTTATTTTATAAAATGAATGCAAATTTTGTTAACTGCGCATAATAGCATTTAGTAAAGCAAGACTTTGTAAGAACTTTGAGTATGAATGATCTAATTTGCATGAATAAGAAATGTCTTGCAAAGTTAGAATTTATTGAAGTTAAAATATTGGCGTAATTTCTTTTTAAAGATTAATAGCATTTTAAAAAGTCAATAACCATAGTGACATGTCTAGTAAATTCTTGAAGCTAACCATTTCACATACATTAGAAAACCCCAGGAGACAAATGTGGTTCTTTAATTTTCCTCACAATTAACTTTCCCACTAAAATCACTCATCATACATTCTCTTCAGGATGGGAGCAGCAGTGTATTTTGCTCTGCACTTGCGTGAAGAACAACTGTTACTTTTTGAGAAACAGAATTATTTCAATTAAATTCCTGTGGTAAAGGGTGCATTGAGAATGTGTACTGTGTTCCAGGCATTATTCTGAAATATGCAGAGGACATGCACTGGATTAGAAATGACCATTACTTAATGTTACTTTTTTGGGATGTCATACATGACTAGTCCCTGGTATTTTTCAAGCCTTTGATTGGAAGATGGAAGAAAACAATAAGAGTTGCCGACCGCCCCATGCAGATTCACTGTGGTAGGGCGGCTCGGCTGCACATAATCACGTAGATCTACATGATTGTGTGCACACCGTCTCGGTAGCGTGCACGCTCTCGCTGTGATTAGACACAGCGGGAGCCAGACTGCGGGAGGAGCGGCACGATCGCAGCCGGCCTCCCACAATCTTCAGAGAAACTGACAGGAGAGCCACCTGTCTATGTAAACAAAGCAGGCAGCTCTCCTGTCAGACAGGCACAGTGAGATTGTGTATCTCAGCTAAGCTGAAACACCGATCTCTGTGTGCTTGTCACACAGTTAGCAAGCACATTTAGGCTTACATATAAACCCTTGATCCCCCCCAGTATTAACCCCTTCCCTGACAGTGTCATTTATACAGTAACAGTGTATATTATTTAGCACTGATTACTGTATTAATGTCACTGGTCCCCAAAAGGCACCAAAAATGTCAGTTAGGGGTCCGATCTGTCTGCCGCAATGTTGCAGTCCCACTAAAAATCACTGATCGCCGCCATTACTAATAAAAACAGAAAAAAAAAAGTCCAAAAATCGATCCCGTAGTTTGTAAATGCTATAACTTTTGCGCAAACCAATTAACCACTTTAGCCCCAGGGGATTTGGCTGCTCAGTGACCAGGCCCTATTTTGCGATTCGGCACTGCGTGACTTTAATGGACAATTGCGCGACACTGTACCCAAATGAAATGGACGTCCTTTTTTTCCCACAAACAGAGCTTTCTTTTGTTGGTATTTGATCACCTATTAGATTTTAATTTTTTGCGCTAAAAACAAAAAAATAGCGACAATTTTGAAAATAATAACAATATTTTTCGCATTTTTTTATATGAAATTCACAAAAAAAATGTAAAAATCAAAATTTTTTAACATTTTAGGCCAATTTGTTTTCTTCTACATATTTTTGGTAAAAAAAATCGCAATGAGCATATTTTGTTTGGTTTGCGAAAAAGTTATTGCATTTACTAACAACTAGAAAGATTTATGTCATTTTTATTGTTGTTTTTTTTTTTTTTTACTAGTAATGGTGGCGATCTGCGATTTTTTTTTGCGGGACTGCTACATTGCGGCGGACAGATCCTACCCCTAACTTACATTTTTGACACTTTTGGGGGTACCAGTGACATTACTACAGTAATCAGTGCTAAAAATATGCACTGGCAGGGAAGGGGTTAACTGGCAGGGAAGGGGTTAACTGTACTGGTGATCAAGGGGTTAAATGTGTCCCAAGGGGCGTGATTCTAACTGTGGAGGAGCGTGGCTTGTGAAGTAATCACAGAGACATGCCATGGCCGGCGGCCATTGGAGCTGCCGGTCACACGCACTGGCTCCCCAGCTAATGAGTGGGAGCGAGCCGCCGGCGGTGCGTGCTCGCCACCACAGTCTCCTGAGCGAGCGACTTCGCCCAGGAGCGCCTGCCTCCTGCCGCAGTAAAACTGCGGTGGGCAGGGCTGATGCGGTTAATATATACGCTTTTTGGGAATTTTTTTAACCAAAAATATGTAGCAGAATACAAATTGACCTAAACTGATAAAAAATTTAGCATTTTTTAAAAATTTTTATCGGGAATGTTTTATAGTAGAAAGTAAAAAATATTGTGTTTTTTTCAAAATTGTTGCTATTTTTTTGTTTATAGCGCAAAATATAAAAACCGCAGAGGTGATCAAATACCACCAAAATAAATTTCTATTTGTAGGAAAAAAGGACATCAATTGTATTTGGATACAGCATCGCACGACCGTGCAATTGTTAGTTAAGGTAATGCAGCGCCGAATCGCAAAAGATGGCCTGGTCATTAAGGGGGTAAAACCTTCTGGAGCTGAAGTGGTTATTATCACACATTTTAAAAAATATTTTAAAATATGTATGGAACAGGCAATACAGTCTACTTTATTTCAATGGCCAAGTTGTAAACTTGTTGTACACTGTGGTTGCTCCTGGAAGGTTCTAAACTGGTCACATCTCACTGCCTAATCTTTATGACTAGGCCCTTTTTGGGTGAATCCTGTCAGAGTAAGACTTGTTGTGGGCAGGCTCTTTTGTGACCTTGTGCCAGAACAATAAAGCTTTGTTAAGGCTAATGTCATTGGAGTGCAGCTGGCTTGTTTGTTCATTCCAAATATGAAATATTTACCTGTCTATGGTAACTGACTATGAGTTTTAACTCATACCAGCTCTAACCTTACCTTGACTACCTCCTCTTTCTTCCACCTTCTCCTCTATTAGGCAATAAGATGAATGAATGGAGACAGTTCCATTTACAAGTGGTACGGGCATTATTCAAGAGTGCTCATCTATTTACTAACACATGAAAGTTATGTAGTCAGGTGCTGGGCTACAACAATATGAAGACGGAGACAATGGGGTTGATATGCTAAAGGGAAATAGACTGTGCACTTTGCAAAGTGCAGTTGCACTCTGTAAGAGCAGTTGCTCCAGAGCTTAGTAAATAATCAGAAGCTCAGCTGACTTCCATCATCCAATCATGTGCAATCAAAAAAGCAGGTTTTTAAATGTTCCTTGCACATGCTTATGTATTCTTTGTACAATTAAGTTTTACCTTAATTACTAAGCTCTGGAGCAACTGCCTTTGCAGAGTGCAACTGCACTTTACAAAGTGCACAGTCTATTTGCCTTTAGTAAATCAACCCCATTGCCTTTTATTCTTCTCTCCCTCTATTGAGATTCTGATGTTATGCTGCACCATTCTCCTCCAGCCAGCAGGGGGAGAGCTAAAGCCAAGGCAGCCCGTAGACCTCTATGCAGAGCCCTGGGAGTTGTAGTGTGAGATGGCAGCCATATAATAGGGCTTACACTACAGATCCCAATAGGCACTTTGCAGTGGGAGGAGTGGAGAGATGATTTTTTATTAAACTGATTGGGAAAGTTCTTCCTTTTGATAGCAAGGGAGTTAGAGAGAGAGCACCTCAGTCTGGATATTTGCATGCAATTGGGAAACCATACCAGCAGAAACCTAAGCCTGAGACTGGGAGTGAGGACACCCAGGGGCAGCACCGCCCACATCACAGCACCTGTACTGTTGCCATAGGGAGACTGGGACATTCTTTTACCCTTTGCTTCCCACAGCTGATCACTGGAGGCTTTCAGGGAGAAACTGAGGGGCCCCCTTTTTACAGCGAGAGGTTACAGCAGCATTCTGGCGATTTGAGATGGCTATTCGCTCATTGCTGATATTGCTATCAGGGACTAAGCCACTGAGAGCAGGACACCAAGTGTACCTAATCCATAAAGCACCCATGCTGCACTTATTCCAAACTTTGACTGCAGCTATACCAACTCTATATTACATTATACGGAGCCTTTACCGCACTGAACCACATCTACCTTGCACCTACGTTGTGACTTTACAATACCTATCCTGTACCCAAACTGCATGCAGGTTAACTAGGACTGTCTTTAACCACTTGCCAAATGCCCCATAGCAGATTTACTGATACAGGGTGGCCACACAATCACGTATATATATATATATATATATATATATATATATACGTGAATCTGCACTTTGATTTTACACAGCGGGAGCTGATCAGTGGGTCCCGCGGATCGTTCGGTACACTGACAGAATGGCAGTATGCCTATGTAAACAAGGCAGATCGTCATTCTGTTAGTACAGAAGACATGGATCCTGTGTTTCTGTAAAACAGAAACACTGGTCCATGTCTTCCCCTAGTAAAAACACCACCCACACTACAATAAATCACCAGCTAGACACACAGTTAACCTTTTGATCGCCCCTAATATTAACACCTCCCACACTACACTGAATCACCAACTAGGCACACAGTTAACCCATTGATCGCCCTGATATTAACCCCTTCCCTGCCAGTGTCATTAGTATAGTGACAGTGCATATTTTAAGCACTGATTGCTGTAATAATGTCACTGGTCCCCATAAAATTTGTCAAAAGTGTCAGGTGTCCGATTTGCCAGCCGCAATATTGCAGGCCCGGTATAAGTCACTGATCACTGCCATTACAAGTTAAAAAAATAAATAATAAAAAAACGATTAAAAATATCCCATAGTTTGTACACGCTATAACTTTTGCACAAAGCAATCAATATACGCTTATTGGGATTTTATTTTACCAAAAATATGTAGCAGAGTACATATTGTCTTAAACTGATAAAGAAATTCGATTTTCTACTATTTTTATTGGATGTGTTTAACCACTTGCCGTCTGCTCACATTGAGCCTACTGCGGCAAAGTGGCTCTCCTGGGTCCAGCGATGTAGACCTACATCGCTGGATCCCGCCCCCTCTTGGTCCAACATTGGACCATTGGTCCAAACTCCTCCATGATCCACACATAAAGAGCACTATCCTTCAAAATTTTCATATCTAAAAGCCCCAAGTATCAAGTGGTAGATTGCTCAAAGCAAAGTCACCACCACTCCCAAGCCGACTGTGGAACCTAGAAAAATGTATTCAGACACCTCATGGGCATGTACCATTGCAGAAAGCCTCATGCAAGCATATCAAACTTGGTCACAAAAGCTTTTCAGCCAACTGAAAAATGTATCCCATTCATACATTCCAAACCAGTTCTTCCCAGTTTGTCATGTGCTGAGTCACATGCTTATGTGGTCTCCTCTACATTGGCAGAACCATCCATACACTATGCCCCAGATTTGAGGAACACAAAGGGTTTGTGTAGGTGGGTAATCCTAAACACAGTGTACTTTCCCACTTTGCCGAGCACCATAGCAATCATTCGCAAGTTTACATGTTTGGGTTATTGAAACCATTTGAAAAAAACTCCTTGATGCAGAACATTTAAAAAAAAACTCTGTGAAAGGGAAACCTATTGGATCTTTTCTCGTGACTATCTGTCACCCGGGGGTCTCAATGAGGAGATTGGGGTCAATACTATTATCTAATAACATCTGTTCATCTCCACTCTTTGGATATAAATACCTATCATTTCCATATACTTGGTCCACCTTTTATGCATCATTCCTTTTTTGCACAACTATTCATTATATTGGGCTCAATTCACAAAGCGGTATGTTACCGCATCCGAGTATGCAGTAAGATACCACAGTTTTTCAAAATGTTTTTTGCATTCACTAAAAAAACCCTACTAAAATACCACATGAGTTATTTTATGAAGCCATGTGGTATTTTAATAGTGAAAGCCTGCGGTACTTCACCAACGTCGGTAGCCGGCGTCCTTCACACAGGCTGTAAATAGCTGGGTTTAAGGAGCGGGAGGCCGTCGGAATCCCCAACAACCAGTAACTGTCATGGTTGTTAAGGAGCGGGCGGCTGCCATGTCCTTAACAACTGATGATTCATCAGCTGTTAGCGGAGTTCCTCGCTGACAGCTGAATAATAAAAAAAAAAATTGTCGGCAATAAAAAATTAGGAAAAAAAACGTGTGGGGTTCCCCCTCAATGCATACCAGACCACTTATCTGAGCATGCAGCTGGAAGGTCTGGAAAGAGGGGGTGGGGGGACAAGCAAGCACCCCCCTCCTGAACCATACTAGGTCACATCCCCTCAACATGGGGGAGGTGCTTTGGGGCAAGGGGGCTCTAACCCCCCAAAGCAACTTGTCCCCATTCTGATGTCCCATTCAGAGGGCTTATCGGAATCTGGAAGCCCCCTTAAACAAGGGGGCCCCCAGATCTTACCCCCCCATGTGAATGAGTATGGGGTACATACTACATAGTACCCCTACTCATTCACCAAAAAAAGTGTAGTGTAACAAAAGACACTAGGCAGTTTTTGACAAGTCCTTTATTTAAACAACAAAAAACAAATAAAAAATGTCCCCCAGTGTAGATCGATCCTCAATCGCCATGCCCGCCGCCTCCACAAACCTGGAGAAAAAAAAACGCTTTTGGGGGGAGGGGCCATGCCATTTTTCTTTTAAATAATGGTGTGGGTATTCCCCTCACAATCCATACCAGACTTAAGGGTCTGGTGTAGATTGGGGGGACACCACATTTTTTTTCTTAATTTTTCATTGCTGCTGACAGCTGATGAACCACTTCTTAACAACCAGTGTGTTTACTGGTTGTTAAGGATGCCAGTGGCTGCCGGTTCCTTAAATATTGCATGCCGTGGCCACTACTTACTGTATTTACCGCAGGCATTTTATTTTCTTTTTTCTTTCATAGATTGACTTTCACTCCTGTTCAATGCGGTATTTACCGAGCATTTTTGCTTTATGAGGTAAATACTGCATAAAGCAATAGTAAATTGTCATTTTCAGGATCGCATGGGTTATTTGGGAAAACACCTAAATACAGCATGTAATCTGGTTCTGTGAATGGAGCCCATTGTCACTTTCAAGTCTAGCACTATTTAGCATTATTTATAATTGTTTTCATTTGGTTTACCAATATTACCATTTTTTTTTAAATTACATTACAATTCCTCCTCCCCCTCTTTAAATGTACAGTTCGTACAATGGTGCCTATTAGAATTTCTTTTGGCCCCTCCCATGCACTATGCTCGAATTTCTAAAAACATATTTGTGAGTGGAAATATAGGTCATAATGTTCCTCGCTCAGTAAAAAATCATCTCACATTCAGTAATTGTCAGGGTGCTAGGAAACCAGACCACTTGGAGATGCAGGTAATTTATTGGAGCAAACAACAAAAAAAACGTACAGCAAGAGAAAGGAGCGAGATAAGGAACAGCCGCGGTCAAGTCCAGAAGCCGGTGGTCACCCAAGCCGCAGTCGAGTCCAGAAGCCGGTAGTCAGCCAAGCCGGGGTCGAGTTCACAAGTGGGTAGTCATGTAAGCTGGGGGGGTCAAGTCCAGAAATGGGTAGTCTACTGATGCCAGGTCATCTGCCAGTGTGGGGTCGAGAGCCAGGAGAGTCGTCAGCCAAGCCTGGTCAGACACAGAGGAACACGGAGAACAGAAGACTGCTAGCAGTGATGCACCTTGGAGCACAAACACAAGGGCAAGGACTTCAACTCATCCGGTGATTGATATTGTAAGGTGTGCAGCATCATCACTGTGCGAAACCCAAGCAGCAGACAAGTGATGATGCAATCAGAGTTTATAAGAGGCAGCAGTATGCACATGTCCAAGATAGCTACCAACAGGAGGGCAAGGTAAGACCTTGACAAAATCCTCACCTCAATGGCCAATCCCCCGCGGAGCAAAAAACTGTTTCTGAGGAAAGCGAGCATGGAAAGCACTGAAAAGGGCGGGAATATGATCATCAGCGGAGGGAACGCAGGAGTGCTCCTCAGGACAACCCTTTCAGTGCACCAGGTATTGAACCTGACCTTAGAACAGACGAGAATCCAAGATGCTGCTAACCTCATACTCTTCATGATTTCCCACAGGAATGGGGCGAGAACGAGGAAGTGCAGAAGTATAGTGTTTTCAATCCAGTGGCTTCAAAAGTGGCACATGAAAGACATTGGAGATACACATGCCAGGGGGAAGACCAAGAGGATAGGCCACCGGGTTCACCTTACGGAGGATGTGAAAAGGCCCAACAAAACGGGGGGGCAGTTTTGGAGTGGGCACCCTGAGGTTGAGATGACGGGTTGGCAACCACACCCTCTCCTCGACCGGGTATGAAGGAGCAGATAAATGTCTCCGGTCGGCCTGGAGCTTCTGACGTTGTGCAGAGACCCGTAAAGATTCTTGAATCTGCACCCAAGAGGAACGGAGGGCACAAAGATGATCCTTCACAGCCAGAATGTCCTGTGGCAGGACTATGGCAACACAGTGGGTTGAAAACCATAATTAGCCAGAAATTGAGAAATTAAGAAAGACAAGTTGATGGCAGAGTTCCTGGCAAACTCCACCCAGGGTAGCAGATCAACCCAATTGTCCTAATGGTCAGAGATATAGCAGTAGAGAAATTGCTCCAGAGCTCAGCGGCACCATTGGACTGTGGATAGTAGGCCGAGGGGAAGTCAAATTCCCAACTGGGAGCAAAAGGCGCACCAGAACCTAGAGACAAACTGGCTCCCACTGTCTGAGACAATCTCCTTAGGCAGCCTGTGTAAACAGAAGATCTCCCTGCCAAACACCGAGGCAAACTCCTGAACGGTAGGCAGCTTCTTATATGGAATACAATGGCACATCTTGGAGAACCGGTCGACCACCATGAGGTTAACCGTGTAACCTCAAGACGTGGGAAGTTTCACAATAAAATCCATGGTCAGGTGAGACCAGGGATGCTCCCCATTGGGAATGGGATGCAGTAGGCCCAAGGGAAGGTGCAGGGGAGATTTGTTCTGGGCACAGACCGAACAAGCAGCCACATACGCAGCAACATCAGTGCGGAGAGACAGCCACCAGAACTGACGGGACATGGCCCAGGACATCTGGTTCTTACCAGGATGACCGGCAGTCTTGAAATTGTGGTATGTACGCAGCAGTCTGATGCGCAGCCCCTTAGATACAAAGCATTTGACAGCAGGTTTCTCTGTGGGAGCATCAGGTTGACCAGCCAAGATCTGCTCCCCAAGAGGAGAGGTTAAGTTGGTGCGGATGGCAGCCAGGATATGATCTGAAGGTATGACCGGCGTCGGCACAAAGTCCTCCTTGGACAACTGAGAATATTGGCGAGACAAGGCATCAGCATTAACATTCTTGGAGCTGGGCAAATAGAAGACCACATAGTTAAAACGAGACAAGAATAAGGCCCATCTGGCCTGACGGGGTCCAAGAGATACATCAGATTCTTATGATCAGTGAGAATGAGAACTGGAACCACAGAACCTTCAAGCAAGTGTCTCCACTCTTTGAGAGTCAGGATAACAGCCAAGAGCTCTCTGTCTCCAATCTCGTAATTGCATTCAGCTGGAGACAGCTTCTTGGAGTAGAAGGGTTCATTAGGTGTCCGATGCTGAGACAGGAGGGCGCCTACTCCCGTCTCAGATGCATTCACCTCTAGGACAAAGGGCAAACCAGGATTGGGATGAGATAGAATAGGATTTGAAGCGAAAGCAGACTTGAGGACCTCGAAAGCTTGGATGGCAACAGGCGTCCAATTGTGGGAATCGCTGCCCCTCTTGGTCAGATCAGAGATAGGTTTGGCCAAAGAGGAAAAGTTCCTGATAAATTTATGATAGTAGTTGGCAAACCCAAGGAAATCCTAAATGGAATGGAGACCACTGGGACGAGGCCATTATAGAACAGCCAAATCCCTCTGAGGGTCCATGGAGAACCCTTCAGCAGAAATGATGTAGCCCAAGAAGGCAACTTGAGACAGGTGGAATTCACATTTCTCAAGCTTACAGAGAAGCTCATTCTCACGTAACCAGTGGAGTACGAGTAAATCAAGATGTCGTCCAAATAGACTACCACACATTGCTGCAACATATCACAAAATACAATATTGATGAACTCCTGGAAGACAGCACATTGCACAAGCCAAAAGGCACAACCAGCGATTCATAATGATCGGTTCTGGTATCACACGCGGTCTTCCAACCGTCATTGTCCTTAATACTTACGAGGTTATACCCGGTCCTTAGGTCAAGCTTGGTAAAGACCGTTGCTCCCTTGAGGAGGTCGAACAACTCAGTAATCAACGGAATCAGGTATGCATTCCTGACTGTGATGTGATTGAAGCCCCTATAATTAATGCAAGGTCTCATCTCACAGCCCTTTTTCTTTACGAAGAAAAAAACCGGCACCCGCTGGAAAAGAGGACTTGCGATTGTGCCCCCAGGAAAGTGCATCCGCAATGTACTCCTCCATGGCCTTATTCTCAGCAACCGAAAGAGGATATACCCTGCCACGAAGGGGAATGGCATCAGGTTGCAAGTCTATAGCAAAATCATACGGACGATGAGGAGGAAGAGTACCAGCGAGTACCTTGTCAAATACATCTTGATGCTCAAGATATTTAGTAGGCAACACTGAATCCGAGGAGGTACAATGTACCTTAACAGGCCCATAGATACAAACAGCACCACACTGTGGAGACCAAGAGAGGATTTGAAGTCACTGTTACCAGAGGGATGACTGGTTCACCCCCATAGCGCTGCGGAAGGGGGGCTGAACCAGTTATCTCTCTGGTAACAGTGACTTCAGCTGCAACTGCAGAAGCAGGAGTGGCAACAGGAGCACAAGAAACCACTGGCCTAGCAGCACCAGGAGCAAGGGGGTCAAGAGCCAGAAGAGTCGTCAGCCCAGCCTGGTCAGACACGGAGAAACGCAGAGAACAGAAGACTCCTAGCAGTGATGCACCTTGGAGCACAAAAAAAAGGGCAAGGACTGCAACCCATCAGATGATTGATATAGTCAGGTGTGCAGCATCATCATTGTGCAACACCCAAGCAGCAGACAAGTGATGATGCAATCAGAGTTTATAAGAGTCAGCAGTCTGCACATGTCCAAGATGGCTGCCACAGGAGAACAAGGTAAGACCTTGACAGTAATGTACATTTTGTTTGTATCTATGTTCCTATGTCACTTGTTGTCCCACTACTGCATAAAGAGTTTTGCATTAAGCATAGGGGGTTTGGCTTAAGAAAGAATCTTGGGCAGCCTCGAAACACAAAGCTCCTCCTCCTGACATGACTCTGACGTCACTTTGGGTCTGCTCTGCATTCCACTCCGCCATCTTCCTGCTTCCTCCATCTGAATGACACATGGCTCAACATTTGGACGATTCAGGCTGAACGTTTTTGGACAAGGCTTCTCTTCTCACATGTATGAGCATACTGCCTACTGAAAGTTTACTCAAAGTGCCATTTCTCCTTTCCATGTGAGTTGCCATTATGTATGTATTCACCAGTTCCATCTAATACTGCACTTAGTTTGGTGTGTGTTCTCGAACCTACAGTCCCAATCCATCTGTTCAACAAATGTCCAAGGTTTGATGTACCCTGTAGTGCTGAGGCTGTTCACCAGATGCCTTAATTTAACTGTCATCATGTGAGTTGCCATTTGTCTTTTGCCACAAATTAAATATTTTTAATATACTACACTCAGATTGCACCCTTACGTTCTCTTTATCTTTCTATCCAGAGATACTTTAGTCTCTCTAGAGGTGCTGCATCAAGTGTATATGAGGCCAGTGGAAATTCACCCTGGACTTTGCACTTGTACTATATGCTTCGTGCTGCTCTGACTATACCATTTGTGTACACATGCCACTCTTTGACTCATATACCCCCATTGTCACCTATGTCCATATATTGGCATTATTGCTACTGAATGTAGGTGTTTTGAGTATAGGGTATTTTTTAAGTGTCAGCTCTTTTTTTTAAATTCTGCTATCAGTGGGGAACTCCCCGTTGACAGCAGGGATGACTCATGGTTGTCAGGACGCTGGTAGGTGCCGACTCCTTAACAACCAATGACTTATCCCCGCTGGCTGACAGCTAGGATGAGTCGAAGTAGTAAACACATATATAAAAACATATCAAAAACACAAGAATTCAAAAAATGGGGAAGGGAACATTTAAGGAGGATTAATGGGAAAGTATCTCAGCTCCCTAAATTCATCTCAGAGGCTTGAACAATTATATATTATCTTACGGGCTCATTGCACCACCCCAAATTTCATACTATGGGACTTCTAGATTCCCTTATTTGCTGTAAATGTAGCAGGGACCAGGGTAGTCTTATACATACAGTATGTTCTGGTGTTGTCCAAAACTTCAGAGGTATTGGAATACTGTCCTGGATATCATGAATACGGTATTTCAAGTAAACCTGCTCTTAAACCCAAAACATGCTTTTTAGGCATACTTGATAGTCCCAGTTAATAGACCATTCTAAGGCAGCCACTGCCAGGGCTTTTTTCCAAGCCAGGAATTCGGAACATCCACTAATGCATCAGGAGTAGGGATTATCGAACGGTTCGGGTCGACCATCGGTTCGACCCGAACATTGGATGTTCGATATTCGGCTGAATACCGAACTTTTTGCGGCAAAAGTTCGGTATTCGGCCACCAGAACCGCCCAAAATGCACTGGGACAGGAACTGGGCTTTAAAAGCCCGTGATTGACCCAGAAACGTCTGCAAAAGCCAATGAGGGGGCAGGAGTCTCCTAGGAACGTGGTTGGAGTGACTACGGGGACCAGAGGCCAATCAGGAGTGAATACGCCCCACACTATATAAGATGGCCCAGCCTAACCCCTAGCACAGTTATCCAGAGCCTGTTGAAGAGAGTTGAAGCAGTTCTGTCTGACTCCTGCTTGCTACACTACATTTCCTATATATCGAGTGGTTCTAAAGCTCCATATAGCAGAATTGTATTTAGCTTACAGCCAGTGTAGTTAGATACAGCGATTGTGCTGGTTCTTAGAGTTACAAAAAAAAAAAAAAAAAAAACTTAAGGGACAGTGTCAGTCTTCTGCTGTATGGAGCTTTCTATTTAGTGGAAAGGGATATCTAGTGTAGTTAGGGAACTTTGTACTACATTAGTTAGATTTGAAAATTTAGTTTCTGTAGGGAAAGTGTGAGGGTTCTGTTTAGTGAGCACGTGGCACAGTGCTGCTCTATCACAGCAGGTATACGTGCTTGCTAGGCAGCAAAATACAGTGACAACTTAACGCCTGTTGTTCAAAGCGTTAGGTGCACTGTACAAAAGCCTTTGCAACTGTGCGTGACACGCAACTGCTGTGCTGTATCCAGCGACAACTGTGGGTCGCATAGCAGTGTGCGTTTTTCACCGCACACAGTTGCCAACGCATCAGTGACAACCTAACGCCTGTTGTTCAAAGCGTTAGGTCCACTGTGCAAAAGGCTTTGCTACTGTGCGTGACACATCTGCTGTGCTGTATCCAGCGACAACTGTGGGTCGCATAGCAGTGTGCGTTTTTCACCGCACACAGTTGCCAACGCATCAGTGACAACTTAACGCCTGTTGTTCAAAGCGTTAGGTGCACTGTACAAAAGCCTTTGCAACTGTGCGTGACACGCAACTGCTGTGCTGTATCCAGCGACAACTGTGGGTCGCATAGCAGTGTGCGTTTTTCACCGCACACAGTTGCCAACGCATCAGTGACAACCTAACGCCTGTTGTTCAAAGCGTTAGGTCCACTGTGCAAAAGGCTTTGCTACTGTGCGTGACACATCTGCTGTGCTGTATCCAGCGACAACTGTGGGTCGCATAGCAGTGTGCGTTTTTCACCGCACACAGTTGCCAACGCATCAGTGACAACTTAACGCCTGTTGTTCAAAGCGTTAGGTGCACTGTACAAAAGCCTTTGCAACTGTGCGTGACACGCAACTGCTGTGCTGTATCCAGCGACAACTGTGGGTCGCATAGCAGTGTGCGTTTTTCACCGCACACAGTTGCCAACGCATCAGTGACAACCTAACGCCTGTTGTTCAAAGCGTTAGGTCCACTGTGCAAAAGGCTTTGCTACTGTGCGTGACACATCTGCTGTGCTGTATCCAGCGACAACTGTGGGTCGCATAGCAGTGTGCGTTTTTCACCGTACACAGTTGCCAACGCATCAGTGACAACCTAACGCCTGTTGTTCAAAGCGTTAGGTCCACTGTGCAAAAGGCTTTGCTACTGTGCGTGACACATCTGCTGTGCTGTATCCAGCGACAACTGTGGGTCGCATAGCAGTGTGCGTTTTTCACCGCACACAGTTGCCAACGCATCAGTGAGAAATATGCCTGGTAGACCAAGAAAAGGCATACGTGGCCCTGCTGCGGAAAGGGGCACAGCTTCTAGGGTGTCTAGAGGCAGGGGTGGACGTGGTGGTCAGTCCTCAGCCAGGCCACCATTTGGATTGTTCTCCGGCAGTGGCCAAGCTATACGTCCACAGTATGTACAGGAGGTGGTGGACTATATGAACAAACCCTCATCATCGGCATCATCTGCAACTACAGTGACCCAGGCAGAGAAAAGTGGTCAGTCTTCTGCAGTTGTCAGAACAAATACAGATGAGTCCATGTCCACCTCATGTCCTCCCTTAGACCCAATTTCAGACATGGCAGAGGAGTCAGCTGAGCTGTTTGACCACAGTGTCGGCCATCTACTCCAGCCTGATGCTCAGTCCTTTATGGAGTCTGATGTTGGGTCTGAGTTTGAGGAGGAGGCAGAGCAAACAAGAGGGGAGAGCAGACGGCCCGCTCCATCTAAGGCCGCCCCTGTTGTCTCCCAGGCCAGGCCTGATGCTCAGTCTTTGATAGAATCAGATGTTGGGTCTGAGGTTGAGGAGGAGGCAGAGCAAACAAGAGGGGAGAGCAGACGGCCCGCTCCATCTAAGGCCGCACCTGTTGTCTCCCAGGCCAGGCCTGATGCTCAGTCTTTGATGGAGTCAGATGTTGGGTCTGAGGTTGAGGAGGAGGCAGAGCAAGCAAGAGGGGAGAGCAGACGGCCTACTCCATCTAAGGCCGCACCTGTTGTCTCCCGGGCCACTATACACACCTCATCTTGCTGGGCCTTTTTTGAGACATCCCATGCAGATAAAACAGTTGCGATCTGCAAGATTTGTAAGAAGGGTATAAAACGTGGCAAAAATGTCAACCACCTGGGTACAAGCTGCCTAAACAGGCATTTGACAACCCACCACTTGGCCCGTTGGCAGGAGCATTTAAAGAACCCACAAAAGGGCCAAAGATTGGTCAGTCGGCCTCCTAGTTCTCCTCGCGCTCCTCCTCATGCTCCATCTGCTCCACCTGCTCCACCTGCACATCAGTCTGTTCCTGGCCCTGCTATAGTCACTCGTCACCTGTTGGCAGCCTCCACTGGCAGGGATGATGATATAGCAGGCAGTGTCGCATCTACCTCCAGCACACCACCAGCTGTATCATCTAGACGCCAAATTTCGATTCCACACATGCTGGAACGAAAAAAAATGTATACTCCCCGCCACCCACATGCCCAGCGTCTAAACAGTAGTTTGGCTAAACTACTGGCTCTGCAACTATTACCATTTAACCTGGTAGAGTCTGCTCCCTTCCGTGACTTCGCAAAATGTGCAGTTCCACAGTGGCAGGTGCCAAGTCGGCATTACTTTTCCCGTAAGGCCCTGCCATCCCTATACCAACATGTGGAAGGCAATGTAGTGTCGTCCCTGGCCAAGTCAGTCAGCCGTAAGATACACTTGACGGCTGACACTTGGTCAAGCAAACATGGGCAGGGACGGTACATTTCTGTCACTGCTCACTGGGTGACACTGCTTGCCAGTGGAAGGGATTGTAGCCAGGGCTCGGTGCTGCAGCCAGTGTTGCCCCCACGTCTGCAAACAGCTGGTGGTGTCGCTGATCCGGGTAGATCGATCACTTCTACCCCCTCCTGCTCCTCCTCCTCTACCTCCTCCATGCCCTCCTCTGCAGAATGGTCCTTTGAATATGATGAGGTACCACGTAAACGTTCAAAGGGCTATTCTATGTCTCAGGCCAAAAGGTGTCACGCAGTGCTGCAGCTTGTGTGTCTAGGGGACAGGCAGCACACTGCCCCTCAGATTCTTGGGGCTCTGCAGGCACAGGCCCAGAGGTGGTTGACACCACGCCAGCTGCAGCCAGGGATGGTGGTTACTGATAATGGGTCAAACCTCCTGGCCGCCCTTCGTCAGGGAAAGTTAACCCATGTGCCATGCCTGGCGCATGTCCTGAATCTCGTGGTACAGCGGTTTTTGAACTCGTACCCGGGAATGCAGGATGTGCTAAGGATGGCAAGAAGGGTGTGCAGTCACTTCAGGCGGTCGTACAGTGCCACTGCACGTTTGGCCGAAGTGCAGCGCGAGTTTCACCTGCCGGTACACCGCCTCATCTGTGACATGCCCACCCGCTGGAACTCCACCTTGGCTATGCTGCAGCGCCTGTACACGCAGCAGAGGGCCCTCAATGAATACCTATGCGAGTACGGCACCAGCACTGGCTCTGCGCGCCTGGGCTTCTTTTCACCACGGCAGTGGCTTTTGATTAAGGATGCATGCGCTGTCCTCTCGCCATTTGAGGAGGCCACAAGAATGGTCAGCCGGGACAGCGCATGCATCAGTGACACCCTACCGGTACTATTTTTGTTGGAGCACACTCTGCGTGGCATTATGGACAGGGCACTGGAGGCAGAGCAGCAGGAGGAAGAGGAGGACTTCCTTGCCTTTTAAGGCCCCCTTTATCCTGAGAATCCTGACCCCATTATGCCTAGCTCCCAGAGGCCCGAGCAGGATCCAGGGGTGGAAGAGGAGGAGGAGGACGATTCTGCGGGAACTTTTGCAGGGTTTGAGGAGGAGGAGGAGGAAGACATGCGGCAATCTGCAAGGCCTAGTTTGACTCCCTCGGGACACTTTGGAGTAGTACGTGGCTGGGAGGAGGAGGAGCCCGTTGAAGATAATGTCGTTATGAGTGACCCCGAGGAGTCAGCTTCTCAGGCCTTCGCTAATTTGCGACGCATGGGAAACATCATGCTCCAGAGCCTGCGAAAGGACCCCAGAATCAAGGCCATTAAAGAGACTAACCACTATTGGTTGGCCACCCTACTTGACCCCCGGTACAAGTGTAAAGTCTCGGAGCTTTTCCCATCCACCCATAGAGTCCACAGGATCAAATCCCTTGAGGACAGTCTCAAGAGGAATCTGGTGAACATGTTCCCCGACTCCCGTAGGGTGCAGGGGCGGGGACAACCTACCATGGATTCTACTGGTGGTCACGAGAGGAGCGTTGGAGAAGGCGTGCGGTTGACGGATGCCTTTCGGTCTTTTTTTAGTCCTCACCGCCCAGGCCTCTCAGCTGCCACATCGCATCGACACCGTCTGCATCACATGGTGGACGATTACGTGAGGGCACAAAGTGACACAGAGGGCTTTTCATGTGACGAATCCGATCCACTGGCATACTGGGTCTTAAGATTAGACCACTGGCCAGAACTGGCCCAGTATGCCATGGAGTTGTTGGCCTGCCCTGCTTCCAGTGTCCTATAGGAACGGGCATTCAGCGCAGCAGGAGGATTCGTCACAGACCATCGAACTAGACTCTCCACCGACTCTGTCGACCGTTTGACATTCATTAAGATGAATCAGTCGTGGATATCAAGCTTTGATGCACCTGATGCAGACCTTGTAGACTAGGCTATCGTTGTGATGTGGCAGTTGAGCCTCAGTTTAAGCCTGGACCATGGTGCCACCCTCAAACCCTCCTCTCATTCTCTTTACGTTCACAGAACCTCATTTTGGTTATGACAAAAACGACAATGTTTGCGCACCTGTTCCACAGGTGCACACCTTTACAATTTTTGGGCCTCCTTCAACACCAGCTCTTTGGGGTTAAGGTGGGGAGGCTATGCTAAAACAAAAACGACAATGTTTGTGCACCTGTTCCACAGGTGCACACCTTTACAATTTTTGGGCCTCCTTCAACACCAGCTCTTTGGGGTTAAGGTGGGGAGGCTATGCTAAAACAAAAACGA
The DNA here is from genome assembly GCF_965119305.1 of Pelophylax lessonae. Taxonomy (NCBI): domain Eukaryota; kingdom Metazoa; phylum Chordata; class Amphibia; order Anura; family Ranidae; genus Pelophylax; species Pelophylax lessonae. The sequence goes on along the minus strand of NC_138777.1, from coordinate 87,753,167 downwards.
CAATGTTTGCGCACCTGTTCCACAGGTGCACACCTTTACAATTTTTGGGCCTCCTTCAACACCAGCTCTTTGGGGTTAAGGTGGGGAGGCTATGCTAAAACAAAAACGACAATGTTTGCGCACATGTTCCACAGGTGCACACCTTTACAATTTTTGGGCCTCCTTCAACACCAGCTCTTTGGGGTTAAGGTGGGGAGGCTATGCTAAAACAAAAACGACAATGTTTGCGCACCTGTTCCACAGGTGCACACCTTTACAATTTTTGGGCCTCCTTCAACACCAGCTCTTTGGGGTTAAGGTGGGGAGGCTATGCTAAAACAAAAACGACAATGTTTGCGCACCTGTTCCACAGGTGCACACCTTTACAATTTTTGGGCCTCCTTCAACACCAGCTCTTTGGGGTTAAGGTGGGGAGGCTATGCTAAAACAAAAACGACAATGTTTGCGCACCTGTTCCACAGGTGCACACCTTTACAATTTTTGGGCCTCCTTCAACACCAGCTCTTTGGGGTTAAGGTGGGGAGGCTATGCTAAAACAAAAACGACAATGTTTGCGCACCTGTTCCACAGGTGCACACCTTTACAATTTTTGGGCCTCCTTCAACACCAGCTCTTTGGGGTTAAGGTGGGGAGGCTATGCTAAAACAAAAACTACAATGTTTGCGCACCTGTTCCACAGGTGCACACCTTTACAATTTTTGGGCCTCCTTCAACGCCAGCTCTTTGGGGTTAAGGTGGGGAGGCTATGCTAAAACAAAAACTACAATGTCTGCGCACCTGTTCCACAGGTGCACACCTTTACAATTTTTGGGCCTCCTTCAACACCAGCTCTTTGGGGTTAAGGTGGGGAGGCTATGCTAAAACAAAAACGACAATGTTTGCGCACCTGTTCCACAGGTGCACACCTTTACAATTTTTGGGCCTCCTTCAACACCAGCTCTTTGGGGTTAAGGTGGGGAGGCTATGCTAAAACAAAAACGACAATGTTTGCGCACCTGTTCCACAGGTGCACACCTTTACAATTTTTGGGCCTCCTTCAACACCAGCTCTTTGGGGTTAAGGTGGGGAGGCTATGCTAAAACAAAAACGACAATGTTTGCGCACCTGTTCCACAGGTGCACACCTTTACAATTTTTGGGCCTCCTTCAACACCAGCTCTTTGGGGTTAAGGTGGGGAGGCTATGCTAAAACAAAAACGACAATGTTTGCGCACCTGTTCCACAGGTGCACACCTTTACAATTTTTGGGCCTCCTTCAACACCAGCTCTTTGGGGTTAAGGTGGGGAGGCTATGCTAAAACAAAAACTACAATGTTTGCGCACCTGTTCCACAGGTGCACACCTTTACAATTTTTGGGCCTCCTTCAACGCCAGCTCTTTGGGGTTAAGGTGGGGAGGCTATGCTAAAACAAAAACTACAATGTCTGCGCACCTGTTCCACAGGTGCACACCTTTACAATTTTTGGGCCTCCTTCAACACCAGCTCTTTGGGGTTAAGGTGGGGAGGCTATGCTAAACAAAAACTACCATGTTTGCGAACCTGTTCCACAGGTGCACACCTTTACAATTTTTGGGCCTCCTTCAAAGCCAGCTCTTTGGGGTTATGGTGGGGAGGCTCCGCCAACACCAAAACTACCATGTTTGCGCACCTGTTCCACAGGTGCACACCTTCATAATTTTTACGCCTTCTTCAACACCAGCTCTTTGGGCTTACAGTGGTATGGCTCCGCCAACACCCAAACAACAATTTTTGCGCACCTGTCACACAGATGCATATCATTGTAATTTTTTTCCTTACAAAGGCAATTATTGCTTTCATTACCAGCACTTTCATAGGGATATGGTGTCAAGGCATCGTCCGCACCACCAAATGCCCAATTTTTAAGCATCCTTTACTTCTATTCAAAGTCAAGAGACAACAGTATTCATCCAAAACATCTCTAATCTTGTTCACTCTGCACTACATTGTGGCCCCTACCCCTAACCCTCAATGTATCCGTGCATATATGTCTGTTTCTTGTGAGATTTCAAGTTAAAGTGCACCAAACACCATTTTACATGAAATAAAGTGCAATTACATACATCTTTGGACTTCTTGAAACATTTGGTAATAAAAGCCCCATTGTGGAAATACACCCGTTAATTATATGCACATTTAAAGAGACAGCACCTTTTTCCAAAAAAACCTCTAATCTTGTTCCCAGTGCACTGCATTATGTCCCCATCATACACATTGGCTGAGCCGTTGATTAGGAGCAGAAGAAAGGTGCGGTTAAGCAAAAAAGTCATTTTTGAAGGTTTGGTATGCTGTAATTCTGGTTCTGGACATGCTACAGAGCTGAAACTTCACAGGTACACCTTTTAGAACCCCCAGACACCAAATCCAAAGAAATCTCTTTTTTTTTTTTTTAATTTTTTCAATAATTGGCTATCTATCAAAAACGACAATTTTTAAGAACTTTTTTTTGTGTGATTAATAGTCCCTGGGGCATGACCCAGAACCCTAGGCACTTTTTAGGGGCATTTATTGGGTTTTAGGGCTTAAAAATGGTGTTTTTTGATTACAGAAATTCGGGTCCCATTGATTTCAATGGGGTTCTGAAATCCGAACCGAACTTTCGTGAAGTTCGGGTGTTCTGGTCGAACCAAACTTTTCAAAAGTTCGATCATCCCTAATCAGGAGTGGATCAACCGCATGGGTCATACATTACGCCTAAAAATGCTTATTTTTCAATTCTGAGGGTGCCCCACAAAATTCAATAAAGTATGGGACAACTGGCTGGCCCCACCAGGCTTGTCCCCTATTGACCATATAATGGACAGACTTCTATAATTGTTTTACTTTCCTGATGTGTACTACTACTATTTGCTGGGATGGAAAACATTGGTATAATATAATGCTGTATTGTCATGTTTGTGCCCAATTGATTCTTTGTCATATTCAGTTTTTTGTGTGATGTAGACAAGATGTCCCTAGTCCCAAGATGTCCCCAGTCCCAAGATGCCCCTAGTCATGAATGCTGTTTTTAATAAACATTTTCCTAATTAAAAACAAAAAAACAAAAGTCGTACTAAAGCTGCACTATAAAATTGCATTGAAAATTGGTTTAAAATCGCTCTGTACTAGTGTAAACCTAGCCTTAATGGATGCCAGGCTGGATAATTTTAACTATTGACACCATCTTGTCTCTTTCTTTGGCTCGATTTTTACATTTTCATTTTATGTTTGCATACTGTGCTCATGCAGAGAATCAAAAGCAAAGCGGTCTCTACGGGGGTGTGGCAGGGTTGACAACAGAAAAATAATATATTCATATTAAACAAAACAAACCTTTGCAAGTTCAAAAAACATAAGAGTTGTATTAAATCCTGCAAGTAAAAAGCTTTTTTTTTGTAAGAGGTAAATGAATGTTCTGTAACGACTTGCATCCATCTACACTTTCAGCTTTTACTGGGAACTGCCAAGATGATTTCTCCTATGTATAAAAGTAATGACAACTCTGGGAACATTGCTATGCCCTGTTCTTCATCTAAATTGTGGTTTATAAACAGATAAATGAGAAAGAAATCAGAAGAAACCAAGTCTATGGTAATTCAGAAATACCAAAGTAAATACTAAGGATTCGTGAAGAATCAGAATAATGTATTTCCACAATGAGACTCTCACTTTTGTTTTGGTGGTGGTGATGGAGAGGGTTGATACTCAAGTTGTTTCAGCTGCAAATTCCTGACCACTGCACTGAGATGCGATGCACATAGGGTGACCACATTTCCTAACTGCCATTCAGGGACACTTACTTTCCCAAGTGCATTTCGTCAAACTTATACGTGAGACTGGCAAAAACATATCTGTCTGTGCATTTTTCAGTTTTCATTTTTTTGGATTACAGACAGTCAGTTACAGAAGGCTGAGGCGCCGCACAGTAGAGATCCCGGCTCCGGCTGACGTCACCGTCGTCACGTGACTTGGCCGCGCACTGCGTGCAGCAAGGCAGGGGAGGAGCCACACACACTGGACAGTACTATGCGATGCCGATCTGATTCGGCGATCGCATAGTATAAGGAAGTGACTATCTGTCACAGCACAGCAGCAGTCGGCGGACGGCGGCTCACGGGCTCAGATCATTCCGGGACACTGCATTGTCCCGGAATGAGGGTGACCGGGACCCGGGACAGACTCTCCAAATGCGGGACTGTCCCGGGCGATCCGGGACACGTGGTCACCCTAGATGCACATTATGTAGCCCAGACTGTGGCATTGTAAAACTGAGCTGTACATTGTATACAGTTCTCATTTATTTTAAAGTACAACTAAAGGCAAAAGTTTTTAGCTTTGGATGGAGAAGCATAGTCATAAAAACCATTGTCAGATTCCCTGATTGCTATCCGAATCCCCAATTAAGAAGATTTGTTTTGTCTACCTGTCCTGATCTCACAGGAAACTAAAGTGAAGGTAAATTCAAAATTTTTAGTTGGCGCAAGAACAGGAATAAAGAGCATATCTTTCAAATGGAACATTTGTTCACATGGCACTTGTCTAAGATGAGATTTCTCTCACATTGGAAAGATATCCTCTTACTACCTGCTGATGTTGATGTTGTTGTTGCGATACATTCACATTCAAGTCTTTCCATGATTTGATCTGCAGATCCTTAAATGTGGTATACCTGATATTGTGTGCAAAATGGCATACAGAACTCTATGGGCAGACGGGTCAATGCATTTGCTAACAATCAAATTTTCATAGATTCACAATTAAAAACAACAAAACACATGTTCCTGTAGCAGCCTATTTTTGCAGCAGAGGCCAAAGAATAAAAAACATCAAAATAATGGTACTATTGGGAAACTTCAAATAAAAGGCCGGAAAGAGAACGTAAGTTCATACACAAATTCTGAAAAATAACATTTGTTTTCCTCAAGCCTTTTATCAAAAGAATGGACAGCTCAAAAGAACCTAATGAGGTGACAATGGTCATATTTTATTGATCCTATGGACATTTCAAAAGGAGTATCATTTGAAAAAATAATTGTGCCTGGAATTCTGATCTCTGAGTCAATTATCCTAGTAACACTTCTAAACTCTGATCTATCTCTTACAACACCTTTTTACAACTAACGTACATCACAAAAAATAGTTATAGTAATAGTTTTTTCCCCACCAGATTAGTGTAATGTGGTATGGCACAAGTGCAATATGAGGTGCAAATGTCATTGGTGGGCTGGCAGAGAATAAGGGAGATAAAGCTGATATTTTTTCTGACCAGCAGGAGGGACAGAGCACTGAGACTGGGAAAACAGTGCAAGAAGGAAATGTGTACTACTAACAATATTAGGTTTACTAATAATGTAGTCAGGTTTATTAAGGTAGGGGGGTCCAATTTAAATCAGCAAACAGGCCACTGGCAGTTAACAAATTTCTCTGAAGGTTACAATGATCAAAATTATAAAATAACTTGATTTATACGTTTTTAAGTATTTTATACAAGATCATGTGACCACAATTTCCCTGCAGATCCTAGCCCTATGTGGCGGGTGGAAATGAAACTAAGTACCTGTTACATCACTTCTGAAAGCAAAAGTAAAAAAGGCAGTAGGGGGGTGCTGTATGTGCCCACCAGGATTGAGTGCTCACTCAGACACAACAACAGAGCAATAGAGGATGCCTCTGACATGCCTAGGGCATATGCATAACTATTGTATAAGTTTCCAGTGTCAATTATGCTTGGGGGGGTCGGCATAATATGCAAGGTCAGTTAGCAAAATCAGCAAAGCTGAATAGCATTGTCACTGCGGCATTGGAAAGGAAATGGAGTTAAGATCAAGGAAACAACATGATTATCAAGTATTATCTTTACAATTACATAGGCCAAAAAAAAAATGATATTAGGAAAATGCTTTATTTTTAAACCTTGCAAAGGAATGTTTTTCATTTTTGCTTGGAGAGCCACTTTAGGCATATTTTGTGGGTACAAGGACTGTGGTATATATGTTCAGTGTATACAGATAGGTTCACTTTTAGCAGCACCAACCACTGTACAGCACAATGTGATTATGCACACTGTTTTTATGGAAACTTTGTCATGTGTCCAAGAATGCCCCAGGTCGTTTACACAAAGAACGACTAAGGCCAGTTTCATACGCTGCGGTTTCGCTACAGCGCAGGTATACTGCCAGTTTTTGTGCACTTAACCCATGCTTTATCATAGACCTCTATTAGACCAGGAGGTTTTGTTGCGTTTTTTGAAAGTGTACCAAATGTTCTGCATGTAGAACTTGGTTAAGTTTCAGAAAACACACCAAAACCTCCCACACTAATAGAAGTCTATGGGAAAGAGCAGGTAAGCCACACGAAAACAATAGATACAATGCGTTGTAGTCAATCAGTGTGAAACTGGCCTAAGGCAGAATGTGGCTAAGCAAGGTAGTAGCATTGCACTCCCCCCATATATTTGACTGACTTTGATAAGCACGGTAAAAGGCACAAAGAAGCTGCCCCATTTGCATTGTCTGTACTGCCATGTCTTGATCAGACACCTACTGGCTGCAAGTGCATTCTCCCTTGTAAAGTGACAGACAGGTACACAGCTTTGACCAACTGCAATATCCCCCTGGTTTACTAAAGTTGCATGAAGGTTGTAGCTGACCCTGTTCCACTAATGTTTTAAATAGAAAATCAGCAAACCCACAAAAGAGGTGGTCAATTCTCAGATAAACTATCTATTGGATCTATAAGTTAGACACCCTCTGTCCTAGAGGCATCAATGTGGAGTGTGATCTCTCTGTATTTTTAATTAGGGGGAAATTGGGGGAAATTATGTGAGTTTTGAACATTTATGTGTGCTTTCTAAATACATACTTATCTTGCTGTTATATTATTGCTCTTGTATGTGACATTTGTATCTAATATTTTCTCTACCATGTTCTTAATGTGTTGAAATTTTTGTTTTTTAAACAGCACTATCCCCTAGGAGACTCTTATTAGCATGGGTGCCTCAACTTTTTCCAAAAACCTCAGCCCCTCTAACACATCAGGTTGAGTGTAAAAACATATAACAGGGAATCACTAAAAGTAAAACTTAGTGCCCATTAGTAGCGCTATATCAAAGAAAACAGAAAACAGGAACCAAAAAAGGTAGTAAAAGCAAACCTAATATATTGTCACCCAGTATGGTTGGTAGGCAAGCATAAAATGGTTTAACAATGGTAATAACACAATTTAGCATACAAAGTGATTAACAGTAAGGACTAGGGCAGCCCAGTGAAATTAGTGGGCTTCCCTATGCTTGTTGCAGAAAAAAACACACCAAAAAACTTTGGCTCCCACTACGCTGTGTGAATGTGGCCTGAAAGTGAAATTGGTGTATTTACATCCCCCCTCCGCTCCCTAAACTGGGACAGCTAAATGTCACCCTCCTATGTACTTGTATAAAGCTAGCCATATACTATGCAATGTGGTTGTACAATCTCTGTACAAGCTTTTCTTTAGATTTACCAAAATTATGTAATAGGTGGACCCATTTAAACAATCCATCACGTTTGTATCAAATCAGGCAGGCCCTTGCACTACATGGTGGTGGTGGTAGATCTAAAGGAGATCGTACAATCTGATTCTACATTGTATGGCCAACTTAAAGACTTAACCTCTGCAAGCTTTTTTACCCCCTTAATGACCAGATCATTTTTTGCTACTCAGCACTGTGCTACCTGGCATTTGCACGGTCATGCAACATTGTATGCAGATGACATTTCTTTTACACAAGTAGAGCTTTCTTATGGTGGTATTTGATCAGTACTGATTTTATATATATATATATATATATACACACACACACACAATAAAGAAAAAAAATTGTAAAAAAATATATTTTCTAATTTCTGTTATATAACAGATCTAATACAAAAATGTCTACATAAATTGAGGACAATATAGATTCTGCTACATGTCTCTGGTAAAAACAGAAATCCCAATAAGTGTACATTAATTGGTTTGTGCAAAAGATCAGGAAGGAATTTTTTTTCCCAGCTGGAGCAAATTGGATCATGCTTTGCTAGGATTTTTCGCCTTCCTCTGGATCAACTGTGGGTATAGGATTGTGTGATCTTTTTTTCCCGTTTTGATGGTCTTTTTTCAACCTAATTACCTATGTAACTTTGAAAGTTATAGCATCTACAAACTATGGTATATATCCTGGAATTTTCGCAGTTATAGATGCTATACTGTATTTGCTGTGATCAACAACATATTGTGGGACAGTGATAGAGTAGTAGGAAATCTGACGCTAACAGACACTGTCTGGGGGGGACACTAGTGACACTAATACAATGATCAGTAATAATTCTGTACACTGACACTGTACTAACAATACTGGCTTGGAAGGGGTTACCATCTAGGAGCAATCGAGGGGTTAACTGTGTGCCTAACAATGTGTAAGGTGTGCTGCTTATTCTTTATTATCTGGCTGGATTTTCTCCCTGCTTTTCAGGGAGAAGAAACAGCCAGATCGCTGTTCCTATGCACACAGTGTTTTGTGTGTTTATAAACACAGAACTCTGTGTGGGAATGGACACAGCTGATCAGCTCACTTCAGCCAAAATCATTGGCTGGCATCAGCTCCCAAACTCTTGTTGTGTCCAATCACAGCACAGGTTGGCAGGGGGCGCCTGCCAAACCAGGAAAAAAGAGCCAGTGTAGAGGTATGTGATCGTGGCATATCATGTGCCCGCTCCCAGTATATTTACTGTGAGTGGTCCGCAGGTTGGTAAAGCAAGATGCAAGAAAGTGGGTGAAATTAAAAAAGAGGCAGTATAGTAATGAGGGAGGTATTGTCCACAGAAGTAGAATAAGCCCTAATCTATGATGCAGTAAGGCAGCGCATGATGGGATATGAAGGTTCCCAGAAGGTCACATGATGCTACAGGAAGTAATGGGCTTAGACTACATGTTTTAATTTTTTGAACCGAGAGGTGCATAGAAAGCTGCCATGGACTAGGTAAGTGAGAGATAAGCACATTGGGATAGCTTGGGTGGCAAAGACATTAGAAAAAGCTTATATTTATTATGTAAAGTGAAATTCTGCCTGAAAAGGTGAAATCAGCCTTTAAAGTAAAAAGGAACAAAATGACACAGCAAAACAAAAAAGCATGGAAAAGAGTAAAGAAATATATTAAAATGTACCTTTGTTTTACAAGTCGAAGCTGAAAGGGTAAACTAGGGGTGTAAATGAAGGTAATTTTTAAACAATGAAATGCAATATAGAAGCACAGATGCTTTGAATGCTTTTTATGATTTTTGTGGCCATTACTTTCATAGTCCTGTTATGTCTGCATGCCAAGGTGGTGTCCCCTGTGTAGGCAGATGGACGATGACATTGCTCTTTGGGGCGTGAACAGACTTCTGCAGAGCTAGCTAACGCTGTAAATGTGCCTGTATAAACAAGAATTACAAACCAATATGAAACTGGCATGTACTTGTCATTAAAGTGTTTTGTCATTGAGATACTGACATTGCTCATGAAGGTTTAGGAAACGTGCTAATTTGGCATCAATAAGTGGCGGCAGCTCTGGCTTTCAAAACCATCTCTGTACTTGTGCTGCAATGCTCCCACCGGTGCCAAGCTGATGAGTTGCACATGCCATCTGTTGCCTCGAGCACTTAGCCACAGACAACACCAGGCCAAGCACACATTAACACATTCAAGCAAGCAGGTACAGAGGGACATGGAACATCAAAACGAAATGCCCAAATAAATTTAGTCAGGTGTCTACAGTACAAAGTGTGGTTTTGTCAATATATTAGTAAAGTATTTGATTCCTACATATAAGCAAACTGAAGCAGATGAGAGGACATAACTTAGACAAACTAGAGTGCTGGCAGTCTATAGCAGATCCTGTTTCTGCAAAACTGGCCAATTCTGCTGCCTAATAATTTTAAGTGAGCTTGAGAGAGAACCTGTCTCTAATTGTCATTTTTTAAATCATCACTCTGGAAATATTATAACAGTGCAGTCTTGTGTTTTGCAAAATACGGTTTGTCCACTATTTCCTAAATACCCCAAAAAAGGGGATAATAGTAGAGTGGTCTGACAGGCTACCTCTTCTGCGTCAGTTCTGTGCTAACAGCAGATACTCAAAAACTGTCAAATACCAAATCTGCTGCCAGTACTATTACAAAGCTTAAAGGTTACAGCTTTATCTATCTACACTAGACTGCTTTGTGAAGGAAAGAATTTAACTGAGTATTAAAAACAGTAAAAAAAAAAAAAATACATTTAAAAACACTCCTTTTATGTATCTGTGTCAATCCATGCATAGTTCTGTATTATTCCATATCTATCTATCTATCTATCTATCTATCTATCTATCTATCTATCTATCTATCTATCTATCTATCTATCTATCTATCTATCTATCTATCTATCTATCTATCTATCTATCTATCTATCTATCTATCTATCTATCTATCTATCTATCTATCTATCTATCTATCTATCTATCTATCTATCTATCTATCTATCTATCTATCATTCTGTCCTTGTTGTTGATCTTTGGCATACTCTTTGCTGCCACTTCTCAGGGTGGGTTTCCTGATAGTGACAACAGCGGACCATGCCTACATAACATTGAAATGGGTACTTGTAGTCTCTAGGGATGGGAAAATTTGCTGAGTTTGATTTGATAAAGGTTCAGCAAAACCTGTTTGAATTTTGGCCAAATTTGAAATCCCAATGAAGTCTATGAGGAGCAATCCTGTTATTATTCAGTCATTTTAGAGCTAATAGGAAAACTAATGTCCAGAAATGCACTAGCAGGGGGAATATGTACCAATGCAAAATATTAAAAATGGGGAGAGGGTCTTTTCATGCAGCTTCAAGGGCAACATTGAAAATACACAAATCTTTTATTGGCCAAGTTCAACCACCTCAATGCCAGACACTTTCACCCCCTACCTGCCCAGGCCATTTTTAAGTTTTCAGCGCTGTCACATTTTGAATAAAAGTTACCAAGTAACTGTACCCATATTATATTGCAATTATCTTTTTGTGAGCCAGATAGCGCTTTCTTTTGGTGGTAATTTTAAAATTATTTTTTTTTTTTTTGCTAAATAAACTAAAAAAGACTAAACATTTTGAAAACAAAAAATGCATTTTTCTGAGTTTCTGTTAAAACATTTTTTTTTATAAATTTAGGGTAACATTTATACATCTGCATTTCTTTGGTAAAAATAATCAGTATATGTTATTGTATGAAAGTTATAGAGTCTACAAGCAATGATACATTTATTTGAAAATTCAGTCCTGAAGACAGTGGAAAACATCCATAAAATTACCATATTTTGGAAAGCAAATTCCCCAAGGTACTTTCCAAAAGGTATGGGCATACTTAGAATTACAACTCAAAACACATTCTCCTACTCTTTCTTAGTATGACGATACCCCATGTGTGAGACTTTCACTGTCTGGACTGATTTTGTACTGAACATTGTATCTTGTGTATCACACAAATCAACCAATTGTATCAAAACCAATGTATTGTAATAGTTGCCTCTATATGAATGGTCAGGGAATACAGCTTAGTGTATCTTCACCTATGGCAGTCCCAGTTCCTATAAGCCAAGCAAGCTTAACCTACTAGTACATGGCTGCCCCCAGGGATGCCATGTTCACTGGCCAGGAAGTAAAGGAGGCTAAAGAAAGGAAGAAGAAAATAGTTCCTTTGGTTCCAGTAGTGCAGTTGTCCACAGGGGATGGCTGGGACTGGTGTCTTACAGGAACATAGTCATTTGGACATGCAGATGGATCAGTTCGAGTGCAGGCAGAGACATGAGTAGCATATGGGCAAAGGATCGACCTAGGTGTATCCGGGAGCGGACTACAGTTACCTGACACCGCAGACTTTTTCTCTGCTATCCAAGACTGTCTCTGTGCTCCCCTAGTGTTGGTCTCGGATTTTATGCATCATACTCCTGAGACTGGAAGAGAGCATTGTGGAAACTGTAGTCTTCTGCTGAACTGTTTAAGGACTACATCTCCCAGCAGGCCATTCGCTCCAGGTGAGAATTATGGAAGAGGCTATAAAGGGATCTGCTGACCAGGCCCACGCTCTCTTGCTTCCCGGGATCCATTGTGTGTGCATCGGTCTGCCGCAGAGAGAAAGAGAGGACTGCAGCCTACTGCACACCACCCTGCTGTCCACAGACTCAGCCCAGGCGGGACGAACAAAGCTCGCTACATCGCGGACATCCCTGAAGCATCAATGATTGTATCAGAGTCGGTGGGACTCACTGAATAAGCAGAGCATAGCCATCTCAGTGTGTCACAGCATGGAGAATTGACTTTGCTTGGTCTTCAAGAAGTTATAAGACATTCATCAGGATTGGTGAGAGAGCACCTGCTCAAAGTCTAGTTATCATTCACTTCTACACCCCTTTGAACACTGTATACAGACACCCCACATCTGGATCAGTTAGAGCAGTGGTCCTCAACCCTGGTCCTCAGGGCCCACTAACAGGCCAGGTTTGCAAGATAACTGAAATACATCCCAGGTGATATAATTTGCTGCTCAGTGATTGCAGTACTCTAGTCTGCATCTCCCCAAGGTAATACTTAAAATCTGGCCTGTTAGTGGGCCCTGAGGACCGGAGTTGAAGATCACTGAGTTAGAGGATTATTATTAATTAGAATCAGCTATCTTGCATTGCTTACCTCACACTGTGCTGCATTTGGGAATCATTTGTTCTTTAAGCTCCAACTACCAGTGAAGAGAATAGCACGCTACTGGTATCTACTAGATAACCTCATCTCTTATTAGGATACAGGTACTATAGGCTGGCCCAGGGTTCCCCTTTAGTATGAGTATTCCACCTAGCAATTCATAGCTTTCTGAGAGATACATTCACTTACTGTCTGATACTGTGTATATTGGTGTTAATTGCTTGTTACTGCAAACGGTTATCTAACTGTTTTCCTAGTATTACTTCAACTGAGTCCTTGCGGTTTACCTAGGGCCTGGTTGATTAATACCTCTGTTAAGCCTTCCTTTTAAACAAAGTAAAATCTAAAGAGTTAAACAGATCTGCATTGTGTCAGTGTGTCGTTTAAAGGTATGCACAACATGTCTGAACCGAGAGTGTCAGGAAGGCTGAACAGTTCACAGGGTCAAAGCGGCACAGAAGAACATGCAACTACAAGCAACCCCAATGGGGCAGTGCTACATAGGCAACAGGCAGAAACATAGTCAATAAACAGGCAATTCAGGGACACTGATTTTAGCTACACTGGTCTGGCAATACTGTGGCTGGTGTGATGTTGATCAGAGAATTGTGTCTGGCTTAACCATTAGGGCTCATTCAAACGTGAGGTTTGGGGACAGCAAAACCTTAATAAAACCTCAATAAACGCTTTTACCACCCCTCAACCCCTACCTCTCTTTAGCTGCAGGTGTAGCAGCTGGGGGTGTAATCCTGCCATGGCTGCAATTGCTTAGCTTTGCAGCTGTGGCAAGAGTTATACCCACTTTACACCTGCTGTTAGTGACCCATTCAAGTGAATAGGGTTGCTTGTGCAAGGCCGAAGGGCTTGAAGCAAAAATTTAGTTTGGCAAAGCTAGGTCCAAAATTACTAGAGACAAATAAAACAGGCTGGGGTTTTACCACAGGAATTAAGATACTGCAGAGGATACAGTACTGCAAAGCTGGATACATGAATTGAATGGGTTATGGCGCTGCTCTAAACTGATGATAGGTATCCTTGCAACTGTACTACAATGGGTACATAATAGAATTATGCATGAACTTCTAGTAAAGGTATAATCTGTGTGTGTTAAATATTAATAAAATCTAAAATCCTTACTAATAAGAAAAAGTGCCCATGTGCTCCAAAGTGCTAAGCGTGCAAAATGATATTAGTGTTCGACTAAATTGTATATTGGCACTGTGGATTTAGAATCCCTAGAGTACTCCCACTAGAGGTGGGATTTCAGAACATTGCTATCACAAGAAAATAAACAAATTATTTAGCACATAGTCACTTTATATAGTCGAATACTAATATCATTTTGCACGCTTAGTACTTTGGAGCACATGGACATTTTTTCTTTTTAGTAAGGATTTTAGGTTTTATTACAATTTAACACACACAGATTATACCTTTAATAGAAGTTCATGCATATTCCTATTATGTACATTTTGTAGTACAGTTGCAGGGATACCTACCATCAGTTTAGAGCAGCGCCATAACCCAATCAATTCAAATTTCGCCACTATCTTCCTCTAAGGGAAGGAGACAGGTGGGCAGCAGCTCCATTAATATTTAAATTTTAATAGTGCATATATTTATAATTTTTCATACCTTTTGCGTGGGATTAAAATTCAATTGTTAAATCTGGATACACATTATACAATTTTTGTGAAATTTCCTTTAGATTTACCATCAACTATGTAGTGCAAGGGCCTGCCTGATTGCATACAATTTGAAAATGTTTAGGTTTGACCTCATATAATATGGTTTTGGTAAATCTAAAGGAACGTTGTACAAGAAAATTGTATAGTGTATCGCCAGCTTTAGGCTCTTTTAAAACAAGCTTTCCAATCAGGCCCACCTGTCAGTTTTTCAGACAACATGACTGGAAGCTCCATGCAGGTCTTTGGGCAGGCGGATGTAAACGGATGGACTAGTCTCTGTTTACCTCTGACACCATCCAAGTTCAGAAAACAAAATGGAAAAGACTGACTTTTTTCCGTTTTATGTACCTAAACGTGCTGGACCTACATGGGACAGATCAGAGTTAGCTTGATGTACAGTACATTTACACAAGTCCATCTACATCTGGCCACCCATACAGCCATCATGAGTCTGCCACAGTCCACGGTCAAAATAATGACAAAAAATGAAAGGTCACAGATGTCATAAAATTAACATCCATCCATTCTGCTCCAATTCAGCAGGGTATCTCTGTTCAAAGACCTTATAATTGGCCAGCAGCAGGACAGTTTTAATCAGGGATAACAGACCTAACATGAATATGCCTATTTTATCTATGGGGATAGGAAGGAGTGAGGTGATGCCAGGACAGAGGTTCTTTGGAGAGTGCCTGACACAGCCCTTGGCTCTTGGTGGATAATTTATGGTCAGGCAATGTACCGGGGATCATGTGAATGCAACATATAGGCCTCATGAACACTGGACGTTATAAAAATGTCAGTAGCATTGGCTGTAGAACGCTGTAGAATGAGTTTTGTAGTAGCGTTTTTCAGCATTTTTTTTAGGTATAGCGTTTTTTTAGCATTTTTTAGAAAAACTATACTCTCACAAAAGCTTATGGCTCAAAAACGCTGATAAGTGCAGAATAGCTGCGTTTTTCAGCATATTTTTTAATCGTTTTTAAGCTTTAATCAGAATTAGAGCATTTTTACAGCTGAAAAACTCTTCTTAAAACCCACTAGTTCTGGGGTTTTTTTCCAGTCAGAAAACACCCCTGCCAAAAATTGCTGATAATAGCCTATGTGTTTGTGGACACATAGGATAACATGCTGGGGAGTTTACTGGCTGCAGAAAAAAACATCTGAAGCATGTGCATGAGGCCTAATTGTTTTTATATTTGCTAATAAGGGCCCTTTCACACAGGGCTGTCACACAGGCTGATCGGACCTTGCAGTCTCCCCTATGGAGTGGCGGATGTCAGTGGACACCTGCCGCTATCTGACCCGATCCTGCACGCAAAATCAAGAGGGATGGTGGTCCTATTTTTCATCCGGCTGGTGGATCGGATCAGATAGGATCAGATGAAAACAGACAGGCGGTCCGTTTTTACACAGTTTCCCCATAGAGGAGAGCGGGACTCTGTCCGTGCCTGCTCTGCACAGTGGAGCAGACAAGACCTGTAATCCGCCTGCTCAGGATCAGCGGATCTCGTTAAGTGGAGGTGCCCATGAGAAAGGGGCCTAAAGAAGTTTATTGTGCTAGGGTTGCACTTCCCTTGTTTTTGTTGTTGCTACAAATAATGTAGTTGCTGATGTAGCACCCTCCTAGGTAGGTGCTAGAAGAGAGAGTATAGTTTTAGGCCTTTCTGCTTACCAGGGAGATTGCCAGGTAAATGTATATTGCTCTCTGCCTACCAGAGAGCAGGATCTGACAGTGAGGTATGCTCATGGTGCTCAGGTGCTGCTCAGCTTGTCTGGTCCAATAGAGAGGCATAATGCACAGTGGGAGGAAACCTGACAAGTGAGTTTACAGGCATTTAGTACAGCCCTGGTGATTGGCAAAGGAAAGTGCTTCGGTGCATGCTAGGATTCTGTATAAATGCCAATGGGCACATGTGCTCAGGGCCTTTAGCTGAATAGCGGGGTCCCAGAGGGAGGGGGCGGCTACCCCTCCTCTGTAGAAGCTGCCATGTGGCCTTGGATGGTCAACCTGAGGGCCGGGGAGTCAGAGAGGAGCTGAACCCAGATGTCTTGCAAAGATGACTGGAAGGGAGACACAGGGCAGGGTCTGATTCTTCCTATAGTAAGTACGGATCTGTGTCGTGGGGACGGTTCTGAGAGGGCCACCCCTTCTGTGGACGGGTGTCAGTCAAGGAAAAGGTAGAGGGTGTCCTAAAGATATAGTTGCAACTAGTTTGCTGTTTGAGAGAGCAAGAAGACTTAATTCTTCCATACAAGTGGCAGTATGGTTAAAGCGTTGTGTCTGCTTCCACAAATAACCTGGTGGGGCCAAGTGAGAGTTATTCTTATTAACTGTAAATAGATTGAGTTGGAGTATCCCACTATTCCCTTCTCCCATCCAAGTTCCACAATAAATATAAAACCAAAACCCCTGGACTGTTTATTGAGTAACAATGGATGAGTGAACTGTCCCTAAGTGACTGTCTACAGGTTATCAGAGGAGGCCTGAGAAATCATCACACAGCAAGCCCTACGGGGACAGTGCTACACTGACTTTGAATGAAAGGACAGTTACCTGTCTAGGGATCCAGCTCTGTCCTCAACCGCATTGATTCTTTGCTGGTCTTTGGGTCCCAGGCACTGCCATGTTTAGTGTGAGAAGCCTGCTGCGACTCCTTGTGGCTTCACACTGAGCATACACGAACCATGCTGTGCTTTGGGAATCGCCCCACAGCCTTCTGGGACCTGTGATGTGTCCCAGAAGGCTGCAGACAAAGGAGGAGGGGACCAAACTTCCGGGTCACTAAGGCAGGTCTTTTTATGCATTTAAGCATACAGCCAGGGGCTTTTTTCGTATCTGACTACAGAAATCAGATAGCCGGAGAAGGTTTTATCCCCTTTATGACCAGGCCATTTTTTTGCGATACAGCACTGCCTTACTTTAACTGACAATTGCGCGGTTGTGCGATACTGTACCCAAATAAAATGGATGTCCTTTTTTCCCACAAATAGAGCTGCTTTCTTTTGGTGGTATTTGATCACATCTACGGTTTTTAATTTTTGCGCTATAAACAAAAAAAGACTGACAGTTTTGAAAAAAAAAACAATATTTTTTGCTTTCTGCTACAAAACATACCTAAAAAAAAATAATAAAAGATCAATTTTTTTAATCAATCTAGGCCACTATGTATTGTGCTACATGTTTTTGGTAAGAAAAATCCCAATAAGTGTATATTGATTGGTTTGCACAAAAGTTGTAGTGTCTGCAAACTATGGGATAGATTTATGGAATTTTTTTTTTTTTTACTAGTAATGGCAGCAATCAGCGATTTTTTATTGGGACTGTGACATTACAGCGAACAAATCTGACACTAAGTGACACTTTTTGGGGACCAGTGGCACCAATACAGTGATCAGTGCTAAAACAATGCACTGTCAATGTACTAATGACACTGGCAGGAAAGGGGTTAACATCATGGGCGATCAAAGGGTTATGTGTGCTCCTAGGGAGTGCTTTCTAACTGTGTGGGGGTGGCTTAACTGGAGGAAGACAGAAATCTGTGTTTCTGTTAGCAGAAACACAAGATCTCCATCTTCCTCTCTGACAGAATGGCGGTCTTATTTACATAGGCAGACCACTGTTCTGCCTCTCCTCCGAACGATCGGCGGGTCCTGGCGGACTTTGTGTCTGCTGGACCTGCTGATTGGTTCCTGCTGTGTCCAATTACAGCGGGAGCAGGTCGCCGGCGACGTGCGCCCCAGACCCAGAGCACTAGCCAACATACAGGTAAGTCTGTTCGCAAAGGAGGGCCGTCCTTCCGCAGTATATCTGTGTGGGGTGGTCTATAAGTGGTTAACCTACATGTTTTTTTGTGGGGATAGCATGCTCAATTCAAAAAGAGTTATTTTACTCCTAAAATCTGAGATAAAATAACTCAACTTTTTTTTAAAATTCACAAAAAAGCATCACAAAAATAAAGCATAGAGTTATTTCATCAAAATGTGAGGTATTTTAACTCAAGCGATAGCCAGTGTGATGGATACATTAGAGCAGGATCAAATCCTGTCAGTTAGTTATTAGTGCTAATAAAGATATAAAATGGTTTAATCTGTAGAATTATGCCAACTCACTAAGTCAGTGGGGTCCCTGCAGCATAAAGTATGTATTAATAAAAAAGAAAAAAGGTGACTGGAATAGTCTTTATAGTAATAGTAACTTTATTAGAACAGTTAAGAACAAAGTAGCAGTGCTGGTTCTAGAGGTGACTCTTAGTAAGCCCCAGTGCTGGTTCTAGAGGTGACCCTTAGTAAGCCCCTGAGTAGATCATGGTCAAACAAATACCTAGCAGGTAGAAGGAAGGAAGAAGAGTCTCAGTCATTAGATTATAAAGCATATTTCAATTTAAGTGGAGGGTACAATGTCAGTTGGGCAGTCATTAGTTAGCAATCAGGTTTGGTACCACTGGGTATATTCAAAGCATTGTACTATGGATTGTTGTGTATCTATGTGCAAGGTTTGTATGAAAGACTCCCAAACTTCAAAGAATTTTTGGACTTATGATTCTTTACATAAGGGGACCTCCACGTACATTAGCTGTTAATGCTAATATAAGATTTAGGCAGCTGGGCTTACTTTAATTTAGAAAAGGACAATACTGGGATTTTTCTCTGATCCTAGTAATCAATTATTTCAAGGTACAAATTCCAGTGCTAAAACAACCCAACCTATAACACTTACCAGGCATAAATTACTTCTATCATTCTTGCCACATATGCTTCTGTGGACGTACCTTGATGTTTAGGGTTTACCTTGCTCAACAGAATGCTATCCATATATTCCAGCAAATACCCTATTCAATTCCCGACTTCCCTAACCTTGACTTCTGATTTTATTAAACTACAAAAAGCATATTTAATTGGAAATACCAAAGGAAAAACATACTAAATAATATACAATGATGTGAGTTATTATCAAGGAAATGTAGCAAAATACATTTTGGCCTAAATTTATGAGAAAAAAAAAAAAAGGTTACTTATTTGCAAACTTTTATAACAGAAACTAAAAAAAACATGTTTTTTATTCAAAAACTTTCGGGCTGGGTTCACACTGATGCGAATTGGATGCGGGTTTCCCTACATCCATTTCCCATGACAGGAGAGTGTGACTGGCTCTCAATGATGTCTGTGCACACAGCTCCGGGGCGGCCACGGACTGCATTGGAAAGGGTCCTGTGTGTCTTTGGCTCAGTTATAGGTGTGAATTCAGGCAAAAATTCTGCCCTAATTCTCACCTGAATTAGTGAACTGGAATTCACCAGACCCCCTGCTGTCAGTGTGAACCCAGCCTTAGTCTATTTTTGTTTAAATAGCAAAAAAATAAAAAAAAACCAGTGGTGATTAAATACCATCAAAGGAAAGCTATATCTCTCTCATAAAACTAAAAACGTAATTTGGGTACAGTGTTGCATAATGTTCAAAATTAAAACCGTGACAGCACTGAAATTCTTTAAATGGGCAGAAAGGGGGGTAAAAGTATCAAGTTTTGACGTGGTTTAAGCTAAGAAACCTTCTGTCACACACTCCCCTCCCCCCCTTATACTTACCTGAGCCCCATCGCGATCCAGCGCTGTGCATGAGAGCTGTGGATCTCCTGGATTTGTCCCTCCTCCCTGGGCAGATTGATAGCAGCTGGTGCCCCCACACTTGTCAATTAACTCCATTGATGAGGCAGCGGGGGTGGGACCAACTCCCCCTGTCGGTGGGTGGACGCAGCAGCAGGTCTCGGGACCGAGCCCGCATGAGAGGCCCCCATAAAAAGTGGCTGCCTATTGGGGGCACCAGCAAGAGAGAAGGAGTGCCGGCAGGGGCCCCAAGAGGAGGGTCAGGGCTGAATTGAACAGAGCAGTTAAGTATAGATACAGTGCCTTGCGAAAGTATTCCGCCCCATTGAACTTTGCGACCTTTTGCCACATTTCAGGCTTCAAACATAAAGATATAAAACTGTAATTTTTTGTGAAGAATCAACAAGTGGGACACAATCATGAAGTGGAATGAAATTTATTGGATATGTCAAACTTTGTTAACAAATAAAAAACTGAAAAATTGGGCGTGCAAAATTATTCAGCCCCTTTACTTTCAGTGCAGCAAACTCTCTCCAGAAGTTCAGTGAGGATCTCTGAATGATCCAATGTTGACCTAAATGACTAATGATGATAAATAGAATCCACCTGTGTGTACTAAAGTCTCCGTATAAATGCACCTGCACTGTGATAGTCTCCGAGGTCTGTTTAAAGCGCAGAGAGCATCATGAAGAACAAGGAACACACCAGGCAGGTCCGAGATACTGTTGTGGAGAAGTTTAAAGCCGGATTTGGATAAAAAAAGATTTCCCAAGCTTTAAACATCCCAAGGAGCATTGTGCAAGCGATAATTTTGAAATGGAAGGAGTATCAGACCACTGCAAATCTACGAAGACCTGGCCGTCCCTCTAAACTTTCAGCTCATACAAGGAGAAGACTGATCAGAGATGCAGCCAAGAGGCCCATGATCCCTTTGGATGAACTGCAGAGATCTACAGCTGAGGTGGGAGACTCTGTCCATAGGACAACAATCAGTCGCATACTGCACAAATCTGGCCTTTATGGAAGAGTGGCAAGAAGAAGGCCATTTCTTAACCACTTAAGCCCCGGAGGATTTTCCTGCTAAACGACCAGGGGGTATTTTGTGATTCGGCTCTGCGTGACTTTAACAGACAATTGCGCGGTCGTGCGATGCTGTATCTAAACGAATTTGGCGTCCTTTTTTTCCCACAAACAAAGCTTTCTTTTGGTGGTATTTGATCACCCGTGCGATTTTTACTTTTTGCGCTATAAACAAAAAAAGAGCGTACATTTTGCAAAAATAACAATATTTTTCACATTTTTTTATATGAAATTCCCCCCAAAAAAAATGTAAAAATCAAAATTTTTTAAAATTTTCGGCCAATTTGTTTTATGCTACCTATGTTTGGTAAAAAAAATCGCAAAAAGCGTATTTTGATTGGTTTGCGCAAAAGTTATCGCGTTTACTAACAAAGAGAAAGATTTCTGTCATTTTTGGTGTTTTTTTTTTTAACGTGTAATGGCGGCGATCTGCGATTTTTTTTGCGGTACTGCGACATTGGGGCGGACAGATCGGACCCTTGACTGACATTTTTGACACTTTTGGGGTTACCAGTGACATTTCTACAGTATTCAGTGCTATATATATGCACTGTTACTGTAAAAATACACTGGTAGTGAAGGGGTTAACTTTATTTGGGAGGGAGGGGCTGTGTGTGTCCCTAGGGGCGTGCTTTCTACTGTGATTGGCTGTGGCTTGAGCTGTAAGGACACTGATCAACGGATCTACATAGTAGATCCATGTGATCAGTGTTTTTACAGCAAGGAGAATGACAGGTGGCTTGTTTACACAAGCTGCCTGACATTCTCCCTCTCCCCCGCCGATCGCCGAGTGACCGGCGGATATCGGGTCCGCTGGTCACACGCGCGGGGGGGGTCCGTGACCGCGCGGGAGCGGGAGCGCGCCTCCGCGGGCGCACGCTCGCTCCCCAGAGCCTCACAGGCGAGCGACGTAGACCTACGTCACTCTGCCTGTGAGGGGCTGACTGCCGCAGTAAATATACTGTGAGCAGTCGGCAAGCGGTTAAAGATATCCATAAAAAGTGTTGTTTAAAGTTTGCAACAAGCCACCTGGGAGACACACCAAACATGTGGAAGAAACTGCTCTGGTCAGATGAAACCAAAATCAAACTTTTTGGCAACATTGCAAAACATTATGTTTGGCGTAAAAGCAACACAGCTCATCACCCTGAACACACCATCCCCACTGTCAAACATGGTGGTGGCAGCATCATGGTTTGGGCCTGCTTTTCTTCAGCAGGGACAGGGAAGATGGTTAAAATTGATGGGAAGATGGATGGAGCCAAATACAGGCCCATTCTGGAAGAAAACCTGATGGAGTCTGCAAAAGACATGAGACTGGGATGGAGATTTGTCTTCCAACAAGACAATGATCCAAAACATAAAGCAAAATCTACAGTGGAATGGTTCACAAATAAACATATGCAGGTGTTAGAATGGCCAAGTCAAAGTCCAGACCTGAATCTAATCGAGAATCTGTGGAAAGAACTGAAAACTGCTGTTCACAAACGCTCTCCATCCAACCTCACTGAGCTTGAGCTGTTTTGCGAGGAAGAATGGGCAAAAATTTCAGTCTTTCGATGTGCAAAACTGATAGAGACATACCCCAAGCGACTTACAGCTGTAACCGCAGCAAAAGGTGGCGCTACAAAGTATTAACTTAAGGGGGCTGAATAATTTTGCACGCCCAATTTTTCAATTTTTTATTTGTTAAAAAAGTTTGAAATATCCAATGAATTTTGTTCCACTTCATGATTGTGCCCCAGTTGTTGTTGATTCTTCACAAAATATTACAGTTTTATATCTTTATGTTTGAAGCCTGAAATGTGGCAAAAGGTCGTAAAGTTCAAGGGGGCTGAATACTTTCGCAAAGCACTGTATGTTTGTTTTAACCATTTAAGCCCCGGAAGATTTTACCCCCTTCCTGACCAGGGCCTATTTTGCAATTCGGCACTGCATGACTTTAATGGACAATTGCGCGGTCGTGCGAAGCTGTACCCAAACGAATTTGGCCTCTTTTTTTTCCCACAAACAGAGCTTTCTTTTGGTGGTATTTGATCACCTGTGCGATTTTTTGATCATGCGCTATAAACAAAAAAAGAGCGTCAATTTTGCAAAAATAACAATATTTTTCAAATTTTTTTATATGAAATTCCCCCAAAAAAATGTAAAAATCAAAATTTTTTAACATTTTAGGCCAATTTTTTTTTTACCATATGTTTGGTAAAAAAAATTGCAAAAAGCGTATTTTGATTGGTTTGCGCAAAAGTTATTGCGTTTACTAACAAAGGAAAAGATTTTTGTCATTTTTGTTGTTTTTTTTTTTTAGCGCATAATGGCGGCGATCTGCGATTTTTTTGGGGGGACTGCGACATTGGGGCGGACAGATCGGACCCTTGACTGACATTTTTGACACTTTTGGGGTTACCAGTGACATTACTACAGTAATCAGTGCTATATATATGCACTGTTACTGTAAAAATGACACTGGCAGTGAAGGAGTTAACTGTATTGGAGAGGGAGGGGTTAAGTGTGTCCTAGGGGCGTGCTTCTAACTGTGATTGGCTGTGGCTTGATGTGTAAGAACAGTGATCAACGGTCCTACATAGTAGAACCTTTTGATCATCATTCTTACACAGGGAGAACTGACAGGTGGTTTTGTTTACACTAGCCGCCTGCCTTTCTCCCGCTGTCACAGACGATTGCGAGTGCCCGGCGCGGGGGGCCCGTGACCGCACGGGAGCGCGCCTCTGGCGGCGCGCGCTTGCTCCCAAAACCCTCACAGGCTAGTGACGTACCCCTACGTTACTCTGCCTGTGAGGGGCTGACTGCCAACGTAAATAGTCGTGCGGCAGTCAGCAAGTGGTTAATATATATATTTTTTTATTTCCTTTACAAACACTAAACACTTAAAGCTGTCATCCTTCCATAACCAGACTTTAGACTGGTCCTTTAAGTACTGGAAAATTTTAGCAAAAAGCAACAAGCCCTCACTTATATGGGGAAATATGACATACTGCACATCCACCAAGCAAATATCAGTCTTTCAGTAGTTAACCTAATGCAAATTATTTTGAATGCAAAAAGGCTAAAGTGAACAACATAGTTTAATTTTTTTTTTTTTTTTTTAGGAAGTATAATATACTTTAATTAATGAGCAAGAAATTAAGAAGAACCTTGAGATTTCTCCAATATTTTAGCAGGTACTAATTTTCTATTGATTTGTTTGTTGCCCTGTGCAGTCTTTGCTGAGGCGACTTCACTCTGTACACACTCTGCATAAGAGCATTATTACATATTTTAGCTTGAAGTACATTTTGAAGAGCTCTCATACATTTTTTTCTTCATTCTAGGACCATCTATTTGCAGCTCCAAGATAAGTAACTAATTGGCAATAATGCTTCAAACTGCTTTTTACATTATCCATCAGCTGCTTGTTTCATCTAGATTGTTAGATATAACACATACAGACACAGCTAGCTAGAAAAAAAAAACAACTTAAAAAATAGGATGATTTGCGGACATGCGGAACGCCCGTGTGAAAGGGCCCAAAAATAGCTTGAAAAATGAATAAACCATCAACAAACACACCATTACATGTAATACAAAAGTCCAATGTAAATATGTAATCTACTGGATTACAGAAGATCACTCTTGGAAGACTTCTTATTATAGCTCCAACCCAAGTAGAAATATGTATGTAAACTGCTCCCCATGCTGTGACCCTGATCCAGCAATTTAAAGTCTTATTCCTGTCTGCCCCCTCCCAAAAAAAAGCATGGAATTTCCTGTATTTGTCTACTAAACTGATACAGAGTTTTAATTGCGGATCATACCAATGTATTTTTTTTCTATTTGAACACACATAAAAAGTGCATAAAAACTGGAAATGACTGCTGACAACAGGTATGTGTACACTTCAGCTTTGTACCAGAATGTGCCCTACCGAACCTTGATGTGTCACCTTGGATGCACTGAAAGCACCTCCTCCTGGCACACCTAGCGATTTGTAAACATGGGCGGAATTGAAAATTGCGCTAAAATTGAAGCAAAATACGCAAAGTGCGTTTGGGTGCCATTCATTCTTAATGCCACCGGAAATGCAGTGCTATTTTGCCACAACTGTTGCACAACAAAAACATGCGGAAATTGTGACAAAATGTGCATGAAAAAAAAAAACTTGCACAAATCTTGTCACCCAAAAAAGTGCAGGAGCTTCTTTTCTGTGACAAACGCATATAGGGCAACCCATTCAAATAAAATAAAAATAAAAATCGAGAGCGGGAATGCACGTTCTTGCTAAATAAAGCGTGAATCTGGCTTTTTTTGCTAATGTAAGGTGACCTCGGAAGAACCCTTTTACTGCACCATCAGAGCTGTAGAATACTGTAGGTCAGGTATAATGTAATGTGTTCTCTTTTTGCAGCTAAAATATGAACCTAGCCTGAAGAAAAAATACTGATTATGGATAATGAATGACTACAAGCAAGCATTTCTGCAAGGAAAATCTTTGGAGTTAAAAGAGTTGGTTGTTAGGTTGCCAGTGGCTGATCCAAATGGTGCCAACGGTTGAAATGCTGCACAAAAAAAAAAAAAAAAAAACTTTGGCTTTGTGTAACAAATAGGCAGGTTTGAATGACTCGCTGGCTTGTTGGCATTTTGTGGCAATTTTCAGGCATTTTGCCAAGGTACCCCTGAATGCCATGGAACCTTGGTTGAAAAAAAGCGGGATTACGCAATGTTTCATTTATTTTATTTATTCTGTTCTGTATTTGTGCTACCCTAAAATATACAGTACACCAAGAGTGAGAATAAGTATTCTCATTCTAAAATACAAAATTGAATAAAAGCCAAATTATGTTTCTGTTTTAGATAATACTATAGAACAGTGTTCAACAAGTAAACCTACCATGCAATTATGATGTCACATGATGGACAGCAAACACTTTGATTAAGGAACTTTTAAAAATTCATGGTGTATTTTTTTATCACTGATGGGGGGTGGGTTTACAGTGCAGAAGTTAAGGATTTTCTACTTTTTTTTTTTTTGTATAATCAATTTTTAATACATTTTTACAAGGTATTACAAAAACAGAAGGCATAAGCCAGGTACAAATAAAAATTAGAAATACCATAGGTATATACACTTTTAGCTATACATAGCAGCTACACTGCAAATATTGCACAAATGAGAAAGATAGCAGTGACATTCCCTGGAAAATGAGCTTCAGGATCAACAGGCACATATGGTTAAGATGAAGACAATAATGCAAGAGCAAAGCTAACAGCAAGAGGGTGCGTCATACATAGACATGTAATCCTGCATTATATGTCTACCAAAGTCAGGTACAAAAGGAGTATAGGGCCATATAGCAGATCCAACCTTTTAAGGATAATTAAAGGAGCAATGGAAGGCTGTAGCGTGTGTCATGTAAGAGGAGCCCCACTCCTCAGACAAGAGACCACATCACTTAGTGCAATAGAGAGTGAGAAAGGTCAGACTAGTGTAACCTATTATACCTAGAAATATAAAAAACAAAAAATGAACAACTAATAAACCCAACAGGTCTGCAACAGAGGACCTATGAAAAATACATATCTCTCTAAAGTTTGCAAAGAAGATGTCATTGCTGGAAACCTGTAGGTCCCACAGCCCTCAAGATCAACTAGTGGGAGGGGATGGGGTAGCAGGTATAGGCCGGCCGACCGGGGTGGAGGAATATCTCTATTAGTTCTGAGATCTGAGGGTATTCCTATACCACGTCAGGTATCTTGTAGATTTCTACAGAGAAATACATCCAACCAGACCGGATGTTAAGGAATTGCTGTTCTATTTGCTAAGGTTTACCCATCTCTTAGTCTCCATGATCTTTTCAACTTCCCCCTGCAACTCTCGGAGAGAGTTTGCTTCCAATATCTAGGAAAGAGGCTTTTGGATGCAGTCAGCCGGTGCTGAGTTACACTGTATTTTGGGGCAGTTCCCCCATATATGTAAGCAAGTGCTGTCTAACCTCCATCTGGAGAGAAACTTGTAGCAAGTTTCTTGGGTTTTAGAGCTAATGTACGAAGTGTGGGAGCATTTAATGATCTTTTGTAATTAGGGTGTAGTGACGTTAAATCCTAATCCTGCCTCCCTTTCCCTAATGTAATAAGGAATAGATTGTGACTGTACTCTCAGTATCAGCTTGTACATTCGGGATAGCAGGTGAGTGGTGTCAGCCTGAGGAGCTCACAATTTTTCCAAATTCTGTAAGCGAGGCCACCGCACGCGGTTTGAGACATTGTTTTTTTATAGGAAAAATCCTGCACTTGCCTGTGGCGTCAGGCATCAACCGAGAACCCTCAAAAGGTTTGCTGTAGCTTGTAGGATTTTCTACTATTTAAAATAGAATTTAGATTTTTCAATCAAAATTGACTATTGTTAATCTTTATCCTGCCAGCATTAGTAAATAGGTAGGAAAGTATAAAATATTTACTTCCAGGCCTTTCTAGGCCTAGGAAAATTATGTCTTACATCCCAGGAGTCTTCAGGAAGGGAAAAGGGTTTTTTTCAGCTAAGCACACCCTCCTGCCTGAGATAAGGGC
Organism: Pelophylax lessonae; assembly: GCF_965119305.1. Lineage (NCBI taxonomy): Eukaryota > Metazoa > Chordata > Amphibia > Anura > Ranidae > Pelophylax > Pelophylax lessonae. The sequence continues at coordinate 87,725,523 of NC_138777.1, read as the reverse complement.
AGGCGGATTCCAGGAAGTAAATGCTATGTGAAGCATATACCCTTATTCAAGATGGACACGGCCAGAAATGCTATTGTGTTTTTCAAAGTGATTTCTCTGCAAAACAAAGCATTGAGACATAGATGTTTGGGTGAGTTTATTTTGAATATTAAAAATGAATTAAATAGCATTTTTGGTTTGTGGTGCTCATTTGCAGCATAGCTCCACTTTATTGAGACACTTTCAGAGCATAATGGGATTCACTGTATGACAGTTTTCCAAGTTATATTAGGTTTGAATCACACACAGCGTTTGATACCAGTGTCCATAGGGCTGAAGGAAATGGATGTTCTTGTTCAGTGTTAATAAGACTACAGTGCTTATCAAAGTAGCAGAGAACATGCAAAGTCCCCTGGGTAACCCATTTCCTCTCACCTGGTTTCGATAAAACCTTACTACGCCCATACATTTTTCGGCTAACCTTCTTTACCCCATCCTTGAGTCTGCCACCACTCTCCTATCCTCCCCTAGGGGGGTGCCTATGCCCGCCCTCCCCTTTCCTTCCCCCTCCACCGACCCCTCCCCAGCCCTTCCCCTTCCTCTTCTTTTACTTCTTTCTACTTCTTTTTATGTGCTTGTCCCCCCCCCCTCCTTCCTCATCACTATCCTTCCTATTTTACCCCCACAGCCTCCATACCCTGGCCTGAGCTTCCAGCTAGGCCTACCTCTAGTACGCCCACTGCCCATCCCGATCTACAGTCTCCCAGCTTCCTTGTGCTCTTTAGTTTTGTTCTGCACTGGGGTGCCAAACAGTTGCCTCTGTTATTATTTGGTCATGATTCAGAGCCCTGTGTAAATGCTCTCCACCTTATTCCTGCCCCCTCCCCCTCTGTTTTTAACCCTGGCTCTTAATAAGTTACTTACGCCTTGAATTTCAGCCTACCTTTGTATAGCTTTATGGAGGAGCTTTATGCTGTTGGCTATGTAGCCTTTTTGACCCTTTTCCATTCTTTAGCCTTTGTTATGTTGTACTTATGTACATATATATGTACAGTGCCTTGCGAAAGTATTCGGCCCCCTTGAACTTTTCGAGCTTTTGCCACATTTCAGGCTTCAAACATAAAGATATAAAACTGTAATTTTTTGTGAAGAATCAACAACAAGTGGGACACAATCATGAAGTGGAACAAAATTTATTGGATATTTCAAACTTTTTTAACAAATAAAAAACTGAAAAATTGGGCGTGCAAAATCATTCAGCCCCCTTAAGTTAATACTTTGTAGCGCCACCTTTTGCTGCAATTACAGCTGTAAGTTGCTTGGGGTATGTCTCTATCAGTTTTGCACATCGAGAGACTAAAATTTTTGCCCATTCCTCCTTGCGAAACAGCTAGAGCTCAGTGAGGTTGGATGGAGAGCGTTTGTGAACAGCAGTTTTCAGTTCTTTCCACAGATTCTCGATTGGATTCAGGTCTGGACTTTGACTTGGCCATTCTAACACCTGGATATGATTATTTTTGAACCATTCAATTGTAGATTTTGCTTTATGTTTTGGATCATTGTCTTGTTGGAAGACAAATCTCCGTCCCAGTCTCAGGTCTTTTGCAGACTCCATCAGGTTTTTTCCAGAATGGTCCTGTATTTGGCTCCATCCATCTTCCCATCAATTTTAACCATCTTCCCTGTCCCTGCTGAAGAAAAGCAGGCCCAAACCATGATGCTGCCACCACCATGTTTGACAGTGGGGATGGTGTGTTCAGGGTGATGAGCTATGTTGCTTTTACACCAGACATAACGTTTTGCATTGTTGCCAAAAAGTTTGATTTTGGTTTCATCTGACCAGAGCACCTTCTTCCACATGTTTGGTGTGTCTCCCAGGTGGCTTGTGGCAAACTTTAAACAACACTTTTTATGGATATCTTTAAGAAATGGCTTTCTTCTTGCCACTCTTCCATAAAGGCCAGATTTGTGCAGTATACAAATGATTGTTGTCCTATGGACAGAGTCTCCCACCTCAGCTGTAGATCTCTGCAGTTCATCCAGAGTGATCATGGGCCTCTTGGCTGCATCTCTGATCAGTCTTCTCCTTGTATGAGCTGAAAGTTTAGAGGGACGGCCAGGTCTTCATAGATTTGCAGTGGTCTGATACTCCTTCCATTTCAATATTATCGCTTGCACAGTGCTCCTTGGGATGTTTAAAGCTTGAGAAATCTTTTTGTATCCAAATCCGGCTTTAAACTTCTCCACAACAGAATTTCGGACATGCCTGGTGTGTTCCTTGTTCTTCATGATGCTCTCTGTGCTTTAAACGGACCTCTGAGACTATCACAGTGCAGGTGCATTTATACGGAGACTTGATTACACATAGGTGGATTCTATTTATCATCATTAGTCATTTAGGTCAACATTGGATCATTCAGAGATCCTCACTGAACTTCTGGAGAGAGTTTGCTGCACTGAAAGTAAAGGAGCTGAATAATTTTGCACGCCCAATTTTTCAGTTTTTTATTTGTTAAAAAAGTTTGAAATATCCAATAAATTTCGTTCCACTTTATAATTGTGTCCCACTTGTTGCTGATTCTTCACAAAAAATTACAGTTTTATATCTTTATGTTTGAAGCCTGAAATGTGGCAAAAGGTCGAAAAGTTCAATGGGGCCGAATACTTTCGCAAGGCACTGTATCTATCACACAGTTACTTGTGCCTTTGTTCTGAAACCTTTTAGTTTCTTTTAATAAAATACTTGAACAAGAGAACATGCAAAGCTTTTGGGTGGGCAATACATCTACAAAAACTGGTAAGTGTTCATTAAATCAGAACAGTTGGAAAATAAATTAAAGCAAGATCCAATTCAAAATGTGGAGCAAGCAAAGACTCAGAACTCTCCATGACACATAAATTGATAGTCAGATTTAATTTACAACTTTCCTCCAAACTGGTAGACCACTAAACACAGTATCAGTTTGCACATGTAAGCATTTAGCTGATGGCTACTTGCCAATGGCCAGCGCTAACCTCTTGCAATTTAGAGGAAGAAGACACCCTAACGCTGGATACACACTATCCAACATTTGTGGTTAGATTTCCTTCAGATTTACCTTTTCTATGTGGTGCAAGGGCCTGCCAGATTGCATACAAATTGAAAGTGTTTAGGTTTGACCTCATATTATATGGTTTTGGTAAGTCTAAAGGAAAAAGTCTTCAGAAAATCTTATAGTGTGTATGGCCCATTAGTGTATCAACATTTAAAATAATATGTTAATTTCCGCATTGTATTTCAACTACTTCTAACCTACTCTTATTAATCTGAACAATCTTGAAGTTTGTGAACTTACTTTGCAGAGAATTCCACACATTTTCTTCCATGAATTCACTATGCCCTGTGAGTAGACAGTGATGTGTCAAACATTCACAGAGCCTGCCTTCTGAACTGAAGAGGTGCTGAGAGGAGGAGTTTCAGGAAGCAGGGTCGGTATAGGAATGACAGGTTGCAGGAAGTAGGGTACCATGGGATATGTAGCATCTAGATATTAAAAGTAAACAACAGAGAAGAAGCTGCAAAGTATGCTGTGATGGCAGACATTTTTGGTAGGGGACAGCCAGCGGATGCAAAACTGTCACTGGCCAGTTTCTATCAAATTCATGTTTATTGACAAGAATTTGTGACAGAGTGGAATGTGATATTGTTAACATGTTCACTTAATTTATTGCTTTTATTTGTGGATTATTAAGGCAAAGCACTGGAGCAGGTGTCCAAGAAAACTAAAAAACTTAAAGCTAGTTTATCACAGTATAAGGAGACAAAGCCATATGTTCAAGCACATGAGACGTTTATAAGGGAAACTTAATTAATGAAACGAGATAATGAAAATAAAAAGCCATAAATATCTTGACAATGTTCAAGATTATGGAGATCAGACTGTATATGAATTGGACACGTGCTAGCATCCTTCCAATTGTATTACAGTTACTGGGGGAGCATGTTGTGGGGCATCTTTCCTTAAGGCTTCTTTCTCTAAGTGATTCCTTCTACAAGTGATATCACAAGTAGGGTTGAGCGGACACCTAGATGTCCGTGTTCGACGGGTTCGGCCGAACTTTAAAAAAAAGTCCGGGTCCGTGTCCCGGACTTTTACCGAACTTTTCCCGGACACCGAACCCCATTGAAGTCAATGGGGACCCGAACTTTAAGGCACTAAAATGGCTCTAAAACACCAAAGGAAAGGGCTAGAGTGCTGCAAATGGCAGCAAAACGTAATTAAGAGCATGGCAAGTGCTCTGCAAACAAATGTGGATAGGGAAATAACTTAAAACAACAAAAAAAAACAGAAAAATAAAACAATGTTCTTCTTCATCTCTGAAGGACGAGGCCCATATGGAGTAGGAGGGAGGTTGAGGTGGTGGTGGATGTGGCGGTGACATAGGCGTGCGCACAGGGTGTGCTGGGTGTGCCTGGGCACACCCTAATCACCTAGGGCACATAGCATTGCCAGTGAGGAGATGGGAAAGATCTCCCTGGGACCTGCTCTGCTCTATTTCTCCTTGCCTACAGGTACATGGCCCCGATACATTACTCTCCCTGCTGGCAAACACATGCATGTGTATTTCAACTTTGGGGTGCACACCTTAATGCAATAGGCTGCGCACACCTATGGGCGGTGTAGGTGAAAGCGGCGGTGGAGGAGGACCAGGGCCGGATTAACAGCATCATGGGCTTGGTGCTGAGGATTTTGAAGGGCCTTAGGGCCGTGCCTTGCCATGCACCCAGAGGAGGAAGGGTGCAGCCATGCATGCCTAATTCAACATGGGATGCTGTCTCTGAAGCCCATAAACACATCCATGCATCGCCAACTGTCCCTCCTTGTCCGGCCTTCACGCTGTGTGGGGAGGTTCTGAGGGTGCTGCCTGGGGAAGCGAGCATAGAAGCCAGACTTCTGTGTTTACAAGTGACAGAAGAGCGGTAACAGTGAATATGGCCAACCCGGGGCCTATATAAAAGGTAGGGGCCTGGAGCTGCAGCTCCAATAGACCCTACATTAATCTGGCCCTGAGGAGGAGGACGAGGTAGCCAACACTGCTTCTTTTCACAAATTTTAAATGAGGGTACACCCCAAAAGAGTGAGAAAGAGCAAAAATGGAACAATGGGTGGGTAAGGTCGGTATCCATTGCTATTCTGCATAAGGTACGGAAAAGTCCCGTGGGATCCATGCCTGGTTCATTTTAATGAACGTGAGCTTGTCCACATTGTCTCTGGACAGGCGGCTGCGCTTGTCTGTTATAATGCCCCCAGCCGTGCTAAATACCCGTTCAGATAATACACTGGCTGCAGGGCACGCCAGCACCTCCAAGGCGTAAAGGGCAAGCTCAGGCCATGTGCCCAATTTGGAGACCCAGAAGTTGAAGGGGGCAGACCCGTCATTCACTACATGTAGGCGTGTGCACACATACTGCTCCACCATGTTGGTAAAATGCTGCCTCCTGCTAAGACGTTCCATCTGAGCTGCTGGTGCTGCTGTTTGTTGTGGCGTGCTGACAAAGCTTTTCCACATTTCGGCCATGCTAACCCTGCCTTCTGAGGTGCTGGCGGTGCCCTGGTTGCGTTGGCGACCTCCTCCTCCTCCTCCTCTGCCTTGTGCTTCCACTGTGGCCCCGCTGTCAGATGGGAATGCCAGCAGCATGGCGTCTACCAGCGTGCGCTTGTACTCGCGCATCTTGCGATCGCGCTCCAGTGAGTGAATTAAGGACGGTACGTTGTCCTTGTAACGGGGATCCAGCAGCGTGGCCACCCAGTAATCAGCACAAGTTAGAATGTGGGCAACTCGGCGGTCGTTGTGGAGACACTGCAGCATGTAATCGCTCATGTGTGCCAGGCTGCCCAGAGGCGACGAAAGGCTGTCCTCTGTGGGAGGTGTATGGTCCGTGTCCTCTGTATCCCCCCAGCCACGCACCAGTGATGGCCATGAGCTGGCCTGGGTGCCACCCTGCTGTGAACATGGTTCCATCTCCTCCTCCAGCTCCTCCTCCTCCTCATCCTCCTCATCCTCCAGAACTGTGCCCCTGCTGGACAATTGCGTCCCTGGCGTTTGCGTGTGCAGGAACCCACCCTCGGAGCCCCTTGCGAATGACTGCCCTGAAAGCCTTGGAAATGTTACCTCTTCATCCTCCTCCTCCTCCTCATCCTGTGCCACATCCTCTTCCATTATCGCCCGAATTGTTTTTTCAAGGAGGCATAGAAGTGGGATAGTTAAGCTGAGAACGGCGTCATTGCCACTGGCCATGTTGGTGGAGTACTCAAAACAGCGCAACAAGGCACACAGGTCTCGCATGGAGGCCCAGTTATTGGTGGTGAAGTGGTGCTGTTCCGCAGAGCGACTCACGCGTGCGTGCTGCAGCTGAAACTCCACTATGGCCTGCTGCTGCTCGCACAGTCTTTCCAGCATGTGCAAGGTGGAGTTCCACCTTGTGGGCACGTCACATATGAGGCGGTGAGCGGGAAGGCCGAAGTTACGCTGCAGCGCTGCCAGGCGAGCAGCAGCAGGGTGAGAACGCCGAAAGTGCGCACAAACGGCCCGCACTTTCTGCAGCAGCTCTGACATATCGGGGTAGTTTTTAAGGAACCTCTGCACCACCAAATTCAGCACATGCGCCAGGCAAGGGATGTGCGTCAAACCGGCTAGGCCCAGAGCTGCTATGAGATTTCGCCCGTTATCGCACACCACCAGGCCGGGCTTGAGGCTCGCTGGCAGCAACCACTCATTTGTCTGCTGTTCCATGCTCCTCCACAACTCCTGCGCGGTGTGTGGTTTGTCCCCCAAACAGGCAAGTTGTAAAACTGCCTGCTGTCGTTTACCCCTGGCCGTGCTGAAGTTGGTGGTGAAGGTGTTACGCTGTCCGGATGAGGAGGCGGTAGAGGATGAGGAAGCGGAGTAGGAGGAGTTAGGAACAGGAGGCAAACTGAAGCGCCCTGCAATCCTCGGTGGTGGAAGGACATGCGCCAAATTGCTATCCGCCTCAGGCCCATCCGCCACTGCATTTACCCAGTGTGCCGTTAGGGAGATATAACGCCCCTGACCGTGCTTACTGGTCCACGTATCCGTAGTTAGGTGGACCTTGGCACAGATGGCGTTGCGCAGTGCACACCTGATTTTTTCCCCCACTTGGTTGTGCAGGGAAGGGATGGCTTGCCTGGAAAAGTAGTGGCGGCTGGGCACGACGTACTGTGGGACAGCCACCGACATAAGGTTTTTAAAACTGTGCGTCTCCACCAGACGGAATGACAGCATTTCAAAGGCCAATAATTTTGAAATGCTGGCATTCAGGGCCAGGGATCGCGGGTGGGTAGGGGGGTACTTCCTCTTCCTCTCAAGTGTTTGGGAGATGGAAAGCTGAACGCTTCCACGGGACATTGTGGAGATGGTTGTTGGTGACCCAGGTGGTGGTGTTGCTGACAGATCGTCTGTTTGCGGGGTGGCAGGTGCCGGTATCACTACAGATGTGGCTGGAGCGGCCGAGACTGCAGCAGAAGAGGAAGCAGGATGAGCCAGAGACGTTTCTTGGTTTTGAAGGTGTGTACTCCACTGCAGCTCGTGCTTTGCACTTAGATGCCTGATCATGCAGGTTGTGCTCAGGTTGAGAAGGTTCATGCCTCGCTTCAAGCTCTGATTGCACAGGGTGCAAACCACTCGTGTCCTGTCATCAGCACATTTTCTAAAGAACTTCCACGCTAGAGAACTCCTTTGAGCTGACTTTGGTGCGCTCGTTCCCTTGCTGCGTTGGGCAGTAGCGGGCGTAGTGTCTAGGGCACGGCCGCTCCGCTTCTGCACCCTGCTCCCTCTTCTGCTGTGCTGGTGGCTCTGTGCGACCACCGCCTCTTCCTCCAAACTACTCAGTTCACCTGCATGACGTTCATTCCATGTGGGGTCGAGGACCTCATCGTCCTCCACATCATCTTCCACCCAGTCTTCACCCCTGCCCTCCTTGTCGGTCTCCACAATGCTGAACGCCGCAGCAGTTGGCACCTGCGTTTCGTCATCATCGGAGACGTGCTGCGATGATCCTTGCATGTACTCATCTTGAGGAATAAGTGGTTGGGCATCGCTGCACTCAATCTCTTCCACTTCTGGGGCAGGGCTAGGTGGATGGCCCTGGGAAACCCTGCTGACAGAGTCCTCAAAAAGAATAAGAGACTGCTGTATGGCTTGGGGCTCAGACTGCTGGCCTGATTTGCAAGGGGGTGAGGTGAAAGACGGTTGGACATTGGCTGCAGGTGCCAACTCTGACCTTTCTGCAGTAGACTGGGTGGGAGACAATGTGAAGGAACTGGAGGCACTGTCAGCAGCAAACCAATCTACTATCGCCTCAACTTGTTCTGGCCTCATCACTTCTAGGGGCGTTTGATGCCCTACCAAATACTGATGCAGGTTCTGTCGCCTACTCACACTTGAGGAAGGTGTTTCACTTGTGCGTGTAGCTGGCACAGATCGACCATGTCCTCTCCTTGCAACAGGAGCTCTACCAGCAGCACCACGACCCAGGCCACGGCCCTTATTTGACGGTCTCCTCATATTTCTGTAATTTAAGATCTTGCCCTAGAAAGGTTTTTATTGAATAGCGGAATAGAAAATATGATCCAAAAAAAGTGTATGTATATCACACGTACACAACCACACTAGGCCCCAATTACTATTGTTTGTACCCCTAAAAGGCTAGATGAGGAGTAGGGGGAGTATGGAACAGGCAGCACCCTCAAACCTTCAGAAGTATGAGATGAACCCCAACAACTTGGAAAGGTGGATCTCTCTCACACGTACCGACACAGACTATCCCGCAATTCAATTGATCCTCAAAGGTTTTTATTGAATAGCGGAATAGGAAATATGATCAAAAAAAGTGTATGTATCTCGCACGTACACAACCACACTAGGCCCCAATTACTATTGTTTGTACCCCTAAAAGGCTAGATGAGGAGTAGGGGGGGTATGGAACAGGCAGCACCCTCAAACCTTCAGAAGTATGAGATGAACCCCAACAACTTGGAAAGGTGGATCTCTCTCACACGTACCGACACAGACTATCCCGCAATTCAATTGATCCCCAAAGGTTTTTATTGAATAGCGGAATAGGAAATATGATCAAAAAAAGTGTATGTATCTCACACGTACAGAAACACACTAGGCCCCAATTACTATTGTTTGTACACCTAAAAGGATGGATGAGGAGGAGGAGGAGTATGGAACAGGCAGCACCCTCAAAGCTTCAGAAGTATGAGATGAACCCCAAAAACTTGGAAAGGTGGATCTCACACGTACCGACACAGACTATTCCGCAATTTAATTGATCCCCAAAGGTTTTTATTGAATAGCGGAATAGGAAATATGATCAAAAAATGTGTATGTATCTCACACGTACAGAAGCACACTAGGCCCCAATTACTATTGTTTGTACACCTAAAAGGATGGATGAGGAGGAGGAGGAGTATGGAACAGGCAGCACCCTCAAAGCTTCAGAAGTATGAGATGAACCCCAAAAACTTGGAAAGGTGGATCTCACACGTACCGACACAGACTATCCCGCAATTTAATTGATCCCCAAAGGTTTTTATTGAATAGCGGAATAGGAAATATGATCAAAAAAAGTGTATGTATCTCGCACGTACACAACCACACTAGGCCCCAATTACTATTGTTTGTACCCCTAAAAGGCTAGATGAGGAGTAGGGGGGGTATGGAACAGGCAGCACCCTCAAACCTTCAGAAGTATGAGATGAACCCCAACAACTTGGAAAGGTGGATCTCTCTCACACGTACCGACACAGACTATCCCGCAATTCAATTGATCCTCAAAGGTTTTTATTGAATAGCGGAATAGGAAATATGATCAAAAAAAGTGTATGTATCTCGCACGTACACAACCACACTAGGCCCCAATTACTATTGTTTGTACCCCTAAAAGGCTAGATGAGGAGTAGGGGGGGTATGGAACAGGCAGCACCCTCAAACCTTCAGAAGTATGAGATGAACCCCAACAACTTGGAAAGGTGGATCTCTCTCACACGTACCAACACAGACTATCCCCCAATTTAACTGATCCCCAGAGGTTTTTGATTAAATAGCGGAATAGAAAATATGATCCCAAAAAAGTGTATGTATATCACACGTACACAACCACACTAGGCCCCAATTACTATTGTTTGTACCCCTAAAAGGCTAGGAGTAGGGGGAGTATGGAACAGGCAGCACCCTCAAACCTTCAGAAGTATGAGATGAACCCCAACAACTTGGAAAGGTGGATCTCTCTCACACGTACCAACACAGACTATCCCCCAATTTAACTGATCCCCAAAGGTTTTTGATTAAATAGCGGAATAGAAAATATGATCCCAAAAAAGTGTATGTATATCACACGTACACAACCACACTAGGCCCCAATTACTATTGTTTGTACCCCTAAAAGGCTAGGAGTAGGGGGAGTATGGAACAGGCAGCACCCTCAAACCTTCAGAAGTATGAGATGAACCCCAACAACTTGGAAAGGTGGATCTCTCTCACACGTACCAACACAGACTATCCCCCAATTTAACTGATCCCCAGAGGTTTTTGATTAAATAGCGGAATAGAAAATATGATCCCAAAAAAGTGTATGTATATCACACGTACACAACCACACTAGGCCCCAATTACTATTGTTTGTACCCCTAAAAGGCTAGGAGTAGGGGGAGTATGGAACAGGCAGCACCCTCAAACCTTCAGAAGTATGAGATGAACCCCAACAACTTGGAAAGGTGGATCTCTCTCACACGTACCAACACAGACTATCCCCCAATTTAACTGATCCCCAGAGGTTTTTGATTAAATAGCGGAATAGAAAATATGATCCCAAAAAAGTGTATGTATATCACACGTACACAACCACACTAGGCCCCAATTACTATTGTTTGTACCCCTAAAAGGCTAGGAGTAGGGGGAGTATGGAACAGGCAGCACCCTCAAACCTTCAGAAGTATGAGATGAACCCCAACAACTTGGAAAGGTGGATCTCTCTCACACGTACCAACACAGACTATCCCCCAATTTAACTGATCCCCAGAGGTTTTTGATTAAATAGCGGAATAGAAAATATGATCCCAAAAAAGTGTATGTATATCACACGTACACAACCACACTAGGCCCCAATTACTATTGTTTGTACCCCTAAAAGGCTAGGAGTAGGGGGAGTATGGAACAGGCAGCACCCTCAAACCTTCAGAAGTATGAGATGAACCCCAACAACTTGGAAAGGTGGATCTCTCTCACACGTACCAACACAGACTATCCCCCAATTTAACTGATCCCCAGAGGTTTTTGATTAAATAGCGGAATAGAAAATATGATCCCAAAAAAGTGTATGTATATCACACGTACACAACCACACTAGGCCCCAATTACTATTGTTTGTACCCCTAAAAGGCTAGGAGTAGGGGGGAGTATGGAACAGGCAGCACCCTCAAACCTTCAGAAGTATGAGATGAACCCCAACAACTTGGAAAGGTGGATCTCTCTCACACGTACCAACACAGACTATCCCCCAATTTAACTGATCCCCAGAGGTTTTTGATTAAATAGCGGAATAGAAAATATGATCCCAAAAAAGTGTATGTATATCACACGTACACAACCACACTAGGCCCCAATTACTATTGTTTGTACCCCTAAAAGGCTAGGAGTAGGGGGGAGTATGGAACAGGCAGCACCCTCAAACCTTCAGAAGTATGAGATGAACCCCAACAACTTGGAAAGGTGGATCTCTCTCACACGTACCAACACAGACTATCCCCCAATTTAACTGATCCCCAGAGGTTTTTGATTAAATAGCGGAATAGAAAATATGATCCCAAAAAAGTGTATGTATATCACACGTACACAACCACACTAGGCCCCAATTACTATTGTTTGTACCCCTAAAAGGCTAGGAGTAGGGGGAGTATGGAACAGGCAGCACCCTCAAACCTTCAGAAGTATGAGATGAACCCCAACAACTTGGAAAGGTGGATCTCTCTCACACGTACCAACACAGACTATCCCCCAATTTAACTGATCCCCAGAGGTTTTTGATTAAATAGCGGAATAGAAAATATGATCCCAAAAAAGTGTATGTATATCACACGTACACAACCACACTAGGCCCCAATTACTATTGTTTGTACCCCTAAAAGGCTAGGAGTAGGGGGAGTATGGAACAGGCAGCACCCTCAAACCTTCAGAAGTATGAGATGAACCCCAACAACTTGGAAAGGTGGATCTCTCTCACACGTACCAACACAGACTATCCCCCAATTTAACTGATCCCCAAAGGTTTTTGATTAAATAGCGGAATAGAAAATATGATCCCAAAAAAGTGTATGTATATCACACGTACACAACCACACTAGGCCCCAATTACTATTGTTTGTACCCCTAAAAGGCTAGGAGTAGGGGGAGTATGGAACAGGCAGCACCCTCAAACCTTCAGAAGTATGAGATGAACCCCAACAACTTGGAAAGGTGGATCTCTCTCACACGTACCAACACAGACTATCCCCCAATTTAACTGATCCCCAAAGGTTTTTGATTAAATAGCGGAATAGAAAATATGATCCCAAAAAAGTGTATGTATATCACACGTACACAACCACACTAGGCCCCAATTACTATTGTTTGTACCCCTAAAAGGCTAGGAGTAGGGGGAGTATGGAACAGGCAGCACCCTCAAACCTTCAGAAGTATGAGATGAACCCCAACAACTTGGAAAGGTGGATCTCTCTCACACGTACCAACACAGACTATCCCCCAATTTAACTGATCCCCAGAGGTTTTTGATTAAATAGCGGAATAGAAAATATGATCCCAAAAAAGTGTATGTATATCACACGTACACAACCACACTAGGCCCCAATTACTATTGTTTGTACCCCTAAAAGGCTAGGAGTAGGGGGAGTATGGAACAGGCAGCACCCTCAAACCTTCAGAAGTATGAGATGAACCCCAACAACTTGGAAAGGTGGATCTCTCTCACACGTACCAACACAGACTATCCCCCAATTTAACTGATCCCCAGAGGTTTTTGATTAAATAGCGGAATAGAAAATATGATCCCAAAAAAGTGTATGTATATCACACGTACACAACCACACTAGGCCCCAATTACTATTGTTTGTACCCCTAAAAGGCTAGGAGTAGGGGGAGTATGGAACAGGCAGCACCCTCAAACCTTCAGAAGTATGAGATGAACCCCAACAACTTGGAAAGGTGGATCTCTCTCACACGTACCAACACAGACTATCCCCCAATTTAACTGATCCCCAGAGGTTTTTGATTAAATAGCGGAATAGAAAATATGATCCCAAAAAAGTGTATGTATATCACACGTACACAACCACACTAGGCCCCAATTACTATTGTTTGTACCCCTAAAAGGCTAGGAGTAGGGGGGAGTATGGAACAGGCAGCACCCTCAAACCTTCAGAAGTATGAGATGAACCCCAACAACTTGGAAAGGTGGATCTCTCTCACACGTACCAACACAGACTATCCCCCAATTTAACTGATCCCCAGAGGTTTTTGATTAAATAGCGGAATAGAAAATATGATCCCAAAAAAGTGTATGTATATCACACGTACACAACCACACTAGGCCCCAATTACTATTGTTTGTACCCCTAAAAGGCTAGGAGTAGGGGGGAGTATGGAACAGGCAGCACCCTCAAACCTTCAGAAGTATGAGATGAACCCCAACAACTTGGAAAGGTGGATCTCTCTCACACGTACCAACACAGACTATCCCCCAATTTAACTGATCCCCAGAGGTTTTTGATTAAATAGCGGAATAGAAAATATGATCCCAAAAAAGTGTATGTATATCACACGTACACAACCACACTAGGCCCCAATTACTATTGTTTGTACCCCTAAAAGGCTAGGAGTAGGGGGAGTATGGAACAGGCAGCACCCTCAAACCTTCAGAAGTATGAGATGAACCCCAACAACTTGGAAAGGTGGATCTCTCTCACACGTACCAACACAGACTATCCCCCAATTTAACTGATCCCCAGAGGTTTTTGATTAAATAGCGGAATAGAAAATATGATCCCAAAAAAGTGTATGTATATCACACGTACACAACCACACTAGGCCCCAATTACTATTGTTTGTACCCCTAAAAGGCTAGGAGTAGGGGGGAGTATGGAACAGGCAGCACCCTCAAACCTTCAGAAGTATGAGATGAACCCCAACAACTTGGAAAGGTGGATCTCTCTCACACGTACCAACACAGACTATCCCCCAATTTAACTGATCCCCAAAGGTTTTTGATTAAATAGCGGAATAGAAAATATGATCCCAAAAAAGTGTATGTATATCACACGTACACAACCACACTAGGCCCCAATTACTATTGTTTGTACCCCTAAAAGGCTAGATGAGGAGTAGGGGGAGTATGGAACAGGCAGCACCCTCAAACCTTCAGTATGAGATTGTGTTCACTGTACCCCACAAAGATTGAGTTCACTGCACCCCACAATGATTGTGTTCACTGCACCCCACAAAGATTGTGTTCACTGCACCTCACAAAGATTGTGTTCACTGTACCCCCCAAAGATTGTGTTCACTGCACCCCACAAAGATTCTGTTCACTGTACCCCACAAAGATTGTGTTCACTGCACCCCAAAAAGATTGTGTTCACTGCACCCCAAAAAGGATGTTGTTCACTGCACCCCAAAAAGGATTTTGTTCACTGCACCCCAAAAAGGATGTTGTTCACTCCACCCCAAAAAGATTGTGTTCACTGCACCCCACAAAGATTGTGTTCACTGCACCCCAAAAAGATTGTGTTCACTGCACCCCAAAAATGATTTTGTTCACTGCACCCCAAAAAGGATTTTGTTCACTGCACCCCAAAAAGGATGTTGTTCACTCCACCCCAAAAAGATTGTGTTCACTGCACCCCAAAAAGATTGTGTTCACTGCACCCCACAAAGGATTTTGTTCACTGCACCCCAAAAAGATTGTGTTCACTGCACCCCAAAAAGGATGTTGTTCACTGCACCCCAAAAAGGATTTTGTTCACTGCACCCCAAAAAGATTGTGTTCACTGCACCCCACAAAGGATTTTGTTCACTGCACCCCACAAAGATTGTGTTCACTGCACACCAAAAAGGATTGTGTTCACTGCACCCCAAAAAGATTTTGTTCACTGCACCCCAAAAAGATTGTGTTTACTGCAGCCCAAAAAGATTGTGTTCACTGCAGCCCAAAAAGATTGTGTTCACTGCAGCCCAAAAAGATTGTGTTCACTGCAGCCCAAAAAGATTGTGTTCACTGCAGCCCAAAAAGATTGTGTTCACTGCAGCTCACACACAGAAAAATGGATGTGGATCACTGACACCTGCCTATCTCCAATCCCACACCACACAGCAATATCGATTGTAGTTTGTAGAACACAGTTTCCCTAAAATTCAGCAGACTCTGTCCCTAACAGGATTGAGAAGAGATCGTAGATCAGGATTGAGTGCAGATTCACCCCACCCCCCACACAGCAATATCGATTGTAGTTTGTAGAACACAGTTTCCCTAAAATTCAGCAGACTCTGTCCCTAACAGGATTGAGAAGAGATCGTAGATCAGGATTGAGTGCAGATTCACCCCACCCCCCACACAGCAATATCGATTGTAGTTTGTAGAACACAGTTTCCCTAAAATTCAGCAGACTCTGTCCCTAACAGGATTGAGAAGAGATCGTAGATCAGGATTGAGTGCAGATTCACCCCACCCCCCACACAGCAATATCGATTGTAGTTTGTAGAAGACACTGACCCTATATAATTCAGCAGACTCTATCCCTAAAATGCCTACAACTCGCCCTGCCTAAACACTCCGACCTGTCCCTCAATTCTATCCGGACACAAATGGTTTTTTCCTGCCTATCTTTCCCTAATCAGCAGTTAGCACGTTGATGTGTGCTCTGTCCCTGAATCTAAGCAGCATAATGACGCCGCTGCGGCTGCCTCGAACTTATAAAGACTTGGTCACATGCTTCAGACGGCCAATCACAGCTACTGAGACATTTGCAGGCATGGCTGGGATGGCTTAAGGCACACCAGTTAAACGATTGTTGATTGGCTGTTGAAAGCCCGCCATGAAAAGAGCGCCAAAGCATGCAAAACCCGGAAATAAAACGACCGAACACGGATTTTTACCCGAACATACAGTAAAGTGTCCGTGTCCGTGTTCGGGTACAAAAAATCCAATTATTCGGTACGAACACGAATAATACAGTCCGTGTTCGCTCAACACTAATCACAAGGTTCAATCGCTTGGTACTCAGTGCAGAGGCGCCAGGGGACAGATGCAGCATCGGACCGATGCTGCATCCACCTAGGTAAGTATAAATGGGGAAAAAAAGGAAACCCCATACTTCTCTTTTAAGAAGTTTGTATTGCTGTTGGATGGTAGAATGTGAACATTTGTTATTTTTTTTTCATTTATTGTAACCTAGTATTCCTACACACTTCTTTGCCTTGAGTGGCTATGCTCCCTACTCTACTGTATCAATAGAGGAAGCTGGAGTTGCCATCCAGGCTGGACCATGTCAGCCTTTGTCCATCCCCATTACATGGGAGATGGGGGAATTTGTAGCTTACAGAAGAAAGATAACATTGCCACTGAAAGTTTCTTTTAGCCAAGATTGAGAGAGTAGTATCAAGAAGAGGCTGGGTTTTCATAGAAGAGGGTAAGGGTGACCAGAGAAGGGTTGAGACATATCTTGTTCCAAACTAACACAACCTTTTCCTGAGGCCTGTTTAACCCAATCCAAGGCCCTTGTGAGTTGTACAACATAATAGTATTTAAAAGGGTCAGGTAAACCTATACCTCCATTCCTCTTTGCTAAGGCCAGGAGGCAGTATGATATTGCCTAGTCTTACAGCCCCATAGGAAATTCAGGAATTCTGCTTTTACTGTTCAAAGAAAGGTCAGCAGTAAGGAAAGTAAGAAAGTCATCTTCAATACGCTGTTCCTCCCAAATCATGTAAAAACAATTGTTGATACCAATGTTGAAAGGAAATTCTTGTCAAAGTCAACCACGGAGAAATTTTTTTCTTGAAAATTTCTGAGATAGATGGGGTAAGGTATATGCCCAAATAATTAATTTTATTGTGTGTCCAGGCATACAGAAAACTATGTGTAATGCGCTGTAAAATTTTCTGGGGTAAGTTCACATTTAAGGCCTTCAATTTGCTTACATTCATTTTATAATTGGAGAGATCCGCATAAGTCTGAAAGGTCTTCAGCAAATTCAGGATTATAATCTCAGGGCAAGTCATAAAGAACAACAGGTCATCGGTATATGAAGCGACCTTGTGATCTGCACTAGCACTCAGTATACCCAGTGTATTCGGGTTACTCTGGACACAGTAGACCCAGACCCAGCACAAAAATCAGGGGCAAGAGAGGACACACTTGCTCTGTCCCATTGCTCAGAGTGTCAATGAGAGTGCCTCATTGGCTTTACCCCTACTGTCAGGTGTGAATTTACCATATCTGTCCAGGTTCACATATTGGCTCCTGGTCCCAGATGTCGAAGTGTACATCTAATAAAGAGACAATTGACCCTGTCAAGGCCTTCTCCACATCAGCTGAAATCAGCAGGGTTGAGATGTCCATTGACTGGGCCAGATGAATAAGATTCAGAGTTTTGCAGGTATTGTCCCTAGCTTCCCTATTTGAGATAAACTCTACTTGGTCACAGTGGACCATTGAAGGCACAAAGGGATGTAGTCGGTTGGCTGAAATTTTGCAAAATTCTCAAGGTCTACTTTAGACAATAGTTCACACAGTCCATTCCTTCTCCCCTCCTTCAGTATGTGTGTAATATGTACATGTAGGGAGGTTGTGGGAAGGGAACATGTTCTTTTTTTTTTTTTGTATGTAGGGTACAGTTTTACATTTAATCCTTATTTTACAAGTCCAACTTTCACATTTGCAATGTACATGTGAAAAACAGAAAAGTCAGGGCATCTAAGGAACAAAATAAGGAGCAGACCACATACTAAAAGGTTAAAGGGTAATATTTTTTTGAATAAAGATAGGTTAGAACCTCTGCTGGGTTGTTACTGCTATTCAGGGCTCTGTAGGGAGATTGTGACAATAAACTTTACCAGACAGAAGTGACAGAAAATCTGCAACAGGGATATAGTCTGCAACAGAAAGCTGAGAGGGGTTATTGTCTTCCCCTGTCATCAAGGCAGTATGGGAGGGGAAATAAGTCTAACCATATTGAAGTAAAAAAAAAAATCCTTTGCGATTCTATGAAAACTAAAAATAGTTTTGGTTGGATATACACTTTAAAGTGATATTAAAGTTTTGGATTTTTATTGTTTAAAAAGTAACAAACATGGTAAACTTACCTACTCTGTGCAGTGATTTTGCATAGAGCAGCCCAGATCCTCCTCTTCACAGGTCTCTCGCTGGTGCTCCTTGCCCCTCTCTCCTGCTGAGTGTCCCCACAGCAAGCAGTTTGCTATGGGAGTGCTTGAGCCGAGCCACTGCTCTGTGTGTCTATTCAGACCCGGAGCAGCAGCTCATCCCCGCCCCCTCTCTTTCCTCATTGGCTCACTGATTTTGATTGACAGCAGCAGGCCCCAATCAGAAGGGAGAGTCCTGGACAGCCAAGGCTCTCTTGTAACATCGCTTGATTGAGATGGGGCTCAGATAAGTATTAGGGGGGACCGAGGGTGGCTGCTGAACACAGAAGGCTTTTTATCTTAATGCATATAATGCATTAGGATAAAAAAAAAAAAAACCTTCTGCCTTTAGAACCACTTTGAAACTAATTGTGTTAATTTATTGAAAATTTCAAATAAAATCTTTCAGAAACCGAAGGCTATCCCCACACCTCTTAGTTGTCACATACACAAGTCGACCAAGAATAAATACTTGCCAGCAACAATGCATTCTTACACATTTCTTCAATTAGTTATGTGGTGCTATTATCTTACATCAATCCTGTTTCATTTGATTTTCTCTGCCATCAGGAAAATACCACCGAAGATCATGGTCATTATACGAGTCAGACTGCAAAACATTATTCCAGTGCCACAGGGAGCGAGTTAGCAGAATGGATTCTTGAATAGCCTAACCTAAAACAAAATTTGCACAGAAACTAACACCCATTTAAGAAGTACTAATAATATACTATAAGATCCGCTGGACACACTTGGAGCAGTAAGTAATGACCAGTAATCTGCCACATACAAATGGGCACTCATTTGGAATGATTAGTATGCTAGATCATTCCTTGTATATCTTTGTAAAATATGGAAACATGTATTTTATAGCACCCATATACAGCCCCAATTCCAAAATGTTGGGACACTGTGTAAAATCTACATACAAACAGAATGCAATGATTTGCAAATCTCATAAACCCATATTTTATTCACAATAGAAAATAGAAAACATATAAAATGTAAACACTGAGAAAATATACAATTTGAAGAAAAAAAGGTCATATTAAAATTGATGGCAGCAACACATCTCAAAAAAGTTGGGACAGGGCAACAAAAAGCTGGCAAAGTAAGTTGTACTAGAAAGAAAAAGCTGAAAGAACATTTTGCAACTAATTAGGTTAATTGGCAACAGGTCAGTAAAATGATTGGGTATAAAAAATTGAATTTTTTTTAAATTAACAGCAAAAGAACGAAGTCAGAGCATATTGCACACATAATTACTGATGAGGAGAGGGTGGTTACAGAGGACTCAGAGAAGGCAACTGTGATAAATGCTTTCTTCTTTGGTTAGCAGTATTTTACTGGACTTGCCGCTATGGCTAACAGAGAATGAAATCAGGGAAAGGCTGGATAATATTAACACAAGTAAATCACCAGGCCCAGGTGGCGTACATCTGAGAGTACTCAAAGAACTGAGTAAGGTTATATCTAGATCACTGTTCCTGATCTTTGCTGATCGTATCTTAACAGGAACTGTACCTGGTGATTGGGTGATTGGAGGAAAGCTAACATGATATGGATATTCAAAAAAGGGCAGAGGCATATCGCGGGAAATTATAGGCCGGTAAGCCTGATGTCAATAATATGTAAACTTCTGGAAGGGATGATGAGGGACCATATCCAAGAGTTTGCTAAAGAGAACAACATAATTTGCTAAAGAGAACAACATCATCAGCAATAATCAGCACGGGTTTACTAAAGGGCGTTCTTGTCAAACCAATCTGTTAACATTCTATGAGGAGGTGAGCTGTGAGCTAGATAGGGGGAGACCTGTGGATGTGGTGTACCTGGATTTTGCTAAGGCGTTTGATACAGTTTCCCACAAACGCTTAATATATAAAATAAGGTCTGCAGGCATCAACCACAAGGTCTGCGCTTGGATACGGAACTGGTTAAAGGGGCGTGTCCAAAGGATGGTAATAAATAATGCATACTCAGACTGGTCTGGGGTGGAAAGTGGGGTCCCCCAAGGCTCAGTCCTGGGACTAATCTTGTTCAATTTATTCATAAATAGCATTGAGGACGGGATCGATTTCAGTTTTTACAGATGACACAAAATTAAGTAGGGCAATAACTTCACATCATGATGTAGAAATCTTACAGAATGACCTGAACAAAATCGCTGAGTGGGCAACTACATGGCAAATGAGGTAAGGTATTGCATTTGGGGACAAAAAACATAAAAGCACAATACACTTTAGGGGTGAAACTCTGGGGGAATCAAAAATGGAGAAACATCTGGGGGTCTTAGTAGAAGATAGACTTAGCAATAGCATGCAATGTCAAGCTGCAGCTGCCAAAGCCGGCAGAATATTAGCATGCATAAGGAAGGGGATGTATTTCAGAGATAAAACTACAATCCTACCACTTTATAAAACACTGGTCCGACCGTATCTGGAGTATTTTGTCCAGTTTTGGTCGCCAGTCCTCAGAAGGGATGTGTTGGAGCTGGAAAGAGCACAACTAAACTGATTAGGGGATTGGAGGACCTTAATTATGAAGAGCGCTTACAAGCGCTTGATTTATTCTCCCTGGAGAGGAGATGCCTGAGAGGGGACATGATAGCGATTTATAAATACCTCAACGGTGATCTCACCATAGGAAAAAAAACAATTCAGTTGCAAGGAATGCATGAGGACACGAGGCCATACAATGCAATTAGAGGAGAAGCGTTTTAACCTCAGGCTACGCAGTGGGTTCTTTACAGTAAGGGCTACTAGACTGTGGAATTCTCTACCACAAATGGTAGTAACTGCGAGGAGTATGACTACTTTTAAAAGACTCTTGGATGTACACCTCAAGGATCAAAACATTCAGGGGTATGGGAGATGATTCCGGCCACACACACCTACACAGGTTGAACTGGATAGACTATTGTCTTTATTCAACCTCACCTACTATGTAACTATGTAACTACTTACCTAACGGTAATTTTCCTTTACTGATGCATAAGCATGACAGCATACACGTATGGTAATAGGCTTCGCTCCTCGCCCAATCAGGACTGGTTATACTATAAAAATGAGTCGCCTCCCCTAAGGCGGCATTCTCGTAACTATAATGAAATGCAAAATCCCCATTGGAGGGACCTGTATGCTGTCATGCTTATGCATCAGGAAAGAAAAATTACCGTCAGGTTAAGAATAAAATTTTCCATTTTCCTGACACAAGCATGACAGCATACACATATGGGATGTAGCACACTAACCAAACCCATAATGGAGGGCCATGCTGAAGTGTTTTATTCAACATATCCTTAGACTCATTTAGAACTGAAGTCAACTCCCCTGTTTCCAATGTTGCTTGATTAATTTTGTAATAGGTTAACAATGGTTTTAGTATATGAACCTAGTTTGTATACTGTAAAAATAATTCTGGCCCTTTTAATTCTGCCTATGAGCATGCCACTCGTCTGATAAAGTGGGCTCTGCACTAGATTGATGGATTAATCTTTGCCCTATAAGCCCTCCTAAACTAATTGGATGCCATTGTGCTAATGGACAGTGAAAGTCTTTTTCTGATGCCACCAGGCCTATAGAGGCCACTGTCTGATCTTCTAGAGAAGGGCCACTTCCATGTATTATTTCCACATCAAGTCCTCTAGCCAAGCTGGTGGTGACTTAGACATTTCAGTCTGGACATGCTGGAAGGGCGATGATCTGTTCCAGATGCAAGGATGCAGACCTTTGTATGGTGCTGGAGAAGAAGAAACGAGAGCTCTTTTGTTTGATAATGGTAGCAATAAGGTAGTTTACTGCTTTATGCTTGGATATCTCAAATCCTTCTCCCAGATGTAATAGCCTTAAGAAAAACTGCTTTAGTGTCACAGAAAATATTGAGGAAGTCTTGCTCAGAAGAATGGAGGAGTGGGACAACCTTCCCAACACTAGTTGCACTGCAAGTTCTAAGGGGAAAGAACAATCTGTACAGGCCTTTCGGAATTGATTTACCAAGATGTGCGGCGGCCCTTGGACCTCTGGAAGTGAGGACCTGACCCAGACTTGACTACCACTTAATCCCTTATCTCAGCTTACTTTCAGACATTACTTTACAGTTGGGAGCAGAGGATTCCATCCCTAAATTCTTCGAGGTTTCTCATGTTCTAGTATACCTGAAGTTTGTAGCAGGTGCCCTGGCTTCCACAGGGTTTCAAATACTGAAAGGTGAGACCCCTAGATGAGCCTTCCATACTTGGTCTCCCAGCTGCTAGATATTACTTGGCTGAATTTGGATACATTAGGCCCCACTGTGTAAGGTCTGAAATCTCAGGAAGGAGAATAGGAGGTTCTTGGGCCAAAGACTGTACTCGAGGACACTGTGGCCTTCAAGTTCACCAGGACATTATTGCCCTCATCACAGCTGGACATCTACGGATGTTGATGAGGAGCTTGGAGACCACTGGGTCTGGTGGCTATATAGGCTAACTGCTTCAACTTCTGGGAAGCTCCTTGGCCCGATACCCTTTAAACAAACTTAGCTGTGCAATTAGCTTAGTACCTAAGCGTTAGCGACTAGAGATCCACCTAGTCAGTTTGAACAGCGTCAAATTATCTGTCTTTTTGTTTCCTGAAGTCTGACAGGCAACTTGGCACAGTATCTTGGCAGGCACGTCAGCTAACCACACTCTATATACTGCCCAGGATGGTCCTTATTGCGGTTGCCTTTAGTGTGCCCCTGCTGGCAGCACCTTGAATGTATAGCAGTTTTCTTCAGAGCCAGAAAGGAACAAGTTGCCTCTTTTCCTTTGGGGAGTGGTGCTGGTATTAAGGGCTGGAGAGTTTTACCATCCATACTGCCCACGCACTCTTTTTTTTTCTTCTTCTTTTTTTTAAGGATAGTATAACTACCTGACTCTCACCTTAATGATCATGGCTGGTCTCTGGGTAAGCTCATACCTCAATGCCTGGAAGTACTGGCTAGGACATTAGCATTGATACACACTCAGTGGCCATCCACACATCCATCTGCAGACATTGTAGCAGCAAATGCACCTACATGCTATTGTGAGCTAGCATTAACCCCTCAGGAAAAGTAATTACCAATAGATGTGTAATAGACTAATTACTTAAGGCACTGTAAACATAAGCAGACCACTGAACTTCACTCCAGCATTTAGACATAACAGGTTAATGCATAACAATCATTAAACACATAGCAGCCCTTAACGTATAGCAGCTATCAACTTTTTGCAGCCAAAAGCAGGCAATAAATGCATAGCAGTCAATAACACTGAAGCATTACTATATCATAAGCAGCACAATGAAGGGTTAATATACCTCAGACCAATAGCTCTGGCAGGATAACTTACACTAGGCCACTGGTCTGCAAAGGTTAAAAACAGAAAACCCAGGCATTAGAGCATGGGTGTAAATAAAAAACTGTGCTATCCAACCAACAACAAAGCTGCAGCTAGAAAGTGGGGAACACCTAAAGATACAAAAATAAAAATAAAGCTGCGCTAAATTGAAACAGTGTATATAAAATGAAAAACACTGAAAGGTATTAGAGTCCATTCACACTGCCGCGAGTTGTCAGGCGACTTGTCAGCCTGACAAGTCGCGGTCCTCCCGCTCCCACTGTGTAGTACAGGAGCCATTCTAATAGGAGTGACATAAGTCGCTCCGACTTAGAAAAAGGGTCCTGTACTACTTCGGGGGGACCTAGAGGCGACTTGCATTGACTTCCATTAAGTGAAATCCGTGCAAGTCGTGCCGAAGTCGCGCTGCGCGCGACTTCACAGGTCGCCCCCGAAGTCGGAGTGACCTAATGTGAACAAGGGCTTAATGGTGACAATAAATATAAAGTGCAAATATTGTAACACAATAAATCCCAATAGTAGTGAAAATGGAAAAATCAAATAGAAAAAACGTGCAAAGGTGCAGCACAATATAAAAGTCCCAAATCTCTGAGTGTAGGATAGTGAATGAATAACGAATGTCCTCCACCGATAAGATGTAGAATATTCTTCCACGGTGCTCAGTACACAAAAACACACTCATGCGCTTACCAGAGATCATAAGACAAAAGGCCTGATATAATCGATCTTAGTCAGGACTATCGGATAGGTGGACCTGAAGTAATGGTGAGTTCTGCATACTTGTATATCACCCTCAAATGTTGTATGCCCACAACGATGTCCTCAAGGATTATTACACAAAACAGCCTCCTCACTGCTCTGACCTCCACATGAGCCGAAATCCCGTACCTTTTGGCTTCTCTGGGCCACATTGAGTGTAGAGAAATTTTCTCGGGCCGCATATAAAATATATACTATAGTTAAGGTATATAAGTAATGAAACGCCGCCGCGCCCCCCTCGCACTAATTTAACACAACTAGAGATGATCAAATGAAATGTAATCAGTATACAGAGGTTTACTTCTTCTAAGAGATATTAAAGGAACACTCTAACCACCATGACCACTTCAGTGATTTGAAGTGGTCATGGTGGTAGGAGTCAGAAACACTGCACATGCTGAGATATTTACAGTTATGTGCTGGGAGCTAGTTGCACCCCTAGCACATGTGATTTAGGCAGCCAGAAAATGTCATGTTCTTATTCGTACATATATGAAGAAGGATATGACATATTATGACAAAACACAACTAGTTATTAAAAAAACATATTGCAACAATTTACACACACTAATGCACATACCTTTTCTACGTATTTTGCAGACTGCTGGCGGTTACTGCTAGTGGTTACTGCTGGCGGGTAGTGCTGGCGGGTAGTGCTGGTGGGTAGTGCTAGCGGTTACTGCTGGTGGGTAATGCTGGTGGGTAATGCTGGTGGGTACTGCTGGTGGGTAATGCTGGTGGGTAATGGTGGCGGGTAATGCTGGTGGTTACTGCTGGCGGTTACTGCTGGCGGGTAATGCTGGTGGGTAATGCTGGCACTGCTGGTGGGTAAACCTGGTCATGCGGGTACTGCTGGAGGAAGCAGCGGCTGCAGTAGAGAGCCGGTGCCCATCAATGTAGCCTCACCGGTGCCCATCAATGCAGCTGCACCAGTGCCCATCAATGCAGCTGCACCAGTGCCCATCACTGTGGGTCCTGCTGGCCACTGGTCTGTAGGTTCTGCTGGGAGGTGGCCATGGCTTGTGGGTCCTGCTGGCCACTGGTCTGTAGGTTCTGCTGGGTGCTGGCCATGGCCTATGGGTCCTGCTGGCTGCTGGCCCGTAGGTTCTGCTGGGAGATGGCCATAACCTGTGGGCCACAGGCCATGGCCAGCTCCCAGCAGGACCCACAGGCCAGCAGCCAGCAGGACCCACATGCCATGGCCAGCAGAACCCACAGGCTATGGCCAACAGGATCCACAGGCCGTGGCCAGCAGGATCCAGCTGGGGGGGGGGTTGATGCTCCTGTCCTGGGGTCAAGTAAAATTGCCAGTGCTCAGCCCCGCAGCCTCAATCAAGTCACATGTGTCTTGACTCCCTAGCGAGCCCTGCCTCTGCCTGCCTCCAAGATCTGGGAGTTGTAGTTTCCTGGCTGGCTGCGCTGCTCTCAAATCTCCACCCACCAGGAGATTGAGCACGGCCGTGGACTACAACTCCCAGAATGCATCAGCGCCGTCAGCTAGCTAGCGGCTGGCCGCTGCGGCCATGCCCCTTGCCTGACAGAAGCCACAAGAAAAAAAAAATTGTGAAGAGACTGTGTGGAGTTCCGCGGCCGCAGGTTGGACATGCCTGCATTAGAGCATTTAACAGTAACCCAAACCTACAGAGCCAGGCATTGCTGAGTTAATAGGAAAGACTCAACTTTGCACAGCAACACCTGTATATCAGACCATGTATTAGCAGTACTGCAGACAAAACAAAATCTGAGAGGCATTAATGAAACAAACAGATTTGTAAACAGCAAGGTACCCTACATTGGCAGTCTGACATTAACCGCACAATAATCATGACAAACCATGACAGCCTATGGTTTAGCTTACCTACCTGTGCAGCACACATCCCTGATGAGAGAGGCTTGAATCCTAAACAGGTGGCCACCAATACATCCCCAGGCAGCCGCCAGAGGTTCCCGGTCGCTACTACTGCGAGCTGGAAGTTGTCCCAATGCAATTTTGCTGCTCCCTGTCGACCGCAAGTCTTCCGGGTGTCATCCCCATTCCACACATCCATCTGGAAAGGACAGCCCGCAATACAGCCGCAGGAAGTAGACAAGGAGCCATCTTGGAAGGGGGCAGCTGCCCTAACAACAATGCCAGCATTTTGCAAGGGAAACAAAACATACACAGAGGGCCAGACTAACCAAATAGTGTGTGGGGCCATAACTCACCAGGGAGGAGAGACTGGATCTGTCCCAACAAACAACAAGGCAGAACTGTTTTACCAGCATCCAGAGACCAGTATCCTGCACCCCTGTGTCTGGACCTGGGGGAGGCCTCCCTCGTATAGGCGGTTTATACCAGAACAGGGGAGCATCGTCACAGGAGAGAGGCTGTACCTGTGCGGCTGGCCAGATGAATCCGGCAAGGTGAGGGCAAAAATAAAAATCTTCTTTCCATAGTTATAACTGGTTAATCATTTGAGGAACAAATAGAGAATGCTGTCTTGGGGGGGCGACTCATTTATATAGTATAACCAGTCCTGATTGGGGTGAGGGGCAGAGCCTATACTCATACGTGTATGCTGTCTTACTTGTGTCAGGAAAGGGCATCTTAGAGAATCGGAAGAGAATAAATGTCTGTGAACACATTTTGCTTTGCCATCCAGAAATGCCACTGTCTTCTCTGGGCTTCACTGTCTTCTCTGAGCCAAAGCTCTTTTAAAATAACCTGTTGCAAAGTGAAAAAGTGTTCTGTGGTCAAATTGAAATTTGAATTTCTATTTGGCAACCACGGGTGCCGAATATTCCAGACTAAAGAGGAGAGGGACCTTCTGGCTTGTTATCAGTGGTTAGTTCAAAAGCCTGCATTAATGAGTATGGAAAGGGCAGCTTGCATATCTGGAAAGGCACGATCAGTGCTGAAAGATAACTCCATGATTTAAAGCAGCATATGCTTCCATCTAGACAATGTCTTTTTCAAGGAAGGCCTCGCATATTTCAGTAGGACAATGTTAAACTGCATATTGCATCTATGACAACAGCATGGCTTTGTAGTAGTATATACCAGGTGCTCACCAATTGAAAATATTTAGCGCAACTTGAAACATACGACAAAGAAGGACTGCTGAGCAGTTAGAATCTTATATCTAGCAAGAATCTAACAACATTGCTGTGACAGTACTAACCGTCACTATGAGTGAAAAACAGATAATTAATGGTTTGAATTGCTTCAGATGGGACAGTCATATTTGTCAGCAATATCTTCATATAGAATTATGAAGATTTTTTCCCATTGCCATGAAATCTGTAATTCCTAAATAATGTGAGTATTACATATCCCTCAATGTGAGACAGGTTTTCACTATTGTTTTTGTAATGAGATAATGTGTATTCCAGCTTCAATTTGAGAGAGACACACAGATTGTCACTGGCAGCCTTGTCCTATTGTTTGTGTATTGAAATGGAATGTGGATTGTGCCATCCCATTGTCTAATGTTAATGACCTTACATTGTTCTGTCCAGATGGCTAGATAATTAGTTTAGGTTAGGGGAGAGGGATTGTGTACACTGTATGGGAATGACTGAGTATAAAACCCTGTTTCTATTGGATTGTAAATGTCATGTATAGTCCTCAACAAGGTCCACCTGGGAAGTAACCTTGTGGGGGAAAACTGTATATAAATCTGTTTCTTGTTCAATAAAGTTGAGTTAGTTCACCCTCAATCTAGAGTCCTGTCTCTTATTGAGGGAATATGCTACAAGGGATTGATATGGTCTTCCATACTCCCTTGGATAATCACTAAGCTCTTGTAAGAGCTTGTGTAGAGCTTGTTCCTGCTGCCCTCACTGGGGAAAGAGAGGTTCACCCACGGGAACCTGGAGCCTTGTCGTAGGTCCAAGGTGGGTAGGAGACGGCGAGACCCAAACCAAGCTGCGGCGGTTCGTGGTGTCTGAGGCAGTTGTGGTGTCTGGTGGAGTGCTTGGAGCCCTCGGGAAGCACTAGAAGCATCCGTCAACGGAGGTACCAGGTCGGGGTGCTGGTTGATCCATTACAATTGCTCTCCAAAACTTCCTGCAACTGGTCTCCTCAGTTCCCAGAAATTTAGTGTTATTAAAGGAAAGGGGATGCGACATTGTGGTAAACATTGCTCTGTTACAACTTTTTTGAGAAGTATTGTACCATCAACTTCAAAATGACCTTATTATTTTTCTAAAAAAATACACTTCTCAGTTTCAACATTTGATATATTTTCTATTGTGAGTAAAATATGGGATTATAACATTTGTACATCATTGAGACTTTAGACAGCATCCCAATTGTTTTTGGAATTTGGGTTATATTATGTGTCATTTTAAAACTGAATATACTGCAGCAAAAAAGAAGAAAACATGCAATTTCTCTCAGTAGACTCCTTTAGTGAATGATATCTGTTGTTATTAGCTAGAAATACAATAGGTTCGATTATAGTAGATAAAGTATCAGGGTTCAACAAGGGAAAGTATGTTTTCAGAGAAATCCATAGAGTCCCCCATTAACACTAAACAGCCTGGATGGTTGAATCTCCTGAGGTCAGTTGCTCTGTATTCTGACAGCAGGCACCTGCAGTTGTCTTAATACCTGGAATGTGACTAAATATCTGCACAGCAGGATTGGCTGATATCACTGTTCATAGTTAAATAGTTACATACACAATCCCATATACACAATCCTATACCCGCAGTTAATCCAGAGGAAGACGGAAAAACACCAGCAAAGCATGATCCAATTTGCTACAGCAGGGGGAAAATTTTTCTTCCTGATCCCCCGAGAGGCATTCAGATATTCCTTGAATCCACTTTACCTATAAAAATATTAGTACCTATTTATATTATGTACACCCAGGAAAGAATAAAGGCCTTTTTTAAAGCAATTTAGTGAGCTAGCCAGAACCACCTCTGAAGGGAGTTTATTCCACATTTTCACAGCTCTTACGGTGAAGAAACCTTTCCATATTTGGAGACAAAATCTGTTTTCCTCTAAACGTAACGAGTGCCCCCTTGTCCTCTGTGATGACTTTAAAGTGAATAACTCACTATATGGACCCCTTATGTATTTATACATGTTGATCATATCCCCCCCTTAATCTCAGTTAAGTTCTTCTAATCTTTTCTCATAGCTGAGCTCCTCCATGCCTCTTATCAGTTTGGTTGTCCTTCTCTGCACTTTCTCCAGTTCCCCGATATCCTTTTTAAGAACTGATGCCCAAAACTGAACTGCATATTCCAGATGAGGTCTTACTAATGATTTGTACAGGGGCAAAATTATATCTATCTCTCTGGAGTCCATGCCTCTGTTAATACAAGAATCAACTTTGCTTGCTTTGGAAACCACAGCTTGGCATTGCATGCTATTACTAACACTACTATGTATGCTGTATGCATATTCTTAGCCCCCAAGTGCATAACTTTACATTTATCAACATGAAACCTCATTTGCCACATAGTTGCCCAATGAAACAGTGCATTGAGGTCAGCTTGTAAATTGGAGACATCCTGTAAAGAAGTTATTCCACTGCAAAGCTTATTGTCATCTGCAAAGACTGAAATGGTACTTTTAATCCCAGAACCTACAGTGCCTTGCGAAAGTATTCGCCCCCCTTGAACTTTGCGACGTATTGCCACATTTCAGGCTTTAACCACCTCAATACAGGGCACTTAAACCCCCTTCCTTCCCAGACCAATTTTCAGCTTTTAGCGCTGTTGCAATTTGAATGACAATTGCGCGGTCATGCAACGCTGTACCTAAACCAAATTTGTGTCATTTTTTCCCCACAAATAGAGCTTTCTTTTGGTGGTATTTGATCACCGTCAGGTTTTTTCTTTTTTGGTGCACAAATAAAAAAAGACTGAAAAGTTTGAAAAAAAAAAAAAAGTTTTTTTGTTTAGGTTATAAAATTTTGTAAATAGATATGTTTTTTCCTACACTGATGAGCACTGATGATGCCGCACTGACAGGCACTGATGAGGAGACACTGATGGGGTGGCACTGATGGGGTGGCACTGATATGCAGCCCTGATGGGCACTGATAGGTAGCACTGATATGCAGCCCTGATGGGCACTGATAGGTAGCACTGATATGCAGCACTGATGGGCACTGATATGTGGCACTGATAGATAGCACTGATATGCAGCATTGGTGGGCACTGATAGGCAGCGCTGATGGGCACTGATAGGCAGCACTGATGGGCACTGATTGGTGGCACTGATGGGCACTGATAGGTGGCACTGTTGGGCGGCAATGATCGGCACTGATGGGTGGCACTGATCGGCACTGATGGGGGGCACTGATGGGCACTGATAGGCAGCACTGGTGGGCAATAATGGGCACTGGTGGGCGGCACTGATAGATGGCAATAACGGCACTGGTGGGCAGCACTGATAGATGGCATTGGTGGGCAACACTGATAGGGAGGGCACTGGGGGGCTCTCTGAGCCCTGCTTGCAATCCCTGGTGGCCATAGTGGGCATCCCTGGTGGTCATGGGTGGGCATCCCTGCTGGCTTAGTGGCACCCCTCCCCCCCCAGGGCTGCACTGGTAATCAATGTTCTGATTACCAGCACAGACCCCCCCTGTGATCAGTGAGTAATTAGAAATACTCACTGATCACCCCTGCAGCAGCACCGATCATCCCTCTTCTCCTCACTGACAGGATCTGTCAGGAGGAGAAGAGATCGAAGCCGTTACAACGGCTCTATTTACATTACATGACGGCTGTGATTGGACACAGCCGTCATGTGATCAGGAGGGCCAATCACAGGGCCCTCCTGTCGAATGATGTTGCTCTGTGTCCGAGGGACACAGGCACATCGAGATCGCGCCGCTGCGCGTGCCCGCGGCGGCGCGATCTCTCTCCTTCTGAAGGACGTTCCGGAACGTCCATTCAGAAGGACGAGACTCCCGCCCGGCCGTATATCTACAATGGCCCGGGTGGGAGGTAGTTAAACATAAAGATATAAAACTGTAATTTTTTGTGAAGAATCAACAACAAGTGGGACACAATCATGAAGTGGAACGAAATTTATTTTAATATTTCAAACTTTGTCAACAAATAAAAAAACTGAAAAATTGGTCGTGCAAAATTTTTCAGCCCCTTTACTTTCAGTGCAGAAAACTCTCTTCAGAAGTTCAGTGAGGATCTCTGAATGATCCAATGTTGACCTAAATGACTAATGATGATAAATAGAATCCACCTGTGTGTAATCAAGTCTCCGTATAAATGCACCTGCACTGTGATAGTCTCAGAGGTCCGTTTAAAGCGCAGAGAGCATCATGAAGAACAAGGAACACACCAGGCAGGTCCAAGATACTGTTGTGGAGAAGTTTAAAGCTGGATTTGGATACAAAAAGATTTCCCAAGCTTTAAACATCCCATGGAGCACTGTGCAAGCGATAATATTGAAATGGAAGGAGTATCAGACCACTGCAAATCTACGAAGACCTGGCCGTCCCTCTAAACTTTCAGCTCATACAGGGAGAAGACTGATCAGAGATGCAGCCTAGAGGCCCATGATCACTCTGGATGAACTGCTGAGATCTACAGCTGAGGTGGGAGACTCTGTCCATAGGACAACAATCAGTCGTATACTGCACAAATCTGGCCTTTTTGGAAGAGTGGCAAGAAGAAAGCCATTTCTTAAAGATATCCATAAAAAGTGTTGTTTAAAGTTTGCCACAAGCCACCTGGGAGACACGCCAAACATGTGGAAGAAGGTGCTTTGGTCAGATGAAACCAAAATCAAACTTTTTGGCAACAATGCAAAACGTTATGTTTGGCGTAAAAGCAACACAACTCATCACCCTGAACACACCATCCCCACTGTCAAACATGGTGGTGGCAGGATCATGGTTTGGGCCTGCTTTTCTTCAGCAGGGACAGGGAAGATGGTTAAAATTGATGGGAAGATGGATGGAGCCAAATACAGGACCATTCTGGAAGAAAACCTGATGGAGTCTGCAAAAGACCTGAGACTGGGACGGAGATTTGTCTTCCAACAAGACAATGATCCAAAACATAAAGCAAAATCTACAATGGAATGGTTCACAAAAAAACATATCCAGGTGTTAGAATGGCCAAGTCAAAGTCCAGACCTGAATCCAATCGAGAATCTGTGGAAAGAACTGAAAACGCTCTCCATCCAACCTCACTGAGCTTGAGCTGTTTTGCAAGGAGGAATGGGCAAAAATTTCAGTCTCTCGATGTGCAAAACTGATAGAGACATACCCCAAGCGACTTACAGCTGTAATCGCAGCAAAAGGTGGCACTACAAAGTATTAACTTAAGGGGGCTTAATAATTTTGCACGCCCAATTTTTTTAGTTTTTTATTTGTTAAAAAAGTTTGAAATATCCAATAAATTTCGTTCCACTTCATGATTGTGTCCCCCTTGTTGTTGATTCTTCACCAATAA
Source organism: Pelophylax lessonae (assembly GCF_965119305.1). NCBI lineage: Eukaryota > Metazoa > Chordata > Amphibia > Anura > Ranidae > Pelophylax > Pelophylax lessonae. Next base: position 87,692,525 of record NC_138777.1, on the reverse strand, counting down.
TTACAGTTTTATATCTTTATGTTTGAAGCCTGAAATGTGGCAAAAGGTCGAAAAGTTCAAGGGGGCCAAATACTTTTGCAAAGCACTGTATATCATTTATAAAGACATTAAAAAATAAGGGTCCCAACTTTGAACCTTGGGGTACACCACTGATAACCTTAGACCATTCAGAGTAAGAATCATTAACCACTACCTTCTGAATTCTATATTTTAGCCAATGATCTATCCATTTACAAACTGATCTTTCCAAGCCTGTAGACTTTACCTTACACATTAGCCGTGTGTGGGGAACTGTGTCAAACGCTTTTGCAAAATCCAAGTATACTACGTCCACAGCCACTCCTCCGTCCAAGGTTTTACTTACCCCCTCATAAAAAGAAATCAGGTTTGTTTGACAACTTCTGTCTTTCATGAATCCATGCGGTCTGTTGCTTAAAATATTTTTTTCCAGCAAGAACTCATCTATCTGGTCTTTTAATAAACTCTCCAGTATATTTCTGACTATAGAAGTTAAACTAACAGGTCTTTAGTTACTTGGCAAAGACTTTGATCCCTTTCAAATATAGTTACCACATTGGTCCTACACCAGTCCAGTGGTACTATTCCAGTCCTTAACGAGTCCCTAAAAATTAGAAACAAAGGCTTTGAAATGACAGCGCTCAATTCTTTTAGGATGCATGGGTGGATGCCATCTGTTCCAGGTGCTTTATCCACCCTTAATCTGTCTAAATATTTCTGGACCATATCACTTTTGAGCCATTGTGGATCATTTGCGACTGTGTCAATACCATCCTCATTATGGTCATGAGCTCCCCCATGCTCCTTTGTATACACAGAGCTGAAGAAAGTATTTAATAAATTTGCCTTCTCTTTGTCCCCAGTCACCCACTCCTGATTATTTTGTAAAGGGCCTACATGCTCAGACCTAACCTTTTTACTAATAATATATTTGAAGAGTTTTTTGGGGTTTGTCCTACTATCTTTTGCAATCTTTTGTTAATTTCGAATTTTTGCGTCCTTGATTTCTTTTTTACATATTCTGTTATATTCTTTGTAACAATTACCAATAATAGTTTTCCTTCATTTTTATATTTTTTCTTATTATTTATAGCTTTTTTAACTTTGGCCATGAGCCACATAGGTTTTATTTTTAGCCTTTTAAACGTATTGCCCTTGGGAATATACTTTGCAGTGAGTTTGCATAAAGTCATTTTGAAAATTTCCCATTTCTGTTCTGTGTTCATCAATGCCAATATTCCCTCCCAGTCTAAATCCTGGAGAGCAGCCCTCATCCTTGGAAAATTTGCTTTTCTAAAGTTAAGTGTTTTTTTAATTTCCTGTATGCATTTTTTGCTTACAGCTAACATTAAATGAAACCATATTATGGTCACTGCTACCCAGATGTTCTTTTGTAAGAACAATAATAATAAGCTCTGCATGGTTTAAGATTACCAGGTCCAACAGAGCATCATTTCTAGTGGGGGCCTCAATAAACTGTACCATAAAATTGTCTTGTATTAGGTTTATACATTTTTGCCCTTTAACTGTTCCAGCAGTGCCATTACCCCAGTCAATGTCTGGGTTGTTAAAATCCCCCATTATTATCTCTGTCCCAGCCCTTGCAGCCCTTTCAATCTGTGCCAGGAGCTGAGTCTCCACCTCCTCAATAATACAGGGAGGTCTATACCAAACTCCAATAATAATCTTTGTATTACGCACACCCATGTACATGTCCACCCATACTGCTTCAGACTCATCACACTCTCCATCAACTAGGTCCTCTTTCACACTCACTTTGAGATCGCTTCTCACATAGAGACACCACCACCCCCCCGTTTTACCCTATCTTTCAGAAATAGAGCATACTTAGGAATATTAATAGCCCAGTCATGTGAAAAATTAAGCCAAGATTCAGCAATACCAATTAAATCATAGTTCTCCTCATGCACCAGAGCTTCCAACTATTTTGCTTGGCAGACTTCTGGCATTGGTGAACAAACACTTTAATTCATTGCCATATTTTGCACAGTTATTTTGCATATTTTTAATTTTGGTACAAATAGTACCATTTTCAAAGGTTGTTTGTAACATGGGAACCTTCTTATCCTCTGTTATCCTCTGCCATAACTCTCCCCCCATATTTCCCCATTCCAGCCACCAATAGGGGCTGACCCCTGTCTGACCTCTGTCTGACCTGTCTGCCCCATTATAATCTAATTCACCCTCCCCCTCAATCCTAGTTGAAAAACTTCTCCAGCCTTCCCATAAACCTCTCCCCTAGCACAAAAGACCCCCCTCCATTTAGGTGAAAAACATCTTTTTTTTTTAATCAAAATGTATTAAAGTTTTTCAAAACATTACAGGCATACATGAAAATACAAAATCCAACATGGATACGAGGCAGACAATGAAACACTGTCAGAAAATTAGGAGGTAAAGGTGAAAACCGACCTAAACATACCATGCGTATGACCTGTAGGGGGGGGGGTAAGAGCGGGGAGGTGGAGGGTTAGAGGTATAAAAGGGGGGGGGGAATAAGGATGAGAAGGTAGGAACAAGGGGGGGAAGGGAAGGGGTGATGGTAAGAGTTAAGTGGGGTGGAAGAAAGGGGAGAAGAGGAGAAGAGAGGGAGGGGGTGTATAGGAGGGGCACGTCATTTGTAATATGATAAAAATCAACAATAAAACATCTAACAAATAACACCAATGCTGTGGTCAAGATAAAATCAGATTGGACAATGATTTGAGGCAATGCCCTAAAGAAAATAGCCTGAGATTGGGCCTAAGCCCAGATAGACCATCATTACAATTATATGAAGAATAAGCACCAGAAACTAAGTCTAACGTTGGAAGTCAAATAAGAGTACACTACATGATGTTGCACAGGTAATGGAAGTACCGATGGACCCAGGAGGGTCAGTAATCAAGGAGGGAGCGTTGCACTAGTCCCGTACCAAGGAAGTATCTGGATCTCAGAAGTAGGAAGTCTCAGGTTCGCTAAGGGAGACATTGCAGAATGTAACAGGGGGATGGCTGTGGACCAGGGCAAAGGGCCCAGGTGGAGAGGACCCTCCCACAGGGTTAGCAGACCAAGGAACCAGGCCCGTTGAGAGGCCCGTGATAGAGGGTATTTTTCCACGTATGCAGTCCATTTGTCCATCAACCGTGGAATCGGGCGTGGAGAGTGGTAGGGGTCCAAGAGGTCCCTCCCCAGAAGCTTGTTTAGTTCCGTAAGTACCTCAGTAATCGTAGGGGGGGGGGGTGAAAATCCACTTGTTGAGGATGGCCCTCCTGGCCAACATGAAGAACGTAGAGAGCCATGGCCTATGTTGTACCATCAGAGAGCATTGAGAATTACTAAGATTCAAAACTCGTCCATCTAAAAGTCCGAATAGCAGCATGCAAATCATCTTTAGCATATAGGTTGCGCCCCAATGAAAAGTGAGCCCAGTGCTCTAAAAACCCAAATCCCTCCTTCTTACACCAGGTCTTTAGCCATGCATTCAGCTCTCTAATCTCCCCCTGTCTTTCCTGTGTTGCGCATGGCTCAGGCAATATTTCAGAGAATATCACCTTGGAGGTCCTTCCCTTCAACTTCCAGCCTAGTTCATTAAATTGGTTCTTAAGGAGCCTCCACCTTCCATATATTCTGTCATTGGTTCCAATGTGGACCAAGACAGCCCCTCTCAGTAATTTATCAACCCCGTTGAGGGAGACAGCAAACCATTCAGTTGAGGTGACCCTGGCGAGAAATTATTCTATCAGTCCTTCTGATTATAGAATACACAATTTCCACCAACTGTCTAGGCCTACCCACAGTCCCCTCACCACCTCTACTAGAGGGACTGCTTTCCCGGCAGTTAGGGATACCAGTGACACCAAAGGCTGCCACCACTGAGCTTGCCACTCCCACATCTTCCCCCAACATGGAAAATCTGTTAGGGTGCTCAAACCCAGAGTTGGCCTTCCTTTTCTGTGAGCCCCTACCACTCCCTCTGACTGTATTAACCCATCTTCCTACCTGATAAACCTGACTTACCCCTCCACCCTCCCCATTAACCCCTTTCAAGGTTGTCAGTTCTGCCCAGTGTTGCAATTAGCTCCTCCAGATCTCTGATGTGAGCTTCCAGAAGGGCAACCCGCTCACATCTGTCGCGGCAGTATCCATCCTGGAGCGGTTGCTCTGTTATTGTATACATGCGGCACACAGTGAACTGCACAAAACCTTCAATCTTGCTAGCACACATTTTCTTGGTTCTTGTTAAGTTTTTTTTAGTTGTTTAGCCCACTGGCTGAATTAATAAAAAAAGAAAAAAAAAACAGTGCATGGCTAACTTAAGTGTGTCGAGCTAAGTGGTGTCTAGGTGGGCTAAACCTATTTAGTACTGGATAAGACCCTTGTTTTCTTCACAGTAGACATGGCTTTAACATGCAAGTACATGTTTTGTGCATTTATACTTGCAAACCTTCCGTTACACTCATGCCAAAGGTTTCCTACTGTGTATGCCAAACTCTGACTCTGCCATGTACAGTATATGCTAGAGTGGATGGGGAAATCAAGTGGTTTCTCTCATTCAGCCCATAAGGTTTGACAACCAAAATATTACAGTGTATGGCCAGCTTTAGACCATTGTAAAGAGAGCTTATTTGAGCAATGGTGACCTTCTGTGAGCTTAAAAAGTCTAGCTATTCTTAATTGATCTCTCGAATCATCAAGTAATACTGTGAACAGAAATACCCCACGCTGAGTGTTTTTTGGTCTTCACACGAGCGTCTCTAAACTCTAGAGAATGTACTGGGTGAAAATCTTAGAAAAAGTCAGTGGTTTATAAGATGCTGCACCCACCATATCACATACCAATAATATATTATACATTTAAATCATTCCATGGGCTGTCATCACTTGTATCATGTCTCCTCTCACTTCTAATATTTGGTAAAGCACCTCAACCACTTGACCATTTCTGAATGCTTTATGTATATTCTTGCAGGTATACCTAATATAGTACCACAGTGTTATGAGACTGAGAAAGCCAGTGTTTATGTGGTAGTAGGCAATGGAAAATCTGGTTTTGGTAAGGAAATGGTGCTTGGCAATCTGGAATAGGACAAACAAGTGTTCATTTGTGCTTGTTTAAGCAGAATGGGAGACAGGCAGTGGACTCTGTTGGGCCAGAGGCTGATGAAATTACACCCTGGGCATATACTGTAGGTGCCCTTTTCTATCCATAGCTGAATAGATTGAGAGCTTTGGCTCAGCAGGGGGGGGGGGGGGTGAGGAGGCTAAAAGTTAGGTTTTAATGTACTTTTCTGGATATACCCTTGCTTAGCAAGCTTCTGTTTTGGTAACTATATTTGCTTGAGCAATAAAGGCCAGAAACAGACATTTGGTACAGTTTGGTATTTAAACTGTTTGGTATTTGAGACCTGTGTATATGAAGCTTTGTATTTTATGCTAATTCTTTCATTGTATAATTACAGTGATACTAAGCAACAAGTAAGGAGCAATCTCCAGCTAGTGAAGAAAGTAATAGGTAATCTCCAACTGGAGAAGCATTACAAAGAGGTGTTATCCATCAACAGTGAATAGGATAAAGGATTTATTTTTACAATTTTCAATGCCATGTACAGTTCAACAACACGTAAATAGGTTCAGACAATATTAAAAATATAGATTCAGTAGCACAAATAAGGAGGGGCAGATAAACGCACACAGTTCAGTGCACAGGGACATACATAAAAACACATCACGGCATACAGTCAACTATGCACAAACATTGTGATATTAGGAAAAGCTAATGGCATCTGAAAGCTGGGGAAATATGCCGTGAAAGCACTTATCAACACACGGACAGCTCTCCAGATATTAAAAGCATTACTTATCATTATAACAGCCACTTCCCTGTGGAAATTGAGAGTGATTTTGCCACTTGCAGGATGGCAATATCCTTGGGCTTTGATCTAGCAATCTTCCCCACCCTGTACTAAAAAACATGAAGAGGAAAGCATTCTTCTATCAGCTTAAAAAGTCCCAGAGCGCAGCAGGAGGGAGGTGTGGGCCATTTATTTTTTACTAGTCTTGTTAATGGCACCTATTATTTTTCTCACTTTCTTAAAGCAAAAAATGTTTAATATTCAAATGCAGGAAAACTAAATGGAACAAATGCACACTACAAGTCCCCAACAAATAACCAAACAAATATACCTTTTATTAAAGATATGTGTACTTTTCAGTTAAAGGAGAAGTACAGCCAAAGTTCGTTCAGCGTCCCATGTGACCCGTTTTTACCAGACAGCTGGCTGAAGCTCACTGTCAGCTGACATCACAGAGTCGGTCCAGGCTGGGGAAAGATCGCAACCATCCGGTGGGATCCACCTAGGAGCCTTGACCGGCACCTGGCTCAGCCTCACTAAAAACCTGAGCTAGCCCATCCCTCCCCCTCCACAGCCCAGCGATCAAGTGAATGGATGGGGGAGGGGGGTTGGCAGAGCAGAGAGCCGGCGATTGACAATCAAAGAATCTTCTCACGGAGCACTGAGAACTGAGTTATCAGCAGTGCTTATCTTAGAAGTGGCAGGGGACAGATGCAGCATTGGCCCAAAATTCTCATTTAATAAATAATGCCCTAGCTATGTATGAAATGACTTCTGTCATGAGAGGTGTGACGAGACCAATCTCGCCACTGGGCGTTGGAGAAGCCTGGTTGCTCGCCTCCTGCAATATGACTATGGACCCTCTCATCAGCCCAGGCTAAACATAAACCCCATGGCAATTTGACTGTGTTTGTGGCATCTGAGCGCTGTTTGGATATGTTGAGCGCTCAGATCCAGGCTATCTGGGGATGGGTTGAATGTGGGGGTTCTGTTCAGTAGACTGGGAGTTATGCATTTTTGTGTCTTTTTGTGTTTCTTTAAACATGTGGCTAATGGAGTCTTGCCTCTCCTGGAAGCTAAAACGTATTCCTGTAAACTGTAAGGAACAGGAAGCCAACTCCTAATATGGGCATTACAGGAAGTTCTGAGGAGACGGGCGGTCTATTGACACTGAGTAATGTGTATTGAGGGCTCGTTAGGGAACCATTGTTCTGTGTCTGACTATTGTGTACATTGATTGCCCCCTGGGGCTTCTGTCTCCTTGCATTGGTCAAAGCTATCTGACCAATCCCTGTTGACTCATTTTCAAGCCCTCATTTGCATATGCTGGAGAGGACCTTAGTGAGAACTGCAAGTACTTTACAATTGACCAATGGGAAAGCGGTTGTTGGGGGAAGGATGTTCCAATTTCTGTATAAAAGTGTGCTCTGTTCTTCCAATAAATGTTGTTCCTGTTTTACCCTCATCTCGGAGCTTTGTCTCGTTATTGGGGGAATCTGCTGCAGGGATTGCTATGGTCTTCCATACTCCCTTAGAGAATCACTAAGCTCTTATAAGAGCTTGTGTAAGAGCTTGTTCATGCTGCACTCTCTGGGGAAAGAGAGGTTAACCCACAGGAACCTGGAGCCTTGTCGTTGGTCCAGGGTGGGTAGGAGATGCCAAGACCCTAACCAAGCTGCGGCGGTTCGTGGAGTCTGAAGTGCTTACGGTGTCTGGTGGAGTGCTTGGAGCCCTCGGGAAGCACTAGGAGCGTCTGTCAAAGGAGGTACCTGCTCGGGGGTGCCCTGTTCCGTAACAAGAGGTTGTCCAAAAAAATTTGATAAAATTTGGTCAAGTTGATCTGCAGTTTCAGGTGATTTAGAAATATATTTTCTGTCGACCTTTTCCATGTGTCATATGCTTTATACCCTGATGCCTTAGTGGTCCTGATCAAGATATGCACCTTTAGTGCCTTATTGCTTGCCTACATCAGCTACAGTACCTTCTGTACTATAAGTTGTGAACCCACCAGCTATTTGTTAGAGTTGTATTTCTGATGGGCTTTGTACACCATGTTTATGTACCTATGTAAGCAATTACTTTTATAACAGTATGTATTACTGGTCAGTATGTACCCTGTTAGGTTTTTCTCTGTTTTGTTTATTGCAAAAATGAATAAAAAACACCTTAAGGAGGAGGTCCAGCCCCCCCCCCCCCAATAAAAAAATTAAAAGTCAGCAGCTACACATACTGTAGCTGCTGATTTTTAATATTAGGAGACATACCTGTCCTGAAATCCAGCAATGTTGGCACCCCAGCCGATGTTTCCATCAGCTCTTGGGTGCTGCCGCTGCCATTGCCTGTCCTGGAATGCCGCAATTTTGGCACCCCAGCCGATGTTTCCTTTGGATCTTGGGTGCTGCCGCTGCCATTGCCTGTAAGGAAAACCGGCAGTAAAGCCTTGCAGCTTCACAGCCAGTTCACTACTGCGCATGCGCGAAGCCCGCTGCGCTTTTTGAATGGCCCAGTGGCAGGGGAAGGAAAAGGGGGACCAAACTTCCAAATGATCTTGCCTTGGCAAGGTCTCCCAAAACTGGAGATGGGTATCTGTCAAAAACAGGTATCCGCACCCCCCCCCCACCCCCCGAAACGTGTCAAATTTGGCCCTGGAGGGGAGGGGGGGGGGGAGAGACCGATAAGCAGAGCTTACACTTTTGGGTGAAACTCCCCTTTTAAAAAAAAACATATGTGACCTTATTTACATATACACATCTATATACAGTATGTATTTGTTTTTGTTTTTTTAACTTAAGCTCTAATATATAGAGGCAAACAGGTGCAACTGGCAGGCTATGCTTGCAAACCGCTCCAATGGCCCATACACACAAAAAATAAAATAATACGAAAAATACCACTTTGGACGCGATCGTACGATAATCTGAATGTTAGTACACAGCTTTCGATAGCCGATCAGGACAGGTAATCCGATATTATCCAATCGGACAAGTTCCAAAAATACAATACAAATACACTACAACACATTACATCACTTCCAAATTCTTATTCTGCCGTACGAGAATTTTCGTAACTTTAGTAACCTATTTCGTTTCTACTTGTGACTAGCAAGCAAAAAAAGTCAGAGGATCTTTCGTCTGATTTTCGGATCTTTTGTATGGGGCATAAGGATGTGCACTTAGTTTCTATTGTACAGTGATTAAGGCATTTTAATTCTCTGCCTGGACCCAGCAAAGCCACACAGGCAAAGTAATAATGATTCTCAAACTAATACACCAAAAGCAGAAATTTGTGCAGAGCAAACTATTTTTCTGGTAGCAGAATATCACAACATTTTGGAGCAAGAAGGACCTAACTCCTATCTCAAATGCCCCAAAACATAAGTATTTCATCAAGGATCCTGTTTGCTCACCAACCATTAAACTGAGTGCCAGGCAAACAACAATTCCAGTCCATCCAGTTTTGGATTTTATATAGCTCTACCACAGACCACAACTCTGTCTGGCAGGCAGAAGATCAAAAACGTCTTTGCTGTTGTTATATAACACAGGCCTTGTCGTCCCCCCCCCCCCCTCCAGTTTGTAACTGGCAATGGAAGGCTAGGTAAATCAGTACACTTTTCTGCTCTATTAGAATGCTCCTTGTTAGCACAAGAGCACCGCACCATAACTGACTGGCTCCTTATTCTTGTGTTTAAAGAATGCATCAGAGGACGTGGTTTGTGGGGGAGAGCCATCTGAGGCCATCCCCCATATACACACACTCTGGTCGGGCCAGAAGTGCGGCATTCTTCAAAACACAAGGATCTGTCACTAGAGGATAAGTGAGCCCATATGCCACCACCCCTATCTTTGAGAACCAGAGGGATTGGTTTTCCGCATGCATAGAGCAGAACTCCAAGCTTTACCTATGGCTTTTTTCCTGTTTTTTCCTTCCCCCAGTTTAAACTGTGTTGTACAGGGGACTATAAGAGGCTGATAGCAGGTCACATTCAGGTACTTATACTGTTTGCATTGAAAAGTAAACTCATGATGCATTTGGGAATACAGAGCTGCATTGATTTGTGTCTTATATCTACCTTGATTTCTGGTTTAGCTGTCAAATGTAGCAACAGATATGAGTACAGAGCTACAATAATTTGTGTCTTATATCTACTTTGACTTAAGGTTTAACTGTTAAATGTAGCAAAAGATATCTAGCATATATGCTCCTGGTACCTCCCTCTTTCTAAAGCCCACCTAGGGTAAGCATAGAATGAGTTATGTGCAGTATATACTGTAAGGCTTTGTGCAAAACAACTATTATAGTATTTCTGCCCAATTATAAAATGTATATACTGTCTTCATTGCAGAGAAGCCAGTGTTTGGTCACTGTCCAGCCATATCAGCCTGCAGCCCACTCATTAATCCCGCGCCTTCGCATCCCGCTGCAAATGCTGCTCTGTGCTGTCAGAAGAAGAAGAATAGGACTAGTGGGTACACATTAATCCTTTATTCATGGGGGAAAACTTAAAGAGTTATTGAAAACCAGCTGAAACCTTCATGAAGAAATCAGCTATATCAAATAAGAGTTTTAGAGACTTCGCAAAATATTCTGTTTGTGGTTAAGTTCAAGAACAGCTCAGAACTCGTCTTTTTTTCATCAATTTGCATCTATCTATCACACAATCATCAGGACTGATGATCCAGGCTTCAAAATCCTAATCCAGTCAAAGCATTTTTGTCTAGTTTGGGATAGGCTTAGTAATGGTTAGAATTTTGGCAACATTTCAGAAAGTATTACAATGCAGCCCAATCGACCCAACTACTCCCCTCCATCCATTACAGACCAGAGTCGGTCTCTCTTGAGGCTCAAGCTTGTGCTCCACTACCAACTAAACTAATAATGTGGGTCTCTCCAAACCTCAGCAAGGTGGTCCTAAGCCCTATGCTATCCCATTCTTTAAATCTGTGGGATTCTTCCCGTTAAAGTAGTATGTGATACCATATATACATTCTGTTTTCTAAAACTAGCCAAAGTCCTTTGATTGCTGAACCTACTTTAATTCTATATTGTATGTCAATGTATCAATGAACACACGCTCAGGTATTTTATATCCCACCCCTGTTTTTTTCTGTACTGCTATATCCATTTTCTCTAAGAAAAATCATAAACAAATTTTTAAAGTAGAAATTTGACAACATTTCTGCTTTGAGGAGGTTCCTCCTCATTTCATTTTCACAAAAAGTGAAAATAAATCCTTCCACCCCAACAAGTTATAAAACCTTGAGAGAAATTCTAACCCATTCACAATCTATATAAGCTTGAAAAATGCATTTTTTTTTATGTAGATTTTGAACTAGCAATGAATTTGCTGTGTTCCTATAAAGAACATTTGCCTTGATTTCCTGTCCTACGGAGACAGACAGAATTTAAAATTTGATAGCAAAATCTAAACAGGGCCACAGAAAGTAGTTAAAACTTGACAGATATTCTAACTGCAACCAAGCCATAAAAAACTTTTAAAAAGTTCTAACTGTCTAAAAACATGCAACAAGCAACTTTAATTCGACTAGGACCTAGGTCACATCACAGCAGTGCCCGCACCTTTTCAAAATTGTTGCAACTTTTGCGACCGATCTGAATAGGTGCCATTAAAAAGAATGGACTGTGGCTTTTCATGTATCTTATCATGTCCAAAGTCGCATGACCAACCGCATCAGAGTGGAGCCTTACTCTTGCCAAAACGTTATTGTTGCTTGTGTCCCAGTTATAAGGAATTCTCTTTAGTTCTTGTTCTGTCTGACACCCATCACACAGGATGTGGGGAGATTTTCCCTCACATCCAACCACCCGTATATGCAGGATAAAAGAAGAATTCTTTTAAACAGGGATACAAACAGCAATAAAATTTGGCACAGATTCTAACTCTTACAATCTAGCCAAAAGGGTAAAAAAAAAAAAAAAAATGGCTATGGGAATCTACTCAACATTTGCTCCATTTTTTTTTCTCCACCAGTTTTATTGTGAGCCCCACATGTAAACCGTTTCCATGTATATTTCATAATCCTTCCTACAGAAACAAATGAGTGCATGCTTAGTCTCCAATGTAAAATGAATCATAAAGTAATTAACCTAAACAATATTTAGAAACACGATCACACAAAGAATACATTTTGTTTGTGGCCACAAAGGGATAATCACACGGCAATGCGCTCAGTAAAATGGACATTCTGCTACTCCCCCCCTTTCTTCTAGCCACCTCATTCCTGTTCCACTGCCGCCTGCTTGAATGTGTGTGTGAAGTTTAATTAAACCATAATGCACAGTTACAGTGTTCTGATCAGCAGCACAGGCAGTGGCATTCTGAAAATTAAAGAGGGTTCCACTCCTGGAATTTCATTATCATCGTAAAGACTAACGGCTTCACCGATATAAAGGGATTCTGCAAATTCAACACAAGCACCCTGAACATGTTTAAATATGCTTGTTATAGGGGTTGTACATTACACCAGCTAAGACGCAGAGTCGGCTTTCAGGAGCAGCACTAATCCATAAAGCACAAACTGGCATTGCTTAAAAATGCAAGAATGTGTTTCAGAAAAAAGTAAGGTGGTGTAAATGGCCCCTTTGCTTCATGAGAAACATGATGGAGAACAAAACAAGTTTTTTATTTGGCTAAATATTTATTAAATATATCTTATAGGGAAACTGCTCTGAAAATATAAAATACCAACATCAGTTAGCAGCAAAGGGATTTAGCCCCTCTATGGTGTACATAACTGGTGATGTTGCTAGGTCTACCAAGTCATAACTATAGATCACATGACTGCTTTCTATGGCCTTAGGTCAATGGAAACCTGACTTCAATAATGTTATGGTATTTAAACCAATTCTAATATAATTACTACAAAAAGAGGAATTTAAAAAAACCTGTAAATCCCATATTTTGAAGTACAGTACACTACATGGGCAAAGTATTCATAAAATCTGGGTTATAGGCTCATATCTTCAGGTGATTGGACACTGGCAAACCTTTTAAGGACATGCTCACTGGGAACCTCCCCTATAACCCTACCCACCTATGTGAGCCTGCAGTTTTTCATTATACAATGCAGGTTAGCCAATAAAATATAAGATAGGGAGGTCTGTGTCCTGTGCTTTACTTCAAGATATGGAATTTACAGGCAAGCCACAATTTCTCTTATCTTTATTGTACAGTACAAGACACAGGCAAAGTATTTATAGACCCTAGGACTTCACAAGCAATGAATGAGATTGGTGGGCAACAATTAGAGAAACAGAACTGTGCCAATAGGCATAACAATAACAAGGGTCAACAGACCCAAATGCCGCAGTAAAAACTTTGTGGCTGAAGGCTGCATCTGCAGAGGACTGGACGTCCAACTGATAAAACTTTGAAAAGGTATCAACAGAGGACCAGGTGGCAGTTTTACAAAGCAGGGCGACAGAAGCCTTGTGCTGGAAAGCCCAGGAAACTTCCAAAGTACTGCTGGAAGGTGCGTGTAAAAGCGCAGAAGGAAATTTGTCCTTTAGAGTTTAACCTCTGGCAATCAGAATTCTCACCCATGGAGCGATTACAGATTTTGAAGCAGTGTGTCCTTTGCAAGCCCCTGAGGTGAGGACTAATGGGGACTCAGTCTTCTGATGGAAGCTGTTGCTTTGAGATAGACTCTAATGGCATTGAAGACTCCAGGCAATGAAGAGAGAGTTCCTTTTGATGTTTTGGTGCATCGCAAAAGGATGGTAAGACTATGTCTTCATTGAGATGAAAGCGTGATACTGGCTTAGGAAGGAAGGCTGGCCTTGGACATAAGACTTGCTTTTCAATGTGAGGAATGAGGAACAGTTCTCTATGAAAGAGGGCTGTTAACTTAGAGACATATCTGAAAGACATATCTGAAAGACATGATAGCTTCAAAAAAGAACACTGCGGGACAGGTCATCTAAAGGGATATCCCTGATTGGTTTAAAGGGTGGTTTCTGCAGGACAGAGAGAACCAAGTTGAGATCCCAGGGATGAACAGGTGCTCTAATAAAGGTCTGATGTGAAATACACCTACAATGAAGGTTTTGACAAGGGAGAGAAAGCCAGAGGCTTTCTGAAAATATTGAATAAGGCTGAAAATTGGGCACGGCGTACTGACGTCATCTAACAGGGACCTAGAGAGTGCGGGCGAGCGAAGCCGTCCGGCCGGCGGCTGCACATTTCCTGCCTGACTTTTCGTTCTGCACTGTAAGTGTTATTCTTTTGTCTTTTAATAAATTGTACGGTTTTACGCTATGGGAGCCTCTTTTCTTCCTTTTTGATTGGCCATTCGCATGGTTGAAAGCGAGTTGGTTGGACCTTGACTAGTGATTTCCATACATACTTGACTGAATTAAAGTCTGGTAAGAGGCGACCCCTACTGGTGTTTTTCTGGCATTGCATCCTGTGTCACTTGGAGTTATTTATACACACTTGCTTTTACTTGATTTTGGTAAGAGGCTCATCTAGCTGGTGATGGTCCAAGCACTTATCTTCAATATTGTTATCATTCACTTGGGTTTATAAGATAATTTTGTCTGGTAAGAGGCAACTCCAACTGGATATCTTTTGCACTTTATCTCACATTTGTTTTGGTAGGGTTTTACACTCCTAAAAAAAAAATTTTTCCTAGCTATCTTGGTGGTAGCTTTTTACACTTTTCCCAATTTCTATTATAAGTCACACTCAAGGTGATACTATTTTAGTTGTTGGGTTTTACGCTATTGCGTTTATTTGTATTTTTACATGATCCAATGACCTCCGAGTTCACTGCTCACACGGGCCTGGATCTTCTATCAAAGTGACAAGATTAAGCATATCCGCTTCAATTTTACCTCAATCTGGTAAGCGTACACTCTTAAGGGAGTCGGGCTCAGGACCTTACCCAGGATTCTTTCCATTTGTTATCAACATTGGGACTTTGTGGACTTTATACCTCCATAGATCATATTAGCGCAACTTAATTTACATAAGGCTGAAAATTGTCCTTCAGAGTACCAAAGACCAATATCTGGTCTAGACCTGATTGTAGGAAGGGCAAAATGCAAGACGCAGAGTATTTTATGAGATTGAGGTGCTTGTGTCACAGCAGGCAAAGAATGATTTCCAGGTACGATAATAGATCTTTTTGGAAGTGTTATTTCTTGCTTTTGGCAAGGGCAAAGGGGGGGGGGGTGGGATGATAGACTCAGAAACTGCTCTGTCTCTTAAGACCTGGGCTTTAACAGCCATGCCAGAGGTCATCTCCTAGAAGTCTGAGTATGTCTGTGTACTAGGTCTTTCTGGGCCAGTGTGGTGCAATTAGAATCACTGTATTTCTTTCTTGCTCTCTTATTAGCAGACAAGGTTGATTTTTCACTGGAGGTAAGGCATACATTGGCCTGAACTGGGATCAGGGGATTATCAAAGTATCCAAGATCAGCGCTAAAGGATTATTGGTTAGGATCCAAACTAAGGTAGTTTGTTGTTGCATCACAATGTCTGCATTCGGGGTCCCTCATTTCTGACATATCAGGTTGAATATATCTGGGCAAAGGTTCCATTCCCCCTGATCTCAATCTGTTGGTTGAGATAATCTACTTCCCAGTTGCTCACCCTGGGATGAGGACCTCAGAGTTTGCTGGACATTGAGTTTCCATCCATTAGAATATCTAGCTTGCTTACCTAAACTGATAATAAAGGCTTATGTTTTTTTTCTAAACAATAAACAAGTTATACCTGCTCTGTGCAGTGGTTTTGCACAGAGCAGCCCCAATCTTCCTCTACTCAGGTCTCCTGGTCCTTCCCCCTTGCTGAGTGCCCCCATAGCAAGCGACTTACTCATGCGTGCTCGCATTGGGGGGGATGCTGCACACAGAAGGTTTTATACCTTCTGTATGCAGCATCCCCCCAATGCGATCACGCATTCAGGGGAATGCACAAAGAGAAAAAACTTCAGCCTTTACAACCACTTTAAGGGACAACTGCACTTAACCACGGCACTGGCCTTGTTAGTAGCTGGGGTTGCCAAAACAGATGCTGTCAAAGCCCGTGCTTGTAATTTCACTGGAAGAATTAACATTAAAGGTCCATTTCACTTGTTGCCCATTCACACTGTTTTCAATCCAGCCCTGATTAAGGGGGGAAAGGGAGCATTTTCTAACTGTCATTGGAATAAAATTGTATCTGGACCTCTTAGTAGTGATTTGGCACTTCTGTTTCCACTTTTGTTACAGTGCGCCGAAAACTGAGGAAACTGTTGAGATTTTGGGGTGTAGAAGCAGCCTGCTTGGGAACCTTATTATTTACATCCCATCAATGCTTTAACATAGCAATGCCAATAAGATAATCTTATGGGTCCAGCACTAGTTTTCCACTTTCTTCAACAACTACAGAAACAAAATTTTTTTGGTGAACTCTTTTGGCAACGATTTTTAGAGGAGGGAAAATCAGAGGCGTACCTAGGGTCTCCAGCGCCCTTGGCGCGGAGCTGTATGGGCGCCCCCCCATGGGAGAGAGGGTTTGACAAAGAGAGAAGAGGGTGTTTGACAGAGAGAGAGACAGAGGGGGGGGTTGACAGAGAGAGGGGGGTAACAGAGAGAGAGGAGGGGACTGCAGAGAGAGAGAGAGGGGGGTGACAGAGAAAGAGCAGGCTGACAGAGAGAGAGGGGGTGACAGAGAGAGAGGGGGGTGACAGGGAGAGAGAGGGGGTGACAGAGAGAGAGAGGGGGTGAAAACAGAGAAAGAGGGGCTTGACAGAGAGAGAGAGGGGGTAACAGAGAGAGAGGGGTCCCCTAGTCAGCTTGTCCTGGGAGTGGAGAAGAGGTTGAAGGTGCTGGTACAGGATCCAATTCAAGTAGAGTAATTGGAGTTGGAGCAATGTACCGGCATTTTTGAGCCCTGGACAGAGATGACTGTGCTAAAGCTGGTATTTGTCCGAAGAATTGTGACATAGATGCAGAGTATTCTGCTTTTGTCAAACAGGCTGCTTGTTGCGTGCCTGAAATAGAGCTATAATTGGATACAGAGACTGGTGTTAGAATTGGTTCCTGCACTGGTGCAAGGGGCACATTGTTACTCTAAGGGTGAGTGTTGTGCAGGCCTATGCCTGAGGTTTAGCCTTTGCTCCCTTTTGCTTAATCTCTGCCACAGCTACGAGCAAGGGCATTGCCCTGTGGGGTACTCACAGAGTAGGATGCAGAATATAGGGTGAGTGTGTCCAGAAGGAGAACGCAGCAACCCGGGTAAAAAGCATAATGTAGCAAATCCACCTAGCGAAAGGGTGGGAGGAAGTACCAGAGTACCTTATAAGGGCTCTAGGTATAAATGGCAGTAAACTGTGCAACCTGTGGTGTAATGTACAACCTTGATATCCACTTAACAATAAGCCCTGAGTAGTTGCGTTTCAGTGGCAAATTTGAAAAGTTTACTCTGAAGTGAATACAATTCAAATATAGCCCCCTGTTCTTTACAGTAACGTTCAGAAATACGGGGTGACCAAGCCTTACCTGCCCATGGCGCTGGACTGTATATAAAATCCTGATTGTATCTGTCATAGGGATCACAGCCCTGGACCTGTAAAGCACCCTGCAACTGACTAGTGCGGAGGTGAGCACCTATGCAGGATCCAGTACCTGAAACCACTTTACAGGTCGTCTCCACAGTGTGGGGTATGGGTATGGCTCACAAGGTTTTACAGAGCTTGAGCCAATCTGAGTGCTTTGCTTCTATCTGAGCCATTAGAAGTTAATGAGGCATTCACTGAAGAATCCAAAGATAAAATAATAAAGGAAAATAATAAACTAGTTAGGCTAACAGTGATTTCTTTGTAAAGGAGAAGAGGCTCATCATCTTAGGACACTAGCAAAAAAAGACTCATGGAGTGAGGTAGAGTTATAAAAGAAGTGTCCAGTGGGCATGTTCTTGAAAGCTTTGCCATTATCAAATCATCTAAAGGTACTAGCCTATGACCCAGGGTGTATGAATACTTTGCCTGTGTCTGGTAATGTACGATAAAGATAAACATTCATGGGCTCAATTAAATCCTAGGCACATTCATTACTGTAAATGTCATGTGTCACAAACCTCAGCAATTCAAACTGAGCACATGATTAATAAATATTACATTCTATTCAGCATGTCAAAATAATCAACAGGTCTGAGATTTACACAGCAGTTAAAGGTAAACCTTGACCTATCTTGTAAAATTCAACCCTTGCCTTCTTATGCGCTTTCTGTTACTTTACGTGATTACTATGTTCTATGTTCTCAGCAAAGCGAGGATAGTTAAGGAGAACCAGAGAGCAACAAGTTCTCATTCTGATAAGGTGGTCAGGATGGGGAGACAAGAAGGATTATTACAAAACAAGGAGGGTAAAGTTGGAGGTTCTGTACTGTACCCAGGGCTGCCGCTAGAAATTCTGGGGCCCCATACAGCCTACCTGACAGGGCCCCCCCCCCTCCACCGAAAATATCAAAATTCTATTATCACCCCCTCTCCCAATCCCTCTTCCTAGCAGAAATCCCTCCCAATCACCCCTCACAGCGCAACCCCCCCCCCCCAAATCCCTCCACAAATTCACAACCCCATCCCGGTACAGAGTGCAGGCGTCAGGAATGCATTACGTACAGAGTGCAGGGGTCAGGAATACATTCAGGAGAATGCTAGATACAGAATGCAGGGTTCTGGAGTTCAATATGCACAGGGTTCAGGAGAGTGCTAGATAGGGAGTAGTGCCTTACTAAGCTGACCAAGATTTCCCATAGATGCAAATGTTAGACAGGGAGCAGTGCTATACCAAGGTTACCAAGATTCTCCATCGAGGACAATGTTAAAAATCGGGAGTAGTGCTATACCAAGGTGACCAAGATTTCCCATTGAGGCCAATGTTAGAAATCGGGAGTAGTGCCATACCAAGCTGTACATAGTAGTGAATGTACGTAAATGCCTCTGTACTGCACCCTCTTCCCCTACAACCTATGCAACACACACACACCTCTCCTCTGCCCTTATCTTCCCCAAAGGTCCCCCAGCTTCCACATGACTACCTTTCTAAAATACCTTTCTGTTGCTGGCTGCCATATCTTCCTTCTCCTTCTTCCCTATGCACGTGTTTCTTGACAGAGGGGGCGGGTCTGAGTAGCAGTCCCGTCCATTACCGACATCACAGCATGAATTTGACAGGTGCAGTCTCTCATTGTGGCTGCATAGTGCACACCCAGCTGGTTTGTTAGCCAATCCCTGGCTGTTCTAAATGTTCCCACTGCTGCAGGTCCTTCTGAGCTAGAAGATAACATTTATCACCAGAATTATGCTGGAACAAAGCCTCTGTACAGAGGGACAGTCCTGCCCAGGTTGGGAGGTATGCTGTCATCCTACCGATCTTCCTGCTGTCGGGGCCCCCTATGTGCCGGGGGCCCCATACAGGTGTACTGGCTGTACCCCCCTGATGGCGGCCCTGACTGTACCACCCACCCAAATTAGATCACTTAGCCATAAAGAGTAATTTGGCCTTCCTCAGTCCATTATAGGGCTGACTGGTGTTCACTATTTAAGTCATCAGAACTGTGGACACAAGCACATCCAAAAGCCTGTGTCAATATCTTAAGGTTTTTGAATCTTATCTAGCAGACCATTATCTGAAATCTGTCCATACAATTTTATAAAGTCAATATAAATGGCTCTATTATTAGTAGGGACATAGAAGGCTGCCACTAACCAGCCAATATAGAGGTTCAAGCTGGGTTCACACTAATGCAATGCAGGAACCATCGCAATTCCAGTGCGGGTTCCCGCATCGCCTGTCTCTAGCAGGCAGTTCACACTTCCCTTTGTGAACCGCTGTGGGTGTCAATACAAAGTTAATGACACCCCCAGATTGGTTTGAAGATTGCAGTACGAACTGCCAAATGGTGCATGAATGGGATCGCATAGGTGTGAACACCCATGCGATCCGATTCCAGTGCAGACCAAAAAAAGGCTCCTGTACCATTTTTGTAAGAACGCAATGCAAATGCAGCCATGCAGTTTGTATGGCTGAATTTGCATTGCACAGACATCGCATGTGATCTGCACAGCAATGCAGTGCGTATCACTTGCAATGTCTCACATCGTAACAGTGTGAACCCAGCATAAGAGTGCAGTATAGGCTGCCGGTTGCCAATACAAAGTGGCGGGCATCTACATTTATTTTTTTATAAGGCCAACACTTTTCTAGTTTTGCCCCTGCATAAAGATATCACATAAAGCTGAACACCAGATAAACATAGGTTCCATAGAAATATACATTTAAAGTGCATATTTTTTTTTTAATAGGAAAGGGTAAATATGTAGACATTTGTAAACCCTATGAGGTCATCACAACATCTGCAACATCAATGGAGGTGGTGGGAGGGACCTGTTGGCTGCAGAGTGTGGACAGCTAGTGGGCTGTACTATGGGCATTGATAAGGCAGCAGATACATCTCCTGTTATTGCCACTGAAGTACAGAGCCTGCACATCTGTCAGGCAAGCTGCAATGCAGCACTGGATTTCTGTGGCAGGGATAGGCTGATGAGTGCAGATAGTGAGAGAAAGGTGGCAGAGCGAAGGCTTAGGAGAGAGGCACAGGAAGAGAGACCTTGCAAAGCACTTTCTGTGTCCTGTGCTCCAGCAGGGGGCTGCGGGTCACTGAATAATGGTGAAGGCACAGTCATGGAGAAATGAAAGGAGGTGGGATGTAGCAGAGGAAGGTGTGGAAAGTGTAAATAAACATCACCAGTGTTTGCTGCAATCCTTCTACAGTAGTCATAAAATAGATTGTACAATCAGATTGTTTCATGTATGGACACGTTTACATGCTTGTTTAATTGTGATGTTTACAATACAAAGTATAGAAAGTGCAGAATTACTACAAACAGCTAAAGCGTGGCATTAAAATGCCAGGTAAATTATCATATAGCTTTGATCTGCTTAAACCATCTCTGAGGTAAAGGAAAGGTTACAATGATGTCTTGAGAAACATATTACTTTCAGTTAAATATACTGTATACCATTACAGTGAACACATAGGGGTTGATTTACTAAATCTAGAGAGTGCAAAATATGGTGTAGCTGTTCGTGATAGCCAATCAGCTTCAACTTCAGCTTGTTCAATTAAGCTTTGACAAAAAAAAATGGAATTGGTTACTATGCAGAGCTGAACCAAATTTTGCACTCTTCAGTTTTAGTAAATGAACCCCATAGAATAACACAGCATTAGCAAAAACCTACCAACATCCTGTAGACATGATACGTGATTACCAAAGAAACATTAGTGAAGTTAGAAGGAAAAGAAGATACTACTTGAAATACTATATCTATGATACATAGATTACTAGGCCATAATCCCAGTACCCTCCGGAGGCCAAGCTTCACTTACCGTATGGACAGAAAAAATGTCTATGCCATAGGCCTTTTACAGGCAGTTTTGATGTAAAACATTAAAAAGCAGCCTAGGTGTTTAGTCAAAGAATCCTTATATTTTCTTAAAGAAAGCGAAGGAATATGCAATAAACAACATGCCAGGGTCAATATAAGTTTTGTTTGGGTAATATGAGTAATTAAAGCGGAGTTCCGGGCGCAAAATCGATCTTTTTTTTGTGCCCGTCCACTTGTTCTCCTTCACCTGAAAAGGAATTGGATATTTTTTTTTTTTTTTTTTTACTCACCTTGTAATTGGAGATCGAATATACTAACCTATTCTTCACTTCCTCCCTCTGCGCCGTGGCTCCGCCGTCACTTCCTGGCTTGCAATGATTCCTGGGAGCTGAACGTCATCGCTCCCAGGAATCAATGCGACGGCACCGGCCCCGCTCGTCACTTCCGGGGCGACGCCGCATTCCCTGCTAAACAGCTTCTGGGCATGCCCAGAAGCTGTGGAGGAATGCGGCGCCGCACCGGAAGTGACGAGAGGGACTGGTGCAGGCGCATTCTGGGAGAAGAGGACGCGGAAGAAGACGCAGAAGAGGATCGCGCCGGCTTTAGCTGCCCACAAGAGAGATGGCAATGCTGTGGAAGAAATTTTATAAGTAAGTATTTCTTCTTGCAGGTAAGTGCGAACCAGGACAGATCAGAGGCTAGCCATTGTGGAATGTACTAGCCCTGACTGTCCTGGGGGTATGTTCACTGAAAATTTTTTTCTGTGCCCGGAACTCCGCTTTAAACTGCATATCTGATTTCAAAATAGAATAAGACATGGCTAGTGCCACCAAATGTGGATAAGCGTCCCTAGGGTCAGTCCCCATCCCCAGCACAGGTTGGACAACTGTAGGAACCATTTTTTAATTTTTGACTGTTTCTTGAGTCTGTGTACTAATACAGCATTTATATGCTTGTATATATGTCTTTCTCCATTGCTTCTAATGCATTTGTTTGTAAAGCAGCCTCCTACTTCTCTTGAAACCGATCTGGAGCCCTTCTCTTTAAGCCTATCTAGCTTTTCGCTTGTTGTAGCCAAGTGTACGACATTGAAGTAGCCCTTTTAAATTCTGAGCCTTGCAGACAAATTCTTTCTTTTGTATGATGCCTGGAAAAGCACTGCTTCCTTCTGGTGACTAGTGAAGTAGCTGTGTGTCTGTAAGTACATCTAGAAAGGAAGTAATGGTACATCACAATCTCCTTTCACTGAGGGAAACGTTTTTCCTAGGCCTGCACTCAGGAAATGCATAGCCAATATAGGCCTGCCCTGTGTCTTTTCTTGAAATAAATGGTTATTGATACCGGACGGGAAATCAGGATTGTGGACCATGGGGGTTGGAGGCCAGGTGCTTAAGAAATATTATTCTTCAACCCGATGAAATGCCTCCAAGGTAACTCTTGGTGTTGCTTAAATGGCTTGGGATAACAGGACCATGGTATCCATGGGGAGTACTTCTATTTGGGCATAGGTATTTGGGCAGAAGCAGATTGCAATGCAACA
This sequence comes from Pelophylax lessonae, assembly GCF_965119305.1. NCBI lineage: Eukaryota > Metazoa > Chordata > Amphibia > Anura > Ranidae > Pelophylax > Pelophylax lessonae. The sequence continues at coordinate 87,669,713 of NC_138777.1, read as the reverse complement.
AAGTCTTAAGTTCTACAATGGCAATGTCAATCTGTAATTCTGGCTTGGTGCGTGGTGCGGTAATAATTCCTGAAGTCTGGGGGGACCCATTCTACCTTGGTCTTTGGGTTTAAAAATTAGTTGCAATATAGTGCTCAGTTTTTTATGAGCCTCTGGTTCTCCCTAAGTTTATTGTTCATGTCTCTTATTGTACAGGAGCAGTGCCATGTGAAGCTGACCAAGATTTCCCATAGACGCCAATGAGCACTGAAAGCTGAAAATTGGTCTAGGCAGGAAGGGGGTGAAAGTGCCCTGTCTTTAAGTGGTTAAGGGGAACCCTATGACAGAATTAAAAAAAAAAAACCAGCATGGGGTCCCCCCCCCCAACATTTATACCAGGCCCTTAGGGTCTGATATAGATTTTAAGGGGAACTCCATGCCAAAATGAAAAAAAATGGCATGGGCCCCCCCCCCCCCCAAAAAAAAAATCCATACCAGGCTCTTTGGGTCTGGTATAGATTTTAGACACAATCCACACCAAAATGTAAAAAAAAACGGCGTGGGGTCCCCCCTAAAATCTATACCAGACATACTTATTCGAGCATGCAGCCTGGCAGGCCAGGAAGGGGGGCAGGGACGAGGGAGTACCCCCCCTCCTGAACCATACCAGGCCGCTTGCCCTCAACATGGGGAGTGTGCTTTGGGCCTCTTACCGACAACCCTATGTGAATGGTTATCGGGTACATAGTAGCCCCTACCCATTCACCAAAAAATGTCAAAAAGTAAGAACCACAGGAAACAGTTTTTGACAAGTCTTTATTAAAAAATAAAAAAATAGTGTCCCTTGATGAAAATCCATCGTCAATCACGACGCCCGCCGGACCTGGAAAAAAACGCTTCCCACTTTTGGGAGACAACCCGCCTGAATGCCTTCTCTCCACTTTGACAGCTCTTATATAGGCAAGGGGCGAGGCCACCCGGCTACATCACCCAGTGGCACCACCCCTTCTGACGTCAGAAGAGGGAGGTGTCGCCGAGATGACGTAGTCGGGTGGTCCTGCCTCTTACCTATATAGGAGCTGTCAAAGCGAAGAGAAGGCATTCGGTGGGATGCCTCTTAAGAGGCACAAGCATATTTTTCTTTTTCTATTTTTTGGGTCTGGCAGGTGTCATGATTGACGATGGATTTAAAATTTATAAAATAAAATATAAAATTAATAAAGGGCTGTGGTTCTTACACTTTTTTTGGTGAATGGGTAGGGGTACGATGTACTCGATACCCATTCACATAGGGAGGGGGCCGGGATCTGGGTGCCCCCTTAATAAAGGGGGCTTCCAGATTCTGATAAGCCCCCTGCCCATAGATCCACCCCCCATATTTAGGGCATGTGGTCTGGTATGGTTCAGAAGGGGGGCGCTCGCTCACCCCCCCCCCTTTCCTGACCTGCCAGGCTGCATGTTGGGATAAGAGTCTGGTATGGATTACGGGGGAACCCTACGCCGTTTTTTTTTAAATTTTGGTGTGGGGTTCCCCTTAATGGACTGGGGGGGACTCCATGCTGTTTGTTTCATTTTTGTTTATCTGTATTGCCGGGAGCCGGCAATACATTACAGCCATGAGCAAGTTTAAGTGACATTTTTTCCTATAGAAAAATGTCAGTATTGCTGCAGCAAGCTCCATACATCGTACAGATGCGCCACTTTACAGGGACATTAAGGAGACCCCCGGCACGATATTTAACCACTTCAGTCCCCTTAATGACCAGGCCATTTTTTGCAATTCGACACTGCATTACTTTAACTGAAAATTGATCGGTCCTGCAACGCTGTACCCAAAGAAATTGATGTCCTTTTTTCCCACAAATAAAGCTTTCTTTTGGTGGTATTTGATCACCTCTGTGGTTTTTAGATTTTGCGCTATAAATAAAAAAAGAGCGACAATTTATAAAAAAACGCCATATTTTTTACTTTCTGCTATAAAACATTTCCAATAAATAATAATTTTTTTTATCAGTTTAGGCCAATTTGAATTTTGCTACATATTTTTGGTAAAAAAAATCCCAAAAAGCGTATTTTAATTGGTTTGCGCAAAAGTGATAGCATTTACAAACTACGGAATACATTTTTGGACTTTTAATTTATTGATTTATTTATTTTTTATTAGTAATGTGGTGATCTGCGATTTTTAGCGGGACTGCGACATTGCGGCGGACAGATCGGACCCCTTACATTTTTTACACATTTTGGGGACCAGTGACCCTAATACAGTAATCAGTGCTAAATAATATGCACTGTTACTGTGTAAATGACACTGGCAGGGAAGGGGTTAATTCTGGGGGGTGATCAAAGGGGTTACATGTATGCCTATGTGCTTACTCACTGTGTGTGTGTAGATTAGGAAATAATGGAAGGGGCTGTAATAAGGCTTAATGGAGTACCAACATCCTATATATATATAGATATGGAAAAAAGAAAGTGGTGGGATTCAGCCGGTTCGCACCGGTTCGTTGGAACCTGTTACTAAGATTTCACAAGTTCCCCAAACTGGTGCAAGCCAGAGATCGGGCCGCTCCATTATTGCCACCCAGCCAGTAATTTGCAGGTGGCAGGCAGCAATTGCAGGTGACGTGCCGAGGAGGAGAGGAACCAGCATGCAGAGACCAGCATGCAGAGCGAGACAAGGAAGATCCACCTCCGTGATTATTATTGAATGACTGGCTCCACCCACCTCCTCCCTGCATCTTCACAGTGCGGCCGCTGCAGAAGAGAAACTGCCTGACAGAAGACCTTGGAGCAGACACAAACTGATGCTTCGGTGAGTCTCCTCCTTCTCTCCCTCCCCCTCCTCTCTCTCCCCCCCCCCCTCTCTCTCTCTCCACCTCTCCTCTCCCTCCTCCTTCTCTCTCTCTCTCCCCCCTCTCCTCTCCCTCCTCCTTCTCTCTCTCTCTCTCCATCTCCCTCCTCCTTCTCTCTCTCCCTCTACCCCCCTCTCCCTCTCCCCAGGTGCTGTTGGCCTTCTAAATTTTTGGGTAAATTTTTACAAAAATTAGGCAGAGCTTGTCTGTGGTGATAAAGCACTGGATCTGCATCATGGATAGCTGGCACTTGCAGTTCACATACTAGTATATGGACTATTCACAATATAAATATGTTTATATGTTGATTATTATTATGACATTTTATGTCTGAGCATTTATATCACTGAATGGTGTCACTATCTTTGTTCTATGTTGTTTTGACATGATTTTAAGGTATAAAGTTTTTATTGCAGTTGTATTTTGGTATCCTGACACTTGTTAGTATCCCCCCTTCATGACCAGGCCATTTTTTGTGATTTGGCACTGCGTTACTTTAACTGACAATTGCGCTGTCGTGCGACACTGTACCCAAATAAAATTGATGTCCTTTTTTCCCACAAATAGAACTTTCTTTTGGTTGTATTTAATCACCTGTGCAATTTTTTATTTTTTTTTATTTTTTTTGCGCTATAAACAAAAAAAAGAGCGACAAGAAAAGAATCCCAATAAGCGTATTTTGATTGGTTTGCGCAAAAGTTATCGCGTCTACAAACTAGGGGAAAGATTTATGTCATTTTAATTTTTTTTTTCTAATTATGGCGGCGATCTACGATTTTTAGCGGGACTGCGACATTGCAGCGGACAGATCAGACTCCTAACTGACATTAGATAAAAAAATTTACACCATGCTTGAAGGTTGGAACTGGTTACTAAAATTTTTGAATCCCACCACTGAAAAAAGAATATAAAAAAATTCTAGGGCATGGGACTTTTAGGGTACTTACTTAAATCCAATAAAACATAAGCATATGTCCTCAGTAAGAAAGTGAAAACAATTGGATAAATATAAAAATATTGATTTTATTAGTACATATAGACACAAGACTTGTTTTTTGTTAAAAGCATAACATTCATGAAATTATACATGAATTGAAAAGTTCTAAATCCGACCGGTTTCGCTGGGTTGGCTTCTTCAGGGATTTGAATACATGAACTATAACAAGATATATATATATATATATATATATATATATATATATATATATATATATATATATATATATATACATATACATATATATATATATATATATATATATATATATATATACAAAAAGAAAGAAGTTGGTCAAAAGGACCACACCCGCTGGAGATCAGAGGCCAAAAGGCCTATAAGCGAGGGTCCCCACCCAGTGGATCTCCCACAGAGGGAATATGTCAGCTCTTTATAACGGATTGATAGAAAGATGCTTTCTATATAGGCAAAACTAAAAGACCCTTCTTCAACAGAAACAGAGATCATGTTGCATTCGTTAAGGCGAAAAAAAATGGAGACACCCATTAGTAGACATATGGGTCTTTATCATCAATTTGATCTTAAATGTATGAATTTTTTTGCTCTTGATCATGTCCCGAACCCCGAGAGGGGAGGGGACATTGATAAGAAACTTCTTCAAATAGAGGCTAGATGGATTTATTCCCTCCAAGCCACTTGCTATCCAGGATTAAATGAAGGTATTAGTTATTAAATGAAGGTATTAGTTACAAACCCTTCTTATAAACATTTGTTTTTCATGTATGTTTGTCATCTGTTTCCTAAATATCCTTTGTTCTCCATTAATGTTTTTGCATCTGCTCTTCTTTGCTCTCCTTTATATTGGATTTACATGCAACTGTTGAAATATCTAAACACAATGCTGTATCAACATACATGTCTTTTGGCATATGTTTATAATGTATTTAAAAATGTCTATATCTATCTTACTATCTTATTCATTTGTGTTATTATTGCGAAAAAAAAATGTATTTGTTTGGTTTATTATATCCGTAACAATAATAAAAATTTGTACATGTTTGGTACTTTGACTTCATGTACAATAGTGTCATCCCTCTTTCACTCATTTATCATAACCTATATATGGATGCGGTCCTAACTCTAGTAAATTTATGAGAATCTTCACAGTGGAAGCACATGCAAGCTAATGGATAGATAGGGGGCAGGTGAGCCTAGAGGTGGCCCATACCATTGGCTGGGCTGCCATTATGCCCCCAAGTACCTTTAGGAGGGATGGGCCACCTCTAGGCTCACCTGCCCCCTATCTATCCATTAGCTTGCATGTGCTTCCACTGTAAAGACTCTCATAAATTTACTAGAGTTAGGACTGCAGGTAATACAGGGTGCCGTGGAGTGGCCCTGCAGCTTACACATGCATTTGCAAATGTGTGCTAACTAAACCCCTGTTTTGACGCAAACTGTTAGACAGGTTAATTTGGTTGGTAAGCAAACTGGTTAGCAAATTGAACTGGGAATTTTTATTTTTGTTTGTCTCATGTGCGTTGCCCTTCCATGTGTTCTTTGCTATGAAAGCCAGTTATAGGTGGGGGTAGAGGCCATTTTCTTTGTTGTTAATGTATACTGGTGAGTGGACATACTGGATGCCTTTGCTGTAATACCATTGGCTAAGCTTCCATTATGCCCCCAAGTACCTTTAGGAGGGATGGGCCACCTCTAGGCTCACCTGCCCCCTATCTATCCATTAGCTTGCATGTGCTTCCACTGTGAAGACTCTCATAAATTTACTAGAGTTAGAACTGCAGGTAATACAGGGTGCCATGGAGTGGTCCTGCAGCTTACACATGCGTTTGCAAATGAGTGCTAACTAAACCCCTGTTTTGATGCAAACTGTTAGACAGGTTAATTTGGTTGGTAGGCAAACTGGTTAGCAAATTGAACTGGGAATTTTTATTTTTGTTTGTCTCATGTGCGTTGCCCTTCCATGTGTTCTTTGCTATGAAGGCCAGTTATAGGTGGGGGCAGAGGCCATTTTCTTTGTTGTTAATGTATACTGGTGAGTGGATATACTGGATGCCTTTGCTGTAATACCATTGGCTGGGCATCTATTATGCCCCCAAGTACCTTTAGGAGGGATGGGCCACCTCTAGGCTCACCTGCCCCCTATCTATCCATTAGCTTGCATGTGCTTCCACTGTGAAGACTCTCATAAATTTACTAGAGTTAGGACTGCAGGTAATACAGGGTGCCGTGGAGTGGCCCTGCAGCTTACACATGCGTTTGCAAATGTGTGCTAACTAAACCCTTGTTTTGACGCAAACTGTTACACAGGTTAATTTGGTTGGTAAGCAAACTGGTTAGCAAATTGAACTGGGAATTTTTATTTTTGTTTGTCTCATGTGCGTTGCCCTTCGATGTGTTCTTTGCTATGAAGGCCAGTTATAGGTGGGGGCAGAGGCCATTTTCTTTGTTGTATATATGGATGCGCCCTCTGGTGGTCCCGGGCTGCTGGGCGTAGAGAGACAGCCACCTGCCCCACATTAGAATCTCCCATATGGACGCTCGAGGCTTCTTCATTTCTTTCCTTTCTCCCCTTGTCAAGGAGATGGGGTTGAGATTTGGAGCACCGCCCCTTCTGGCCGCATCATGTAGGTGTGTTCCTGCCCCTTTGACTGCCCTTCTCACCACTCCACCGTGTTACGCTGCACAGAACATCACTTCCCCCTGCCGGGGACACCTCCCCGGTGTGGGCGGAAGTGTGGATGTGCACTTTAGGACAGACAGGGCGGATGCGCCGGCGTCTTTCGGCTGGACATTACACCTGCATCCCGCTCCCCACCCATATGGGTGGGGTGGAGGGAATATAAATAGCAGTTTTTTTCAATTAGCTTTTCAGTGTCTTGCTGCACTCCCAGCGCGCCAGCTCTTTGAATATCAGTGGTAAAGGTAAAAGCTATTTTCACTTATGGAATCATGTTGGATCCTGATATCTTTGTATCCATTCCTTAGCAATTATCTCTTTTTTCTCTTAGGTATTCCCTGCTGCGTATGTGGACCCTGTTCCATCCTAACCTATACCAGTGAAACTGCTTTTTTACAAAGATCTCCCAAATGTTTTTTCTTATAATCATAGCAGTATAATACTGCTCTATAGGGTTGAGCGGACACCTAGATGTCCGTGTTCGACGGGTTCGGCCGAACTTTAAAAAAAAGTCCGGGTCCGTGTCCCGGACTTTTACCGAACTTTTCCCGGACACCGAACCCCATTGAAGTCAATGGGGACCCGAACTTTAAGGCACTAAAATGGCTCTAAAACACCAAAGGAAAGGGCTAGAGTGCTGCAAATGGCAGCAAAACGTAATTAAGAGCATGGCAAGTGCTCTGCAAACAAATGTGGATAGGGAAATAACTTAAAACAACAAAAAAAAACAGAAAAATAAAACAATGTTCTTCTTCATCTCTGAAGGACGAGGCCCATATGGAGTAGGAGGGAGGTTGAGGTGGTGGTGGATGTGGCGGTGACATAGGCGTGCGCACAGGGTGTGCTGGGTGTGCCTGGGCACACCCTAATCACCTAGGGCACATAGCATTGCCAGTGAGGAGATGGGAAAGATCTCCCTGGGACCTGCTCTGCTCTATTTCTCCTTGCCTACAGGTACATGGCCCCGATACATTACTCTCCCTGCTGGCAAACACATGCATGTGTATTTCAACTTTGGGGTGCACACCTTAATGCAATAGGCTGCGCACACCTATGGGCGGTGTAGGTGGAAGCGGCGGTGGAGGAGGACCAGGGCCGGATTAACAGCATCATGGGCTTGGTGCTGAGGATTTTGAAGGGCCTTAGGGCCGTGCCTTGCCATGCACCCAGAGGAGGAAGGGTGCAGCCATGCATGCCTAATTCAACATGGGATGCTGTCTCTGAAGCCCATAAACACATCCATGCATCGCCAACTGTCCCTCCTTGTCCGGCCTTCACGCTGTGTGGGGAGGTTCTGAGGGTGCTGCCTGGGGAAGCGAGCATAGAAGCCAGACTTCTGTGTTTACAAGTGACAGAAGAGCGGTAACAGTGAATATGGCCAACCCGGGGCCTATATAAAAGGTAGGGGCCTGGAGCTGCAGCTCCAATAGCCCCTACATTAATCTGGCCCTGAGGAGGAGGACGAGGTAGCCAACACTGCTTCTTTTCACAAATTTTAAATGAGGGTACACCCCAAAAGAGTGAGAAAGAGCAAAAATGGAACAATGGGTGGGTAAGGTCGGTATCCATTGCTATTCTGCATAAGGTACGGAAAAGTCCCGTGGGATCCATGCCTGGTTCATTTTAATGAACGTGAGCTTGTCCACATTGTCTCTGGACAGGCGGCTGCGCTTGTCTGTTATAACGCCCCCAGCCGTGCTAAATACCCGTTCAGATAATACACTGGCTGCAGGGCACGCCAGCACCTCCAAGGCGTAAAGGGCAAGCTCAGGCCATGTGCCCAATTTGGAGACCCAGAAGTTGAAGGGGGCAGACCCGTCATTCACTACATGTAGGCGTGTGCACACATACTGCTCCACCATGTTGGTAAAATGCTGCCTCCTGCTAAGACGTTCCATCTGAGCTGCTGGTGCTGCTGTTTGTTGTGGCGTGCTGACAAAGCTTTTCCACATTTCGGCCATGCTAACCCTGCCTTCTGAGGTGCTGGCGGTGCCCTGGTTGCGTTGGCGACCTCCTCCTCCTCCTCCTCTGCCTTGTGCTTCCACTGTGGCCCCGCTGTCAGATGGGAATGCCAGCAGCATGGCGTCTACCAGCGTGCGCTTGTACTCGCGCATCTTGCGATCGCGCTCCAGTGAGTGAATTAAGGACGGTACGTTGTCCTTGTAACGGGGATCCAGCAGCGTGGCCACCCAGTAATCAGCACAAGTTAGAATGTGGGCAACTCGGCGGTCGTTGTGGAGACACTGCAGCATGTAATCGCTCATGTGTGCCAGGCTGCCCAGAGGCAACGAAAGGCTGTCCTCTGTGGGAGGTGTATGGTCCGTGTCCTCTGTATCCCCCCAGCCACGCACCAGTGATGGCCATGAGCTGGCCTGGGTGCCACCCTGCTGTGAACATGGTTCCATCTCCTCCTCCAGCTCCTCCTCCTCCTCATCCTCCTCATCCTCCAGAACTGTGCCCCTGCTGGACAATTGCGTCCCTGGCGTTTGCGTGTGCAGGAACCCACCCTCGGAGCCCCTTGCGAATGACTGCCCTGAAAGCCTTGGAAATGTTACCTCTTCATCCTCCTCCTCCTCCTCATCCTGTGCCACATCCTCTTCCATCATCGCCCGAATTGTTTTTTCAAGGAGGCATAGAAGTGGGATAGTTAAGCTGAGAACGGCGTCATTGCCACTGGCCATGTTGGTGGAGTACTCAAAACAGCGCAACAAGGCACACAGGTCTCGCATGGAGGCCCAGTTATTGGTGGTGAAGTGGTGCTGTTCCGCAGAGCGACTCACGCGTGCGTGCTGCAGCTGAAACTCCACTATGGCCTGCTGCTGCTCGCACAGTCTTTCCAGCATGTGCAAGGTGGAGTTCCACCTTGTGGGCACGTCACATATGAGGCGGTGAGCGGGAAGGCCGAAGTTACGCTGCAGCGCTGCCAGGCGAGCAGCAGCAGGGTGAGAACGCCGAAAGTGCGCACAAACGGCCCGCACTTTCTGCAGCAGCTCTGACATATCGGGGTAGTTTTTAAGGAACCTCTGCACCACCAAATTCAGCACATGCGCCAGGCAAGGGATGTGCGTCAAACCGGCTAGGCCCAGAGCTGCTATGAGATTTCGCCCGTTATCGCACACCACCAGGCCGGGCTTGAGGCTCGCTGGCAGCAACCACTCATTTGTCTGCTGTTCCATGCTCCTCCACAACTCCTGCGCGGTGTGTGGTTTGTCCCCCAAACAGGCAAGTTGTAAAACTGCCTGCTGTCGTTTACCCCTGGCCGTGCTGAAGTTGGTGGTGAAGGTGTTACGCTGTCCGGATGAGGAGGCGGTAGAGGATGAGGAAGCGGAGTAGGAGGAGTTAGGAACAGGAGGCAAACTGAAGCGCCCTGCAATCCTCGGTGGTGGAAGGACATGCGCCAAATTGCTATCCGCCTCAGGCCCATCCGCCACTGCATTTACCCAGTGTGCCGTTAGGGAGATATAACGCCCCTGACCGTGCTTACTGGTCCACGTATCCGTAGTTAGGTGGACCTTGGCACAGATGGCGTTGCGCAGTGCACACCTGATTTTTTCCCCCACTTGGTTGTGCAGGGAAGGGATGGCTTGCCTGGAAAAGTAGTGGCGGCTGGGCACGACGTACTGTGGGACAGCCACCGACATAAGGTTTTTAAAACTGTGCGTCTCCACCAGACGGAATGACAGCATTTCAAAGGCCAATAATTTTGAAATGCTGGCATTCAGGGCCAGGGATCGCGGGTGGGTAGGGGGGTACTTCCTCTTCCTCTCAAGTGTTTGGGAGATGGAAAGCTGAACGCTTCCACGGGACATTGTGGAGATGGTTGTTGGTGACCCAGGTGGTGGTGTTGCTGACAGATCGTCTGTTTGCGGGGTGGCAGGTGCCGGTATCACTACAGATGTGGCTGGAGCGGCCGAGACTGCAGCAGAAGAGGAAGCAGGATGAGCCAGAGACGTTTCTTGGTTTTGAAGGTGTGTACTCCACTGCAGCTCGTGCTTTGCACTTAGATGCCTGATCATGCAGGTTGTGCTCAGGTTGAGAAGGTTCATGCCTCGCTTCAAGCTCTGATTGCACAGGGTGCAAACCACTCGTGTCCTGTCATCAGCACATTTTCTAAAGAACTTCCACGCTAGAGAACTCCTTTGAGCTGACTTTGGTGCGCTCGTTCCCTTGCTGCGTTGGGCAGTAGCGGGCGTAGTGTCTAGGGCACGGCCGCTCCGCTTCTGCACCCTGCTCCCTCTTCTGCTGTGCTGGTGGCTCTGTGCGACCACCGCCTCTTCCTCCAAACTACTCAGTTCACCTGCATGACGTTCATTCCATGTGGGGTCGAGGACCTCATCGTCCTCCACATCATCTTCCACCCAGTCTTCACCCCTGCCCTCCTTGTCGGTCTCCACAATGCTGAACGCCGCAGCAGTTGGCACCTGCGTTTCGTCATCATCGGAGACGTGCTGCGATGATCCTTGCATGTACTCATCTTGAGAAATAAGTGGTTGGGCATCGCTGCACTCAATCTCTTCCACTTCTGGGGCAGGGCTAGGTGGATGGCCCTGGGAAACCCTGCTGACAGAGTCCTCAAAAAGAATAAGAGACTGCTGTATGGCTTGGGGCTCAGACTGCTGGCCTGATTTGCAAGGGGGTGAGGTGAAAGACGGTTGGACATTGGCTGCAGGTGCCAACTCTGACCTTTCTGCAGTAGACTGGGTGGGAGACAATGTGAAGGAACTGGAGGCACTGTCAGCAGCAAACCAATCTACTATCGCCTCAACTTGTTCTGGCCTCATCACTTCTAGGGGCGTTTGATGCCCTACCAAATACTGATGCAGGTTCTGTCGCCTACTCACACTTGAGGAAGGTGTTTCACTTGTGCGTGTAGCTGGCACAGATCGACCATGTCCTCTCCTTGCAACAGGAGCTCTACCAGCAGCACCACGACCCAGGCCACGGCCCTTATTTGACGGTCTCCTCATATTTCTGTAATTTAAGATCTTGCCCTAGAAAGGTTTTTATTGAATAGCGGAATAGAAAATATGATCCAAAAAAAGTGTATGTATATCACACGTACACAACCACACTAGGCCCCAATTACTATTGTTTGTACCCCTAAAAGGCTAGATGAGGAGTAGGGGGAGTATGGAACAGGCAGCACCCTCAAACCTTCAGAAGTATGAGATGAACCCCAACAACTTGGAAAGGTGGATCTCTCTCACACGTACCGACACAGACTATCCCGCAATTCAATTGATCCTCAAAGGTTTTTATTGAATAGCGGAATAGGAAATATGATCAAAAAAAGTGTATGTATCTCGCACGTACACAACCACACTAGGCCCCAATTACTATTGTTTGTACCCCTAAAAGGCTAGATGAGGAGTAGGGGGGGTATGGAACAGGCAGCACCTTCAAACCTTCAGAAGTATGAGATGAACCCCAACAACTTGGAAAGGTGGATCTCTCTCACACGTACCGACACAGACTATCCCGCAATTCAATTGATCCTCAAAGGTTTTTATTGAATAGCGGAATAGGAAATATGATCAAAAAAAGTGTATGTATCTCGCACGTACACAACCACACTAGGCCCCAATTACTATTGTTTGTACCCCTAAAAGGCTAGATGAGGAGTAGGGGGGGTATGGAACAGGCAGCACCCTCAAACCTTCAGAAGTATGAGATGAACCCCAACAACTTGGAAAGGTGGATCTCTCTCACACGTACCGACACAGACTATCCCGCAATTCAATTGATCCTCAAAGGTTTTTATTGAATAGCGGAATAGGAAATATGATCAAAAAAAGTGTATGTATCTCGCACGTACACAACCACACTAGGCCCCAATTACTATTGTTTGTACCCCTAAAAGGCTAGATGAGGAGTAGGGGGGGTATGGAACAGGCAGCACCCTCAAACCTTCAGAAGTATGAGATGAACCCCAACAACTTGGAAAGGTGGATCTCTCTCACACGTACCGACACAGACTATCCCGCAATTCAATTGATCCTCAAAGGTTTTTATTGAATAGCGGAATAGGAAATATGATCAAAAAAAGTGTATGTATCTCGCACGTACACAACCACACTAGGCCCCAATTACTATTGTTTGTACCCCTAAAAGGCTAGATGAGGAGTAGGGGGGGTATGGAACAGGCAGCACCCTCAAACCTTCAGAAGTATGAGATGAACCCCAACAACTTGGAAAGGTGGATCTCTCTCACACGTACCAACACAGACTATCCCCCAATTTAACTGATCCCCAAAGGTTTTTGATTAAATAGCGGAATAGAAAATATGATCCAAAAAAGTGTATGTATATCACACGTACACAACCACACTAGGCCCCAATTACTATTGTTTGTACCCCTAAAAGGCTAGGAGTAGGGGGAGTATGGAACAGGCAGCACCCTCAAACCTTCAGAAGTATGAGATGAACCTCAACAACTTGGAAAGGTGGATCTCTCTCACACGTACCAACACAGACTATCCCCCAATTTAACTGATCCCCAAAGGTTTTTGATTAAATAGCGGAATAGAAAATATGATCCCAAAAAAGTGTATGTATATCACACGTACACAACCACACTAGGCCCCAATTACTATTGTTTGTACCCCTAAAAGGCTAGGAGTAGGGGGAGTATGGAACAGGCAGCACCCTCAAACCTTCAGAAGTATGAGATGAACCCCAACAACTTGGAAAGGTGGATCTCTCTCACACGTACCAACACAGACTATCCCCCAATTTAACTGATCCCCAAAGGTTTTTGATTAAATAGCGGAATAGAAAATATGATCCCAAAAAAGTGTATGTATATCACACGTACACAACCACACTAGGCCCCAATTACTATTGTTTGTACCCCTAAAAGGCTAGGAGTAGGGGGAGTATGGAACAGGCAGCACCCTCAAACCTTCAGAAGTATGAGATGAACCCCAACAACTTGGAAAGGTGGATCTCTCTCACACGTACCAACACAGACTATCCCCCAATTTAACTGATCCCCAAAGGTTTTTGATTAAATAGCGGAATAGAAAATATGATCCCAAAAAAGTGTATGTATATCACACGTACACAACCACACTAGGCCCCAATTACTATTGTTTGTACCCCTAAAAGGCTAGGAGTAGGGGGAGTATGGAACAGGCAGCACCCTCAAACCTTCAGAAGTATGAGATGAACCCCAACAACTTGGAAAGGTGGATCTCTCTCACACGTACCAACACAGACTATCCCCCAATTTAACTGATCCCCAAAGGTTTTTGATTAAATAGCGGAATAGAAAATATGATCCCAAAAAAGTGTATGTATATCACACGTACACAACCACACTAGGCCCCAATTACTATTGTTTGTACCCCTAAAAGGCTAGGAGTAGGGGGAGTATGGAACAGGCAGCACCCTCAAACCTTCAGAAGTATGAGATGAACCTCAACAACTTGGAAAGGTGGATCTCTCTCACACGTACCAACACAGACTATCCCCCAATTTAACTGATCCCCAAAGGTTTTTGATTAAATAGCGGAATAGAAAATATGATCCCAAAAAAGTGTATGTATATCACACGTACACAACCACACTAGGCCCCAATTACTATTGTTTGTACCCCTAAAAGGCTAGGAGTAGGGGGAGTATGGAACAGGCAGCACCCTCAAACCTTCAGAAGTATGAGATGAACCCCAACAACTTGGAAAGGTGGATCTCTCTCACACGTACCAACACAGACTATCCCCCAATTTAACTGATCCCCAAAGGTTTTTGATTAAATAGCGGAATAGAAAATATGATCCCAAAAAAGTGTATGTATATCACACGTACACAACCACACTAGGCCCCAATTACTATTGTTTGTACCCCTAAAAGGCTAGGAGTAGGGGGAGTATGGAACAGGCAGCACCCTCAAACCTTCAGAAGTATGAGATGAACCTCAACAACTTGGAAAGGTGGATCTCTCTCACACGTACCAACACAGACTATCCCCCAATTTAACTGATCCCCAAAGGTTTTTGATTAAATAGCGGAATAGAAAATATGATCCCAAAAAAGTGTATGTATATCACACGTACACAACCACACTAGGCCCCAATTACTATTGTTTGTACCCCTAAAAGGCTAGGAGTAGGGGGAGTATGGAACAGGCAGCACCCTCAAACCTTCAGAAGTATGAGATGAACCCCAACAACTTGGAAAGGTGGATCTCTCTCACACGTACCAACACAGACTATCCCCCAATTTAACTGATCCCCAAAGGTTTTTGATTAAATAGCGGAATAGAAAATATGATCCCAAAAAAGTGTATGTATATCACACGTACACAACCACACTAGGCCCCAATTACTATTGTTTGTACCCCTAAAAGGCTAGGAGTAGGGGGAGTATGGAACAGGCAGCACCCTCAAACCTTCAGAAGTATGAGATGAACCCCAACAACTTGGAAAGGTGGATCTCTCTCACACGTACCAACACAGACTATCCCCCAATTTAACTGATCCCCAAAGGTTTTTGATTAAATAGCGGAATAGAAAATATGATCCCAAAAAAGTGTATGTATATCACACGTACACAACCACACTAGGCCCCAATTACTATTGTTTGTACCCCTAAAAGGCTAGGAGTAGGGGGAGTATGGAACAGGCAGCACCCTCAAACCTTCAGAAGTATGAGATGAACCCCAACAACTTGGAAAGGTGGATCTCTCTCACACGTACCAACACAGACTATCCCCCAATTTAACTGATCCCCAAAGGTTTTTGATTAAATAGCGGAATAGAAAATATGATCCCAAAAAAGTGTATGTATATCACACGTACACAACCACACTAGGCCCCAATTACTATTGTTTGTACCCCTAAAAGGCTAGGAGTAGGGGGAGTATGGAACAGGCAGCACCCTCAAACCTTCAGAAGTATGAGATGAACCCCAACAACTTGGAAAGGTGGATCTCTCTCACACGTACCAACACAGACTATCCCCCAATTTAACTGATCCCCAAAGGTTTTTGATTAAATAGCGGAATAGAAAATATGATCCCAAAAAAGTGTATGTATATCACACGTACACAACCACACTAGGCCCCAATTACTATTGTTTGTACCCCTAAAAGGCTAGGAGTAGGGGGAGTATGGAACAGGCAGCACCCTCAAACCTTCAGAAGTATGAGATGAACCCCAACAACTTGGAAAGGTGGATCTCTCTCACACGTACCAACACAGACTATCCCCCAATTTAACTGATCCCCAAAGGTTTTTGATTAAATAGCGGAATAGAAAATATGATCCCAAAAAAGTGTATGTATATCACACGTACACAACCACACTAGGCCCCAATTACTATTGTTTGTACCCCTAAAAGGCTAGGAGTAGGGGGAGTATGGAACAGGCAGCACCCTCAAACCTTCAGAAGTATGAGATGAACCCCAACAACTTGGAAAGGTGGATCTCTCTCACACGTACCAACACAGACTATCCCCCAATTTAACTGATCCCCAAAGGTTTTTGATTAAATAGCGGAATAGAAAATATGATCCCAAAAAAGTGTATGTATATCACACGTACACAACCACACTAGGCCCCAATTACTATTGTTTGTACCCCTAAAAGGCTAGGAGTAGGGGGAGTATGGAACAGGCAGCACCCTCAAACCTTCAGAAGTATGAGATGAACCCCAACAACTTGGAAAGGTGGATCTCTCTCACACGTACCAACACAGACTATCCCCCAATTTAACTGATCCCCAAAGGTTTTTGATTAAATAGCGGAATAGAAAATATGATCCCAAAAAAGTGTATGTATATCACACGTACACAACCACACTAGGCCCCAATTACTATTGTTTGTACCCCTAAAAGGCTAGATGAGGAGTAGGGGGAGTATGGAACAGGCAGCACCCTCAAACCTTCAGTATGAGATTGTGTTCACTGTACCCCACAAAGATTGAGTTCACTGCACCCCACAATGATTGTGTTCACTGCACCCCACAAAGATTGTGTTCACTGCACCTCACAAAGATTGTGTTCACTGTACCCCCCAAAGATTGTGTTCACTGCACCCCACAAAGATTCTGTTCACTGTACCCCACAAAGATTGTGTTCACTGCACCCCAAAAAGATTGTGTTCACTGCACCCCAAAAAGGATGTTGTTCACTGCACCCCAAAAAGGATGTTGTTCACTCCACCCCAAAAAGATTGTGTTCACTGCACCCCACAAAGATTGTGTTCACTGCACCCCAAAAAGATTGTGTTCACTGCACCCCAAAAATGATTTTGTTCACTGCACCCCAAAAAGGATTTTGTTCACTGCACCCCAAAAAGGATGTTGTTCACTCCACCCCAAAAAGATTGTGTTCACTGCACCCCAAAAAGATTGTGTTCACTGCACCCCACAAAGGATTTTGTTCACTGCACCCCAAAAAGATTGTGTTCACTGCACCCCAAAAAGGATGTTGTTCACTGCACCCCAAAAAGGATTTTGTTCACTGCACCCCAAAAAGATTGTGTTCACTGCACCCCACAAAGGATTTTGTTCACTGCACCCCACAAAGATTGTGTTCACTGCACACCAAAAAGGATTGTGTTCACTGCACCCCAAAAAGATTTTGTTCACTGCACCCCAAAAAGATTGTGTTCACTGCAGCCCAAAAAGATTGTGTTCACTGCAGCCCAAAAAGATTGTGTTCACTGCAGCCCAAAAAGATTGTGTTCACTGCAGCCCAAAAAGATTGTGTTCACTGCAGCTCACACACAGAAAAATGGATGTGGATCACTGACACCTGCCTATCTCCAATCCCACACCACACAGCAATATCGATTGTAGTTTGTAGAACACAGTTTCCCTAAAATTCAGCAGACTCTGTCCCTAACAGGATTGAGAAGAGATCGTAGATCAGGATTGAGTGCAGACCCCACCCCCCACACAGCAATATCGATTGTAGTTTGTAGAAGACACTGACCCTATATAATTCAGCAGACTTTATCCCTAAAATGCCTACAACTCGCCCTGCCTAAACACTCCGACCTGTCCCTCAATTCTATCCGGACACAAATGGTTTTTTCCTGCCTATCTTTCCCTAATCAGCAGCCAGCACGTTGATGTGTGCTCTGTCCCTGAATCTAAGCAGCATAATGACGCCGCTGCGGCTGCCTCGAACTTATAAAGACTTGGTCACATGCTTCAGACGGCCAATCACAGCTACTGAGACATTTGCAGGCATGGCTGGGATGGCTTAAGGCACACCAGTTAAACGATTGTTGATTGGCTGTTGAAAGCCCGCCATGAAAAGAGCGCCAAAGCATGCAAAACCCGGAAATAAAACGACCGAACACGGATTTTTACCCGAACATACAGTAAAGTGTCCGTGTCCGTGTTCGGGTACAAAAAATCCAATTATTCGGTACGAACACGAATAATACAGTCCGTGTTCGCTCAACACTACTGCTCTATTATACATTGTATTGGATTGAAAAATCTCTCTTTAAAGAGTGACACCAAGATATCCTCTGCCCCTGAAATGGCGCGCTCGGCATGACAGTCTGAATTTCATAATTATTTTTTTTCTTGATTTTGTGTAAGTATATAATGACAAACGATCCTTTTAGATATATATACAAATATGTAAAGTGTTTTATACACTATTTACTGTATATACAAACACCGATATGTATAGTATCTTTCTATCAATCAGTTATAAAGAGCTGATATATTCCCTCTGTGGGAGATCCACTGGGTGGGGACCCTCGCTTATAGGCCTTTTGGCCTCTGATCTCCAGTGGGTGTGGTCCTTTTGACAAACTTCACATACACCATAACCTCTAGGATTTCAATTACAGGTATGACACTACTCACTTTTTTGTGCATTGACTCATTTGTCCCAACATCAAGTCAATTGATAAATGTTGTTTATTCAATTTTTCTGTTTTCTTTCTTTTTGTATATATATATATACATATATATATATACATATATATATATATATATATATCTTGTTATAGTTCATGTATTCAAATCCCTGAAGAAGCCAACCCAGCGAAACCGGTCGGATTTAGAACTTTTCAATTCATGTATAATTTCATGAATGTTATGCTTTTAACAAAAAACTGAAAATTCCTATCAAATACTTACCGTAATTTTCCTTTCCTGATAGTCTCCATGGCAGCCTACGTGTGGGTTAACCCCGCCTCCACTCCAAGGGTATAGGACCCCCCTCCCATAAATTTCAGCTCTCAGGTACAGCAGGTGTTCCATATCTTAGCCGAATCCAAGACGAGAGGGTGGGAACTCCGGCTGCCATGGAGACTATCAGGAAAGGAAAATTACGGTAAGTATTTGATAGGAATTTTCCGTTTTCCTGTCAGTCTCCATGGCAGCCTACGTGTGGGAAATAACTAGCTCACGCCACACGGGTGGGAATGCTTTAGCAAAGAAACTTTAATTCATGCTATTTGCAGACTAAACAGTCAAACCAAAATTAACTGAGGACAGAGAAGCAGGCTCCACACAATAGTGGGTCATAAAAGTATTGACAGAAGACCATGAAGCCGCTCTGCAGATCACATCTGGAGCCACGTGCCGCGAGGCCGCCCAGGAAGTAGAGATACTCCTTGTAGAGTGCACCGTCACCGCCTCCGGAGCTCTATAGGCCTGTTGGATAGCTGCCACTATCCATGATGCAATAGTTCGGGATGAAGCAGGTTTACCTCTGTTCTTCCCCCAAAACAGGACAAAGAGGTTGTCAGCCTGCCTGAATGGTGCAGTTGCTTGAAGATAAACTTTTAAGGACTCTCCTACATCCAACGGATGAGGGTTGGACTCATCAGAGGACCGAAAAGTAGGCAGGACAATCTCCTGGTTCTGGTGAAACACCGAGGTGACTTTCGGATTTGAATTCAGCATGGGTATCAGCACTACCCGATCTGGGAAGAAAGTCAGGAATGGTTCTCTACAGCCGAGGGAACTTAATTCAGAGACCCTTTTAGCCGAAGTAATGGCTACCAGGAAGACAGTCCGGATGGTCAGATCCTTGATAGAAGAAGAGGATTCTATGCCCATTTTTGAGAGGGCATTTAGGACAAGAGGTAGATCCCATTTTGGAAACCTAGGTTTTCTTTGAGGATTGAGCCTGACTGCTCCTTTAACCTCCCTGGCGGTATGATTATGTCAGGAATTAAATACCAAAAGCGGTACAATTGTTTTCATGGAAATTTGGCGTTCTGTATTATAGGCCTACAATTCTTAGTAATTACTGAATTAAACCTGACCAAAACAAGAGTCTAGTAGACATCCCAGATGTGATAAATTTGAAACAAACACGTGAATTATAATCAAATCAATAATATTATTTTATTATTTAATATATAATATATATAATAAAATTATATTATTGATTAGATTATAATTCATGCATTATATATTATATATAGATATATGTGTGTGTGTATATATATATATATATATATATATATATATATACACACATATATATATATATATATATATATATATATAATATATAACGCATGAATTATAATTGAATCAATAATATAATTTTATATATATATATATATATGTGTGTGTGTGCATATATATATATATATATATATATATATATATACATATATATATATATATATATATATATATATATATATATACACTGGTACATACAGTATATATATATATATATATATATATATGTATATATGCATATATATATGTATATATATATATATATATATATATATATATATATATATATTAGGGATGCACCAAAATGAAATTCTTGGCCGAAGCCGAATAATAATGAAATGCTTTGCCGAAGCCCGAAGGCCGAATAACGAACGCGTTGTTTCGCATTTTTTCCATTTACTTTGCCATGTCCCTTAGCATAAAATAAGGGGCACGCTGATGGGCACATTTTATGTTAGGGGGCACGCTGATGGGCACATTTTATGTTAGGGGGCACGCTGATGGGCACATTTTATGTTGTTCTCCCCCATATGTGCTCAGCTCCACATACCTGAACTGCAGCCAGAGCCAAAAGCCGCGAACAGGGGGGCGGGGCGTGCACATAGTGTCACGCTCGCTGGACCTAGTGTGAAGGAGCCGCAGTCAGGAGCAGGGGGCGGGACGCGCGCGTGATGTCACACCCCCTACTCGCGGCCGGACAGGACACCGGCGGCGTGTGAGAAGGGAGCCGGGAGCCGCAATGAGGAAGGGGAGCGGTCCGGGCGGAAGCTGACATTGTTCGGCACAAAATTATTCAGCCTTTTGACTTATTCGGCCGAACACCGAAAGTGCTATTTTCTCTATTTTCGGCCGAATAATGTTCGGCCGCCGAATATTCGGTGCATCCCTAATATATATATATATATATATATATGCATATATATATATATATATATGCATATATATATATATATATATGCATATATATATATATATATATATATATATATAATATAAAATGTGTTTTGTGTTTTGTGCAACGTTTTTTTTTTTTTTTTTTTTTAATTTCCCTCCCTAGTTCCGCTCCCATGCAGCATTGCTGCTGCAGGGAACGGAACTAGGAAGTGATCACACCGACAGAGGGACGGAGGAGCGGCGGGACTCTCGGCTGGCGATCTCAGCAATGAGAGATCATCGCTGGATCGCCAGGAGAAGGTAAGAGAACACCGCTGCGCTCTCTGCAATCCACCCGAGCGTGACTCGGGGTTACCGCTCCTGATATAAAAAATCAACCCCGAGTCACGCTCGGGATTACCGCCAGGGAGGTTAAAGAACTGTTGAATAAGTGGGTGTTGAGCCCACATGATCCCGGAGAAGGCAGACAATGCCGAAATTTTGTAAGGTTCTGGCACTCTCAGTGCCTCCTATCACATCATTTCCGGGTGCTTTCCATCTACCTAGATAGATGAAGCACATATAGGTGTGTTTCCCTTTAAGAGTGCTGACATCATCACTGAGCGCCGGACTGAACAGCTATTTAAATCACCAGCTCTCACTCACATGTGTTCGTTCAACCTGCTTTGTGCCTTGATGCTAACCTGTCTTGAAGCTCTCATGCTTGCAAGCATACCTCGCTGTCGGAACCACGCTGCGCTGATCCCTGTATCCCGCTACCGGATCATCCGCTCTTGACGAACCTCTCCTCTGCTACATTGCTACTAGTGATAAGTACCCCACAGGGGAAACCTCTATAAACCTTCATACTAAAGCTTACACTATCTAGCTCTGCATACTAAGGACTATTATTACATCTGCATTATCTAAGATTGCTAGCTCTTGAGCCTACTACCATTTGCTCTTGCACTGGGTTGGTCTCTCCTGTATGTTCACCTGCTACTCTATCATCTGCTACCATACATGATTGCTAACCTATCTGCATCCCATCTGCTACTATCTTACTTTCAAGAACATTTCCTTTCAAGTGTCTGTCATCTACCATCTCTACCCAACCTCTCTCTTCAGCCTATCATCACTGTGTTACTATATACATAAGTCACTCTAGGAACATCTTATTGAGTGTGTGTATTTGCTTGCTGAATTGAGATCATCCACACATGATGAGTCTTTGGGAGTTGGGATTGGTGTCTCAGCGTTTCTCTACATGACTACTGAAGTGGAATATTTCTGTAGCTGTAAATCCACATCATACATAAAACGCAGGAGCGTTACAAATTTGGACTCTTAAAGTTGCCACTGAAAGGGGCATATCTAGGCCAGCCTGAAGAAAACTTAGTATTTCTTGAATCCCAGGAACTGAGGAAGGCATACCTTCTGGATGTGCAGACTTCATGAATCTTGACCAGATTCTGCAGTATACTTTATTTGTACTTGGCCGTCTAGCATTCATCAAGGTGGAAATGGCTGTAGATGGGCAGCCGAGCGATTCCAACCTTTCCCTCTCAAGAACCAGACCGTCAACTGGAGTATTGCAGGACAGGGGTGCACTGATGTTCCCTGTAGAAGTAAGTCTGGTCTGAGGGGAAGAGGGACCGGGTCCCGGTAACTCAGCTGTAGGAGCAGCGGAAACCATGGCCTGTTTGGCCAGAAAGGCGCCACCATCACTATCTCCACATCTTGTGCTTGAAGTCTCTGCAGAAATTTGAGAATGATGGGTACTGGAGGAAAGGCATATGCCCTGCTGAACTCCCACCTGTCGGTTAGTGAATCTGTCCCGTAGGCTTGATGGCATCTGCCTCTTGTGACATACTTCTCCAACTTGTGGTTGCAAGGAGAGGCGAACAGGTCGACTTCGGGAGATACTCCCAGCGACAGGATCCATCTGAACGACTCCACATGGAGAGACCACTCGTTGTGGTTCAACTGGACCCTGTACAGAAAATCTGCTTGAACATTCTGTGAACCTGGAATGAAGACTGCTGAGATATTGACTAGGTGAGCCTGAGCCCAAGACATAATTGGGTTTAACACTCGTAGTAGAGAGAGACTCCGTGTCCCACCTTGTCTCTTTATATAAGACACTGCCGTGGTGTTGTCCATCTGAATCATTACAGATTTCCCTTCCACCAGGTGTTGAAAAGATCGAAGAGCCTGATAGGCTGCTCGGAGCTCCAATATATTGGAGACTGGTGTGTGTCTCTGAAAAGACCACTTTCCTTGTGTCATTTCCGACAGACAATGAGCCCCCCAACCTGAGTTGCTGGCGCCTGTTGTGATTATGGTCCATGAGACTGGAATCAGAGAGTGGCAATTGAGCAGATTCTTGCGTTGGAGCCACCAAAGAAGACTGGATCTCATGCTGGAGGAGATATGAATGTATTGATCCCTCTCTTCTGGGTTGAACTGTTGTAGAAACCCTTTCTGAAAGAGCCTCATGCGCCAAAGAGCCCATTTGACCATTGGAGCCGTGGACACCATGGTGTCAATGATTTTGAGGCACTGAGAGGCTTTCAGCCGAGGAGAAGAAAGAGCTGGAAGGATTCTCTCCCTCACTACCGGTATCTTCTTTAATGGGAGAGAGATTGAATTCTCGACGGTGTCGAATTGCGCCCCGAGATAGACTAGGCGCTGAGTGAGCTCCAGCTGACTCTTTTGTAGGTTTAACAGCCAGCCGAACTCTTTGAGGGTTGATATGACCTGATCTCTGTGTGCCAATAACTGATCTTTCTCTTGAGAGAGCAGCAGAAGATCGTCTAAGTAATGATGTAGACGTATTCCTTTCAGTCTTATGAGGGCCACTACAGCCAGGAGAATTTTGGAGAATACTCTGGGCGAGGTAGTCAGGCCAAAAGGTAGACAAATGAATTGAAGATGTCGATTCAGAACACAGAAGCAGAGATATTTGTGAAAGTCGGTTGCCACAGGTACATGAAAGTACGCCTCTTTCAAGTCTATTGAGGCGAGCCAGTCTCCTGGCAGTACTGCCTTCTGAATAGTTGAGAGTGTTTCCATCTTGAATTTTTCGTTCTTTATGAACTTGTTCAGGTATGTAAGATCTATAACGGGCCTCCAAGCTCCGTTCTTCTTCTGGACTAAGAAGAGGGGTGAATAAACACCTTGAAATTTTTCCTGCTCTGGAACCGGAACTACTGCTCCTTGAGCCACCAAAGCGTCTACATAGGCGAGCAAGACTTCTCTTCTCTCTTCTTGACAGGGCAAGTGAGTTGGAATGAATCGTGGAACCGGATCTGCCAGAAATGACCATTTGTGGCCTATAGAGACCGTCCTTACAGTCCAAAAGTCCGTGATTGAGGCCGTTCAGACACGCTGAAAATGGAGAAGACGTGCCCCCACTTGGCATGTCTGAACGGGCCCAATATCAGAAAGATTTAGTAGATTCTTGTCCAGCAGGCGCTGGATTTTTAGATGATCTCCGAGTAGAAGATTGGCCACCTCTCCAATTTCTCCGGAAGTCTCTATTAGGTTTGTAAGAGCGGGCCTCTCTCGATCTCTCAGTGTATTGCCTCCTGGATTGAGGCTTCTTCTGACCAAATAAACGTTTATCCTGCGGGAGGAAGCCAGTGGCCTTAGCAATGGCGCTGTCTAATTTATTCCCGAAAAGGGAAGTACCCTCGAAAGGGATCTTACACCATGCCTGCTTGGAGGCTGGATCCGCAAGCCAAGGGAGGAGCCACAAGGCCCTTTTTGCCGTCACTGAAGATAACATTGATCTGGACAGAAGGCGCAGAACATCAATAGATGCTTCTCCTAAAAACACTGAAGCCAACTTGAGTTCATGAATAGGAGAGCTCTCAACAGGTTCTTCCGAGATGCTTCCAAGTTTAGTCTCAATATCAGACACCCAGACTTCCATGGCTTTAGACATCGTTGCTAATGCCATAACAGGCTTGCAGGCCGCTCCGGCCGTAACATAGATCCTCTTTAAGTCTAGATCTATTTTCCTGTCCAAGGGATCTCTGAAGGAAACCGCTTCATCCATGGGCAAAGTAACATGCTTTACTAATCTTGTAACTGCAGCATCCACAAGGGGTGCAAACTCCAGACGGGCAACACCTTCAGGTTTGAAGGGATACAATTTCCCAAGTTTGGAAGATAGGGAAGACTTACTATCCCCTTTACTCCACTCTTCAGTAATCACCTCTTGTAATTCAGAGAGGGAAGGGAAATTGACACGCTCCTTGCCGAGGTGCTTGAAGAACTTCCGCTGCTTTTTCTGGGGAGACACCGGATCCTCCCATCTCAGAGCTTCCTTAATGGCTCTGATCAGGGGTGAAACCAGGGCAAACTCAAAGCCGCCTACTGCCCCTTCTTCTTCCGAATCACTGTCAGATGATTTTGCAGAAGTAATGCTCGGTTGAGAGGGGCCTTGATCTTCCTGCACTTCCGCTGGAGAACTGGACGTAGTGGGACCAAGTGCTGGGACCGTACCCCATTCTTTCAGGGACTGTTGCACTATTCTCTTCACTAGAGATTCCAATCCATGGTCCTCGTGCACCCTCTCACCGGCTGCTTGAGCAAAACATAGCTCACATAGGGACTTGTCCTCCGGGACATGCGCCCCACAACCCCAACAGGCTCTCTGGTATGTGCGGTGACTCTGGTATTGTTTGTGGTGTCTGGGGGAGAAATTAGAGCGTCTCCCCTGCTGCCTACTCCCTGATGGAGATTCATGGCGCTTTGATCTGGAGGATGAACTCCCACGAGGTCTGACAGGGTCTCTTTCTTGGGATAAATCAGGCCTGGAAGAGCTGATGGAAAAAGAGAAAGTCGGGGAGACACTGGATTTAGCCATGAAACAGGGACCAGCTAGCCCTCCCCCGCCCCCCCCTGAAAAATGCCAGCACCCACCTGTTGTAAGAGGGCTGGCCACAGGAGGGCGGTGACGCAGGATCCATACTTCAGGCCAACAACCAGACTGATAAAGAAAGGTAATACACGTCAGACACCAATATAATATAGTGATACATTGTGAGGTAGTAAACGATCCTCCCCCCCTCCCCCTTTTCAGTCAAGTATTCATTGCACATACCTGTAGCAAGGAATTCAGATACACAGGGAAGCTGCTGCAACGCCCACAGTACTTCCCGAAGTACAGGGGAACCGACAGCTGCTTAAATCCCCCGCCGGAATGACGTCAGCGGTGATGCGGCCGTGATCGCTAGTGCGCATGTGCGAACCAAGCCTCGGCTTCGTTCGCGACGCACTGCGCATGTGTGGGACTACGAAACGTCCACCGATTGGCCGCAGGAAGCAGAGGAGGAAGAGGAAGGGTTGCTGGAACGCAGGAAGCGTTCCAACGCCATTGGGGCCATAATAAATGCCGCACAGAGATAGAAAAAAGGCACAAACAAGGTATACATAAATGACAAATACCGCTGCCATGAAGAGATGTAATGAGAATCTTCAGACCCTGTCAGAGAACGCCGGCCAGGCTTCAGTCAACCGCAGAGAGCAGGGGAATTTTAAATGTCACTCACCGCCCGTGGCTGGGCCCTGGACATGCAGACACCATCCACAGTATCCTGAGGTAAGCCGAACAGTAGTAAGACCATCAGAATTGTAGGTCCTTGGAGGAGGGGAATTTATGGGAGGGGGGTCCTATACCCTTGGAGTGGAGGCGGGGTTAACCCCCACGTAGGCTGCCATGGAGACTGACAGGAAAACTAGTTTTGTGTCTATATGTACTAATAAAATCAATATTTTTATATTTATCCAATTGTTTTCACTTTCTTACTGAGGACATATGCTTATGTTTTATTGGATTTAAGTGAGTACCCTAAAAGTCCCATACCCTAGAATTTTCTATATTCTTTTTTCCATAACTGTGTGTGTGTGTGTGTGGGGGGGGGGTTCTGTGACAGACACAAACAGATCGCAGTTTCAGCTTAGCTGAAACTGCTGATCTGTCCCTGCCCTTCTGAGAGAAGATCTACCTGCTTTGTTTACATAAGCAGACGGGTCTTCTCTCCGTTTCCTGGACGATCATGGGATCGTGGGACCGCCTCTCCTTCCGCGGCCTGCATCCTGCTAAAGCCACATGCACTCCAGTCACGTAGTACTACGTGACTGGACGCAGCCCAGCCGCCCTGCCGCAGTAAAAAGCCGGCGGGCGGTCGGCAAGTGGTTAAAGGAATTTTTATTTCACTTTAAGCATCATTAAAACCACTGCTCTTTTAAAAGCAATATTTAAAGAAAAAACTTTTTGCATTGTACTCAGGTCCCCATACACTTTTTATGGCAATAACTTGCATATAAACCTTTAAAATATGGACTTTTGATTTTTCGTGTTCGCTTTCCATAGTCTTTAAAAGAGTTTGCACGTTCGCTAGAACTTTTTTTTTTGTTCAAGATGTTTTGGTGCAAACCGAACGGGGGGGTTCAACCCATCACTATGCACAGGTTGCAATTACCATATTTTATCTAGGTGGTATTGTTGCCCTACACTTCTGCATAGAATAAATACCTCTATTTCTGTCATTTGCTGGCGCTGTTTACAGGGTCCCAACAATATTTTTCTTGGTCTTCCAGATCTTGCTTTAACTTCCACTGTTCCCGATGACTGCCATTTCTTAATTACATTCCAAACAGAGGATATTGACATTTAGGTTGAACTGGATGGAGGGATGTCTTTTTTCAACCTCACTAACTATGTAACTATGTAACATCTGAAAAAGCTTTGCTATCTTCTTATTGCCTTCTCCAGCTTTGTGAGCGTCAACTATTTTCAGTTTCAGTTTTCTAGACAACTGCTTAGAAGATCCCATGGTGCTGATTGTTGGGGCAAGGTCAGATTAGTCTGGGCATTTAAAACCTTTGATATTGACATCACCTGGTCTTCCCAGACGATGATTGAGAACAATCCAGGACACTGGCAGGTCTCAGCCTTGCAAAGGGGGCAGTGCATGCTATAAATTCTGCAGGGTGCCCAAACTTTTGCAGACATCATTTTTTTTGTTTTTTGTAATTTTGAAAGTGGCAATGATGGAAATAAAATGTAACTTTTGTTGACATATTATAAGAATGTCGAATCTGTAATTTGATGCCTTTTGGAGATGTTTCTATCTTTCCTTGGCTTCTTTATGCACATTAATACACATTTTTAACTGGGGTGCCCAAACTTTCGAACACCACTGTATATCTTTTAATTTTGATGATTATGGCTTACAGCTAGTGAAAACTCAAAATTCAGCATCTTAGAAAATTGGAATATTGGAATACTACATAAGACCAATAAAAAAAAGGATTTTTAATACAGAAATGTTGGCTTACTAAAAAGTATGTTCATGGACAGTATAGTAAGCACTCCATACTTGGTAGGGGCTCCTTTTGCATGAATTACTGCATCAATGCAGCGTGGCATGGAGGTGATCAGCCAGTGGCACTAATAAGGTGTGATGGAAGCCAAGGATCCTTTAATAATGGCCTTCAGCTCATCTGCATGGTTGCGTCTGGTGTCTCTCATCTTCCTCTTGACAATAGCCCACAGAGTCTCAATGGGTTTAGGTCAGGCGAGTTTGCTGGCCAATCAAGCACAGTGATACCATGATCATTAAACCAAGTATTGGTGCTTTTGGCAGTGTTGGCAGGTGCCAAGTCCTGCTGGAAAAGGAAATCAGCATCTCTATAAAGCTGGGAAGCATGAAGTGCTCTTGAATTTCCTGGTAGAGGGCTGCGCTGATTTTACACTTGATAAAACACAGTGGACCACAGGGGCGTAGCGTGGGTTGTCAGCACCCGAGGCAAGCCAAGTCATTTGCGCCCCCTAACCCGAGGACTTTTAGCACTCCATGAGTCCCTTCCACTAGTATAGTAGTTCTGACCTACCGGATTTCTACACTGACCATTACAATGACCCTCTGGACCCCATATACACTGACCTACCTGACCCCTACACTAACCTACCTGCCCACTACACTGACCTACCTACACTGACCTACCTGACCATTACACTGACCTATCTGCCCCCTACACTGACCTAACTCACCCCTACACTAACCTACCTGACCCCTATACTGACCTACCTACACTGACCTACCTGACCATTGCACTGACCTACCTGCCCCCTACACTGACCTACCTGACCACTACACTGACCTCCCTGATCCCTACACTGACCTACCTGGCCGCTACACTGACCCCTACACTAACCTACCTGACCATTACACTGACCTACCTGACACCTACACTAACCTACCTGACCCCTACACTGACCTACCTGACTCCTACACTAACCTACCTGACACCTACACTGACCACTACACTAACCTACTTGACCACTACACTGACCTACCTGACCCTTACAATGACCTATCTGACACCTACACTGAGCTACCTGACCACTACACTAGGTCATTGAAACAGCAGAGGGGGAGGGGCAGTGCTCGGAGCAGATCATGGCCATGGGAGAGGTGCACTACTCCCATGCAACCACTACACTAACCTACTTGACCCCTACACTGACCTACTTGTCCACTACACTAACCTACCTCTCGAACCTCTCGAATGATCTTTGGGAGGGAGAGTGACACTCATCTTAATGCATTACCCGTGATACTGTCTTTTATAGAATCCCCACATATGTGGACTATACAGACGTTGGGTATTTGAATATTTGGCTGGAGGACATATTTCATCTAATTGGACATCTAAGCTCACTACAGCTATCCCATTACCCTTTGAAACCCTGAACTGGTAGGCTATGTCTTTATATTAAATACAGCATTAGCTGTTTCTGCTGACATCTAATGGCCAACAGTAGTATTGCAATAAATGTTCTTTAATTTCACAGGGGTCCTCCTGGGGAACAATTTAGCCCCCAGAAGGGCAGGGGTTGCAATAACAGTGGACAAGTCTAATTGACCTAAGGAACCCCGGCTATCTTTCTATACATTCCCTCCCTATCTGGACAATCAAGGATTTATACCTATTATAATCTGGGCAGCATATAAAGCTCATCTGCGGGAATTGGGTCCCATTTGTGGATAATCCAAGCTTTAACTGTCTTTGGACGCCCCATTGGCCCTTGCACATGTGAGACCATCCTTTGATTTGTGAGTATATGCATGTCTGTAACTCTGAGAAAATGTTTTGGTATATTTTTTATATGATCTGATTATATCTACTTTCTATATTATATATGTACATATTGCTAAAACTTGAAAATGCAAGACAAAACTGTAATGTTTATAGTATATTTATATTTTCCAATTCTTTTTTCTTGTATGTCAGTATTAACAACCCCATGAGCCTCTGTGAATCCTCTGCACCTATTCTTCCCTGAAGAAGCCGTATAGGCGAAATGCATCGGTGATCCCTACCCTGCACCACTGTAGGCTAGTCCTATATATATATATATATATATATATATGTGGAACTAGGTGTGGGTAAGGTGTTTTGTAGAGGTCCACATTTATGGTTTGATGGACATGTGATCGTGGTTGTATCAATATATGTTTGTTAGTTTTTTTATTTTAATATTTGTATCTTTAAATAAAGGTTTTTATAATATATTTGGAAAAACTTTTTGTCTCCAGGGGCGGGTTATACAGCACCGCTACAGCCCCCTTTCTAGCTCCTCAACCAATTTTCACATTTTCAATTTAGGGGTGATGGTGCAGTCTGCTGACTGACTGAACGTTAATCTTTTTACAGCCAAATCATCACTGACTGTGGAAAATGTTGCATTTCATTTGAAATTCAAGGTCCAAGTCTGGAGAAAGAGTGGAGAGGTACAGAATCCAAGTTGCATTAGGTCCAGTATGAAGTTACACAATCATGGGGAAGACTGCTGACTTGACAGTTGTCCAGAATACAGTCTGAAGACAGGAGGTACAAAAAAGATATGTAAATCTTTAGATATGCATTATTTTTACTTTTATTGTTATTGTTAAGAGAGCGTGGTGATGACGCTGCTACCCAGCATTGTCCACATAATGCCAGCTCACAATTTGCTGCTCTATAGTAGAGGGTCATACCTTAGGGCCTGTGTCTGGTGAGCCAATCAAACACTGCAGAGCAAACTAACAACATGATCAGAAATCCGTCCTACATATACCAAAGCATAACTTGTAGGAATCAAGACAAAACAAAAAGAAAAGATCAGACACAGGCAAACGTCCGGTCCAACTCAGAAAAAATGTAGAGTATGTTATAGATAGGTGTCAGAACTTTAGATGGCTATAAACAACTACAAGGAGTTATCTCCTTCTGTAGAGGTTGAATTATGCACCCAAAGGTATGATCACAGCTTAGGTTTTCTAATCTGCCTGTGAAGAAGGTGTTCCAGACTCTACGCTTCCATGAGGATTATTCCTACTCTTATTTTACTTTGCACTTCTCAGGTGATGAGAGTGGTGTGTGTGGTGAACTGTGCACTGGAGGCGGCAGCCTAAACTCTTGTTGCCACTCTGGCAAGTCAATTATTTGAATTTGTAAAGCCTCAAAAAAATCTTTAAGATCTTTAGGAGTGTGTAGCAAAAGTTGAAAAAATTGTGAAGTGAGCGCTAAACCAAAATTGTACAGCTGTGTTACGCTCAGCGCTCCGGGCCCCCTGCTGGCCTCGAAGCGCTCACAGCGCACCGGGACTCTTAGATCTAAAGGACCAGTGCACAGGTGATTGGTACCTTGCCCAGACTGGTTATTAAGGGTTAAGGTTTGTGAAAGGCAGTGCTGACTTAATTAGGCTTCACCTGTGCACTGCTCATTAATACCTTCTCCTCACACAGCTTCCTGCCGGATCTTTGTGCCTTGTGCCTCTGTGAAAGCGTTCCCTTCTGTGTTTGTTTGCTTTGCCTGTTGCCGAATCCTTGCTACCGACATCTCGCCTTTGAACCTCTGCCACCTGCCCTGACCTCTGCTACATCCGACTACGCTCTTGCCTACTCCCTGTGTCCCACGCCATATCAGCTGCCAGAGAGATCGAGTTGTTACTAGGGGACACGACCTGGTAGTTACCGCCGCAGCAAATCCATCCCGCCTTGCGGCGGGCTCTGGTGAAGACCAGTAACTGCTTAGAACCGGTCCTCTAGTACAACCCGCGCCATCGTCTCTCTGGTCCAGAGGATCCACTACCAGTCCTGCCGGTTCGTGACAGTAAGATCCGGCCATGGATCCCGCTGATGTTCCGTTGCCAAGCCTAGCGGACCTCACCACCGTTGTGGCCCAGCAAGGTCAACAGTTGGCTCAGCTGACCGCTATGTTTCAGCAGTTCCTGCCAACTCAGCAACAGCCAGCTCCTCCGTCAGCATCTGCTGCACCTCCCACACAAGCAGTTGCCACCAGGTCCAGAATCCGCTTGTCTCTGCCGGACAAGCACGACGGAGATCCTAAATTATGCAGAGGGTTCCTGTCTCGGTGCTCTCTTCACCTCGAGCTACTGTCTGACCAGTTTCCGTCTGAGCGAGCCAAGGTAGCCTTCATCCTCAGTCTGCTTTCCGGGAGGGCCCTGGCCTGGGCTACACCATTTTGGGACCGCGCTGATCCAGTCACCGCATCTGTCCAGAATTTTTGTCAGGAGTTTCGTAACGTATTCGAGGAACCTGCCCGAGTTACCTCCGCAGAGACTGCCTTGCTAAACTTGTCCCAAGGAACTTCTACCGTGGGTGATTATGCCATCCAGTTCCGTACCCTTGCCTCCGAGCTGAACTGGAACAATGAAGCTCTTTGTGCCACTTTTAAGAAGGGACTCAATAGTGACATTAAGGACGTCCTTGCTGCACGTGACCTGCCTACTACACTGAGTAACCTCATCTTGCTGGCCACCAGGATCGATAAACGTTTCTCCGAGAGACAAGAGGAACTCCATCTTGAAAAGGAAAGAGCTCGTCCTAAACGCTACCCTCGTCTGGCCCCTGTGTTCCAGCGTCCACCTCAACCTGTCTCTGGGTCTTCCATTGTGGAGGCCATGCAGGTGGACCGGTCTCGCCTGACCCCGCAAGAACGAAGCCGTCGTAGAGACGAGAACCTGTGTTTATACTGCGCTAGTACCGAGCACTTCCTTAAGGACTGTCCTCTTCGTCCCCAACGTTCGGGAAACGCTCGCACCTAGTGAATGTGGGAGAGGCATTACTAGGTGTGGATTCTTCCTCTCCACGTCTCATCATACCCGTGCAGTTGTTCCTGTCGTCCAAGTCCTTTTTTTCTGCTGCAGCCTTCTTGGACTCCGGCTCAGCCGGCAACTTCATTCACGCCTCCTTGGTCGACAAGTACCGAATTCCTATAATTCGTCTTCCCAAGCCGATCCTCATTTCTACGGTCAATGGGGAGAGACTCTCTGCTATGGTACAATACCGCACCCAGCCTCTGCGGATGGACATTGGGGTGTTTCACACAGAGACTCTGGAATTTTTTGTTCTTCCCTTTTGCTCTTCCGAACTCCTGCTGGGTCTACCGTGGTTGCAACGCCATTGTCCTGTCCTGAATTGGTCCACCGGTGAGATTTTGCGTTGGGGTTCCTCCTGCTCTGACCGGTGTCTCAAGCCTGCTCCTATCAAACGGGACCCACTAATTCCTCCGCCACCAGGTCTCCCCAAGACTTACCACCGTTTTGCGGATGTCTTCTGTAAAAAGCAAGCTGAGACTCTTCCTCCTCACAGGCCTTATGATTGTCCTATTGACCTATTACCTGGCTCTACTCCACCTCGAGGCAGAATTTATCCTCTCTCACCTCCAGAGACTCAGGCCATGTCAGACTATGTACGTGAGAACTTACAGAGAGGGTTTATTAGGAAGTCTTCTTCCCCTGCTGGAGCCGGTTTTTTCTTTGTGTCTAAAAAGGATGGTTCGCTCCGCCCCTGCATTGACTATAGAGGACTCAATAAAATTACCATTAAAAACCGTTACCCACTGCCTCTAATCTCTGAGTTGTTTGACCGTCTCCAAGGAGCCAAGATTTTCACCAAGCTGGATCTCCGCGGGGCCTACAACCTGATCCGCATTCGAAAGGGAGACGAGTGGAAGACTGCTTTTAACACCAGGGACGGTCATTTTGAATACTTAGTGATGCCCTTTGGGCTCTGTAACGCCCCTGCAGTCTTCCAGGAGTTCGTGAACGACATCTTCCGGGACCTTCTTTACACTTGTGTAGTAGTATACCTGGATGACATCCTTATTTTTTCCTCTAATTTGGAGCAACACCGAGTCCATGTCCAACAAGTTCTCACCCGTCTCAGGAGTAATCGCCTCTATGCCAAGATTGAGAAGTGTCTGTTTGAGCGTTCCTCCTTGCCCTTCCTGGGATATATCATCTCTGCCCAAGGACTTCAAATGGATCCTGCCAAGCTCTCAGCGGTTCTGGACTGGCCACGCCCCTCTGGCCTCCGAGCCATACAGAGGTTCCTGGGTTTCGCCAACTACTACAGACAATTTGTTCCTCATTATTCCACCCTGGTGGCCCCCATCGTGGCCTTGACTAGAAAAGGTGCAAATCCCAAAACCTGGCCTCCTCACGCTGAAGAGGCCTTCCAGTCCCTGAAAGCCGCCTTTGCTTCTGCACCTGTTCTGTCCCGGCCAGATTCTTCCAAGCCATTCTATCTGGAAGTGGATGCATCCTCAGTGGGAGCCGGAGCTGTGCTAACTCAGAAGTCATCCAGAGGCAAGACCATAACTTGTGGCTTCTTCTCTAAAACCTTTTCCTCCGCCGAGAAGAATTACTCTATTGGGGACAGAGAACTGCTGGCAATTAAATTAGCCTTGGAGGAATGGAGACATCTTCTCGAGGGTGCTCCTCACCCTGTGATCATCTTTACGGACCACAAGAACCTAGCCTACCTCCAGTCAGCTCAAAGACTAAATCCCCGCCAAGCCCGTTGGTCCATCTTCTTAGCCCGCTTCAATTTCCAGATTCATTTCTGCCCAGCTGCTAAGAACATCAGGGCGGATGCCCTTTCTCGCTCTTCAGATGTGGTGGGTGACATACCCACTCCTCAACACATTATCCCTCCAGAATGTCTCATCTCGGTTGCTCCTGTGGACCTGCGTCTTCTTCCTCCCGGCAAGACCTACATTCCTCCTCGTCAGCGGTTACAGATTCTCAAGTGGGGCCACGCTTCCCTTTTTGCCGGTCATCCTGGAATTAAAAAATCTCTTCAATTAATTTCCCAAAGATATTGGTGGCCCACTCTGGAGAGAGACGTCACAGAATTCGTCCAATCCTGTGTGATCTGCGCTCGTGACAAAACTCCTCGTCAGAAACCTGCGGGTCTTCTTCTGCCTCTTCCTGTTCCTGAGACCCCTTGGTCGCACATCGCCATGGACTTTATCACTGATCTTCCCTCCTCCCATGGTAAGACGGTCATCTGGGTCGTGGTGGACCGATTTTCAAAGAATGCTCACTTTGTGTCCCTGCCTGGTCTCCCGTCCGCGCCTCAGTTGGCCAAACAGTTTTTTCTACACATCTTCCGCCTCCACGGCCTTCCCAGACACATCGTCTCGGATCGTGGGGTGCAGTTTGTTTCCAGATTTTGGAGGGCTCTCTGTGGTCAGCTCGGAGTCAAGTTGGACTTTTCTTCCTCGTATCACCCTCAGTCCAATGGCCAAGTGGAACGGGTGAACCAGATTCTGGGAGATT
This sequence comes from Pelophylax lessonae, assembly GCF_965119305.1. NCBI lineage: Eukaryota > Metazoa > Chordata > Amphibia > Anura > Ranidae > Pelophylax > Pelophylax lessonae. The sequence continues at coordinate 87,634,251 of NC_138777.1, read as the reverse complement.
ATCTACGCCATTTTGTGTCCTCCCGTCAATATGATTGGTCGGATTTACTCCCTTGGGCAGAGTTTTCTTACAATTTCAAGCAATCTTCTGCCTCCAATAAATCCCCATTTTTTGTGGTCTATGGTCGTCATCCTCTGCCACCTCTGCCTCGGACCTCTGCACCCTCTTCTGTACCAGCTGTAGAGGACCTCCTTCAGGACTTCTCTTCTATTTGGCGAGAGACCCACTCAGCCCTCCTCAAGGCCTCGGCCCGTATGAAGTTCCAGGCCGATAAAAGTCGCAGAGCTCCTCCGGAATTCAGTCCCGGTGACAAAGTGTGGCTCTCCTCGAAATTCATCAGATTTAAGGTCCCAAGTTACAAGTTGGGCCCTCGTTACTTGGGTCCCTTTAAAATCAAGAGCCGCATTAACCAGGTGTCCTACCAGCTCCATCTTCCACCCTCTCTCCGAATCCATAACTCTTTCCATGTCTCCCTTCTCAAACCTGCTATCTTTAACCGCTTCTCTCCTAAACTTCTTTCTCCCACCCCTGTTGCTGGTACCTCTGATATTTTTTCGGTCAAAGAAGTCCTAGCGACCAAAGTCATCCGGGGGAAAAGATTTTTTTTGGTCGATTGGGAGGGCTGCGGCCCTGAGGAGAGATCTTGGGAGCCGGAGGAGAACATCCTGGACCGCAGCCTCATCCGCAAGTTCTTGGGTTCCAAAAAGAGGGGGAGACCAAAGGGGGGGGGTACTGTTACGCTCAGCGCTCCGGGCCCCCTGCTGGCCTCGAAGCGCTCACAGCGCACCGGGACTCTTAGATCTAAAGGACCAGTGCACAGGTGATTGGTACCTGGCCCAGACTGGTTATTAAGGGTTAAGGTTTGTGAAAGGCAGTGCTGACTTAATTAGGCTTCACCTGTGCACTGCTCATTAATACCTTCTCCTCACACAGCTTCCTGCCGGATCTTTGTGCCTTGTGCCTCTGTGAAAGCGTTCCCTTCTGTGTTTGTTTGCTTTGCCTGTTGCCGAATCCTTGCTACCGACATCTCGCCTTTGAACCTCTGCCGCCTGCCCTGACCTCTGCTACATCCGACTACGCTCTTGCCTACTCCCTGTGTACCACGCCATATCAGCTGCCAGAGAGATCGAGTTGTTACTAGGGGACACGACCTGGTAGTTACCGCCGCAGCAAATCCATCCCGCCTTGCGGCGGGCTCTGGTGAAGACCAGTAACTGCTTAGAACCGGTCCTCTAGTACAACCCGCGCCATCGTCTCTCTGGTCCAGAGGATCCACTACCAGTCCTGCCGGTTCGTGACAAGCTGCTAGCAAAAAGCAATATACCAAGTTCTTCAAATCAATAAACATACAAAATGTGCAGTGCTGTGATATGTGCTAATATCAAAAATAAATGTGTAGTCCAAAAAAGTCCTTCTGTATTATTCAGAAAAAATCCACAAATAATCCAGTGATCAAACTGTGGGAGTGAGAATGTTCAGCCAATATAAGGATTGAAGGCTTACCGGAACTTTTGGCTGCACAATCAAGTGCAGCAAACACGCATGTAGAGTTAGTCTGTTCTCATCTCTATCCTTATTTGTGAAACTCCAGGTGTGTCAGAAGAAAAGAAAAAAACTTGTATGGTGTAATGTTGTTAAAATATTGATAATTACACCCAAGTGAATATCACTCCATGAAAAATCGTTGTGCAAACACTGATCACCAACTTTCACTAGCTTTCACCCCCATGCAATGCGCACTCACCAAAAAAAATATCTTTTAAGGCAACAAGGGTGAAGTAAGGGATATCTGCAGGTTTAAGTACATGAAATACTTCCCAATCTTTCTTACTTTACAGGGTAGAGCTCCATTCCTGTTAATACAAAAGAAAGGAGGCACAAGCCCCTAGTGCATTACCCTTGGACACCTTCTAAAAAGAAAGATCTCTGAGGAAGAGAGCATGCCCTTCCGAAACGCGTCAATGGTCCTAACACAGGGACATGTCCTTTTCCACATTGAGGTGGATTTGTTTTAATGCGATTTTACTCTTCATGTTTGTGAGTATGTTTTTGGCATTCAATACATTTTTAAAAGTTGTCCAAGGGTAATGCACTAGTTCTTTGCGCCTCCTTTCTTTGGTATTTTCAGTCTTTGGAGTTCCCCCATATGAGGAGAGCAGCACGTCTACTATTCCTGATAGAGTGAGCACTTGGGATATTTAGCTCTATTCCTGTTACCTCAGACAGCTCATCGGTTCACGATTTACCACCATCTCCGACTGCCCGAGTGACTGGAAGATTTGTGTATTTTTTCTGAATAATACAGAAGGAATTTTTTGGACTACACATTTATGTTTTATATTAGCACATATATTGTGCGCTGCACTTTTTGTATGTGTAGCAAAAGTGGTTTCCCTATTATACACGACACTTAGAGCAAAAGGAAACCGCCATCTGTATACTATTCCTTTGTCATGTAAAATTTCCAGCAGTGTAGCTTTTTCCTATTCTTGAGTGTAATCGGGGAGAGATCCTAGAAAATTGTTACCACCATTAAGCTCATTTTGATCAGAATTTCTTCCTTTAAGGAAACTTCTATAGACAGCAGATAATATCTGGTCTCTGGGCTCAGAGCTGCCCTATGTGCTTGAATGAAATCTATTACAGAGTCAGCTTGTATTTAAAGAATATTCTGCAGGACCTGTGTGATTTGGTATGCTGTAATGGATTCCGGAATCCCCCCCACTCTTAAATTGTTCCTTCTGTCTCTGTTATCTAAGTCCTAAAAATGTCTATTCATCTCAAGAATTATTCAGCACCCTTAACCACAACACCGTAAACCACATTGTTAGTGATTGTCGTGGCACAGACCAGCAGAGCAAGATTTCAATTTTGATCTCCACAAACTACCAGTAGAGTATATTCTTAATTGTTAGGTTGTACCATCTGTCATCATCCACCAAATGTGTAATAATCCTTAATTTTCAGGAGCATTGCTATTATGTTAATATCTGCCACACAGAACCACATATAACTTTATGGTCCTGTTTTGCTTGCTGAGTGCTTGGGTTCTATGTGCAGTATAACCTGTGGCATTTAGTTAATAGAGCAATATAACAAAAGCACTTAGTAATGATTCCAATGACATTTCTTAAGGCACTGCATCAAATCAAAAACATTTTGCTGTGGAATTATTAAAGTGGGCCAGCTGCTTAAACACAACAACACATCAGGTACACATGTAGTTTATACAATATATATATATAAGTATTTATTAACAATACTAAATACAATTTCCAAATACATGTAAAGTAATATATTTTCTACATTCTAAGGTATAATCTGTAGTTAACTGCTGCAGCAAACCTAAGGTATAAGTGACAGACTGGAAGAAAATGAAAATCAACCACAGCATTGTCAACCTGTGGGCAGGGCAATCTTAGATGGGTATGTACTGATTTTTAAATGGACTTTAAAGTGGTTTTAAACTCAAAAGCAAAAGTATAATATATTGCAGCAGCTTACCCATCCTTAAATGTGATGGATGCATTCATTTTTTTTTTGTTTTTCTTGTTTCATCTTCTTATTTATTTCAAGAATAGATGTAGAAAATACAATAAGGCACTTCAAAAGATATCTGAGGTAGAACACCTCAATGTGCAGCAGCAATTATTGAAGTGTACATCGGACAAGTACAAAGGAGGTTCGTCAGCCTTGTAATAAGAATGTACAGAAACAACATTTAAATTGTTCTTTGGTGCTTTCCGCAATATAGAAATAATGACATAAGAACAAGAAACTGAATAAATCATGATTCAAGAGAAAGAGAAGGAGAGCAAAGTGAAGCAGGAGAAAGCTAAAGAGTTTTCAAGAGTAGAGGGGAGGAAAGGGAAAGGGGAAGGGAGATGGCCAGGGGATTCGCAGGTCTGCTGTAGGGTCCCCATAAGCAAACTGTTGCTTATTGATCCAGTCAGGAAGAGGCACAGCTTGAAGCTTGCAGATGCAAAAGTTGATCTGCCCCCCCCCCCACCTACAACCTGGCACTCAGTTTAGCCCCCCCCCCCTACTACCACCCAGGATTCCACTACAAATTTCCACTACCACCTGGGTTGGGCGAGTCCTCTGACTTCCAGATTCACAAAGAAGCCAGCCCATCAATTTCACCCAGCAGCTCAGAGTGTGGCTTGGGCTGGCCCCTGTCGGCCCAGTTTGGGCCCTCTGAGTTTACAGAATTACATTTATAGGGAGGCAAGCTCTTTTCTCTAGCAACACAGTGTAAAACAGGGGTAGGCAGCCTTTGAGGGGTGGGGATCTACCTGAAAAACATGAATGAGATCAAAGATCATCAGGGATCAGCAAGGCCTAAATAAATTCTAAGAGAAAAAGAGAATACAACAAATGTCACTGTAAAATTATAAACTTAGTCTTTCTTAAAAGTGGACAGTATCAGTCAGTAGAGCAGTGGACAGTGTTAGCAGGGCAGTGAAAGCTTGCATGACCAAATTTGCAGAGAATGGCAGGAGACATGGTTAGAAATTGAAGATCTATCTCGTGGATGTAGCCCTAGTAAGCAGACAGTGGAGCACAGTCTTCTCCCTCGAGATAGACCCAAAGAGGGGTTTCATGACTGACATGTTAATTTGTAAGGCCAGCAATACACAGTGCAAATATCTTGGTTGCAGGAAGGACATTTGCACGATTCCCCCATAAACACAGACAGTGCTGACTGTCTGACAGTGCCTGCCGAGACAATGTCTGCTCCCTGCGGAGAGGGGGTGGGGGGGCTGTGGGAGGGCAGGTGAAGCCATTTCCGCCGGTAAAAGACAATGCTCACAATTGCAAGAGAATCCAGCAGGCTGGTTATACCCAAGTATCGATTGGTCAACTTGGTACATTCAACCTGCCCATTAATGGTTTGAATCTCAGTGTACGGCTGATCTTAATTGGGACAACTGTGCAGCCTGAAAGTATCTCATAAAATTTAGGACTCCCGAGACTGCACAAGATCAGGTTTGGAACAGCACATGCTTTGAGGTTTGAGATTTGCGACTGCACCATATAAAAAACATTACCTGGCTTTGATTTTAGATTTATAGTGGAGGTAGGTATCTGGACTGGCAGGACAGGACTCTATGTAATTTAAATAAGTAGGACATTTTTTTTTTTTTCCATAAATATTTTATTGAAAAACAAGATAGGCATACATAGAAACTTTAAATAGTGACATTGAACAAGATATGCGTCAAAACGCCTGAGGGTAGTGCAGTTTATCACACAAACATGGAGTGACAATTGTCAAAGGGGAGCAACAATAATATAATTGAGGTAAAACAATAGTCTAATACCTGAATAAAGTGAACTGGAAGTAGGAAAAGAGTCTGGTCCCATAATAGGTGGGGTATCAGTGGAGTAAACTCCAATGAAGTATCAACTGGGGAATGCGGTGAGATGAAGTTTTTTATAATCAATTCATGTACACAGAAGAAGTTAGTGTTTAGGAAGGGGGGTAGGTAATTGGGCACGAAAAGTGTGGAATCGAAGTTCATCAAGTTTATATCCAGGTAAGGAAGTTTGGTCTCTGCTCAGTGTTATGGAAACGTAAGAGAGCTACATAGAGAGGCAGTGAGTGGGATTTTAAGAGCCTTGAATTTGATAGTATTAACCTGTAGGCCTGGTAGAGATCCAAAACATGTGAGGATACTTTGTAAGGTAGGACTCCCTAATAAGTGGGGCCAAATGTTTAACTGTAAGCACAAACAAAAGGGGGGATAGAGGGCAATCTTGCTTGGTGCCTCGAATAGGAAAAAGGGTGATTGAACGCTGTGACGGGAGTCACTTTAGGCGCAGGGTGACCAAGAAACTGGGGGACACTGGGGATATGGTGTGGATGGCTCCAAATGGGACAGTGATATTCAGGAATGATGTCTCTCTTGAAATATGAAGATTTTGTTTCCTGTACAGTATGAGGTCCATGACCAGGAAGTACAACTCCTAATATGGTTATTCCAGGAAGTTCAATGTGGAGACTGACTGTCTAACAATGTTGCTTTTGTCTGAGGTGGCTTTCCATTCACCTATTGTTAAGTGTGCTAATGAACTCACCTGTTGTCTGCTAAGGGATGTATTGACACTCAGAGTAATGTGTATTGGGGGCTCGTTATGTAACCATTGTGTGATGTTGGGGGCTGGATTTGGGTCATTATGCTGTAATGACTGCATTAGTCCGGTGGCTGCCTTTGTGTTCTTTCCTAAGCGACTGTAACCCCTTTCATACCCGGGGTGTCGTTACAATTGGTGGCAAGCGGCCGGATAATTCCCACAGCCCAGAAGGACAGCTACAAGAGGACACAGGCCAATGGAAGCACAGTATGAACGGCTAAAGCGCTCTACCCTCAAGGACTTACTGGAGAACCGGAGCCGACCGGCCAATAACCGTAAGAAGAGGGACATTATCGCAGAACTAGTCTAAATGGATAGAGCTGAAAGACCCAACATAATAGAAAGGCCCAGACAGGACACCTGAAGAGGCAAGTTTTGATCGGGCTGTTAACATAAGACTGGCACATTATGGTCCTAACCCTACAGCGGAGATCATAGACCGAGTTATAGCGGCTGTGGAGGCAAATTGGCTACAGCAAAGAAGTGCTGCAGCAGCAGAAGTCACAGCAGCACCAACTGAAAGGAGAAAGGTACATTTTGCTGCTTTTAAAAATGTAATTGAAACGGAAGGGGAGATTGATGGGTACCTTGCCGATTTTGAACGGCAATGTGCCCTATACCGGGTGCCCATAGAAGAATGGGTTATCATTTTGTGTGGGAAATTGTCCGGCCGGGCCAGTGAAGCCTTCAGGGCCATCCCAGACGAGGATATTATGAACTATGGGCTGGTAAAAGAAGCACTTTTTGCCAGGTATGCTGTCACAATGGAGGCATACCGGAGGCGGTTCTGAAAGAAAAGCAGGCTGGAGACTCATATACAGAGTGGGCATGCCGCCTACACCGCACGGCATCTCACTGGGTCTCTGGATGCCAAGCAGTATCCGGGGAAGAGGTGCTGCAGCTGTTCCTGCTGGAGCACGTCTTTGACAAGCTGTCCCCGGAAGTCAGAGAGTGGGTCCGGGACCAAAAACCTTGCACCTTGCCTGAAGCAGCTCGTCTGGAGGATGAATGCACAGACGCTCGCAAACTGGATAACCCTGTAGTCAGGACAACAGCTCGGGTGGATTATCGATCAGCAGTACCCCCTCCAGCTGCCGCCTACCAACCACAGATGCACCGCCCTACAGCACTACCTCCAGCGGTCACTTATTCTCAGCAGCCCAGGTTCAACTTCCAGTACTACTCACAACACATCAGGTGTTTTGGGTGTAAACAACTAGGGCACAAACAGCCAGACTGTCCGTTGAATCCAGCCAGGCAGTCCCAGTCTTGGAGAAAGCCAGCAGGGGGGAACCCCCGAACACCCATGGCTGCGGCCCACTGCGTTGAGGAGGTAGAACATTGGGACGTATTTTTTTTCTTTTTTATATGTTTTTTTTTTTTTTACTGGTGATCCAGCCAGTAACACATTTATTGCGTTAGGTGTCTCCACTCTTAATGGAAGAGCAATGGAGAAACCTATGGACAGCAACACTGTCAGTCAGAATATTGGGCAGCTGCAGGTAGGGGGGGGAGTTGAAGTTTCCCATCTTTGCTCTGGGTGCTAGTTGATCACTGGCTGCGGACCTGGAGGTGCTATCTGTGTGTGTGTCCAAATCACAAGGCTTGCTGCACAGAATAAAAACCAAGAGATTTGTAAAAAAAAAAAACTGCACTCGGATCAATATTTACACCCAGGTGAGGCAAAGTGTGCAGAGAGTGCTAAAAAAATCCATACAAAAAAAAAATAAAAAATTGTGCAAAATAGCAATTTATCAATCCATAAAATAGAGAAAAAAAATCGAATCCCCAGTGCAGATCTCAGGCAATGAAGATCAGTATATGACTGTGATGGAACATGCTTTCTATGCACAAAACAGTTTACCAATGCCTATACAGGTCATAATCAGTGTGAAGTTTCCACAGTCAGTGTTGATTTAGGGAGCCATGTCATCTGCTGGTGTTGGTCCACTGTGTTTTTTCAAGTCCATAGTCAGCACAGCCCTCTACCAGGAACTTCTAGGGCACTTCATGCTTTCCTCAGCTGACCAGCCTCATGGAGATGCTGATTTCATTTTCCAGCAGGACTTGGCACCTGCCCACACTGCCAAAAAGACCAATACTTGGTTTAATGATCATGGTGACACTGTGCTTGATTGGCCAGCAAACTCACCTGACCTAAACCCCATAGAGAATCTGTGGGGTATTGTCAAAATTAAGATGAGAGACACCAGGCCCAACAATGCAAACAAGCTAAAGGCCGCTATTAAAGCAACCTGGGCTACCAAAACACTTCAGCAGTGCCACAGGCTGATCATCTCCTTGCCATGCCGCATTAATGCAGTATTTCAAGCAAAAGAAAATACTTTCTCCATTCATTACAGAAGACAAGCTCTGATCTACCTGTACGCTCAATGTTTGAAAACAGATGTATACAGGAGACTCTTCAGTGTGGATGCATCTCGATGTTATACAAGTTATTTTTCATTCGCTTGTCTAAATTATCATATCAGATTGCGTGGGAAAGGGATCTGAGCTAGAGGAGTAGCAGGCCTGGAACACTTGTATATACAAGGGCATTATGAATACCACCTTGGTTGAAGCAGGATTAAAAATATACGTTAGATGGTACTTGGTACCTGAACGACTTGCTAAAATGTACCCAGGCGCCTCATCCTCCTGTATCCAGGGTTGTGGTCAAGTGGGGACAACCCTTCACATTTGGTGGACCTGTCCTAAAGTCAGGCGCTTCTTGATCCAGGTCCATTCCTTAGTTTATCCTGTCACCATGGTTAATATTACTAAAAATGCTTGGATAGCATTGTTAAATGAATTGGTTTAAAATATCCCTAGACACACACAAACTTTGATAAACCACTTTGCCGCTGCTCACTAGAGCTCTACTGTGGCAAAGTGACTCGATAACGTCTGGCGACGTAGACCTTCGTCGCCAGACATTCCCCTCTCTCGGCAGCACGCGCGCGCCGCCGGAGGCTCGCTACCGCTGTGTTCAGTCACAGCGGGAGTTGGGCCGGGGGAGGAGCGGCGGTGATCGCTGCTGCTCTTCCCCGATCGTCGGGGATCTAGTGTGGAGATCCGCCTGCTTGTGTAAACACAAGCGGGCGGATCTCCTAGGTGACAGGCAGGGTCAGACTGCAGGGCTCAGCATAGCTGAACCTGCGATCTGTCCTTGTGTCACATAGTCCCCTCCCCCCACACACGTCAGTAAGCACCAGGCATACATTAACCCCTTGATCACCAATAAAAATTAACCCCTTCCCTGCCAGTGTAATTTTTACAGTAACAGTGCATATTTATAGCACTGATTACTGTAGTAATGTCACTGGTACCCCCAAAAGTGTTAAAAATGTCAGTCAAGGGTCCGATCTGTCCGCCGCAATGCCGCAGTCCCGCAAAAAAAATTGCAGATCGTCGCCATTACTCGTTAAAAAAAAACCACCAAAAATGACAAAAATCTTTCCCTTAGTTAGTAAACGCAATAACTTTTGCGCAAACCAATCAAAATATGCTTATTTCGATTTTTTTACCAAACATAGGTAGCAGAAAACAAATTGGCCAAAAATTTAAAAAAATTTTGATTTTTACATTTTTTGGGGGGGAATTTCATGAAAAAAAATTTGAAAAATATTGTTATTTTTTTCAAAATTTACGCTCTTTTTTTGTTTATAGTGCAAAAAGTAAAAATTGCACAGGTGATCAAATACCACCAAAAGAAAGCTCTGTTTGTGGGGAAAAAAAGGACGTAAATTTCGTTTGGGTACGGTGTCGCACGACCACGCAATTGTCAGTTAAAGTCACACAGTGCCGAATCGCAAAAAGTGGCCCAGACGTAAGACAGCAAAATCCTCCGGTGGTAAAGTGGTTAATTTTATCTTTCTGGCGCGCAAAATTGAAAAATCCAGTGGTGGATATCGCTTTGCTGAAGCGCAAGCTGACCTGGATTATGCTCCAAGAAAAGATGGTGAGTGTCTTCGGGGATAAACAACCGATATTTGATAAAATATAGAACCCCTCGCTTTCTTACTTACAGGTCCCTAAAACCGAGAGGTGATCTCCTTGGTGAGATGTGTCGGACTCCTGGATCTTTAGACGGACATTCCTTGCTTTCCTTCTTCTCCTTCTTTTCTCTTTCTGCTTTTTCTTTTTTAAGATTTTCATTCTAAATAGTTTTTGATTCTAATGTCGGGATTTGTACCGTGACTTTTGATTCTATCAGAGGTTTATCACAGTATGAAACCTGTCATATTTTCGAATTTATATTGTTGACATTTTTGAAGGGTTCACTTTGGGTCTATACCCTTGAGCTAGTCGCTTGCAGCTGTTAGCCTTACGTTTAAGAATATTACCTGCTCGAAACATGGGACTATACCGGTATCCCATGACTTGATAATATTGTATGCCTTTGCTGTGCTTGACAGCCTCAGCAATATGAAAATGTCTACTAAATTGTATTACTCTCTGTTTTAAAACTAATAAAATCAATTAAAACAGAAAAAAAGTTTTAGGGTCCTTTCACACGGCCGCTCCGTGTGTCCGCAAATCATCCAATCCGTTTGCGGATGATTTGCGGACATAATGTAAGTGAATGGCACTGCGGGTGTCAGCGGAATACCATGCGCTGACAACCGATTTTCCTCCTGTCAGTTCTGTTCCGTTTTTACGAATGGAACAGAACCCCAATTTTCCTTCCGTGTAAAAAACGGAAAGGAAGGAAAATCGGATGTCAGCGGTGTCATCCGCTGACATCCGCAGTGCCATATACTTACATTATGTCCGCATATCATCCGCAAACGGATGGGATGATATGCGGGCACACGGAGCGGATGACAGAAATGTAATCCGCTCCGTGGAAAAAAAAAAAAAAGTCCAGCAGCAGACCTTTCACACGGAGCGGCCGTGTGAAAGGAGCCTAAGTGATATCAAAGCCTTGTTTTTTTTTGTTTAAAAAATAACAAACATGTTATACTTACCTGCTCTGTGCATTGGTTTTGCACAGAGCAGCCCAGATCCTCCTCTTCTTGGGTCTCTTGCCAGTGCTCTGGGCCCCTTCCTCCTGCCCCCACAGCAAGCAGCTTGCTATGGGGGCTCCCAAGTCGAACTGCTGCTCTGTGTGTCCATTCAGACATGGAGCCGTGGCTTGGTGTAACCCCCCTCTCTCCTCATTGCCTACTGACTTTGATTGACAGCAGCCAAAGGCACCCAATGCTGTCCCAGCCAATAAGGAGGGAGAGTCCCAGACAGCCGAGGCTCTCGTGCAATATTGCAGGATCGAGATGGAGCATAGGTAGGAATTAGGGGGGCTACCGCACACATAAGGTTTTTTAGAATGCATTACGATAAATAACCTTCTGTCTTTAGAACCACGTTAAAGTATAACTAAAGGTAAAACTTTGTTTTTATAGTTTTAAATATAGAGGAATAAGAACACCTGTCAGGGTTTTTATCGCTGTTTGTGCTCTTTAGAGAAATTCATTGTCCTGTTTACTGATATCTCCGAAAGTGAAAAAAAAATCACATTTTCAATTTGTCAAAGGAACAGGAATGTAGGGGAAATCTCCAATGGGGATACTACTTCTGGTTACAACTAGGAGTTCCCTCAAATTGAATGGATTTACAATTGAAGAGACAAGAACTCACTGCTCAAGGTTGTGTATTTGCCTGATGACTCACACCGGTGCATGCCCCGGCTCCCCTCCGTGAAAACTTGATAAAGGAAAAGGAATTGGTAGCACTCCAGATTGAGTCAAAATCCAGATTTATTGACTGGACATCCGAATATGACAATCGTGACAAGGTAGACGCGTTTCACACACTAACTGTGTGCTTAATCATTACCTAATGATTAAGCACACAGTTAGTGTGTGAAACGCGTCTACCTTTTCACGATTGTCATATTTGGATGTCCAGTCAATAAATCTGGATGTTGACTCAACCTGGAGTGCTGCCAATTCCTTTTCCTTTATCACATTGAATTGATTTACTTTGGGACAGGAAGTGATAGAAAACTTCTTCAATGGGACACAGGTTGCACAAAAAAAAAAAGAAAAAAGACAATAGGGGTTATAACTAGGGTTGAGCGGACACCTAGATGTCCGTGTTCGACGGGTTCGGCCGAACTTTAAAAAAAAGTCCGGGTCCGTGTCCCGGACTTTTACCGAACTTTTCCCGGACACCGAACCCCATTGAAGTCAATGGGGACCCGAACTTTAAGGCACTAAAATGGCTCTAAAACACTAAAGGAAAGGGCTAGAGTGCTGCAAATGGCAGCAAAACGTAATTAAGAGCATGGCAAGTGCTCTGCAAACAAATGTGGATAGGGAAATAACTTAAAACAACAAAAAAAAACAGAAAAATAAAACAATGTTCTTCTTCATCTCTGAAGGACGAGGCCCATATGGAGTAGGAGGGAGGTTGAGGTGGTGGTGGATGTGGCGGTGACATAGGCATGCGCACAGGGTGTGCCGGGTGTGCCTGGGCACACCCTAATCACCTAGGGCACATAGCATTGCCAGTGAGGAGATGGGAAAGATCTCCCTCGGACCTGCTCTGCTCTATTTCTCTTTGCCTACAGGTACATGGCCCCGATACATTACTCTCCCTGCTGGCAAACACATGCATGTGTATTTCAACTTTGGGGTGCACACCTTAATGCAATAGGCTGCGCACACCTATGGGCGGTGTAGGTGGAAGCGGCGGTGGAGGAGGACCAGGGCCGGATTAAGAGCATCATGGGCTTGGTGCTGAGGATTTTGAAGGGCCTTAAGGGCCGTGCCTTGCCATGCACCCAGAGGAGGAAGGGTGCAGCCATGCATGCCTAATTCAACATGGGATGCTGTCTCTGAAGCCCATAAACACATCCATGCATCGGCAACTGTCCCTCCTTGTCCGGCCTTCGCGCTGTGTGGGGAGGTTCTGAGGGTGCTGCCTGGGGAAGCGAGCATAGAAGCCAGACTTCTGTGTTTACAAGTGACAGAAGAGCGGTAACAGTGAATATGGCCAACCCGGGGCCTATATAAAAGGTAGGGGCCTGGAGCTGCAGCTCCAATAGCCCCTACGTTAATCTGGCCCTGAGGAGGAGGACGAGGTAGCCAACACTGCTTCTTTTCACAAATTTTAAATGAGGGTACACCCCAAAACAGTGAGAAAGAGCAAAAATGGAACAATGGGTGGGTAAGGTCGGTATTAGGGTTGAGCGGACACCTAGATGTCCGTGTTCGACGGGTTCGGCCGAACTTTAAAAAAAAGTCCGGGTCCGTGTCCCGGACTTTTACCGAACTTTTCCCGGACACCGAACCCCATTGAAGTCAATGGGGACCCGAACTTTAAGGCACTAAAATGGCTCTAAAACACCAAAGGAAAGGGCTAGAGTGCTGCAAATGGCAGCAAAACGTAATTAAGAGCATGGCAAGTGCTCTGCAAACAAATGTGGATAGGGAAATAACTTAAAACAACAAAAAAAAACAGAAAAATAAAACAATGTTCTTCTTCATCTCTGAAGGACGAGGCCCATATGGAGTAGGAGGGAGGTTGAGGTGGTGGTGGATGTGGCGGTGACATAGGCGTGCGCACGGGGTGTGCTGGGTGTGCCTGGGCACACCCTAATCACCTAGGGCACATAGCATTGCCAGTGAGGAGATGGGAAAGATCTCCCTGGGACCTGCTCTGCTCTATTTCTCCTTGCCTACAGGTACATGGCCCCGATACATTACTCTCCCTGCTGGCAAACACATGCATGTGTATTTCAACTTTGGGGTGCACACCTTAATGCAATAGGCTGCGCACACCTATGGGCGGTGTAGGTGGACCAGGGCCGGATTAACAGCATCATGGGCTTGGTGCTGAGGATTTTGAAGGGCCTTAAGGGCCGTGCCTTGCCATGCACCCAGAGGAGGAAGGGTGCAGCCATGCATGCCTAATTCAACATGGGATGCTGTCTCTGAAGCCCATAAACACATCCATGCATCGCCAACTGTCCCTCCTTGTCCGGCCTTCACGCTGTGTGGGGAGGTTCTGAGGGTGCTGCCTGGGGAAGCGAGCATAGAAGCCAGACTTCTGTGTTTACAAGTGACAGAAGAGCGGTAACAGTGAATATGGCCAACCCGGGGCCTATATAAAAGGTAGGGGCCTGGAGCTGCAGCTCCAATAGCCCCTACATTAATCTGGCCCTGAGGAGGAGGACGAGGTAGCCAACACTGCTTCTTTTCAAAAATTTTAAATGAGGGTACACCCCAAAAGAGTGAGAAAGAGCAAAAATGGAACAATGGGTGGGTAAGGTCGGTATCCATTGCTATTCTGCATAAGGTACGGAAAAGTCCCGTGGGATCCATGCCTGGTTCATTTTAATGAACGTGAGCTTGTCCACATTGTCTCTGGACAGGCGGCTGCGCTTGTCTGTTATAACGCCCCCAGCCGTGCTAAATACCCGTTCAGATAATACACTGGCTGCAGGGCACGCCAGCACCTCCAAGGCGTAAAGGGCAAGCTCAGGCCATGTGCCCAATTTGGAGACCCAGAAGTTGAAGGGGGCAGACCCGTCATTCACTACATGTAGGCGTGTGCACACATACTGCTCCACCATGTTGGTAAAATGCTGCCTCCTGCTAAGACGTTCCATCTGAGCTGCTGGTGCTGCTGTTTGTTGTGGCGTGCTGACAAAGCTTTTCCACATTTCGGCCATGCTAACCCTGCCTTCTGAGGTGCTGGTGGTGCCCTGGTTGCGTTGGCGACCTCCTCCTCCTCCTCCTCTGCCTTGTGCTTCCACTGTGGCCCCGCTGTCAGATGGGAATGCCAGCAGCATGGCGTCTACCAGCGTGCGCTTGTACTCGCGCATCTTGCGATCGCGCTCCAGTGAGTGAATTAAGGACGGTACGTTGTCCTTGTAACGGGGATCCAGCAGCGTGGCCACCCAGTAATCAGCACAAGTTAGAATGTGGGCAACTCGGCGGTCGTTGTGGAGACACTGCAGCATGTAATCGCTCATGTGTGCCAGGCTGCCCAGAGGCGACGAAAGGCTGTCCTCTGTGGGAGGTGTATCGTCCGTGTCCTCTGTATCCCCCCAGCCACGCACCAGTGATGGCCATGAGCTGGCCTGGGTGCCACCCTGCTGTGAACATGGTTCCATCTCCTCCTCCAGCTCCTCCTCCTCCTCATCCTCCTCATCCTCCAGAACTGTGCCCCTGCTGGACAATTGCGTCCCTGGCGTTTGCGTGTGCAGGAACCCACCCTCGGAGCCCCTTGCGAATGACTGCCCTGAAAGCCTTGGAAATGTTACCTCTTCATCCTCCTCCTCCTCCTCATCCTGTGCCACATCCTCTTCCATCATCGCCCGAATTGTTTTTTCAAGGAGGCATAGAAGTGGGATAGTTAAGCTGAGAACGGCGTCATTGCCACTGGCCATGTTGGTGGAGTACTCAAAACAGCGCAACAAGGCACACAGGTCTCGCATGGAGGCCCAGTTATTGGTGGTGAAGTGGTGCTGTTCCGCAGAGCGACTCACGCGTGCGTGCTGCAGCTGAAACTCCACTATGGCCTGCTGCTGCTCGCACAGTCTTTCCAGCATGTGCAAGGTGGAGTTCCACCTTGTGGGCACGTCACATATGAGGCGGTGAGCGGGAAGGCCGAAGTTACGCTGCAGCGCTGCCAGGCGAGCAGCAGCAGGGTGAGAACGCCGAAAGTGCGCACAAACGGCCCGCACTTTCTGCAGCAGCTCTGACATATCGGGGTAGTTTTTAAGGAACCTCTGCACCACCAAATTCAGCACATGCGCCAGGCAAGGGATGTGCGTCAAACCGGCTAGGCCCAGAGCTGCTATGAGATTTCGCCCGTTATCGCACACCACCAGGCCGGGCTTGAGGCTCGCTGGCAGCAACCACTCATTTGTCTGCAGTTCCATGCTCCTCCACAACTCCTGCGCGGTGTGTGGTTTGTCCCCCAAACAGGCAAGTTGTAAAACTGCCTGCTGTCGTTTACCCCTGGCCGTGCTGAAGTTGGTGGTGAAGGTGTTACGCTGTCCAGATGAGGAGGCGGTAGAGGATGAGGAAGCGGAGTAGGAGGAGTTAGGAACAGGAGGCAAACTGAAGCGCCCTGCAATCCTCGGTGGTGGAAGGACATGCGCCAAATTGCTATCCGCCTCAGGCCCATCCGCCACTGCATTTACCCAGTGTGCCGTTAGGGAGATATAACGCCCCTGACCGTGCTTACTGGTCCACGTATCCGTAGTTAGGTGGACCTTGGCACAGATGGCGTTGCGCAGTGCACACCTGATATTTTCCCCCACTTGGTTGTGCAGGGAAGGGATGGCTTGCCTGGAAAAGTAGTGGCGGCTGGGCACGACGTACTGTGGGACAGCCACCGACATAAGGTTTTTAAAACTGTGCGTCTCCACCAGACGGAATGACAGCATTTCAAAGGCCAATAATTTTGAAATGCTGGCATTCAGGGCCAGGGATCGCGGGTGGGTAGGGGGGTACTTCCTTTTCCTCTCAAGTGTTTGGGAGATGGAAAGCTGAACGCTTCCACGGGACATTGTGGAGATGGTTGTTGGTGACCCAGGTGGTGGTGTTGCTGACAGATCGTCTGTTTGCGGGGTGGCAGGTGCCGGTATCACTACAGATGTGGCTGGAGCGGCCGAGACTGCAGCAGAAGAGGAAGCAGGATGAGCCAGAGACGTTTCTTGGTTTTGAAGGTGTGTACTCCACTGCAGCTCGTGCTTTGCACTTAGATGCCTGATCATGCAGGTTGTGCTCAGGTTGAGAAGGTTTATGCCTCGCTTCAAGCTCTGATTGCACAGGGTGCAAACCACTCGTGTCCTGTCATCAGCACATTTTCTAAAGAACTTCCACGCTAGAGAACTCCTTTGAGCTGACTTTGGTGCGCTCGTTCCCTTGCTGCGTTGGGCAGTAGCGGGCGTAGTGTCTAGGGCACGGCCGCTCCGCTTCTGCACCCTGCTCCCTCTTCTGCTGTGCTGGTGGCTCTGTGCGACCACCGCCTCTTCCTCCAAACTACTCAGGTCACCTGCATGACGTTCATTCCATGTGGGGTCGAGGACCTCATCGTCCTCCACATCATCTTCCACCCAGTCTTCACCCCTGCCCTCCTTGTCGGTCTCCACAATGCTGAACGCCGCAGCAGTTGGCACCTGCGTTTCGTCATCATCGGAGACGTGCTGCGATGATCCTTGCATGTACTCATCTTGAGAAGTAAGTGGTTGGGCATCGCTGCACTCAATCTCTTCCACTTCTGGGGCAGGGCTAGGTGGATGGCCCTGGGAAACCCTGCTGACAGAGTCCTCAAAAAGAATAAGAGACTGCTGTATGGCTTGGGGCTCAGACTGCTGGCCTGATTTGCAAGGGGGTGAGGTGAAAGACGGTTGGACATTGGCTGCAGGTGCCAACTCTGACCTTTCTGCAGTAGACTGGGTGGGAGACAATGTGAAGGAACTGGAGGCACTGTCAGCAGCAAACCAATCTACTATCGCCTCAACTTGTTCTGGCCTCATCACTTCTAGGGGCGTTTGATGCCCTACCAAATACTGATGCAGGTTCTGTCGCCTACTCACACTTGAGGAAGGTGTTTCACTTGTGCGTGTAGCTGGCACAGATCGACCACGTCCTCTCCTTGCAACAGGAGCTCTACCAGCAGCACCACGACCCAGGCCACGGCCCTTATTTGACGGTCTCCTCATATTTCTGTAATTTAAGATCTTGCCCTAGAAAGGTTTTTATTGAATAGCGGAATAGGAAATATGATCCAAAAAAGTGTATGTATCTCGCACGTACAAAACCACACTAGGCCCCAATTACTATTGTTTCTACCCCTAAAAGGATGGATGAGGAGTAGGAGGAGTATGGAACAGACAGCACCCTCAAATCTTCAGAAGTATGAGATGAACCCCAAAAACTTGGAAAGGTGGATCTCACACGTACCGACACAGACTATCCCGCAATTCAATTGATCCTCAAAGGTTTTTATTGAATAGCGGAATAGGAAATATGATCAAAAAAAGTGTATGTATCTCGCACGTACACAACCACACTAGGCCCCAATTACTATTGTTTGTACCCCTAAAAGGATGGTTGAGCAGTAGGAGCAGGAGTATGGAACAGGCAGCACCCTCAAATCTTCAGAAGTATGAGATGAACCCCAACAACTTGGAAAGGTGGATCTCACACGTACCGACACAGACTATCTCGCAATTGAATTGATCCCCAAAGGTTTTAATTGAATAGCGGAATAGAAAATATGATCAAAAAGAAAGTGTATGTATCTCGCACGTACACCACCACACTAGGCCCCAACTACTATTGTTTGTACCCCTAAAAGGATGGTTGAGCAGTAGGAGGAGGAGTATGGAACAGGCAGCACCCTCAAATCTTCAGAAGTATGAGATGAACCCCAAAAACTTGGAAAGGTGGATCTCTCTCACACGTACCAACACAGACTATCCCCCAATTTAACTGATCCCCAAAGGTTTTTGATTAAATAGCGGAATAGAAAATATGATCCAAAAAAAGTGTATGTATATCACACGTACACAACCACACTAGGCCCCAATTACTATTGTTTGTACCCCTAAAAGGCTAGATGAGGAGTAGGGGGAGTATGGAACAGGCAGCACCCTCAAACCTTCAGAAGTATGAGATGAACCCCAACAACTTGGAAAGGTGGATCTCTCTCACACGTACCAACACAGACTATCCCCCAATTTAACTGATCCCCAAAGGTTTTTGATTAAATAGCGGAATAGAAAATATGATCCAAAAAAAGTGTATGTATATCACACGTACACAACCACACTAGGCCCCAATTACTATTGTTTGTACCCCTAAAAGGCTAGATGAGGAGTAGGGGGGGTATGGAACAGGCAGCACCCTCAAACCTTTAGAAGTATGAGATGAACCCCAACAACTTGGAAAGGTGGATCTCTCTCACACGTACCAACACAGACTATCCCCCAATTTAACTGATCCCCAAAGGTTTTTGATTAAATAGCGGAATAGAAAATATGATCCAAAAAAAGTGTATGTATATCACACGTACACAACCACACTAGGCCCCAATTACTATTGTTTGTACCCCTAAAAGGCTAGATGAGGAGTAGGGGGGGTATGGAACAGGCAGCACCCTCAAACCTTCAGAAGTATGAGATGAACCCCAACAACTTGGAAAGGTGGATCTCTCTCACACGTACCAACACAGACTATCCCCCAATTTAACTGATCCCCAAAGGTTTTTGATTAAATAGCGGAATAGAAAATATGATCCAAAAAAAGTGTATGTATATCACACGTACACAACCACACTGGGCCCCAATTACTATTGTTTGTACCCCTAAAAGGCTAGGAGTAGGGGGAGTATGGAACAGGCAGCACCCTCAAACCTTCAGAAGTATGAGATGAACCCCAACAACTTGGAAAGGTGGATCTCTCTCACACGTACCAACACAGACTATCCCCCAATTTAACTGATCCCCAAAGGTTTTTGATTAAATAGCGGAATAGAAAATATGATCCAAAAAAAGTGTATGTATATCACACGTACACAACCACACTAGGCCCCAATTACTATTGTTTGTACCCCTAAAAGGCTAGATGAGGAGTAGGGGGAGTATGGAACAGGCAGCACCCTCAAACCTTCAGAAGTATGAGATGAACCCCAACAACTTGGAAAGGTGGATCTCTCTCACACGTACCAACACAGACTATCCCCCAATTTAACTGATCCCCAAAGGTTTTTGATTAAATAGCGGAATAGAAAATATGATCCAAAAAAAGTGTATGTATATCACACGTACACAACCACACTAGGCCCCAATTACTATTGTTTGTACCCCTAAAAGGCTAGATGAGGAGTAGGGGGGGTATGGAACAGGCAGCACCCTCAAACCTTCAGAAGTATGAGATGAACCCCAACAACTTGGAAAGGTGGATCTCTCTCACACGTACCAACACAGACTATCCCCCAATTTAACTGATCCCCAAAGGTTTTTGATTAAATAGCGGAATAGAAAATATGATCCAAAAAAAGTGTATGTATATCACACGTACACAACCACACTAGGCCCCAATTACTATTGTTTGTACCCCTAAAAGGCTAGGAGTAGGGGGAGTATGGAACAGGCAGCACCCTCAAACCTTCAGAAGTATGAGATGAACCCCAACAACTTGGAAAGGTGGATCTCTCTCACACGTACCAACACAGACTATCCCCCAATTTAACTGATCCCCAAAGGTTTTTGATTAAATAGCGGAATAGAAAATATGATCCAAAAAAAGTGTATGTATATCACACGTACACAACCACACTGGGCCCCAATTACTATTGTTTGTACCCCTAAAAGGCTAGATGAGGAGTAGGGGGAGTATGGAACAGGCAGCACCCTCAAACCTTCAGAAGTATGAGATGAACCCCAACAACTTGGAAAGGTGGATCTCTCTCACACGTACCAACACAGACTATCCCCCAATTTAACTGATCCCCAAAGGTTTTTGATTAAATAGCGGAATAGAAAATATGATCCAAAAAAAGTGTATGTATATCACACGTACACAACCACACTAGGCCCCAATTACTATTGTTTGTACCCCTAAAAGGCTAGATGAGGAGTAGGGGGGGTATGGAACAGGCAGCACCCTCAAACCTTCAGAAGTATGAGATGAACCCCAACAACTTGGAAAGGTGGATCTCTCTCACACGTACCAACACAGACTATCCCCCAATTTAACTGATCCCCAAAGGTTTTTGATTAAATAGCGGAATAGAAAATATGATCCAAAAAAAGTGTATGTATATCACACGTACACAACCACACTAGGCCCCAATTACTATTGTTTGTACCCCTAAAAGGCTAGGAGTAGGGGGAGTATGGAACAGGCAGCACCCTCAAACCTTCAGAAGTATGAGATGAACCCCAACAACTTGGAAAGGTGGATCTCTCTCACACGTACCAACACAGACTATCCCCCAATTTAACTGATCCCCAAAGGTTTTTGATTAAATAGCGGAATAGAAAATATGATCCAAAAAAAGTGTATGTATATCACACGTACACAACCACACTAGGCCCCAATTACTATTGTTTGTACCCCTAAAAGGCTAGATGAGGAGTAGGGGGAGTATGGAACAGGCAGCACCCTCAAATCTTCAGAAGTATGAGATTGTGTTCACTGTACCCCACAAAGATTGAGTTCACTGCACCCCACAATGATTGTGTTCACTGCACCCCACAAAGATTGTGTTCACTGCACCTCACAAAGATTGTGTTCACTGTACCCCCCAAAGATTGTGTTCACTGCACCCCACAAAGATTCTGTTCACTGTACCCCACAAAGATTGCGTTCACTGCACCCTAAAAGGATGTTGTTCACTGCACCCCACAAAGATTGTGTTCACTGCACCCTAAAAGGATGTTGTTCACTGCACCCCAAAAAGATTGTGTTCACTGTACCCCCCCAAAGATTGTGTTCACTGCACCCCACAAAGATTGTGTTCACTGCACCCCAAAAAGATTGTGTTCACTGTACCCCCCAAAGATTGTGTTCACTGCACCCCAAAAAGATTGTGTTCACTGTACCCCCCAAAGATTGTGTTCACTGCACCCCACAAAGATTCTGTTCACTGTACCCCACAAAGATTGTGTTCCCTGCACCCCAAAAAGATTGTGTTCACTGTACCCCCCCAAAGATTGTGTTCACTGCACCCCACAAAGATTCTGTTCACTGCACCCCACAAAGGATTTTGTTCACTGCACCCCAAAAAGATTGTGTTCACTGCACCCCAAAAAGGATTTTGATCACTGCACCCCAAAAAGGATGTTGTTCACTGCACCCCAAAAATGATTTTGTTCACTCCACCCCAAAAAGATTGTGTTCACTGCACCCCACAAAGATTGTGTTCACTGCACCCCAAAAAGATTGTGTTCACTGTACCCCCCAAAGATTGTGTTCACTGCACCCCACAAAGATTCTGTTCACTGTACCCCACAAAGATTGTGTTCACTGCACCCCAAAAAAGATTGTGTTCACTGCACCCCAAAAAGGATGTTGTTCACTGCACCCCAAAAAGGATGTTGTTCACTCCACCCCAAAAAGATTGTGTTCACTGCACCCCACAAAGATTGTGTTCACTGCACCCCAAAAAGATTGTGTTCACTGCACCCCAAAAATGATTTTGTTCACTGCACCCCAAAAAGGATTTTGTTCACTGCACCCCAAAAAGGATGTTGTTCACTCCACCCCAAAAAGATTGTGTTCACTGCACCCCAAAAAGATTGTGTTCACTGCACCCCACAAAGGATTTTGTTCACTGCACCCCAAAAAGATTGTGTTCACTGCACCCCAAAAAGGATGTTGTTCACTGCACCCCAAAAAGGATTTTGTTCACTGCACCCCAAAAAGATTGTGTTCACTGCACCCCACAAAGGATTTTGTTCACTGCACCCCACAAAGATTGTGTTCACTGCACACCAAAAAGGATTGTGTTCACTGCACCCCAAAAAGATTTTGTTCACTGCACCCCAAAAAGATTGTGTTCACTGCAGCCCAAAAAGATTGTGTTCACTGCAGCCCAAAAAGATTGTGTTCACTGCAGCCCAAAAAGATTGTGTTCACTGCAGCTCACACACAGAAAAATGGATGTGGATCACTGACACCTGCCTATCTCCAATCCCACACCACACAGCAATATCGATTGTAGTTTGTAGAACACAGTTTCCCTAAAATTCAGCAGACTCTGTCCCTAACAGGATTGAGAAGAGATCGTAGATCAGGATTGAGTGCAGATTCACCCCACCCCCCACACAGCAATATCGATTGTAGTTTGTAGAAGACACTGACCCTATAATTCAGCAGACTCTATCCCTAAAATGCCTACAACTCGCCCTGCCTAAACACTCCGACCTGTCCCTCAATTCTATCCGGACACAAATGGTTTTTTCCTGCCTATCTGTCCCTAATCAGCAGCCAGCACATTGATGTGTGCTCTGTCCCTTAGCTAAGCAGCAGAATGACGCTGCTGCGGCGGCTGCCTCGAACTTATAAAGACTTGGTCACATGCTTCAGACGGCCAATCACAGCTACTAAGACATTTGCAGGCATGGCTGGGATGGCTTAAGGCACACCAGTTAAACGATTGTTGATTGGCTGTTGAAAGCCCGCCATGAAAAGAGCGCCAAAGCATGCAAAACCCGGAAATAAAACGACCGAACACGGATTTTTACCCGAACATACAGTAAAGTGTCCGTGTCCGTGTTCGGGTAAAAAAAATCCAATTATTCGGTACGAACACGAATAATACAGTCCGTGTTCGCTCAACACTAGTCGGTATCCATTGCTATTCTGCATAAGGTACGGAAAAGTCCCGTGGGATCCATGCCTGGTTCATTTTAATGAACGTGAGCTTGTCCACATTGTCTCTGGACAGGCGGCTGCGCTTGTCTGTTATAACGCCCCCAGCCGTGCTAAATACCCGTTCAGATAATACACTGGCTGCAGGGCACGCCAGCACCTCCAAGGCGTAAAGGGCAAGCTCAGGCCATGTGCCCAATTTGGAGACCCAGAAGTTGAAGGGGGCAGACCCGTCATTCACTACATGTAGGCGTGTGCACACATACTGCTCCACCATGTTGGTAAAATGCTGCCTCCTGCTAAGACGTTCCATCTGAGCTGCTGGTGCTGCTTGTTTGTTGTGGCGTGCTGACAAAGCTTTTCCACATTTCGGCCATGCTAACCCTGCCTTCTGAGGTGCTGGCGGTGCCCTGGTTGCGTTGGCGACCTCCTCCTCCTCCTCCTCTGCCTTGTGCTTCCACTGCGGCCCCGCTGTCAGATGGGAATGCCAGCAGCATGGCGTCTACCAGCGTGCGCTTGTACTCGCGCATCTTGCGATCGCGCTCCAGTGAATGAATTAAGGACGGTACTTTGTCCTTGTAACGGGGATCCAGCAGCGTGGCCACCCAGTAATCAGCACAAGTTAGAATGTGGGCAACTCGGCGGTCGTTGTGGAGACACTGCAGCATGTAATCGCTCATGTGTGCCAGGCTGCCCAGAGGCAACGAAAGGCTGTCCTCTGTGGGAGGTGTATCGTCCGTGTCCTCTGTATCCCCCCAGCCACGCACCAGTGATGGCCATGAGCTGGCCTGGGTGCCACCCTGCTGTGAACATGGTTCCATCTCCTCCTCCAGCTCCTCCTCCTCCTCATCCTTCTCATCCTCCAGAACTGTGCCCCTGCTGGACAATTGTGTCCCTGGCGTTTGTGTGTGCAGGAACCCACCCTCAGAGCCCCTTGCGAATGACTGCCCTGAAAGCCTTGGAAATGTTACCTCTTCATCCTCCTCCTCCTCCTCATCCTGTGCCACATCCTCTTACATCATCGCCCGAATTGTTTTTTCAAGGAGGCATAGAAGTGGGATAGTTAAGCTGAGAACGGCGTCATTGCCACTGGCCATGTTGGTGGAGTACTCAAAACAGCGCAACAAGGCACACAGGTCTCGCATGGAGGCCCAGTTATTGGTGGTGAAGTGGTGCTGTTCCGCAGAGCGACTCACGCGTGCGTGCTGCAGCTGAAACTCCACTATGGCCTGCTGCTGCTCGCACAGTCTTTCCAGCATGTGCAAGGTGGAGTTCCACCTTGTGGGCATGTCACATATGAGGCGGTGAGCGGGAAGGCCGAAGTTACGCTGCAGCGCTGCCAGGCGAGCAGCAGCAGGGTGAGAACGCACAAACGGCTCGCACTTTCTGCAGCAGCTCTGACATATCGGGGTAGTTTTTAAGGAACCTCTGCACCACCAAATTCAGCACATGCGCCAGGCAAGGGATGTGCGTCAAACCGGCTAGGCCCAGAGCTGCTATGAGATTTCGCCCGTTATCGCACACCACCAGGCCGGGCTTGAGGCTCGCTGGCAGCAACCACTCATTTGTCTGCTGTTCCATGCTCCTCCACAACTCCTGCGCGGTGTGTGGTTTGTCCTCCAAACAGGCAAGTTGTAAAACTGCCTGCTGTCGTTTACCCCTGGCCGTGCTGAAGTTGGTGGTGAAGGTGTTACGCTGTCCAGATGAGGAGGCGGTAGAGGATGAGGAAGCGGAGTAGGAGGATTTAGGAACAGGAGGCAGACTGAAGCGCCCTGCAATCCTCGGTGGTGGAAGGACATGCGCCAAATTGCTATCCGCCTCAGGCCCATCCACCACTGCATTTACCCAGTGTGCCGTTAGGGAGATATAACGCCCCTGACCGTGCTTACTGGTCCACGTATCGGTAGTTAGGTGGACCTTGGCACAGATGGCATTGCGCAGTGCACACCTGATTTTTTCCCCCACTTGGTTGTGCAGGGAAGGGATGGCTTGCCTGGAAAAGTAGTGGCGGCTGGGCACGACGTACTGTGGGACAGCCACCGACATAAGGTTTTTAAAACTGTGCGTCTCCACCAGACGGAATGACAGCATTTCAAAGGCCAATAATTTTGAAATGCTGGCATTCAGGGCCAGGGATCGCGGGTGGGTAGGGGGGTACTTCCTTTTCCTCTCAAGTGTTTGGGAGATGGAAAGCTGAACGCTTCCACGGGACATTGTGGAGATGGTTGTTGGTGACCCAGGTGGTGGTGTTGCTGACAGATCGTCTGTTTGCGGGGTGGCAGGTGCCGGTATCACTACAGATGTGGCTGGAGCGGCCGAGACTGCAGCAGAAGAGGAAGCAGGATGAGCCAGAGACGTTTCTTGGTTTTGAAGGTGTGTACTCCACTGCAGCTCGTGCTTTGCACTTAGATGCCTGATCATGCAGGTTGTGCTCAGGTTGAGAAGGTTTATGCCTCGCTTCAAGCTCTGATTGCACAGGGTGCAAACCACTCGTGTCCTGTCATCAGCACATTTTCTAAAGAACTTCCACGCTAGAGAACTCCTTTGAGCTGACTTTGGTGCGCTCGTTCCCTTGCTGCGTTGGGCAGTAGCGGGCGTAGTGTCTAGGGCACGGCCGCTCCGCTTCTGCACCCTGCTCCCTCTTCTGCTGTGCTGGTGGCTCTGTGCGACCACCGCCTCTTCCTCCAAACCACTCAGGTCACCTGCATGACGTTCATTCCATGTGGGGTCGAGGACCTCATCGTCCTCCACATCATCTTCCACCCAGTCTTCACCCCTGCCCTCCTTGTCGGTGTCCACAATGTTAAACGCCGCAGCAGTTGGCACCTGCGTTTCGTCATCATCGGAGACGTGCTGCGATGATCCTTGCATGTACTCATCTTGAGAAATAAGTGGTTGGGCATCGCTGCACTCAATCTCTTCCACTTCTGGGGCAGGGCTAGGTGGATGGCCCTGGGAAACCCTGCTGACAGAGTCATCAAAAAGAAGAAGAGACTGCTGTATGGCTTGGGGCTCAGACTGCTTGCCTGATTTGCAAGGGGGTGAGGTGAAAGACGGTTGGACATCGGCTGCAGGTGCCAACTGTGACCTTTCTGC
Source organism: Pelophylax lessonae (assembly GCF_965119305.1). Classification (NCBI taxonomy): domain Eukaryota; kingdom Metazoa; phylum Chordata; class Amphibia; order Anura; family Ranidae; genus Pelophylax; species Pelophylax lessonae. The sequence continues at coordinate 87,607,675 of NC_138777.1, read as the reverse complement.
AGTAGACTGGGTGGGAGACAATGTGAAGGAACTGGAGGCACTGTCAGCAGCAAACCAATCTACTATCGCCTCCACTTGTTCTCGCCTCATCACTTCTAGGGGCGTATGATGCCCTACCAAATACTGATGCAGGTTCTGTCGCCTACTCACACTTGAGGAAGGTGTTTCACTTGTGCGTGTAGCTGGCACAGATCGACCACGTCCTCTCCTTGCAACAGGAGCTCTACCAGCAGCACCACGACCCAGGCCACGGCCCTTATTTGACGGTCTCCTCATATTTCTGTAATTTAAGATCTTGCCCTAGAAAGGTTTTTATTGAATAGCGGAATAGGAAATATGATCCAAAAAAGTGTATGTATCTCGCACGTACAAAACCACACTAGGCCCCAATTACTATTGTTTCTACCCCTAAAAGGATGGATGAGGAGTAGGAGGAGTATGGAACAGACAGCACCCTCAAATCTTCAGAAGTATGAGATGAACCTCAAAAACTTGGAAAGGTGGATCTCACACGTACCGACACAGACTATCACGCAATTTAATTGATCCCCAAAGGTTTTAATTGAATAGCGGAATAGAAAATATGATCAAAAAGAAAGTGTATGTATCTCACACGTACACCACCACACTAGGCCCCAATTACTATTGTTTGTACCCCTAAAAGGATGGTTGAGCAGTAGGAGGAGGAGTATGGAACAGGCAGCACCCTCAAATCTTCAGAAGTATGAGATGAACCCCAAAAACTTGGAAAGGTGGATCTCACACGTACCGACACAGACTATCACGCAATTTAATTGATCCCCAAAGGTTTTAATTGAATAGCGGAATAGAAAATATGATCAAAAAGAAAGTGTATGTATCTCACACGTACACCACCACACTAGGCCCCAATTACTATTGTTTGTACCCCTAAAAGGATGGTTGAGCAGTAGGAGGAGGAGTATGGAACAGGCAGCACCCTCAAATCTTCAGAAGTATGAGATGAACCCCAAAAACTTGGAAAGGTGGATCTCACACGTACCGACACAGACTATCACGCAATTTAATTGATCCCCAAAGGATTTAATTGAATAGCGGAATAGAAAATATGATCAAAAAGAAAGTGTATGTATCTCACACGTACACCACCACACTAGGCCCCAATTACTATTGTTTGTACCCCTAAAAGGATGGTTGAGCAGTAGGAGGAGGAGTATGGAACAGGCAGCACCCTCAAATCTTCAGAAGTATGAGATGAACCCCAAAAACTTGGAAAGGTGGATCTCACACATACTGACACAGACTATCACGCAATTTAATTGATCCCCAAAGGTTTTAATTGAATAGCGGAATAGAAAATATGATCAAAAAGAAAGTGTATGTATCTCACACGTACACCACCACACTAGGCCCCAATTACTATTGTTTGTACCCCTAAAAGGATGGTTGAGCAGTAGGAGGAGGAGTATGGAACAGGCAGCACCCTCAAATCTTCAGAAGTATGAGATGAACCCCAAAAACTTGGAAAGGTGGATCTCACACGTACCGACACAGACTATCACGCAATTTAATTGATCCCCAAAGGATTTAATTGAATAGCGGAATAGAAAATATGATCAAAAAGAAAGTGTATGTATCTCACACGTACACCACCACACTAGGCCCCAATTACTATTGTTTGTACCCCTAAAAGGATGGTTGAGCAGTAGGAGGAGGAGTATGGAACAGGCAGCACCCTCAAATCTTCAGAAGTATGAGATGAACCCCAAAAACTTGGAAAGGTGGATCTCACACATACTGACACAGACTATCACGCAATTTAATTGATCCCCAAAGGTTTTAATTGAATAGCGGAATAGAAAATATGATCAAAAAGAAAGTGTATGTATCTCACACGTACACCACCACACTAGGCCCCAATTACTATTGTTTGTACCCCTAAAAGGATGGTTGAGCAGTAGGAGGAGGAGTATGGAACAGGCAGCACCCTCAAATCTTCAGAAGTATGAGATGAACCCCAAAAACTTGGAAAAGTGGATCTCACACGTACCGACACAGACTATCACGCGATTTAATTGATCCCCAAAGGATTTAATTGAATAGCGCAATAGAAAATATGATCAAAAAGAAAGTGTATGTATCTCACACGTACACCACCACACTAGGCCCCAATTACTATTGTTTGTACCCCTAAAAGGATGGTTGAGCAGTAGGAGGAGGAGTATGGAACAGGCAGCACCCTCAAATCTTCAGAAGTATGAGATGAACCCCAAAAACTTGGAAAGGTGGATCTCACACGTACCGACACAGACTATCACGCAATTTAATTGATCCCCAAAGGTTTTAATTGAATAGCGGAATAGAAAATATGATCAAAAAGAAAGTGTATGTATCTCACACGTACACCACCACACTAGGCCCCAATTACTATTGTTTGTACCCCTAAAAGGATGGTTGAGCAGTAGGAGGAGGAGTATGGAACAGGCAGCACCCTCAAATCTTCAGAAGTATGAGATGAACCCCAAAAACTTGGAAAGGTGGATCTCACACGTACCGACACAGACTATCACGCAATTTAATTGATCCCCAAAGGTTTTAATTGAATAGCGGAATAGAAAATATGATCAAAAAGAAAGTGTATGTATCTCACACGTACACCACCACACTAGGCCCCAATTACTATTGTTTGTACCCCTAAAAGGATGGTTGAGGAGTAGGAGGAGGAGTATGGAACAGGCAGCACCCTCAAATCTTCAGAAGTATGAGATGAACCCCAAAAACTTGGAAAGGTGGATCTCACACGTACCGACACAGACTATCACGCAATTTAATTGATCCCCAAAGGTTTTAATTGAATAGCGGAATAGAAAATATGATCAAAAAGAAAGTGTATGTATCTCACACGTACACCACCACACTAGGCCCCAATTACTATTGTTTGTACCCCTAAAAGGATGGTTGAGCAGTAGGAGGAGGAGTATGGAACAGGCAGCTCCCTCAAATCTTCAGAAGTATGAGATGACCCCCAAAAACTTGGAAAGGTGGATCTCACACGTACCGACACAGACTATCACGCAATTTAATTGATCCCCAAAGGTTTTAATTGAATAGCGGAATAGAAAATATGATCAAAAAGAAAGTGTATGTATCTCACACGTACACCACCACACTAGGCCCCAATTACTATTGTTTGTACCCCTAAAAGGATGGTTGAGGAGTAGGAGGAGGAGTATGGAACAGGCAGCACCCTCAAATCTTCAGAAGTATGAGATGAACCCCAAAAACTTGGAAAGGTGGATCTCACACGTACCGACACAGACTATCACGCAATTTAATTGATCCCCAAAGGTTTTAATTGAATAGCGGAATAGAAAATATGATCAAAAAGAAAGTGTATGTATCTCACACGTACACCACCACACTAGGCCCCAATTACTATTGTTTGTACCCCTAAAAGGATGGTTGAGCAGTAGGAGGAGGAGTATGGAACAGGCAGCACCCTCAAATCTTCAGAAGTATGAGATGAACCCCAAAAACTTGGAAAGGTGGATCTCACACGTACCGACACAGACTATCACGCAATTTAATTGATCCCCAAAGGTTTTAATTGAATAGCGGAATAGAAAATATGATCAAAAAGAAAGTGTATGTATCTCACACGTACACCACCACACTAGGCCCCAATTACTATTGTTTGTACCCCTAAAAGGATGGTTGAGGAGTAGGAGGAGGAGTATGGAACAGGCAGCACCCTCAAATCTTCAGAAGTATGAGATGAACCCCAAAAACTTGGAAAGGTGGATCTCACACGTACCGACACAGACTATCACGCAATTTAATTGATCCCCAAAGGTTTTAATTGAATAGCGGAATAGAAAATATGATCAAAAAGAAAGTGTATGTATCTCACACGTACACCACCACACTAGGCCCCAATTACTATTGTTTGTACCCCTAAAAGGATGGTTGAGCAGTAGGAGGAGGAGTATGGAACAGGCAGCACCCTCAAATCTTCAGAAGTATGAGATGAACCCCAAAAACTTGGAAAGGTGGATCTCACACGTACCGACACAGACTATCACGCAATTTAATTGATCCCCAAAGGATTTAACTGAATAGCGGAATAGAAAATATGATCAAAAAGAAAGTGTATGTATCTCACACGTACACCACCACACTAGGCCCCAATTACTATTGTTTGTACCCCTAAAAGGATGGTTGAGCAGTAGGAGGAGGAGTATGAAACAGGCAGCACCCTCAAATCTTCAGAAGTATGAGATGAACCCCAAAAACTTGGAAAGGTGGATCTCACACGTACCGACACAGACTATCACGCAATTTAATTGATCCCCAAAGGTTTTAATTGAATAGCGGAATAGAAAATATGATCAAAAAGAAAGTGTATGTATCTCACACGTACACCACCACACTAGGCCCCAATTACTATTGTTTGTACCCCTAAAAGGATGGTTGAGCAGTAGGAGGAGGAGTATGGAACAGGCAGCACCCTCAAATCTTCAGAAGTATGAGATGAACCCCAAAAACTTGGAAAGGTGGATCTCACACGTACCGACACAGACTATTACGCAATTTAATTGATCCCCAAAGGATTTAATTGAATAGCGGAATAGAAAATATGATCAAAAAGAAAGTGTATGTATCTCACACGTACACCACCACACTAGGCCCCAATTACTATTGTTTGTACCCCTAAAAGGATGGTTGAGCAGTAGGAGGAGGAGTATGGAACAGGCAGCACCCTCAAATGTTCAGAAGTATGAGATTGTGTTCACTGTACCCCACAAAGATTGTGTTCACTGCACCCCACAAAGATTGTGTTCACTGCACCTCAAAAAGGATTTTGTTCACTGCACCCCACAAAGATTGTGTTCACTGCACCCTAAAAGGATTTTGTTCACTGCACCCCAAAAAGATTGTGTTCACTGTACCCCCCAAAGATTGTGTTCACTGCACCCCACAAAGATTCTGTTCCCTGTACCCCACAAAGATTGTGTTCACTGCACCCCACAAAGGATTTTGTTCACTGCACCCCAAAAAGATTGTGTTCACTGCACCCCAAAAAGGATGTTGTTCACTGCACCCCAAAAAGGATTTTGTTCACTGCACCCCAAAAAGATTGTGTTCACTGCACCCCACAAAGATTGTGTTCACTGCACCCCACAAAGGATTTTGTTCACTGCACCCCAAAAATATTGTGTTCACTGTATCCCCCAAAGATTGTGTTCACTGCACCCCACAAAGGATTTTGTTCACTGCACCCCAAAAAGATTGTGTTCACTGCACCCCACAAAGATTCTGTTCACTGTACCCCACAAAGATTGTGTTCACTGCACCCCACAAAGGATTTTGTTCACTGCACCCCAAAAAGATTGTGTTCACTGCACCCCAAAAAGGATGTTGTTCACTGCACCCCAAAAAGGATTTTGTTCACTGCACCCCAAAAAGATTGTGTTCACTGCACCCCACAAAGATTGTGTTCACTGCACCCCACAAAGGATTTTGTTCACTGCACCCCAAAAAGATTGTGTTCACTGTACCCCCCAAAGATTGTGTTCACTGCACCCCACAAAGGATTTTGTTCACTGCACCCCAAAAAGATTGTGTTCACTGTACCCCCCAAAGATTGTGTTCACTGCACCCCACAAAGATTCTGTTCACTGTACCCCACAAAGATTGTGTTCACTGCACCCCACAAAGGATTTTGTTCACTGCACCCCAAAAAGATTGTGTTCACTGCACCCCAAAAAGGATTTTGTTCACTGCACCCCAAAAAGGATGTTGTTCACTGCACCCCAAAAAGGATTTTGTTCACTGCACCCCAAAAAGATTGTGTTCACTGCACCCCACAAAGATTGTGTTCACTGCACCCCACAAAGGATTTTGTTCACTGCACCCCAAAAAGATTGTGTTCACTGCACCCCAAAAAGGATTTTGTTCACTGCACCCCAAAAAGGATGTTGTTCACTGCACCCCAAAAAGGATTTTGTTCACTCCACCCCAAAAAAGATTGTGTTCACTGCACCCCACAAAGATTGTGTTCACTGCACCCCAAAAAGGATTTTGTTCACTGCACCCCAAAAAGATTGTGTTCACTGCACCCCACAAAGATTGTGTTCACTGCACCCCACAAAGAATTCTGTTCACTGCACCCCAAAAAGATTGTGTTCACTGCACCCCACAAAGGATTTTGTTCACTGCACCCCAAAAAGATTGTGTTCACTGTACCCCCCAAAGATTGTGCTCACTGCACCCCACAAAGATTCTGTTCACTGTACCCCACAAAGATTGTGTTCACTGCAACCTAAAAGGATTTTGTTCACTGCACCCCAAAAAGGATGTTGTTCACTGCACCCCAAAAAGGATTTTGTTCACTGCACCCCAAAAATGATTTTGTTCACTGCACCCCAAAAAGATTGTGTTCACTGCACCCCACAAAGATTGTGTTCACTGCACCCCACAAAGGATTTTGTTCACTGCACCCCAAAAAGATTGTGTTCACTGCACCCCAAAAAGGATTTTGTTCACTGCACCCCAAAAAGGATGTTGTTCACTGCACCCCAAAAAGATTGTGTTCACTGCACCCCACAAAGATTGTGTTCACTGCACCCCACAAAGGATTTTGTTCACTGCACCCCAAAAAGATTGTGTTCACTGCACCCCAAAAGGATGTTGTTCACTGCACCCCAAAAAGGATTTTGTTCACTGCACCCCAAAAAGATTTTGTTCACTGCACCCCAAAAAGGACGTTGTTCACTGCACCCCAAAAAGATTGTGTTCACTGCAGCCCAAAAAGATTGTGCTCACTGCAGCTCACACACAGAAAAATGGATGTGGATCACTGACACCTGCCTATCTCCTATCCCACACCATACAGCAATATCGATTGTAGTTTGTAGAACACAGTTTCCCTAAAATTCAGCAGCAGCAGCCTCTCCCTAACAGGATTGAGAAGAGATCGTAGATCAGGATTGAGTGCAGAGTCACCCCACCCCCCACACAGCAATATTGATTGTACTTTGTAGAAGACACTGACCCTATAATTCAGCAGACTCTATCCCTAAAATGCCTACAACTCGCCCTGCCTAAACACTCCGACCTGTCCCTCAATTCTATCCGGACACAAATGTTTTTTTCCTGCCTGTCTTTCCCTAATCAGCAGCCAGCACGTTGATGTGTGCTCTGTCCCTGATCTAAGCAGCAGAATGAAGACGCTGCGGCTGCCTGGAACTTATAAAGACTTGGTCACATGCTTCAGACGGCCAATCACAGCTACTGAGACATTTGCAGGCATGGCTGGGATGGCTTAAGGCACACCAGTTAAACGATTGTTGATTGGCTGTTGAAAGCCCGCCATGAAAAGAGCGCCAAAGCATGCAAAACCCGGAAATAAAACGACCGAACACGGATTTTTACCCGAACATACAGTAAAATGTCCGTGTCCGTGTTCGGGTACAAAAAATCCAATTATTCGGTACGAACACGAATAATACAGTCCGTGTTCGCTGAACACTAGTTATAACCATCCCATATATTATTCATAATTTAAAAGGCTTTGCCTTTAGTTTTGCTGTAACAAAAAAAAAACTTACGCAAGAGACTCCTGGTTGGCATTGGATAGTTCCATACAGTGTAGCGAAATATCTCATGTGCCTTTGCTACATCAACATTTCACATATAAAAACATACAGGTTCACTAAATATGTAGTATTTATGGAAATGTTTTATTAATGATAAAACATCTTTTATGATAAAATTAATTACCTGAAATGCAGTTTTTATAACCTGCACAGGTTTTTGAAGTATTGTCCCCAGCAGGAACACACTGAAATCATGCTAGTTTTACTGGCAAAACAAGTGCAAGGAAAGGTTCTTTGGTAGACCCTGGTACCTAGGACATGTGTCTCCTTTGTATTCATTGTGGCTGTCTTCCCAAGTATGATCTTTTAGACAAACAAACCTAAAGTGTGTGTAAAGCCAAAATTGATTTATTTTTATTTTGAATAGGATAAGGAACATTTTACACTCTTATAAGGTAAAATTTTGAAGTCTCTGCCCTGCTAGGGAGATTTCCTTTTCCCTAAAAAATATTTTGCCTTTGCATACACTTTAAATATATTCTGAACTTTTTCTTTAGTATTATTTTGTTCACGGAGTCTTAGCTTTACTTGTAACTGTATTTTATTCTCACAGTTATAAATTATTGTCATAGTGAATTATAGAACCTGATATTTATGAGAATTTAAATAATTACTGGATTTCTATCTTTACCTGCACTTTACAATGCAGATTATTTTCCCCTAATACATTACATTCATGATTAATATTTTAATGCCGCTGATGAACAACACAAATTTACATTCTTTGCCTAATACACTTTTTGGATATAATGTATTACATTTTAAGTAATGTATAATTTTTTTTGCAAGCACATGGAATGCATTTGAATTTTGCATTTTTAGGTTATCGTATTTATATAATTACAGATCTGATCCTAATTTTTTTTTTTAAACCAGTGAAAGACATTTCAATGTTCCAGCCTATTCATATATATTTAAAAAGGGCGACAAGATATAAGGTGTGGCAGAATCAGTAGCAATGCAAGGTTTGTCTGCCTATTATGGTTCTCTTATTTTAGCCCGCTCGCTATATAAGCCTTTCTCAACCGGGATGTCACAGTACCCTGGGGGGCCATCTGGGTTCGCCTGGGGTGCACCAGCATACTGGTTGAGGAATGCTGACTGGCTTCTCTGCCTCCACGTTGAACTGCAGAGTGAGAGCTGAATTAGGGCTGTAATGGGCAGAGCCATGGCCAGGGTAAGGCTGCTTTCTGTCCTGCCAACCTGTCCAGCCTCCTTCTACCATGCAGGACTCTGTAAACAAGATTTTTTTTTTTCAGAAGTATAAATAAGCATTTTACCCACCAGTTTTAGCATGTGAATGCGTCAGCCAGGTACAATAAGGATGGCCAAACATGCAAACAGCCAAATGTTTTCATTGCACAGCAGTCATTAAACTTGTCCCTAAAGCAGTTTCTTTCAAAAGATAGGGGGTGGTGAGAGGAGATAAAGGCAGGAGAGGATGTGCTGCCAAATACCATGCAGCATCAATTTATTGGCAAAGGGGGTACATTTACATTATTTTTTGTTTTTGAATGTTTATCCCATATTCGTGTATGTGCATTTATTTTTAAGAGTATTTTTGGGGGTTTTCAAAGGGTAACAAAGATAGTACAAACAGTACAAAGACCTGAGATTGTAAATAGAGACATACATACAAAGAAAAAGAAAAATGAGCCAAAAAGATTTATGCAGTACATAGTTAAAATATACATCATAAATCCTAGTAAGGCAAGTGAAACGAACATCACTATTACAATTAATTATGACAACCTCAGCTAAGCGGTATGAACAAGAACCAGGGTGGGTCCAATCCTGGCCCCAGTTCATTCAATAAGGAGCATATTCAATTATCAAAAATTAACAAAGACGATTAAACTAGATACTACACACCAGGAATGTTTTGACAATGTCAGCTAACATGTAATAACATTGGGATATCATAGTCAGAAATTGGGTGCCAAAGACTGATTAATCCCATGTGGTCCAGATTTTATTAAACTGTTTTAATGTGTAACCAATTCTTGCCAATAAATGTTATAAATTATGCAAACATCTGCAATTATATCCAGTAGCTGGGAGTGAGATGGGGTCTCTGTACATAGCCAATGTTGAGAAATGATTCTCCTTGCTGCTATTAAAATATAAGTCACCAGTTTTTAGGACTGTTTGGAAATACCAGGGAATGTTAAACCCAGGGGACAGTGAAAAGGGTCCAAAGGGAGAAACATCAAAAAAGTGCAAAAAATAGACATTGCATGAGATCAAAAGGGTTGGATACGAGGGCACTACCAGAATATATGGTGGCACAGAGCTCTTTCCCTGACCACATTTCCAGCAGGTTTCTGACATCACTGGGTTGCGAACTTGCGAGCATGTAACATCTCAGGCACTTTATACCAAGACATCAACATTTCTTTATACCATACAGTAGGAAGATTTGGAAGCAGTGTCTCAGATTCTCTCCCAGCACTTCACATATATGGTGAGCTGAAGGGCCTGTGCCCATTTACACATATACAAATGACAGTTCTCAGAAAGTGAGGATTCCTCATGAAGAATTGTGTAAATAAATTAAATTAATTGTAACTGATTAGGGCTTTGGGTGCAAATCTATTCATATTTGGTGGGTTATTCTAGGGTTAAAAAAGATGACAAAGTGGAGAGATAATGCCTAAATTGAAAATATGAATGAAAAAAAAAAGTTTGATACATGTTTATTGATTTGTAATTCCTCGAAGGGGTGAAATTTGTGAGTCACTAAATTAATAAAATGGTGTAAATGAAAGATTGCTGCACAAGTCCAGGGCATCATTCGTCCAAAAGACAAACTATCTGTGATCACTGGGTTGTACAGGACATTAGTCAAGGAGGGGGCATAAAGAAGTGAGAGAGTACCTTACAAAGCATTTTTTTCCAAAATGACAATGAAAACAGTGCATCAGTGTTTCAGCTTAGTGCATGAGCTAGAGGCATCTGACCAAATCAGCAAACAATGATGTAAAGGGAAAATAAGTCTAGATTCTACTGGGTATTAAACAGACCAAGAGGTCATAGAAAGCATGTGGCATAATAGTATTTATTCAAACCTGACGCTCCTAATCCTCCTTTAGATTTCAGAGGTAAAAGCTTCAAATGTGCTATGCAGTGGGATTTATAATGCTCAATAAAATTAATATAAGGCTGAATAGCACGCAGTTGAGAAAGAGAGATTGGGCCTGGAAGGTTCTCAAAAAGATACAACAATTTAGGCTAAATTGACATCTTAAGCACATTTATTCTACCTAGCAAGGAGATATTGTAAGGGTTCGACAATTTTAGGAATAAGAGGATTTTTCAAAATTGGAGGGGGGGGGGGGCAATTAACTAAAACTGGATACGGTTGAATAGGTGAATAGGTGCCATTAATGTTTATCCGCAACTATATAACAGACTGAGGGCACCAGTAGTATAGATGATTGAACTGTAGAGAGGCAAGTAGTGGGGAAGGGATATGCAAGAGCACTGCTACTGTCATGGTAGTGTTAATTTTAAATAGAGATAGGGTGCCAAAAATGGACAATATTTTATGGAGGACCAGCAGAGAAACATAAGGGTTAGTAAGAGTTACTAATATATCATCTGCGAATAAAGATAGTTTGTATTATTTTTGCTGCACAGGCACCCTGCGGATGTCTGAATTAGTCTCAGCAAGGGGATCTAAACATACAGAAGATTAATATCTTGCCTGGTGCCATTACTCATGGGAATAAAACAAAGGAAAGTTTGACCTGGCATTAAGGACAGGAGTATAGGGCCCATAGTTCTTTTAAAAAGGGGCTTATAAAACTAAAATGTATTAAAGTTGAGAACATACAGTATATGGCCAACCCAGACTATGAAAAGCTTTCTCAGTGTTAGCAACAATGTGGGGGTCTTGTTTGCTTCCACTAAATCTCTTGTCCGTCTGGTATTGTCCCCTGCCTGTCTGGTGGATACAAAACCCACTTGTTCTCTATTGTGTGTCTTTTTTAAAAGGTATATTTTCTCTAAAGCACAATTGCATGCCTTTAGTTCCAAAAAAAAAATTTTGATTTGTAATTAGCACTAAAGACAATTTTTTAAATTTTCTTTTTTTTTTCCCACGAGTTTATAAACATACCTCTTTGCTCTACAATTGCAGTAAAATATATAATTTCTGTAACAGGCCTCTATGCTGAGGTTTTTCAAAAGGCTGTATGTGCATATGTATGTGAGTTTATGTATGTGCGTATGTATGTGAGTTTATGTATGTGCGTATGTATGTGAGTTTATGTATGTGTGTATGAATATATGTACTGTGTGTACAGTATGTGGGTGTATAATTATATGTGAGTTTATGTATGTATCTATGTATGTGCATATATGTATGCATGTGTGTACAGTATGTATGTTTATATGCGTGTGTGTGTTTGTACAGCATGTATGTCTGTTTGTTACTGGTGGGACTTGTTCACAGGAGCGTACTTAACCACTTAAGCCCCGGAAGATTTTACCCCCTTCCTGACCAGGGGGTATTTTGCGATTCGGCACTGCGTGACTTTAACGGACAATTGCGCGGTCGTGCGACACTGTACCTAAACAAATTTGGCGTCCTTTTTTTCCCACAAACAGAGCTTTCTTTTGGTGGTATTTGATCACCTGTGCGATTTTTTGATCACGCGCTATAAACAAAAAAAGAGCGTAAATTTTGCAAAAATAGCAATATTTTTCACATTTTTTTATATGAAATTCCCCCTAAAAAAATGTAAAAATCAAAATTTTTTAACATTTTCGGCCAATTTGTTTTATGCTACCTATGTTTGGTAAAAAAAAAATCGCAAAAAGCGTATTTTGATTGGTTTGCGCAAAAGTTATCGCGTTTACTAACAAAGGGAAAGATTTTTGTCATTTTTGTTGTTTTTTTTTAACGCGTAATGGCGGCGATCTGCGATTTTTTTTGCGGTACTGCGACATTGGGGCGGACAGATCGGACCCTTGACTGACATTTGTGACACTTTTGGGGGTCCCAGTGACATTTCTACAGTAATCAGTGCTATACATATGCACTGTTACTGTAAAAATACACTGGTAGTGAAGGGGTTAACTTTATTTGGGAGGGAGGGGCTGTGTGTGTCCCTAGGGGCGTGCTTTTTACTGTGATTGGCTGTGGCTTCAGCTGTAAGGACACTGATCAACGGATCTACATACTAGATCCGTGTGATCAGTGTCTTTACAGCGAGGAGAATGACAGGTGGCTTGTTTACACAAGCTGCCTGACATTCTCCCTCTCCCCCGCCGATCGCCGAGTGACCGGCGGACATCGGGTCCGCTGGTCACACGCGCGGGGGGGTCCGTGACCACGCGGGAGCGCGCCTCCGGGGGCGCGCGCTCGCTCGCTCCCTAGACCCTCACAAGCTAGTGACGTAGCCCTACGTCACTTTGCCTGTGAGGGGCTGACTGCCGACGTAGATCGGCGTTAGGCAGTCGGCAAGTGGTTAAAGTGTTTGTTAACCCAAAACTTTATATTCTTGATATGTACTTGCATGAGAAAGTATCCTGTTCTCTTTGAATGCTTCCTTTATATGAAATTGCTGCTGTTCCTGCCAGTCCCTCTGCTTTCCGATTAAAAAATGAACACACTAAGCAGGAAAGCACAGCTTGGTCAGTTCCTTAGCTATGCTGGGAACTCAGTGTGCTCTCCTCCCATACTCTTATGCAGCTGCACAGCCATTCAATGGGAAGCTCAGTGTGCTTCCCCCCAGCTCTAATGCAGCTGAGAACAGAGGGAATTTAATCACTTATAAAAAAAAAGGGGGGGAAAGGTACTTATAATGTATTTTTATATCTATACAAAATGTTTTGCCTTTTATTTCTATTTTAAACTGAATGAGTTGTTTTACAAGGTGGTTATTTACACTCACTTTAAGCATACACCTGTGAAAGAGCTGTGTTTGTTTGCATGGGAATATGCATGTGTACCTTGCATCCTCACGCAGTCTCATTCATGTCAATTGGGACACAGCAATTACTACATCTATATGGGTGTGGTTGTGACTGGGAGTGTGAGTCCCCAAATGCATACAATGTGAGTTTAGGGATCCATACCCACATGAATGTCAAATATCAACTCTGTGCAGCCACTGGGTCCCAACTGATATGAAAGGAACTGCCTGCATGGAACATTTGTGAATCCCTGTGCACGCAAACACAGCATTCGCACAGGCATACACTTAACCCTCCTCTTATGTTAGAATTCCGTTACTATCCATGATGTTTAGGGTCAGTTTTGACCAGTGTTTTAAATCAGCCATAAAATACCCTCTGAATAATTATTTATCATCAAATTTGTTTCTTACCTCTTGGTTACCTTGTTAGGCTTCTTTATCCTTGAAAAGATTGGTTTTAATATTTTTGGTGTGACCCCTAGACCTTTCTTTTGATAGCATACCTCTCATTTTCAAATTAAAAAAATGGTAAAATAAAGTCAGCAACTCTGAAATGAATTTGTCCTATGTTTCTTCACTTTATTTAGAGAAGCAGACAAGCAGGAAAAGAGATAGGCCCCTCCCTAACTACAGCTCACAGGGTTGAGAGGGGATTGGCTGTCACTGTTACTAAGCAGAGAGAGTGTTTATGATTTCAGTTTTGGCACTTATTAGTGTCCTAAAATCCTATATTATAACTGGGTCAGAATTGACCCTAACACCACAAACGTCTTAATTTTCACCACAGTATTTTATAATTTAGTGAAAAGGATTATTTTTCTATTACATTGTTTAAATAGAGGTTCCTGACAAAGTAAAAAAATCTTGATGCAATAAACAAATTTATGTGATACTTATAGTATAGATGGTGTAAACTGTGTCTGAGCGGAGGCCGGTTCCATGCCCCATTGGAGACTCTCTCTTCCCCCAGCCAGTCCTGTCTGAGCTGAACCAGCTCCCCCAAACCGCCCCCTGCTGGCCACGTCAGGAACCCGGATTCGACTCGGTGAGTAGAGAGTACCTGGAGAGGAGCTTTAGCCTGGAATGGTAATCGGGATGGGGGCCAGGAAAAGGGAGAGGGGGAGGGGGGCCAAGTTGCTGCACCATGGGCCTCTGGTTTGTACTTGCCCCCTGGGCCGATAGTTGCCAGTCAGCCCCTGCGTATACAATTGCGTCACAAATCATATTGTGATTGAATGTTATTAAAAATTACCTTTCCTTTTCAAACTGCAGCTGTTGTAATTTTCTGAAATTGCAATGCAACATGGCTACCTGGAGCTGTTCTGTACACAGAATGTATACTGACCACACCCCAGAAACATAATTTCCTCCTTGTGTGATTGCCTCACTAATTTTCCCAGAAGTCTGCACTAAGATACAAGTCAGAATTCTGGCATCATCTGCAACAAAATGTAATTTTTGGTGAGATACTCCCAATAGGAACACGTCTAAAGGGATTTAGGCCCAGCAGATTTACTCATTAGGGCCCTGCAGCTGCCACAGATGATAGATAATTATGAAACCACTCCCATTTGACGACTCAGCACAGAGGCACAGAGGAACAACCAATGATTGCTTCAGAATA
Source organism: Pelophylax lessonae (assembly GCF_965119305.1). Classification (NCBI taxonomy): domain Eukaryota; kingdom Metazoa; phylum Chordata; class Amphibia; order Anura; family Ranidae; genus Pelophylax; species Pelophylax lessonae. The sequence goes on along the minus strand of NC_138777.1, from coordinate 87,592,490 downwards.
ACAAAAGGTAGGAACCTGAAACAAAGTTTGTTAAAATCTTTGTAATGTACAGAGATCACCCAGAGGGGAATGTGTTTTTTCTCAACAAAAGTGGAGTAACGCTTTAAAGGAAAAAAAGGAATGGATACAATGTATAATATATAAGTTACTTTATGGCCCTGGCATACAATAGAAAAATTGAGATATTATATTTTTGTGACAATCAATATACCAGAGAGGACAAACAAGGTACTCTCTTCACAGAAAAAACATGATCCACCACTACTGCCCTCCTTCTGAAAATGCTTTTTGTCTGGCTTTTTTATACTGTATATATACAGTGCCTTGTGAAAATATTCGGCCCCCTTGAACTTTGCAACGTTTTGCAACAGGCTTCAAACATAAAGATATAAAACTGTAATTTTTTGTGAAGAATCAACAACAAGTGGAACACAATTTATTGGATATTTCAAACTTTTTTAACAAATAAAAAACTGAAAAATTGGGCGTGCAAAATTATTCAGCCCCCTTAAGTTAATACTTTGTAGCGCCACCTTTTGCTGCGATTACAGCTATAAGTCGCTTGGGGTATGTCTCATCAGTTTTGCACATCGAGAGACTGAAATTTTTGCCCATTCCTCCTTGCAAAACAGCTCAAGCTCAGTGAGCTTGGGTGGAGAGCGTTTGTGAACAGCAGTTTTCAGTTCTTTCCACAGATTCTCGATTGGATTCAGGTCTGGAATTTGACTTGGCCCTTCTAACACCTGGATATGTTTATTTGTGAACCATTCCATTGTAGATTTTGCTTTATGTTTTGGATCATTGTCTTGTTGGAAGACAAATCTCCGTCCCAGTCTCGGGTCTTTTGCAGACTCCATCAGGTTTTCTTCCAGAATGGTCCTGTATTTGGCTCCATCCATCTTCCCATCAATTTTAACCATCTTCCCTGTCCCTGTTGAAGAAAAGCAGGCCCAAACAATGATGCTGCCCCCACCATGTTTGACAGTGGGGACGGTGTGTTAAGGGTGATGAGCTGTGTTGCTTTTACACCAAACATAATGTTTTGCATTGTTGCCAAAAAGTTTGATTTTGGTTTCATCTGACCAGAGCACCTTCTTCCACATGTTTGGTGTGTCTCCCAGGTGGCTTGTGGCAAACTTTAAACGACAGTTTTTATGGATATCTTTAAGAAATGGCTTTCTTCTTGCCACTCTTCCATAAAGGCCAGATTTGTGCAGTATACGACTGATTGTTGTCCTATGGACAGAGTCTCCCACCTCAGCTGTAGATCTCTGCAGTTCATCCAGAGTGATCATGGGCCTCTTGGCTGCATCTCTGATCAGTCTTCTCCTTGTTTGAGCTGAAAGTTTAGAGGGACGGCCAGGTCTTCGTAGATTTTCAATATTATCGCTTGCACAGTGCTCCTTGGGATGTTTAAAGCTTGGGAAATCTTTTTGTATCCAAATCCGGCTTTAAACTTCTCCACAACAGTATCTCGGACATGCCTGGTGTGTTCCTTGTTCTTCATGATGCTCTCTGTGCTTTAAACGGACCTCTGAGACTATTACAGTGCAGGTGCATTTATACGGTGACTTGATTACACACAGGTGGATTCTATTTATCATCATTAGTCATTTAGGTCAACATTGGATCATTCAGAGATCCTCACTGAACTTCTGGAGAGAGTTTGCTGCACTGAAAGTAAAGGGGCTGAATAATTTTGCACGCCCAATTTTTAAGTTTTTTAATTGTTAAAAAAGTTTGAAATATCCAATAAATTTTGTTCCACTTCATGATTGTGTCCCACTTGTTGATTCTTCACAAAAAAATAAAGTTTTATATCTTTATGTTTGAAGCCTGAAATGTGGCAAAAGGTCGCAAAGTTCAAGGGGGCCGAATACTTTCGCAAGGCACTGTATATATATATATATATATATATATATATATATAGTACAGGATGCCCGGAATGTGTCCTCGATGGCAGGTACATTCCCCCGATACCTGAGTTGAGCTTTAAGGGGGACAGTTGCAGAACTTTTGTAGTACTCAGGGGTTCTTCTACATGCAGGAGCCTAGAGAGGACTGACTTTCAGGACTCTCTGGATTGCTAAATTTATATTAGAGGCCCGGAATTTTAAAGGTTCAAAAAGACATGGGGGAGAAGAGCCTTCAAACCTTGACTACCAGGAATTTGGTCCTGAAGGGATTAAGTCCCAGATGAGAAAGGCTTGAAAGGGGGAAAATCAGCATCAGTGTCAAGGAAGTGAGTGGAAGAGAGAGACTCACACGCTGTGTAGCAAGTGGGAGCTTACAGATAAACTGAGACCTGGGCTAGTAACCCCCCCCCCCCCCCCGCCATGTGGCCTGCCTGACACCCTTACTTTGGAGCAGCCTAACCCTTGTAAGGGACCAAAGACTAGCAGTGAGTTCTGCAGTTTAATTACAAATACCAGAATTTGGACTGTTTATTTACTTTGGCTGAAGTAAGTTGTCTTTTTGTTTAGCTGTGATCAAAATAAATGAACTGTTTTGCTTACTCCAAACTGGTTGGCGATCATTCCAGTGCTACCCCCGGGTTACAATATATATATATATGTATATATATATATATATATATATATATATATATGTATAGTATGTAATGTGAACCCCTTAGAATTAAAGTGGTAGTAAACTGCAAAAAAAAAAAAAAAACTTCTCCTTGCAAATTAATGTCATAAAGTGCTAGTATGCATACTAGCGCATTTTGAAAGACTAACCTGAAAACAAAGCCCTCCATGGCACGCTTTCACCACTGACAGGGCTTCTATCTTCACCTGGTCTTCCTTCCGGGTTCTCAGGCAACCGCTGTTTCATTTGCTGAGCACTGATTACGTCACTCTCGTCCTTTGAAAGTGCAGTGCGCATGTGACGGTAACATTGCAGGAAATGCTAAAGTAAATATTTTCTAAACAGTGCATGTTTAGGAGATATTTACTTTACCTACAGGTAAGCCTTATTATACAGTAGGCTTAATTGTAGGTATACATTAAAAAGACTTTACTACCACTTTAACTGGTTTTCTGCAGTAATACGCCATATAATATGATTTGATCCTTATCTACGTCACACTAAGTCAAAACAACAGACAGACACAATATGCTTAAGCTGATAACACACAAGCAATTCTTATTTTTAATTTTACCCATTAAACATCCATAATGATGGAGGAAAATTGAGTGAACCATTGGAGTTAATTGGTGGTCAAACCTTCTTTGGCAGCAATAACCTCAGGCAAGTGCTTTTGATAGCTCTGGATCAGACCTGCAGAAAGTTCAGGAGAAATTGTTGACCATTCCTCTTTACCAAACTGCTTCCGCGCAGACACATTTGTAGAATGGCTGGTGTGAATGGCTCCCTTGGGGTTCTTGAGGCTCTGGCTGGGCCACTCCAAAAGGCATTTCCTTTTTCTGAAGTCAGTATGTGGTGGATTTACTTCAATGCTTAGGGTCAATGTCCTGCTGCATCACCCAACTTCTACTAAGCTTCAGCTGGTGGACAGCCACCCTGACATCATCCTGTATGGTATTTTGGTAAACATGGAAATGTTCTTCCCCTCATTGATGGCAAGTGGTCCAGGCCCTTAGGCAGCGAAGCAAGCCCAAATCATTATGTTCTCTCCACCATACTTCATCGTTGGGATAATGTTTTGATGTTGGTAAGCTGTGCCCTTTTTGCCCCATGCATAGTGTCAAGTATTTTTTCCAAACAGTTCAACTTTTGTTTCATCAGTCCACAAATTATTTTCTCAGTTGTGTTGCAGTTTGCCAAGGTGTTCTTTTGCAAACCTCTGGTGTGCAGCAATGGTTTTGTTTGAAAAGCAGTGGCTTCCTCCTTGGCTTTCTGCCATGGACACCCTGCCTGTTCAAAGACTTATGTATGCTGGACTCAAGAATAGAGATAATTGTCAATTCCAGTTATGTCTTCAAGCCTTTGGCTGTTCCTCCTGAGTTTTTCTTTAACCTTTTGAGGATTCTGGCATTGTGCTTTGGGAGTTGTGTTGGCTGGGCGCCCACTTCTAAGAAGTGTAGCTACAGTACTAAACTTTCTTCTTTTATAGTGCCTTAATAAAAGTATTCATACCCCTTGACATTTTCACATTTTGTCATGTAACACAACCAAAAGCGTAATGTATTTTATTGGGATTGTACAGTGGGTACGGAAAGTATTCAGACCCCCTTAAATTTTTCACTCTTTGTTATATTGCAGCCATTTGCTAAAATCATTTAGGTTCATTCTTCTTCCTCATGAATGTGCACATAGCACCCCATACTGACAGAAAAACACAGAATTGTTGACATTGTTGCAGATTTATTAAAAAAGAAAAACTGAAATATCACATGGTCCTAAGTATTCAGACCCTTTTCTGTGACACTCATATATTTAACTCAGGTGCTTTCCATTTCTTCTGATCATCCTTGAGATGGTTCTACACCTTCATTTGAGTCCAGCTGTGTTTGATTATACTGATTGGACTTGATTAGGAAAGCCACACACCTGTCTTTATAAGACCTTCCAGATCCCAATGCATGTCAGAGCAAATGAGAATCATGAGGTCAAAGGAACTGCCTGAAGAGCTCAGAGACAGAATTGTGGCAAGGCACAGATCTAGCCAAGGTTACAAAAAGATTTCTGCTGCACTTAAGGTTCCTAAGAGCACAAGGGCCTCCATAATCCTCAGGGTGATAGCGTCACACGCACGGCACAAAGGCATGGCGTCGATGCAGGGCGTGAGGATCCGCCCTACCACCCGCACGCCCAATGGGGGCGGGGAGAGGGGAGGACCAAGCACAGCATCGCAGTCCCCGAACCCAAACGGAAGCCTAAGGAGTCCAGTTGACAACATGGAAGAAATAATGTCAATAAATACAGCAAAGTAGAAAGATTATGTCATTCAGATGGTAATAAGACACCGACTACACATAGGTAATGATCAATAACAGCATGGTATAAAAGAATGAACAGAAATTGCAAACCTCCATCCCTATCATTTGTTATAAAAAATTGATTGGTAGGAAAACAATCAACTAGAAGAAAGTTGGGACTTTGTGTGAAGCACTCTCCTAAGGGGAAAATATGCTTCCATCCCTGGTTTATATGAAAGAAAGGGGGGAAGGGGAATAGGGAAGGTAATTCCAGATAATATTAACAGTTGGCAAGTGTTAAACATAGGTATAACCATATGGATAGAACGGTATACATCGTAATGTAATATAATTAAGCCAGCTGTTGTATATGAGGAAATTAGGGTAAAGGAGGGGGAAAATTTGGGACTTTGAATGAGGTGTGCAAAAAAATATGTTGCATAGACAAACAGATAAGAGAATAAATTTAGGCGGGTCTGGTATAATCCTACAGAAGCAATTTAATAAAATCAAAATCAACATACATAAATAAGTAGACATCAGGACATAGCTAAAATGGTACAATAAAAGAGTCGTACTAAGACAGACCAGATAAATGGGTACATAGAGGCTGACTGGTTGTAAACTGTGATGGAGCATGGTAGTTCATAGGTATAAAGAATCCAGAGATGTGGTGCTTGGTCCTCCCCTCTCCCCGCCCCCATTGGGCATACGGGTGGTGGGGCGGATCCTCACGCCCTGCATCGACGCCATGCCTTTGTGCCGCGCGTGTGACGCTATCACCCTGCGCCACCACGTCGGCACTCGATTATCCATCTGCGCTCATATTTAGAGGGGTAGGGATGCCACTTTCTTGGAGGACTCTCGGTCACCAGTGACGCGACTTCCTCCCCTCTTGGAGAGCTGCACATGGCGTTAGAGGCCGATCCGGGGCTTTCACCAGGTACACTACCACTCATCTAGCTCACCCTACCCCTCTGTTTGTCACCACTCTTTCTCCTATACACCCACTTCCACGGTTCCTTATCAGCAACATTCTCTGCACTTGTAATATATTTGCATCAACTTGGGGATCTCTTGGCACTCTGCAACCAATCTCTGCACGTTTTCATTTTACTTGGTTTTTATTCTGAACATCACTTTCTTTCACGGTCTAATTACGGTACACTCTGTCTATCTGGTGATGGGCTCTTCGGACCAATTCAATCCTTCACACTTTTCCACTTCAACACCAGTCTACCCACCTTCAATACTTATCTACCTTTTTATATGGTATAATTTGTTTACAGAATACTCTGGTGGTAATCTTCCTGAAGTAACACTTTTCCATGTTTTGTGTGCCCTGGTGACCTTGGATTCGGTTTCTTCAGTCCCCGACCCAGACATTTCCCCAGGGATCTCTGGCTTTCTCAACATGTCTTTGTTGACATCAGGCTTGACTGTGAGTACACTGGTCGGAGACATCCTAAGGTTAGGGATGATCTCATCCCTTTCCTATGATTCTACTATTATACTATTACTACATTTATATGCTGTTTAAAGGGATTTTCTTTTCTCTACAGCAACATGCTGCACCTGCTCCTGAGGAAGTGGAACGCAATCCACGAAACACGTAGAGCTTGTTTGGGGTGCACTTTTTAGTTTTACATCTCTGGATCCTTTATACCTATGAACTACCATGCTCCATCACAGTTTACAACCAGTCAGCCTCTATGTACCCATTTATCTGGTCTGTCTTAGTACGACTCTTTTATTGTACCATTTTAGCTATGTCCTGATGTCTACTTATTTATGTATGTTGATTTACTCTATTAAATTGCTTCTGTAGGATTATACCAGACCCACCTAAATTTATTCTCTTATCTGTTTGTCTATGCAACATATTTTTTTGCACACCTCATTCAAAGTCCCAAATTTTCCCCCTCCTTTACCTTAATTTCCTCATATACAACAGCTGGCTTAATTATATTACATTACGATATATACCATTCTATCCATATGGTTATACCTATGTTTAACACTTGCCAACTGTTAATATTATCTGGAATTACCTTCCCTATTCCCCTTCCCCCCTTTCTTTCATATAAACCAGGGATGGAAGCATATTTTCCCCTTAGGAGAGTGCTTCACACAAAGTCCCAACTTTCTTCTAGTTGATTGTTTTCCTACCAATCAATTTTTTATAACAAACCTGCAACAATGTCAACAATTCTGTGTTTTTCTGTCAGTATGGGTTGCTATGTGTACATTCATGAGGAAGAAGAATGAACCTAAATTACTTTAGCAAATGGCTGCAATATAACAAAGAGTGAAAAATTTAAGGGGGTCTGAATACTTTCCGTACCCACTGTATGTGATAGACCAACACAAAGTGGCACATTTGTGAAAAGTTAAGTGAAAGGAAAATGATAAATGGTTTTCAATTTTTTTTACAAAAAAAAAAAATACCTGAAAAGTGTGGCGTGCATTTGTGTTCAGTCAATACTTTGTAGAAACACCTTTTGCTGTAATTACAGCTGGAAGTCTTTTTGAGTATGCCTCTACCAGGATTGCACATCTGGAAAGTGAACATTTTGCCCATTCTTCTTTGCAAAATAGCTCAAGCTCTGTCAGATTGGATGGAGAGCATCTGTGAACAGCAATTTTCAAGTCTTGCCACAGATTCTCGATGGGATTTAGGTCTGGACTTTGACTGGGTCATTCTAACAGATGAATATGCCTTGATCTGAACCATACTATTGTAGCTCTGACTGTATGTTTAGGGTTATTTACCTGCTGGAAGGTGGACCTCCACCCCAGTCTCAAGTTTTTTGCAGACTCTAACAGGCTTTCCCTGTATTTGGCTCCATCCATCTTCCCATCATCTCTGAAAAGCTTCCCTGTCCCTGCTCAAGAAAAGCATACCCACAACATGATGCTGTCACCACCATGTTTCAGAGTGGGGGTGGTGTGTGCAGGGTGATGTGCAGTGTTAGTTTTCCGCCACACATAGCATTTTGCCTTTCAGACAAAAGTTTAATTTTGTTCTTATCTGACCTCTGACCAGAGCACCTTTTTCCACACATGGCTTCTTGCAAACTTTCAACAATGGCTTTCTTCTTGCCATTCTTCCATATAGGCCAGATTTGTGGAATGCACGACCAATAGTTGTCCTGTGCACAGATTCTCCAACCTCAGCTGTGGATCTCTGCAGCTCCTCCAGAGTTACCATGGGCCTCTTGGCTGCTTCTCGGATTAATGCTCTCCTTGCCCAGCCTGTCAGTTTAGGTGGATGGCCATGCCTTGGTAGGTTTGCAGCTGTGCTATACTCTTTGCATTTTCAGATGATGGATTGAACAATGCTTTGTGAGATGTTCAAAGCTTGGTAATTTTTTTATACCTACCTCTGCTTTAAACTTCTCCAGAAGTTTATCCCCAACCTATCTGGTGTGTTTCATTGGCCTTCATAATGCTGTTTGTTCACTAAGGTTCTCTAACAAACCTCTGAGGGCTTTACAGAACAGCTGTAAATTTTGAAAACCATTTTCCTTCCACTTCACAATTATGTGCCACTTTGTGTTGGTCTATCACATAAAATCGCAATAACATACATTTACAATTTTGGTTTTAACATGACAAAATGTGGAAAATTTCAAGGGGTATGAAAACTTTATAAAGGTACCCTAAAGACAATTTATCTGTCGACTGATGGATGCCTAAACACTTTGAGATTGCTTTGTATCCCTTTCCAGCCTTATGCAGATCAACTACTCTTGATTGTATGTCTTCAGAGAGCTTCTTTTTGCAAGGCATGGTTCGCATCTGCTGATGCTTCTTATGAACAGCAATCTTAAAATGTTTGAGTGCCTTTTATCAACCAAACTAGCTCTAAGCCACACTTCAAAACTCATTTCATTATTTAGCTTTCATTGAAGTAATTAGTCTTTGGGTTCACCTACCCTTTCCTCCATTACTGTAAATGTGTAACCCTTTCCCTGCCAGGCCCTGTGCTCCACTTTTAAACTCATATGGCCGGATCATTTTTGCAATTTTTCCATTGTTTCATTATTTTTCCCTTACAGCTTTCACAAATTGTATAAGACGCAACAACCCTTCAGAGAGCACATTACCAGTATATTAAAAGGAGGATGCTTTTGATTGTTAAGGCATGATATTTGTGCAAATGTTTATCAAAACAATACACTAAGGCCCCGTTCACATAGGGGTGATCCGACTTAGAGGGGCGACCTCCGAGGTCGCGGTGCGAGCAGCGCGCCGCGACCTCGGAGCGGCCGCCACGGACTTCATAACATTGAAGTCTATGGCGGTCGCCTCCGGGTCGCCCCAAAGAAGCTCTGGACCCTTTTTCTAAGTCGGATCGACTTGTGTCGCTCCTATTAGAACGGGTCCGCAGCTTCCCTATGGAAGGCGACCTACAGCGACCTGTGAGGCAACCAGGTCGCCTCATAGGTCGCCTTAGTGTGAACGGGGGCTAAAAATACACAAATATTTAGCAAACTAGTAAACTTAGCAACTAGTTTAGTAAACTTAGCAAATTCTACCAAATTCCTACTAAATTTCTATTGAATATAAAAAGCTAAACCTGTATTGAGTTAATAAATAAATATTTGCAAATTTTAAATTTCCCCTTTTTGTGAAATGGTTGAAATCAATAATATGCAAAACTGTAAAAAAAAAAACTTTCCCTAAGAATCTGGAGGTTTTCAGTTTACACTAACAGCTTTCAGAGTCTGTAAAAGACTACCCCAAACTCTCTGAAAGTATAGAATCAGGAGAAAAAACAGAAGGTGCTACTGATTTTTTTAGGCCCCAGAATAATTGCGAAAATATTTGCCAAATAACTATTTTTGCTAAAAAAAAAAAAGAAACAACAAAATCCTTATCTGCACAAATAAACATAATATAACTTACAAAGTTCCAGCTAAATTCCTACTAAGGCCTCGTTGACATGAGGCTTACTAAATCATGAGGCTTACTAAAGAGTATGACCATAGAGGGTCATGTTTACCCACAAATGGATGCACAGGTGTCCTGTACATCCCTGTGCAGACAGTCTCATTCAAGTCAATTGGGAAGCAGCAGCTGCAAGGACAGAGCCACTAATCCCCATCTGACATACATACCGGTGTAAGTGCATGGCCTCCAATGCAGACAGTGTGAGTTTAGGTACATGCACCTACATGGATGTCAAATTAGAAGCAGTGTATGTGCAGCCACTGTGTACCAATTGACATTAATGGGACTACTTGAGCATTCCCATGCAGCCACTGTGTCCCAATTGACATCATTGCGACTGCCTGTATGCCTCTATGCACAGAACATAGGTGCATTCTTGTGCAGCTAAACACAAATTCTCCACATAAATGAGGCCTTACTATTTTTATTTTACAATTGTATTACTTTTTTTTTTAACAGGCACAGTTTTATTTTTAAGATTTATTTTATTTTTTTTTCTTGGGAGTGGGGGATTTGGTCAGGATTTAGTGGTCTAAACAAGGCCCCTTTCATGCATGCAGACTGTTTGTCCACTTATCATCCATCTGTTGATGGATGAAAAACGGACTTCAATGCATGTCTATGGACGAAAGGATGAAAACAGAAACCTGTTTACATCCGCTAAGATCTGTTTTTTAAAACAAAGGAAACTGGCAATTACATTCAAAGCTAGCAATGACAGTCGGTGCCGGCAAGTAAGGGAGCCTGTCTGTACGCACTGCCACCTTAATGTATACACTGCTCCTGTCCTCTCCTTCCCCAATTCTTGCACATACTGCCCCTCCCTGCCACAAATAGGACCTGTCACCTATATGCTATCATATAGGGGGCTATTGGTCCCCTATGTGATAGCAATACAATTATATGTTGAAAAATAATATTTGAACATTTAAAAACTTAAAAACGGCAATTGAGCTACACATGTTACATATGCTCGTGCACACCAGACTGAGATCAAATATTTTAGCACCAGAGCTCATGGGTAATGCAAAACTGATGACCTGCAGGGTCTTTTAAAGCATTGCCTATGAAAAATATAGGCTTTTGAAGTTTTTTTTCACTGTTTCACTGGTGCACGCAATTTTAATGCTTACATGTTGGGTATCTATTTACTTGGTGTAACATCATCTTTTATATTTTACCAAAACATTTGGTAAATTATTGTGCCTGTGCGCCCAAAAATTAACTTTAGTGTTGTTGTTTTTTTTACTGAAATTTTGCATTTCATAATTTGTTGCACAAATATCATGACATAAAAAAATGGAAATACCACAATACCATATTTTATTCTCTAGGGTGTCTGCTTTCATAAAATATATCATCTTTTTGGTGTTTTAAGTAATCTTCAGGCCACATTTTTTTTTTTATTCATGTTAACAAAAAAATGAAAAAAAAATGGAAAAAATGGCTCTGGGCTCAAGTGGTTAAAGACTTCAGCTAGTGAATGTAAAAAATGCTAAGGTAAAAACTGATGTAAACTGATGAAAAAATTATGCAAACTGATAAAACTGATCTAAACTGATGGAGAACTAATGTAAACTGAATACTTTACGTGACTGAACTGATGAAGCAGGTGGATCACCCAAGTGAAAGGGGCCTAACCATGTTATTGTAAGTTTCAAAGTTTTGTTTTCAACTGAATTGCACAAAATATAGCTCATATTAAAGCTGAACAAAAATCAGAAGTGATTTATCTTGGTCTGATTTTTTCCACATTCCAAAACCTGGCTCTACTGTGGATGAGGGTGGCAGCAACATTTTCCCAATATAACAAAACAAGAATAATAGTATTCTTTTTTAGATAGTATGGTTTAAAAATGGAATTAGTTGTACTGGGTCTAGTAGTAATGGTAAAGACTAAATAGTGCATGTTAGATGGACAGCGGTCGGTCTGTTACCTAGTAATTGTAAAAAGAGGGAAAGACCTCAGTTAATAAAATATGGAATATAATATACTCTATGTGGCAGGTGGAAGATCAGTTGAGGGGTCAGTAGTTACCTGTCTAGTTTGATACTTTTAAGTGTATTGAAGACATTGTACTATAGAATGTCAGGTATCAGTAGGTAGAATTAGAAAGAACAATTTCCAAACATCAAAAAATGTGTGGACCTCCAGCCACTCTATGTGGAATATATAAGACAATCTATCTACAAACAATGAGATAGTAGGGCGACCAAGATAAATCCATTGATGTAGGATTGTTTTCCTTGCCACAAAAGATAATGGTGAACAGTTGCTTGCAGCCTTTGGAAATTTTAACTTCTGGAATACCTATGAGTCCAAGAAGTGACCATTCAGGAGTTAAAGGCTAATAGTTTATGAGATGGCTTTTAGCAAAGTATATTACAGTCATCCAGAATCGTATTATAGGGCACGTTCAAAAGGCATAAAGTAAAGTTATTAATATTTAATTTTCAATGCTGAGCCACGGAGTCAGAACAAGCATGCAGAAAGTCAGAACTCCAGTTTTCTATACTTGTTCCAGAACAATGACTTAACATTAAAGCCAGGGAATCAGTATGCCAGGAAGACAATTACTATTTTCTGACTGAGAACCCAGTTCTGGTGTGAACCAGCCCCCATGGAAGGTATACTCTAAATTATACAATTTATTGGGTAATGTGATATATTGATAATGTTAGTATTAAAAGGGGTTCGTTTTCTTCATTAGCACTTAAGAACCATTATATTTCAGTCTACCATACTCTAGATTTTCTGCTTTCATTGAGGACTAATGAGATACTGACAATCATTTATATATAGCAATTTAACTACTTTTTAGGATCTAGCATTAGGGGTAGAATTTTCAATTTTTATCATTCCTACTAGATTTTTCATTTTAACACTGAATGCATTTAAAACATCAAAGTGCAGTTGGCATTGTGACCTTTCTGTAAAGGGGCCAGTGCTCTGAATTTCAAACTATTCCTTTGAGCACTGAGACTGTTAAATATTATAAGGAAAAAGAAATCCTATCAACCCCCTTTGAATTTGCATTTTCCTCTCCTCTTAATGCTGAGCGCCAGCCTCCTGAGCCTCGCGTTTATTCATGGATGAGCTCTGAGTAATTTTCAAAGCAGGTGTATTTTCTATTCTGAGGCAGCTCTAGGGCATTAAGTTAAATCACCAAATTATGCAGACACTAAGACAGAACCACCTAACACCTTGCAAGAGTTAGGGGGTGGGGACATGATAATTAAACAACCCCTCTATTACCTGAAGCAGGAGTTTCAAATCCAGAACAGCAATAACACAAACACGCTTATTTTTTTTAACAAAAACATATAAAAATTTGATGTCTTTAACAGCCATTGAGATTTCACCTCTAATTAGTTAAGACTAAAAGGTGATTGCTGACTGGTACAAATGCTACTGGTCACTGTAATGTGCAGTTTGTACCTAATTGTACCTAATTCAAAGAGTCCGCAGGACTGCAGATTAACAAAAGTATGCTAAGCCACTGCAGATGACAATTAGGTGTTTATTTATAAAGAAAAAAAATGTGCAGAGCTATTCATTCTGCTCTTTGCAAATGGTGGCAAAAACAAATGTTACTAGACTACTTTCTCTCCAGCTTGAATGTTTTTCATTCATACAGAATAGAGTAAATAAGGAAAATCCTGCATTATGGTCACAATATAGAGCTGACAATCATAGGAAATAAATATTTATTTCAGCTGGCTCAGCCTCTCAGTGAGCTGCTGGGAGACTGAGCCAGTCACTCCCACTCCCTTTACAGTCCTGCGCTCCAGGGTTAACCACTTCCAGGCCACCCACTGTGTATTTACGTCGCTACTTCTGTGCTCGTGCGCAGAAGCTAACACATATACAAGTTGCGTCCACGTATGTAAACGGTGTTTAAACCACACATGTTAGGTATTGCCGTGATGGTTAAAGTGAGAGCAATAATTCTAGCACTGGACCTCCTCTGTAACTCTAAACTGGTAATCTGTGGAAATGTTTAAAGCATCACCTATGGAGATTTTTAAGTACCAAAGTTTGTCGCCATTACACGAGCGTGCGCAATTTTAAAACATGAAATGTTAGGTATCAATTTACTCGGCGTAACATTATCTTTCACATTATAGAAACAATTTAACTAACAAGCAACAACTTAGTTTTTTTAGTTTCATAAGCTAATTTCAGCGCTTACATAGGCCTACGGGTATGGCATTTGTGTTAACCAAATATTTTATAAAAACAAAATATTATGTATTTAAATAATTTATTTTAAATTACTGGGGCTCCTTGCATGCATAGGCCAATTTATGTAAAAGGTGAACGTAGTCTTTAAAAATAACCGGTTATGAGGTAACCATGGAAGCACTCATTAGGGATCTCTACTTTTGGAAATGCTAGTTGCCTGGATGTGCTGATGACCCTTTTGCTTGTAGGGCGGGAGGTAGTAAGCGGGTGGTACTTCCTCCATGTTTTCCTTCTTTTAGGGTGCCAAGTGTGGGTCACATAGGGGGCCTACCCTAGGGTGGGTTGTTCTATAACCCCCAACTTTTTAAAATAGTAATATGCAGCAAAAGCATGTAGGACACACTCCCTGCCACGCCCCCTTAAAGCAGAATTATACAAAAAAAAGGTTAGTTAAACCCACAAGTGCTTTTTTTGTACCACTTCTATTCCTTTATACTGGCTTTTGAAATTTACAAATGCAGCAATTTAGAAATTGGATAAAAGGTATTGCACTGGGAAACACTTTTTGAAAGGTAAATAGTGCATTTTTTATACAACTACAGTATATAGATCAGACCAAAATGAGGGACAAATGGGAAGGAAAGAGGGACAGAGGGACTTTGCTCCAAATTAGGGACAGTCCCTCCAAATCAAGGACAGTTGGGAGCTACGGGTTCTTCTGTGCTATGCTAGGCACCTTGGATAGGGTCACTGCCTTACACATGGGGTACCTTTACTTGTGCTGTGCTCACCAATGCCCTAGGGCAGGGTGGAAGTCACTTTCAGGGATAACTCAACCCTAAGGTGGACCTCTATCCCAAAGATTGCCATACACTGTGTACATTTTAACAGATAACTAAACTCTAGTTAACTCTTTCATGTTAATGGACACCACTACTGTCACTTAGAAGGGACATGCTGATTTGATTCAGACTCCATCAGTAATGGATTGAGGCCTGTTGTGCAGCTAGTGCAGGCTCCATGCGCTTGTCCCCCCCTTTTTTAACAGCATAGGGAGAGGGGCAGAGCTCAGCAAAAAGTGCAGAAAATTTGGTTAACCTTTTCCCTCCGAGCTGGGGTAGCAGCGAACTCACTAACCAGCATTTCAACCTACTTACATGCTTCAATAATTTGAGTCAGTGGTTTGGAACAACTATGCATATACAATGACTCAGAATTTATTTAAGCCAGTAGATAAAAATAACATTAAGGTAACTAGCATTTTCAGAATATGGTCACCCATTGCTTCTCTCTCTCTCTCTCCCTTCTATTAATTATAGGCCAAAGCATTCCACAGGACTGTATCAAGAATTTACAAAACTACAAAAATCGGCATAAACTATTAGGGCAACCAATTGCAAACAGGGGGACCCGGGCACTGCAGGGTCTTCCTGTGAGTATGTGCAGTTGCTAAAATGTGATGACCAGAGGTCGCCACCTCTTGGAGAAATTCATGATCCACTAGAGTCTCTGGACCTTGAGAATCACCACCTTAGTGTTGGGGCCTTGTTGCCCAGGTGAACCAGCTTGACGTAGTCCAGCTTCTTTTTGTACCCAACCACCTTAAGCAACTCCATTGTACACTTGTGGTTGAAGTCAGAGATACACAGGATGAAGAGATCATTAGGGAACTGGCAAATTTCTACGAAACCCTTTACCTTCTGACAACCTCTTATATGCCTGAGAAGCATACCATTTCCCAGACTCACTGATACCCAAAGGCAGAGACTAGATGCACCACTCACTATAGAGGAACTCCAGGAAGCAGTATGTACTTTTCCCAATTGTAAGGTACCCGGGGAGGATGGTATCCCTATGAAAGTTTACAAACAATACTCTGCGGTAGCGCTCCCAAGGTTGCTGAAAGTCTTTACCGAGTCACTACACAGGGGTGCCTTGCCCCTTCTATGTACAAAGTGAATGTGGTTTTGCTACTGAAGTCGGGTAAAGATCCGGTAGACCCAGGATCATATAGGCCAATTTCACTGCTGCAATGCGACGTGAAGATCCTAGCGAAGGTATTAGCAATAAGATTGAATGGGGTAGTTACATCCTTAATACATTCTGATCAAGTCGGCTTTATGCCCCATAAATCCATTGCTGTCAATTTAAGGAGATTATTTTTAAATATGCAATCCCCTGCAGATAATACAGGTCGTAGGGCATTGCTATCATTAAACGCCGCAAAGGCATTTGATAGCATAGATTGTGAATACTTAGGCGGTAATAGAGAGATTTGGGTTTGGATCAACATATATATCATGGGTGCATCTTCTCTATGCTAAATCACAGGCGGCTATTAGGACATTTGGTAACTTGTCACATTACTTTGAGTTGGGGAGGGGAACGAGGCAGGGGTGTCCCTTATTGCCCCTCCTTTTTGCATTGGCGATTGAGCCCTTGGCGATTAAAGAGGAAGTAAACCCTCCTCAGGAAGTTGTACCTATAGGTAAGCCTATGATAAGGCTTACCTATAGGTACTGTAAATATCTCCTAAACATGTACGGTTTAGGAGATATTTACCTTTAATGCAGCCAGTGACGTCACTGGCGCATGCGCTCTGAAGGAACGGCTGATCGTGCCGTTCCTTCAGAGCCCCGTGCCGTGACCGTCGGCTCCCGCGCGCGTGCGCGGGAGTGACGTCACCGCGGCTCCGGCCAATCAGATGGCCGGATGCCGCGATCCCGGAAGACGGGCGACTGAACATGTCGCTCGTCATACAGGTAAGAGAGCGGCACGGCGGGGGCTCGTTCTAAGGTAAGTATTTCATAATGAGCTAGTATGCGATGCATACTAGCTCATTATGTCTTTCTCTTGCAGGTTGTAAGAAAAAAAAATTTTTTTTGAACGAGTGTACAACCTCTTTAAAGTGCGGTCCAATCCAGACATAGAAGGGTTTAGTTATGGAAATATACAGAAGGGGATGTTATATGCTTATGACCCATTGTTCATGTTGGGCGACACAGATGCCTCCCTTAAGGAAGCCATGATCACAATCATAGAATTTAGAAAATTCTCAGGTCTCCTAATTAATTAGTCAAAATCAGCTTTAATGTTGCTGGATGGGGATGGGACTCAGCTTGTGATGCCTTTGTGCCCTATTCCTATCACCAACAAATTTAAATACCTGGGGATTCAGGTGTCCCCCCTCCTCAGAGATTTATGTAAATTGATTGATAAAATTGTTAACCCTCTCCTTCAGGAACTGGATCAAGATATGGAATTCTATGTATTTGTCAGAAGCAGGTATTGCGAATCTGATAAAAATGATGCTCATTCCGTAGTTACATGCTTCATAACACCCCTATGGTAATTCCCTTAAAATGTCAGGATAATTCATTCTCTTTTTCACACTTTGATCTGTAAAAATTATACTCCCAGAATAAAATTAGAGCATTTAAAGAGGCCCAAGGATGAGGGAGGGCTTACTCTGCCCAACCCATGTTACCTGGCAGCCCAATTACAGCACATGATAGGAACAATGGGTATGGAGGAAGGAATGAAAGGTAAAGAAGTCAGCTCATCTTTGGTAGTAATGAGACATACAATCCGCAGTGAGTATCTTTTAATCCTCATCCCCTAGTGGATCTTTGTCTTCCTGATCGCTGCATGGTGTGCAGTTAGCTTGGAGCTTGCATTGTGGACCGTGTATCACACGGATCCGGATATCCGCAGTGCACGTCGGACCGCATACAGGATTCCCAACTGTAAGTGTATATTTTATTTGTGAAATAAAAAGCTTGATATACTACACCAAGAAAGCTTTCTTATCTTTTCATGGTGGGGACCGAATAAAGCACAATACCCAGAATAAGGAGAGGAGATCTGAATATCGGATATATACAAGGCTCTATACCCCTGTTGGGGTGAGGAGCTCCGGTGAGTGCATTCACATAAAGGGGAGAGCACGTGTGCATGTACCCACCAGAGCACTAGGGAGGAGGAAGGCAGGAGTCACTTTAGCACCTTTATGTTTATCTGGTTACCCAGAAACCCTGCATTGATTCCTGCTTTCAAACACTGGAAAATTATTGGAACATTATACGGACTTTGCAGTTATAGAATATTGTCTGGACTCTTTACAATATTTCTGAAATCATCACATGTAATACTTTTTGCACATTGGAACTGCACTTTACAGGCACTTATAGAATATAATTGTATCTATTTATTTATCACAGCACAATTTATCCAAGCTGCACACACTCCCTCTAGTGGCAGCAGGGAAAACACACTGGTTTATTATTGCCCATTATTTGCATTTTATTCTAAAGTATGCACTGCACTTTTTAACATCAGTTTGCAACGTATTACAGTTTTATGTTTTTGCACATACATCACCTACCAATGACCACATATGATTTTTGTACTTATTGATATCACACATCACAGTGGTGCATACTCATCCACATGAAGAATTAAATAATAGCATTGGAGAGGAACGCCTACCCCAAACTCTCTTTTTCATACAATCCGCAGTGGTCTTGTCCCTCAGGCATTAGAGGCACAAGCTTTTTGGAATGCCACATAAAACTTACCCAACAAATAACCTTATCCAAAAAATATGGAATAAAATCAAATATCTGCAGGGGTTATACTAAGTTCAGTCCTATATGGCTAAATGATACATATTTGGAGATAACCAAGCTGCAATCGGGGGTTAAATGGAGGGAATATGGCGTGACACATCTCAGGCAAATTTTTAAAAAAGGGATACTTCTGACATTTACAGACCTGCAGGCCAGATATAACTTGTCATCATCTGTGCAATTCTAGTACATGCAGCTGCAGCAAGCTCAAAGCTTAAAGTAAATCTTAATGGATTATGTTCCTGACCCCAGTCTTCGGGCTAGTAAGAGACACTAGAGTGTCCAAGGGTTTCATATCACAAAGCTATGCAATGCTTTTACAATTCTATTTAAAGCAGCACCCCCTGAAAGTGATGGAAAGATGGGAAAGGGATAATGGATGCTGAGCAATGGGAAGAGGCTTTCCAGACAGTAGTTATTTGCTCATTAAATGTAACTCAAAGATTGACCCAACTATACATATTAATGAGTGTATATTACACTCCCCATAGACTACAATTGATGTAGAAGCTCTTTACTGCTCTATCCCCCATGACAAGGAATTGGTGGCCATTAAAGGCTTCTTTAATCAGAGCAATGCGCACCCCAAAACATTGTTCGAGTTTGTCCTTAAGATGTTGAGGTTTATTCTGTTTAACAATATCTTCATGTTTGATGGTTCCCACTTCCTCCAGGAACAGGGCATGGCGATGGTGACTTGCTGTGCCCCATCCTACGCCAATCTGTACCTGGGGGAGTGGGAACGACATTTTTTGTTATCTGAGGAATTTTTATCATTTTCCAGACACATTTTGTTGTGGTTGAGGTATATAGACGATGTCTACATGTTATGGGATGGTCCACATGAACTACTACATGACTGCCTTAACACTATGAACTCAAATAATCACAATTTGACCTTCACTATGACAAATCACAAATTACTTTTTTTGTATATAACAGTAGAAGTTGCACTGGGAGGTCTCCTGGTTAATGACCTCTTTCGCAAGCCCTCTGCAGGCAACACTATACTTAGAGAGGACAGTTTTCCCCCTAAACCACTTCTTTGTTCTATTCCTTACTCCCAGTACCTCAGATTGCGACGCAACTGCAGCAATGACATCAAATTTAAAAGGGCTGCGGATGACTCAAGAAACCGCCTTCTGGAGAGAGGGTATTCTAAGTATTGCTTGCATAAGGCCTTCAACAAGGCACTCGCTCAGTCATGGACTTCATTATTATTCAAAACTACGCCTAAAGAAACTGATGATCAGCAACATTCATGTTGATGTCGTCATGTCAATTGTCAGTCCCAAGGGGTGGTATACATCATTGATTGTCCTTGTGGGGCTTTCTAGGTAGGTAAAATGAAAAGAGAATTCTGGTGTAGGATCAAAGAGCATGTAATGGCTGCCAATTCAGGTGACATCTACTGAGGGAGACATATGGCCAGGGATCACCATTATCATGTTCCTCCTCTCCTCTTCTGGGGCCTGGACGTACATCCACCAGACCCCAGGGGAGGAGACTGCAACAAAGTACTATTTCAAATGGAAACTCGCTGGATACAAAAGCTGGGGGCGACCAAACCCCCAGGTCTCAATGAAATCAGTTATAGACCTTTTCTTGAGGGTTTCTCATCTGGAAGATCAGAACACCTCATGTAAGGAGGGTTTAAAGTTCAATTCAAATATATGTGATCTTTTATTATTTTCTGTTGTGGGCTGTTTTCTTCTTCCTCCTGTATAAAATTTCCCTTTTTTATTTATATATTTTTTTCCTTGTATTATTTATTTTCTTTCTTTTTATTTTTTCTTCTCTTTTATGTTGACAATTGTGTGTTTGTGAAGGATATTTTTGCCCTGGAATTTAATTTAGTATCTGAGTGTTTTATAATATTAAATATGCGTTAAACATATAATCTATTGATATGTTATTTACATGTTGCCCACCAGATGTCGCTCTGGTTGACGATAGTATTGTGATCCTACATAACTCATTTTTGACACTTCCTGTTGACCATTACCTTTTTTTTGGTCACATTGATATATTAATTCTTTATACATTTCTATGTAATTTGGAAACACTTGTTGACATTGCTATCTATTTATTTATATATCTGTAATGTGCTGGGTATAAATCCGTAGGTTCTTTCGTTAGTTCATCTCTTGGGCCTTTTTGCTATGCGTGACCCCAGGTGCCCGTCACGTGTAGCCCCCTCTTGGGTTGTTTACCAAAAGGGGGGGAACTCTTGGTGGTGGTCGGGAGGCCTTTGTGTTTCCTGCACCCATCTGGTGTCTTGGGTGGCACTAGTTGTCACCCATTTCACTCCTCCATGTCGGCGCCGTCCATCGCAGAAACCGCCCCTTTCCCAAACGGCAGCGGCTGCACTTCCGGTTCCAGGTGTGATGTCACCGCCCCAGGCGATGACGCACATCTGGCTGGCTTCAACATCTGGCTTTAGACGGCGGGAGACAATAGGAGACATTTGTCTCCAATTTTGGCAGAATTCAAGGAGGCGTTCCTTTTAACTTTCTCACTAAGTAGTCCATCTGTAACTGGTTGCCAGAAAGAAGGATGGGATTGGCTCTGCCGAGTCACATGACAGAGCCTCTACCACATTTAGTGGAGTGTGTGTATGGCACTGCTCTCTCTTTGCTGTTTGCAGTTGCATGGTGGATGTATGCTAGACCTGTGTGTGCTAATCAGCCTCATTGGTAAGACCACATTTAAAATAATTTTTCTTTTTTACTTTTGCTGGCCTTTTGAAATCCTTATGTGCTTGGTTGACTATCGCTTGTTGTGTGACCTAGGTGGAGCTGTGCCTCCTACAGGGGCTAGATTGGGGCTCCATCTGTATCCTTGCTCCCATAGAGACACAAAGCTGTACTTTATATGACTAGGAGTCTTGCCTGAGTACTGGTCTCCACACGCAGGTACAGTGCCTTGCGAAAGTATTCGGCCCCCTTGAACTTTGCAACCTTTTGCCACATTTCAGGCTTCAAACATAAAGATATAAAACTGTAATTTTTTGTGAAGAATTAACAACAAATGGGACACAATCATGAAGTGGAACGAAATTTATTAGATATTTCAAACTTTGTTAACAAATAAAAAGCTGAAAAATTGGGCGTGCAAAATGATTCAGCCCCTTTACTTTCAGTGCAGCAAACTCTCTCCAGAAGTTCAGTGAGGATCTCTGAATGATCCAATGTTGACCTATATGACTAATGATGATAAATAGAATCCACCTGTGTGTAATCAAGTCTCCGTATAAATGCACCTGCACTGTGATAGTCTCAGAGGTCCGTTTAAAGCGCAGAGAGCATCATGAAGAACAAGAAACACACACGGCATGTCCGATATACTGTTGTGGAGAAGTTTAAAGCCGGATTTGGATAAAAAAAGATTTCCCAAGCTTTAAACATCCCAAGGAGCACTGTGCAAGCGATAATATTGAAATGGAAGGAGTATCAGACCACTGCAAATCTACAAAGACCTGCCCGTCCCTCTAAACTTTCAGCTCATACAAGGAGACTGATCAGAGATGCAGCCAAGAGGCCCATGATCACTCTGGATGAATGGCAGAGATCTACAGCTGAGGTGGGAGACTCCGTCCATAGGACAACAATCAGTCCTATACTGCACAAATCTGGCCTTTATGGAAGAGTGGCAAGAAGAAAGCCATTTCTTAAAGATATTCATAAAAAGTGTAGTTTAAAGTTTGCCACAAACCACCTGGGAGACACACCAAACATGTGGAAGAAGGTGCTCTGGTCAGATGAAACCAAAATCAAACTTTTTTGACAACAGTGCATAACGTTATGTTTGGCATAAAAGCAACACAGCTCATCACCCTGAACACACCATCCCCACTGTCAAACATGGTGGTGGCAGCATCATGGTTTGGGCCTGCTTTTCTTCAGCAGGGACAGGGAAGATGGTTAAAATTGATGGGAAGGACCATTCTGGAAGAAAACCTG
The DNA here is from genome assembly GCF_965119305.1 of Pelophylax lessonae. Lineage (NCBI taxonomy): Eukaryota > Metazoa > Chordata > Amphibia > Anura > Ranidae > Pelophylax > Pelophylax lessonae. The sequence continues at coordinate 87,569,875 of NC_138777.1, read as the reverse complement.
ATGGAGTCTGCAAAAGACCTGAGACTGGGACGAAGATTTGTCTTCCAACAAGACAATGATCCAAAACATAAAGCAAAATCTACAATGGAATGGTTCACAAATAAACATATCCAGGTGTTAGAATGGCCAAGTCAAAGTCCAGACCTGAATCCAATCGAGAATCTATGGAAAGAAGTGAAAACTGCTGTTCACAAACGCTCTCCATCCAACCTCACTGAGCTTGAGCTGTTTTGCAAGGAGGAATGGGCAAAAATTTCAGTCTCTCGATGTGCAAAACTGATAGAGACATACCCCAAGCGACTTACAGCTGTAATCGCAGAAAAAGGTGGCGCTACAAAGTATTAACTTAAGGGGGCTGAATAATTTTGCATGCCCAATTTTTCAGTTTTTTATTTGCTAACAAAGTTTGAAATATCCAATATATGTCATTCCACTTCATGATTGTGTCCCACTTGTTGTTGATTCTTCACAAAAAAATACAGTTTTATATCCTTATGTTTGAAGTCTGAAATGTGGCAAAAGGTTGCAAAGTTCAAGGGGGCCGAATACTTTCGCAAGGCACTGTATGTGATGTATTTTTGTATATCCCCTTTTTTTCTTAACTTCATGTAATATAATTTGTTTGTCTAGGATTGATATTCCCATAATCCCCCTCATGAGCTATATGACATTCTTTCATATATGCTTTGAGAATAGGGCGAATACTGTATTGCACTAAATGTGATGAGAGCGCTCATACTGGTATTGCTGCCAACTAGTCCCTTGTATCTGGGTTATTCTCTCTGGGATGTTCTTTTTGCCCTATGTGGGGGGGGGGGGTTCCATTGCCCCCCATTATTTGATTCATATGCTTGGATGGTTTCCCAGCACAATTTTGTCATTTTTGTAATTCTTTCTATCCATTTTGTGAGACTACTTGTATATGTTATATTTTCATATATACGTGTATTTGAATATATGTTATAATTTTAGAGATATCAGTGTTATCCAACTGTCCAGCATCTCCCTGAAGAAGACTTGGATAAGTTGAAATGTGTTGGGGCTTTGGACAAGAACCAATGGGACTGTACTTTGCTGTGCACTAACACTGTCAGGCCCATGCTGCAATGTGCTACATGGGTTTGATCGCTTATGTGGTTGTTTTAACTGTTTGTCATTTATGTCCCGCTTTGTGGCGATGTTTTAACTCATGTAAATAAATGTATAACTTTTTATTTAACCACTTGCCGACCGCCGCACGCCGATCTACGTCGGCGGTCAGCCCCTCACAGGCAAAGTGACGTAGGGCTACGTCACTAGCTTGTGAGGGTCTAGGGAGCGAGCGCGCGCCGCCGGAGGCGCGCTCCCACTCCCGCGTGGTCACGGACCCCCCCGCGCGTGTGACCGGCGGACCCAATGTCCGCCGGCCACTCTGTGATCGGCGGGGGAGAGGGAGAAAGTCAGGCAGCTTGTGTAAACAAGCTGCCTGTCATTCTCCCCTCTGTATGAGAGCTGATCATATGGATCTACTATGTAGATCCGTTGATCACTCTGCATACAGCTGAAGCCACAGCCAATCACAGTAAGAATCACGCCCCTAGGGACACACACAGCCCCTCCCTCTCAAATAAAGTTAACCCCTTCACTACCAGTGTATTTTTACAGTAACAGTGCATATATATAGCACTGATTACTGTAGAAATGTCACTGGTAACCCCAAAAGTGTCAAAAATGTCAGTCAAGGGTCCGATCTGTCCGCCCCAATGTCGCAAAATCGCAGATCGCCGCCATTACGCGTTAAAAAAAAAAACAACAAAAATGACAAAAATCTTTCCCTTAGTCAGTAAACGCAATAACTTTTGCGCAAACCAATCAAAATACGCTTTTTGCGATTTTTTTTACCAAACATAGGTAGCATAAAACAAATTGGCCGAAAATGTTAAAAAATTTTGATTTTTACATTTTTTTGGGGGGGAATTTCATATAAAAAAAAGGGAAAAATATTGCTATTTTTGCAAAATTGACGCTCTTTTTTTGTTTATAGGGCGTGATCAAAAAATCGCACAGGTGATCAAATACCGCCAAAAGAAAGCTCTGTTTGTGGGAAAAAAAGGACGCCAAATTTGTTTAGGTACAGCGTCGCACGACCGCGCAATTGTCCGTTAAAGTCACGCAGTGCCGAATCGCAAAATAGCCCCTGGTCGTTTAGCAGCCAAATCCTCCGGGGCTTAAGTGGTTAACATTTTTCCTATTGATTACATGATATCACTCAAAGTCTCACCTCTTCCCCTTCTGGCCTATTTAGCACTTTTTGTCTACATTTGATGGGGCTCCGAGATTTCGGAGGGATTATGGAGACCTAATTCACATACTCTGGAGATGCACAAAGCTACATCCCTATTGGGCAAGAGTGGTATAGACAACTAATGCATGTGTATAGGAAGGAGGCTTTTCATAGAGCCTTGTTTCAGGCAAGAAGGTTGATTATGGTACACTGGAAATCAGAAGAATCTCCAACATTAAAAGAATGGATCAATACAGTGGGCAGTGTGATGAGAATGGAGAAAGTCATATACCAGCATAGGGGTAATGCATCCAAATTCAAAAAACTTTGGGCATCATGGTTGGATACCCCGGGGTTTGCCCCCGTGGATCCAATGATGAATAGGCTACTTAGCCTCAATGCCTAAGTATAACTGCAGGTTCCAATATGTAACATGTATTACAATTCTTAAAACTTGTGCAGGTTGATTATGAAGATGTGTATTGAAAGATGGCTTCTTCTTTTATCTGTGTATGTGACAAGATATTGTGATGTAACCTGTTCTGGGTACAATTGTGTATTATTATGTACTGCTGGCAATGTATTGGTGCTATAACTTTAATGAACATTTTTTGTTTGGATAAAAAAAAAAAAAAAAAAGAGATACACAGGTGAGATTACAGGCACTTCTGAACACTCACTCCTCTTCTACAACCCCCTCTCAACTTTATAGGCACAGATTTAAATGAAAAAGATTATTCAATTTCTAGGCAGAACTGCCTCTTTATACTAAGCTTGATGATTACCTACTCTTACTCTAATGACCTAAAATGAAAAAAAAAAAAGAAGCAGATAACCTGCTAAAAGAAGAAGAGTCAGCCTGGGTAGTATAAATAAAAACGCATTACCCTACACACTTTCTTATCAGAATATATTGTCTATTCGAGACCCAACTAAATGTGTGCATTGATTTCTGGAGAACTAGCAAAGCACCTTTTCCTCCAGGAATCATGTCTAAGCCATGGCCTTTCTTACCTTATGGGCTAATGTGCAGCTGACCCCATTATATTACTGCTGCAGACCTCAAGGCAATTGAAATGAAAGAATAGCCCTCTGTGCCAGCTAGAAAATAGATCTCCTACATTAGGTGACATCCCTGCTAGGCCTACATTACTTCTGATATATGTATACATCAGAGCTAAGAAACTGTCAGAGGAAGACAGAGAAAAACAAAAGAGTTTCTAGTCAGTAATATCTGCAAGCTTGCGTGAAAGGTAAGTGCACTTTAACGTTTTATATATGTATATATATATATATATATATATATATATATATGTAGTAATATTTCCAGGCATTGGAGCAATATTTCCAGGAATTGGGCCTGATGTGGGTCTGCCATGGTCACCGGTAATACCAACAGCACATTTAAGCTGATTGCCCAAGTGTGAGATCTGAGACAATGAACAGTCCGGCATCTTTGTTTTGTTTTGTTTATTTTATATGGGGAAGGGAATGAGTGGGATACTCCTCTGGCTCAACTAGGTACAAAATGGGACACTTGAGAAAAAAATGCCTTTCAGCGCTGACTTGACGCCGGCTAGATGCCGACCAACGCTTGCTAGCGCTTGAAATCACTGACTTGCTGAACTCTATTGAAAACTGTCTTCTGACACTCTGGTTAGCTCAAAAGTCCTTGACTGTACTGAAGACTAACTTCTGATGCTCTGGTTAGCTCAAAAGTCTTTGACACTGCTCCCTCCAGTCCTTCCTGACTGAGGTAGCCTCTTGTAATCCTGCTGCAACTCTTAGCACTGTACACACTGCACTGTACACTTCAGGGCCCAATCACTGGCACCCCCTTTTAATCTTCAGGGTCAACACTGGCACCCCCTTTACTTTGCTCCTGCTCAGGCTAGCTAGCTCCTGGATCCCTCTCACCTTCTCCGGAGTGGTCCCCTCTCACTAGGCAGACCCCCAGGGGCAGTTTGCAGTACTTACGACTGGGAATGCTTTCCTGACACTCGTCCCCTCTCAGCTCCGCTGGTCTTTGGCACACCGAATCCTCTCTGCAGCTTAGCTCAGCCAGCCGCTTGGGATACCCGATCCTTCCTGTCAAGAGGAGAGACAGCCGTACCCTCCCTCTTGGGATTCTGCTTCCCGCCAAAGACAACCTGTCATGTGCTCCCCACAGATTTATACCCCCTCCCAGAATGCCCTGCGGCAGAATCTGCCCTTCCAGGATGGATAGAAGCCCTGGTGTGCTATTGGTTAGGTTTCCTCCACTGCCCAATGAGAGCCATCATTGGGACACAGTGGGGAGACTCACCAACTCAACAGGCACACCTGCGAACACATGCCAGCCTAGCTGAAAATCATAGTCCTGCTGATAAGCAGACAAGACCTGCTACACTTTACCTAGCACCTACCTTGTAGGGTGCTATATCTATATCCATATATTACACACACAGGTGTATATATAAATATTGTATGTTGGTGTATTCATTGATGCCTGTAATGTTTTTATTTTTTATTTGTTGCTTCAAAATAGCTGGTCATCTTACCAGTTGCACTTAGTTCTAATCTAGCAACGCCAAACACAGAAGCACATACCTGTTAGCGTGGTCATACTGCATCCCTGGGATTGCTGCCAAGAGTTATAGGACACTGAGGGGACACACAGTGGGGATAATTTACTAAAACTAGCAAGTGCAAAAACGTGTGCAGCTGTGCATTGCAGACAATCAGCTTCTAACGTCAGCTTCTTCAAAAAAGAGCTTCTTTGCAGAGCTGCACCAGTATTTGCACTCCCCTTTTTAGTAATTCAGCTCCAGTGTGCCTGTATTTCTTGTAGTCAGTGTTGCAGCCATGACCCCTCTTCCCAGCATTGCTATGCCCTGCATTATTATAAAGCCCTGTCCACACAGACTGAATGTCAGGAGACACCAGCGGGTTAAAAAAAAACTGCAGAGATTAGGCCTGTGTGTATGTCGGTCTGTCCGACAGAAGCCAGCTGTTTGGCCGGCTTCTGTCAGGCAAGCATGCTGGAAAACCAGCAGCCAACTAAGCCAATGACAGAGAGCGCTGATCGGGATGTTCTGGCGGGGAGGCTGTCCCCCTGTCAGAACAACTCAGCAGAGAAGATCACTGTACTAGTTTTGGGTGGTGAGGTGACAGATTTTTTTTTTTTGTTCAAACTAAAAAAAACTTGTAGTGTATACCAGGCTTGAGTGTACTGGGTTCCCTAATGAAATACAGCATCTTGTACACTCTGTTAGTCTGCCTGTGATTACACAGGCAGGCACACCTCCCAGTCTGTCCTTAGCTGGAGATTGACAGCCACGAGCCAACTGTCAGCTTGCAGATGTAAGTAATCCTGCAGCTCGTCGGGTAGAAGGGAAATAGGCCAACAACCATTTGTTCGCTGGTCTCCTTCAGCTAGTAAGAAACACAAGTGAAGAGGATTTCAAAACTTCCAGTTTCTATTATCACTTTCCCTGGGCGCTGTGGCTGGAGAAAAAGCCAAGGAGCACAAAATAGACCCCTGATGTCTCATTAAAGAGAGCCTCTCATATAAATTCCCATATCCCGATTTATCACCATATAAATATGCTATCACATACAAGGGTATGTGACAGCAATAAAATTTAACTGGTTGTAAATCTCTGACATGAAATATGAACAAAGCATATCCCTCTATAGCATTTATGTGTCTCAATCCACAGCACCAAGTGTAATTTTTCTCTGCTATCTCTAGGAGTCACTTCTAACAAGTTTTCCTGACACCAAGAAAAAAAAAAAAGGTTACTGGGTGAGAGCCCCAGCAAACAGCCTGTTACTGATGGCCTCAGCTCTGTTCCTGTGTGCTTTGTGAAGGGGTGTGTGTCCCTTCCCTAAAATCAGCTCCCACTAAGTCTAACTGCCGTTCCCCACTCTCTGCTTTCTGAAACCTCAGACAAGCTATATAAATTCTGGACTTTGAACGGAAGTAGAGAAGAGATGGCCTCAGATAAACAGGTACAACTTATGGACTTGTTTCATTTTTGTGTATGAGCTGAGGCTGGTCACTTCACTGGATTTATGAAAGGGTTTACAACCACTTTAGGTGGAAAAAGGGTAAAAAAACAATTAAAGGCACACCCAACTACTTAAACTCTCCCAAAGCCTGAGCCGGTTGCTGGTCCAGGCATGTGGTCACGATCTTGCCTGACCCTGGACCGGCCCTGTGACATTCAGTCTGCTGACAACGAGTCACAGGAGTGCAGAACCAACTGCACTCAAATGCCCAGGAGAAGTACAGCCAAAACTAGCTTTGGATTTACTTCTCCTTTAACTAATCTTAAGGTTTAAAATTATTATTTTAACATGTGTGCAAAAAAATGCAAAAATGACCCTGGCAGGGAGAGTGTTAATGCTGGCCATACAAAGGGGCATTTGGCTGTTTAATTACAAACAATGATACCTTCTCAAATTATATTGCTATCAAACGTACATTCCTTATGTGTACATTTCAAGTAGTCCAAAGACTTTGAAGCATGATGCATTGTTTTCTCTGCACTTAGGATGAAAAATATTGGCAAGTCTGCAGCAAATTTCATGGTCTCTTGATCAACCATATATACAACTTGAGGGTTGGAGGGTTTTTAGCACATTCAGTACAATACCAACTATAACTTTTATATAACTTTAAATACATTTTTGCTAAGATGAACTCAGTGGCACTCTATTTGGGCAAAAAAATCTATTTAAATCAGAAATGCTAATGTGTGGGCAAGTGAACTATTTTTCAACAAAGAATAAAGATACTAATGTGTAAGGCATGGATACTAGTTTAGGCTTCAGAACCACAACTGAACAGATTTTCCCTCTAGGAGCTACCTTAGAGTTTTGAACTTGATAGCTTCTGGCACATTGTGTCAAAGATAAAATATGGGTCAGAAGTAACAGCAAAATCATGAAATGCAAGGTCAGCAACTTGGTCAATCTAAAAGCAATAGAGTAGCACACAAACCAGTAAATGATGTATCCAGAATATAGAAGGAGCTGCTCATGTATGAATAGTAACTACAATGGGGGGGGGGGGGGGCAAATTGGGACTTTAAAGGTGCAAATGATGGAGAAAAATCTGAATTCTCAAAAATTGAACATTTTATTACACAAAGAAAAAAGGACAAGACAGGACATTTGATAAAATGTTAAAAGCAAAGGAATGCACTCAAAAATATCAACTCTACATGTTTCACCATCTTCATAATAGCTTCTTCAGGAGTTTTGCCAGATATTTCTTGAGAGTGAACATTTCTAGATTGCAGAAAAAAAGAGCATAAACAATAGAACAAAGGAATAACTACTAGGGCAGAAACCAAAAGGTCCTAAATTTGATGCCCTCATACATTTCACAATTTTAGCACTAATATCAAAAAAGTACCTTTATAAAGACCTGACCCCTTTCTTTTGCCGGAGGTGAACACAACGTAGGCGCCGGAGACCAGATGAATGAGGAGGGAGGAACTGAGACATCTAGCCCCTTAAAGTTGACCCATAGAGAGGGTGATAGCCAAGCCAAGGATAATACGTATTGAGAATGAGAGACTGCAATATAGGAATGTGTTAGAAACCATATGGATTTTGTGACTTATAAATATCACATTCTTGGATAGGAATATATTTACCTATTCTGAGATAGCAATAAAATAAACTTCAAAGGTATTCCAATATCAAAAACGGGGAGGGAGAACCAAGATTATCCCATATAAAACCCCAAGAAGAAGTATCCCTTTAAGCAAGACAAAAAGATATATATATGGTGTGTAAGTACACCTAGAATTATAAAAATATATATATATATATATATATATATGCTGATGGTAAAAGGTAAAATGACCAAGAATATTTACCCTTATGAGGCAATATTGCACACATAAAGTTCCATCCACACTGATATGTAATCGGGCGCCAAATTGCGACAGACTTTCCCAATGGTATGCTCCAAAACAATGCTGCACAAGGGAGAGAAAGGGGCATAAAGCACGAAGTAATCTAGTCAGTATAAATAAGCCCAAAAAGAGTCAGTGGAATGGTAAAAAAGAGAAATGTTCCATTACCGCAGGAATCGGTGCCCGATTACATATCAGTGTGGATGGAACTTTATGTGTGCAATATTGCCTCATAAGGGTAAATATTCTTGGTCATTTTACCTTTTACCATCAGCATATATATATATATATATATATATATATATATATATATATATATATATTTTTTATAATTCTAGGTGTACTTACACACCATATATATATCTTTTTGTCTTGCTTAAAGGGATACTTCTTCTTGGGGATTTATATGGGATAATCTTGGTTCTCCCTCCCCGTTTTTGATATTGGAATACCTTTGAAGTTTATTTTATTGCTATCTCAGAATAGGTAAATATATTCCTATCCAAGAATGTGATATTTATAAGTCACAAAATCTATATGGTTTCTAACACATTCCTATATTGCAGTCTCTCATTCTCAATACGTATTATCCTTGGCTTGGCTATCACCCTCTCTATGGGTCAACTTTAAGGGGCTAGATGTTTCAGTTCCTCCCTCCTCATTCATCTGGTCTCCGGCGCCTACGTTGTGTTCACCTCCGGCAAAAGAAAGGGGTCAGGTCTTTATAAAGGTACTTTTTTGATATTAGTGCTAAAATTGTGAAATGTATGAGGGCATCAAATTTAGGACCTTTTGGTTTCTGCCCTAGTAGTTATTCCTTTGTTCTATTGTTTATGCTCTTTTTTTCTGCAATCTAGAAATGTTCACTCTCAAGAAATATCTGGCAAAACTCCTGAAGAAGCTATTATGAAGATGGCGAAACATGTAGAGTTGATATTTTTGAGTGCATTCCTTTGCTTTTAACATTTTATCAAATGTCCTGTCTTGTCCTTTTTTCTTTGTGTAATAAAATGTTAAATTTTTGAGAATTCAGATTTTTCTCCATCATTTGCACCTTTAAAGTCCCAATTTGCCCCCCCCCCCCCCCCCCATTGTAGTTACTATTTATCATAGGGATGTGGTGCTTTTTATCCTATCTCTAGCAATATTTTCAAAAATTGCTCATGTATGAAAGCCATTGTCTGTTGACACTAGCTTACATGTTCTTGATATGAAAAATTGTTTTCCCTTTTATTGGTTAAACTTGATGGACTTGTGTCTTTTTTCAACCAAACTATGTAACTATGTTTATGAAAGCTATTATGTTTGAATAATGGTAAACAGGCTATCTATATAAATGTAAACAATGCAAAATGTTCTACCATCAAAAAACCTTAATAAGACACTTGTGTTTTGAAGAACAATCAGCAAATCCAAAACTGTAAACTTTATACTGGTAGTAATCACTGAAATGTCTGATTTACTACCAGGATATAATTGAGCTCATGAGTTTGCAAAAGTTTACACACCTTTAGTTCTTAGTATTGTGTATTGTCCCCCTTAGCAGCATCAGTAATGGCTTTCAGTTGTGAATGAGGTTCTTTCTTTTCTCACGTGATAAAAGCTGCCTACACTTCTTGGCAAAAAGCCTTTAGGCCTATAAAGTTTTTGTTGCTTGGTTGTCTTGCATGAACTGCATGTGTGAGATCTCCTCAAAACAAGTTAATGATGTTGAGGTCAGGAGGTTCTGATGACCAATCCAGAACCCATGTATGCCCCATGTGCAGCTTCTAGGTTAATAAATGAAAATCTTCCTCCAGTAATTTCTGATAATGTGCTATATTTATCTTGCCATCGTGTTTGACTAAATTCCCTGTGTTGCTGTAGCTTATACACACCCAAAACAGCAGAGGTCTCCTCTGTGCTTAATGGTAGTGATGGTGTGTTTATCTTCATAGGCCTTGCTGACTCTTCTCCCAACAAAGCATTTGTGGTTGTGATGATAAAGTTACATTTTTCCCATCACTCCAAATTGTTTTGTTCCAGAATTATCGAGGCTTCTCAAGGTGCTGTTTGGCATATTGTAAGTGTAAGAGGGTAAGTGTATGTAGCAAATATAGCGAAGATTTAAAAATTCGTTCAGGGGTATGTAATTATTTGAGCATATCCTATGATCTTAAAGACCAAAAATCTTTCTAGGCTATCCATACATGGTCATATATCAGAGTGGTATAAGTACTTTTTAATAAGATTAGAAGCAGGGCAACTGATACACTTTCTAAAAATGATAAAATAAACAGTACAAAAACATGGAGATTTGTAGCAATGTGTAATAGCTCTGCAACAGGAACAGCATAAAAACCAGGTATTTGTTTTCATATCTGTACATAGCTATATTTACACTGAAGAAAGGAAAATGACAGAGAATTATTCATATTGCCAATATTAGCTAGTAGGATAGCAGTGTGCATCACAAGCCAAGTAAGGCCCAGAGTAAAGGAGAGAAAAGTTATGGACGGAGGGCCAGCATGACAGGGTTTAAAGGGGTTTGGGTCTAACAGGGGTTTCAGCTCAGTCTGATAGAAAATAATGGATTGTGGGACTCACTTGATTGGTGTCTAGGCCTGGAATAGATGGAGCTACAGGGAGTGGTCAAGCTAGGGGTCTTAGAAGGTCTTCAGTCGGAGAGAAGCTCGTCCGTTGCCCTCTGATTCTCTGCAGCTTTGGTGATTTGAAGAGCCTTCTGGCCTAACTGCAGGCTGCAGCTTTTGTGTGTGGAAATGCTAGGTTACAGTTTTAGTTAGTTGGTTGTTGGTGAGAGTCGGGCAAGGGAACCTTGCTTATTCTCCCCTGCTTCTGCTTGGAGGTTGAGGTCTCCAGGGTGCTTAAGCTCCCCCACATGGCTCACAGGGCCAGCGCCAGTTTAGGAGCCTCTCCAGCAGTGTCTCAAGGGACCCTCCGGGTTCTGCACCAAACTTGCTACTCAGCTAAGGCTCTGGTGCAGCCTGGGAGGAATCCTCTGCCTCAGCACACCCTCAGGGGTATTCTACCTGGGCCTCTCAGTGAGACCTGTATTGGCTCCTCTGAGTGGGGTCCCTGCTTTTAAGCGGCTTGGCAGGGGAATCTGCATGGGTCCTTGTACGGCTGGTGACCCCTGTCCAGCGGGTGTAGTTGCATATTTAGGGTGTAGTTGTGCATTGTGCGTGGTTCTCATGACTGTCCAGTTCATGCTGTGCTCAAAATTTGATCGGAATTTGGCTCTTGCCTTATTCAGTAGGCAGGTTCAGGCTGTCACAATATCACTTTATTTCAGTTTTTAGAAGGTTTTTCAATTTTGGAGCTTTGTGTACATTTTTTCACAATGTGGCAGCCATGGAAGTGGTACAATGGGGTTTTTTCCTAAGGGGATTTTTAGGGGCATTGGTTGGTAGTTATTTCAGTGTTATCGTGAGTATGTGCCCCCTCACTTGTTGTGAATTATGTCTCTGCCATGTTTGGCTTGTATGTTTTTGTTTTTCTGTTTCATCACCTCTTCGTGAGTCTGCAAGGTTATTAGTCGTTCGGCCAAATGGAGGGCAACTGGGCGTTCCCGGGAGGAGGATACAATGCGATGGGTGGAGGTTTCTGGCTCTTGTGTAGTAGGGGGTTTTGTCCAAGGTTGTTTGTTCTGCTCGACGGTATTGGGCCTTATATGTGTTTTTGGTATACGCTCGGGGTCATGATTTGGGTCTTAGATCAATGCACAAGCTTATCCAATATACTACATTTGGATTTTTTTGCCTTTGCACTTTCTATCCACTTTCTATGCACTCAATGGCATTTGGGCTGTTGGCATCGAGCCTGAACTAGGCTCAGGGCCCAGGGTAGATAAATGGGGAGGTGCCCCGGTTTGTAGTCAAGAATGGGGGTTTTGGGTTGTGCAGCAGTTGGAGTTGGTACTTGTGTGATGATGGGATTTACTTGCATGCTGTGGGTAATGAGCCATGGTGTCTAGGTGTGCAGGCTGACCTTCAGAGGGCCCTGTGGGTGTGGAGGGCCGCACAAACAAAAGGTGTCATGTTTGTGCGGTGGTGGCGGGGAACAAGGTCCTGGTAGGTTAGAATGGGGCAAATATATACTACTGCGACTGGATGTCTCTGAGTCGGTGCTGTGCCGGCTGGAGGCCTAATTAAGTTGGATGCGGGTACTTTCTACTTTGATGCCTACTAGGACCTTGGGACGCCAGTTATACTGGTTTTAACGTGTTATTTGTTATGTATACAGTCTAATAAAAGGCTGCTATGGCCATTTAAAAGGGACCGATGGTCAAAGCAGTATGTAGACAAATCATCTTTAATACCCTAGTCATGTTTTAATATGGTACACAGGTACACAGCATTACAAGCCACGTATTGTGAGAAAAGACCATTAAGGTGATAGCGGAATATGTCACTGTTTGAAAAAGGGAGAGATGGATAGAGGTGTATGTTCCAGAAAGTGACTCACTTTGAGAAAAAGCTGTGAATGTCAGAGGAAGATGAGCAGTCGGTAAAACATAGCTTAAAGTTTGACTAATAGCTCACCACCATCACCTGTTACTGGAGCAAGATGATAGATGTATGTGGGCGTCACAAGAAGACAAGTCAAAGGAAGCCTAATCTGACATTGTTTTGTATAGGAAGAAGCACACAGAAACCAGCACAGAAACAGGCCAAGGGCAGACATCAATCTCACAGCTATGTCTGACCCCAAAGATAAGAGATAGTGTCAGGAAGCGAATGCCAGCAGACAGAATGGCTCCGCAAGGTGAATTCCTGTGTGCAGGAGCAGGATGACACACAGTCATATACATTTACATGGAGAAAGAATGCGCACGGACGAGTACAATTTGCTAACTGACTTAAATAAAAATAAAATAAAAAAATCTGTATTCATAGAACAACAGTTTGCAACTGTCCCCATCCACTCTCGCCCATGGAAAAAAGACAATACCTGTCCTCTTCCTATGCCTCCCATTCCACCATAGAAGCTACCCTAAGAGTTTTCTCCTACATATGCAGGAAACTCTAACCCCAATACTGGACAACCTGAATTTCCCTCCTGGCAAGACTAAGACCTTCCTTGCCGGATTGTGCCCTGACCCAAAACATGTGCCTAAACATTCTTTAGCAATGGTAAATTTCACAAATGTAATGCACTGAATGCGGCGAACAAAGATAAATGGCAAGCAGGACTAGACAAACCAAGTTTCACCACTTCCTAAACAACCCCTTTACAGATCACACTACAGATGGGCACTCGCCCCCTTCAAATCCCATTGCACTGGTGTATGGTGAGGGGTGTGGCAAGAGGATGAAGCCGTGAGGAGGCTCACAATAGAGGTCCGACACCCGTAAGCAGGCATCCGCCCATTGCAGCGAGCAGCAGCATCCTCCCCCCTCAGACGCCGGAAGCGAGTGCACGAGGCGGTAACAGACTCCTCCGAGAGCGGCAGTCTTCTGAGACCGGCGTGGACTCCAGAGCGGAGCCCAGACTTCACTACACAGGGTCCCGGACCCGGGGAGGACAGAGCAACGCCAGGACTCCCGCATATTGGGTCATAGACCCGGGGAGAACAGAGGGTCGCTGAGGTGCCCAACATAGGTACCGAGACCCGGAGAGGACAGAACCACGTTGAGACTACGGAAATACAGGGGCCCAGACCGGTCCCAAGAAATATACTGAGTCAAACAGGACGGATATCAGTGTACCCATACTAATGTGGAGGCAGGTGGGAAACAGCCAAACCGACACTGCGGGAGTACAGGGATTGAACCTGAGCATAGAGAAAGTGCAGCAACGGCCCTGGTGAGTGAAAAATCTGTATAAACTGTGGTTACTCTCGGGGGGGGGCTGTGTACTATGTTATACTGGGGGGACAGAGACTGAAGGGCAGAATCACGGATATATCTAATTAGCGGCTGGTGGGCTAGTGGTGAAGAAGTCTCAATGTCAACTAGCAGCTAAGTTCCCATCCCCCATATCCTCCATGCAGAGAAATGAACCCCAGAATATAAGAAGATCTGGCAGAAGGGCGGACATCTCTGTTTACTTTCTTAGGGGTGCACAAAGTGGGAGAGTGGAGGAACCGTCCAGAATGGCACCAACAAGACCAGGGACTTCTGGAAATACAGGAGTAAAGAAGGACAGTAAAAGCAGTAATAATAGTAAAGAGACACAAGCCCAGCAAATGGAGGACAAACTGGAGCAGATTGTCTCTCCAAGTGATGAGCATCTAACCCCACAAGAATCCCCCCAGCAAAGTACGCCCGCACAGACTCTGGAATGGAAGGAGCTATTTGCCAGTATGCCAACAAAACAAGATCTGTCAACTATTGCAGCCTCCATAGTAAGCTCACTCACCACTGAAATTAACTCCTGGAAGGGCCAAATGCAGACAATGGACACTAGAATAGATGGAGTTGAAAAAGAGCATACCCAGATTATAGAGAAAGTTGAAAGTATAGAGGTGCAGCAGAAATTATTATCCAAACAGCTAAGTGTGATCCAGCTGCAGCAAGACGACGGCGAGAATAGAAATCGACGCAATAATATACGTCTTAGGGGGTTACCTGAGACGATAAAAGGGCCGGAACTGTCAGACAAGATAACAGGCATTTTCAATGGACTTCTGGATAGATCTCAATTGGAGCCAATTGAGATAGACAGGGTCCATAGAGTAAGGGCCCCGCGGAGTATGGGGGAAGGCTACCCACGAGACGTCTTAGCTAGGATCCATTTCTTCGCACTAAAAGAAAAAATAATGAAGAAAGCATGGGATAGGGGCCCCTTTGAATATGAAGGTTCTATGATTCGTCTCCTACCAGATCTATCTAGGAACACTCTCAGAATGCGTGCAGTAGTTAAACCTTTACTGGAAGAAATTCAGAAAGCGGGGGCTACCTATCACTGGGGTCACCCTTTTCATCTCAAGGTTACGAAAGGGGAATTGCTTTTTACACTACGATGGCCTGATCAACTACCGGGACTGTTTGCTTTTTTGGGGTCACAGCCGGTGCAAGTTCCTGATTGGCTTGACCCCCAAGTGATTAAGAGAGGCCCAGGAATCACCTTACAGGAACAGTGACATGATTACAGTTGGATGATGCCAAGCAGTAAATGTTCTTATCTTCTGTGGTTTTTCTTTTTTGCTTGTTTAGATCTTGGACTTTTTATATCAGCGGGGAGGTGATCAGTGAGGGTGAGGGAAGATACTGATCCTAGGAGTAAGGGAGGAATCCTGACTTCTTCTTTTTGATATTATTATGTGAGCAGTACAAGGGCTTCTAATGGAGAAGTCATAAGGATCTCCTTTTGATACAAGCACGGAGTGAGCCTAGCCCTGGTTGAGAAGGAAAGGGTTTAGAGTGTAACGAACCAACAGGAGAGAGACAAATAGTGATAGCAAGTTGAGTAGGGGGTTTAGAATAGGAGATGAAGGGAATATAGGTGGTTAGTGAGTAATAGGAGGGAGGGATAATGGTAGGAGGATGGTTTAGATACCAAGTACCGGTGAGGGCTTTGGGGGGTAAGATAAGGATAGCCTCTTAAACAATGAGCAAGTTCAGGGACACCGATAGATTGAAGCATGTATGGAGGCAGATCGGTAGGGAATAATATATGGGGACCCCCAAGGCATCTCTGGTGAAGGGCGGATGCCCCGGGTGCACGGACCCGCTGAGATTGATGTGTTTTACTTTTTGTGTCTTTATTTGTGGATTTTTCTACCATTTTTTTTTTTTTTTTTTTTGTTGTTAGTGTGTAAACACATGAAGAGAAACAGTTATTTTTGACAACTGATTTGGTCCTCCTCACGGTGCGAATCCTTGGATCGCACACCCAAATAGGAAGCGTCTTGGTACGCATGGTCAAAAGTTGACCACATAGGATCCCGACTTACTGGCATATCCGCGGAGAGGGGGGGAAGGGAGAGTAAATTGGTGCTTAGGGGGGGGGGGGGAGTTTTCTTTTTTTTTTTTTTTTTTTTTTTTTTTTTCATGGACTCACGGCACCTCTTTTAGTGTGAGGGGGACGACGACAGCGGGAGGGGGGGGGGGACGGGAGTACGTATAACCAGGGGAATAAGATTCGTAGACAGTACGTGGGGATAAAAATGCAGAAAATTAAAATCACTTCATTGAATGTTAGGGGACTGTCTACACCCGAAAAACGAGTACGTTTACTGGCAGATATGAGACGAAATCGGACACAAATACTTTTCTGCCAGGAAACGTATTTTAAAAAGGAAGCAACCCCAAAATTACAGAACAAAGATTTCCCCTGGTCGTATCACGCCCCCACCCCCATCCCTAAGTCGAAGGGGGTGAGCATTATTGTAGCCAAAGAGATACCATGGACATTTCTGGAAACACGTGTCGACCCACAGGGAAGATACCTGATGGTCAAGGGCAAGATAGGGGAAAAAACAATTACCCTGATAAATGTGTATTTCCCTAATCATAATCAAATTTCATTCTTAATGCTTATTACACCAATCCTATTAGAGTTCCAAGAAGGGATGGTAATTATGGGTGGAGACTTTAATTACGCCCCAGAGCCAATCATAGACACCTCCCAAGGAACATCACATCTCTCATACGCTAGACTAAAAAAACTTAGTAGGGAAATTACACTCCTCAATCTCGTAGACCCATGGCGCATTATGCATCCTAGTGAAAGGAACTATACGTACTTTTCTATGGTGCATAATAGATATTCTAGAATAGACCGTATTTTAATATCTCGGGGAGACTTACACAAAGTGGTAGCTACACAAATTGGTTCTTTCTCCATGTCGGATCACTCTCCAATTGATATTACAATTGACTTTGAAGAAGGACCTACAAAACTTCCGTCATGGAGACTGAACGAATCATTATTACAAGGATTAGAAACAAAAACAGAGATAGAGGCAGAATTGAGGAGGTATTTCCAAGAAAATCAAACACCACAAGTGACACCATCAAGCATATGGGAGGCACATAAATGTGTAATCAGGGGAGTGTTGATCAAAATGGGAGCAAAACGGAAACGAGAAAAGGAAGAGAAGATTGTTGAGCTGCTGACACAGATAGAAGTTTTGAGCGCCAGTCATAAAAAATCAGTGGCGAGGGAACAGCTGATGCCTCTCACCGCGGCCAGGGAAAAATTGAACGAGTTACTTTTTGAGAAGGCTATTCGAGCAATAGTGTCACAAAAAAGGCATTATTATGAATATTCTGACAAACCGGGCACTATGTTGGCTAGAGCATTAAGGGGACCCCAGAAAAGGACGGTAATAACACAAATACAAACAAGAGGGGGACAGATGAAACATGGACCATCAGAAATAGCGGAAGAATTTAGCAGATTCTATCAAGAGTTATATGACATTGCCTCATCGGAGACAGCTGGAGGGGGGGAGGCTGGCTTCGATGAGGCGATCAAATATATCAGATCTACGAATATGCCCACCCTGAAGGAAGAGCAAATCTTAGCATTAGAGGGGAAAATAACAGAGGAAGAATTAAAAGTGGCAATATCACAAGTAAAGCCTCATAAAGCACCAGGCCCAGACGGTTTGACGCTGATATATTACCAGAAATTTTATGAAAGTCTAAAGACCCCCTTATTAGAACATTTGAATTATATTGGGGAGGGAGGGAGAGTGCCACTGGATTCGTTGCGAGCATACATCACATTGATTCATAAAGAGGGGAAGGACCCAGCGGCGTGTGGGAGTTACCGCCCAATATCGTTATTGAATTTAGACACTAAATTGTTTTCCAAAATATTGGCTAATCGAATTCTACCCTACATTCCACAACTAATCCACTACGATCAGGTCGGTTTTGTTCCCACGAGAGAGGCAAGAGATAACTCTACTCGAACAATCGATGTGATAGATGGCATGCGAACACGGGGAATCCCGATGATGATCCTCTCAGTTGATGCTGAAAAAGCATTTGACAGGGTGGCATGGAATTATATCCGTGCCACCCTGTCACATCTTGGCCTGGGAATATGGATGAGGACAGCTATTCTGTCAATGTATTCTAATCCCACGGCGGCGGTGAGAGTAAATGGCTGGTGTTCTAACTTCTTTCATATAAAAAACGGGACCAGACAAGGTTGCCCGCTATCGCCACTGATTTTTATATTAGCTCTAGAACCCTTTTTATGTAAGATCCGCCAAAATGCTGAAATAGAAGGAGCACAAATGGGTGGGGGACAGCATAAAGTAGCGGCCTATGCAGATGATCTTTTGTTCTATATAACAAATCCTGATAGAACACTCCCACTGATACTAGGGGCGATCCGAGAGTACGGGGAGGTCTCGTATTTTAAAATGAATATGTCTAAGTCGGAGGCATTGAACGTGTCAATACCAGGGAATAAGTGGAATCAAATGAGAGCCTCTTTTCCATTCCAGTGGAAGAATAAAGCAATAGTATATTTAGGGATCCATATCACAGCAGATCCTAGGGATTTATTTGAGACAAACTTTATCCCATTGACAAAATCCATTAAAGCTGATCTACAAAAATGGCAGACACTAGTGCTGTCTTGGTTTGGGAGGTGTAGTGTAGTAAAAATGAACATCTTACCAAGACTATTATACATGATACAGGCCATCCCGATAGCAATTCCAATGACGTTTTTTACACAGATCGGGGCAGCTTTAAGGACATTTGTATGGGCTAGAAAATCCCCACGAATTGGTATACAGACCTTAACATTACCAAAGGTGAGAGGAGGGGTGGGTCTACCAGACCTAATACGCTATTATAAAGCTGCACATTTAATGCGAGTGTTGGACTGGCATTGCAACGGGGAACATAAGCAGTGGGTGCAAGTAGAAAAGGAGATCATGTGCTCTACAACTATCTTAGCAGCATGGACGCCTATACCAAAAGATGACAAGATACATTTACATCCGACGATCGGAGCGACATTAAGCGAAATGAATAAGGTACAGAAACATAGCTTAGTGGCACCAGCAATATCACCGATGACACCCCTGGCAGGTAACACCAACTTTCCTCCAGGGAATTCCAACGCTAAAATTATAGGACTAATCAAGAGGGGCAGGGTCAGATTATGTGATTTTTGGACCCAGAGAGATCCCCCGACGATAACAGAAATGCTATCTTGGCCAGAAGGAAACTTAGACATGTTCAGTGCTTACCAGATCAGACATTACTTATACAAATACAGAGGATGGGATTTACTCCACGCCCCCTAACTCCATTTGAGACCCTATGCAGGGAAGGGATCAGAATACCACATGCTCTATCCTATCTGTACGAGCTTCTGGGGACATCACAGGAGGGAAGACCACTTAAATTTATACAAAAATGGGAAAGAGAGTTGGAGATACCTCTAAATCAGAAACAGGTAAATAAAATTCTAAGACTGACACATAAAACATCGATATCAAGCAGATACCAAGAGATTAACTACAAAATTTTGACCAGATGGTACCGTGTACCAGCTAAATTACATAAAATTGATAGAAAACATCAAGACAGATGTTGGAGATGTGGAGAGGAAGGCGGAACGATGCTGCATATTTTCTGGACGTGTGCATCGATGGGGGGTTTCTGGGACGAGGTAGCTCGCTTTACCGAGAAGTTAACGCTGACTAAGATACGGGAGGATCCCGTGCTATGCTTACTACATGGCACGAGGAGCTCGGTCAAGAAATACAGAAACTCCCTATTGATGCACCTTCTGAACGCAGCAAAAGCTTGCATACCGGCTCTATGGAAGCAAACATACCCACCTACAGTACAGTTATGGTTTACCAAAATTAGGGAAATATACAGGATGGAAAAGCTAACTGCAGCTCGTCTATGTATGGAGGAGCGATTTAGGGTAAGATGGCAGCCATGGTCCCAATTTACATGCTCGGAGGATTATCTTAGACTGATAAGTTAGAATGGGATGTGGTGAGGAAGGGATGCTCGAGGAGATGGGGAAAGACATAAAGTTAAGGAGGGAGGGGGGAGGGTAGGGGGGTTTTTTTTTTTTTTTTTTTTCTTTTTCTTTTTTTTTTCCCCCTTAATGGGTGCTAGTACCTTTCCCAGACACCCCTATCCGCGGGGAGCCAGTGGAGGGATCTTTAGGAGGCCTGACGAGTAACGTCAGGAGGGATTGTATGTAATGTACATAAGATGTATATAATGTAATAAGATGTCTGTATGTTTTGAAGGAAGCAAGTATTGGTGTTGTGATATGAAATATGGTTCCTCCCCCCAATGTTAAAGGTAAAGGGGGGGTGGGAGGGGGGTTTCACGGGGGCATAATTTTCCCTTTTTTTTTTTTTTTCTCTCCCTTCTCTAAATGAGAAGAAGGGTCATACACCGCTCACTTATTCTTCCTGATGAGGAAGTCTTATAGGATGGAACACGATTGGAGAGGGACCCCCCCTCCTTGTGCTCAGGGAGCATAGGGGAGGGGAGGAGCCCAAATATGCGGGGGGGGTTTTTTTTTTTTTTTTTTTTTTCCCCGTAATAATTCGGGTAATTCTCCCCCCTTTTTTTTTTTTTTTTTTTTTTTCTATCACTTAGAGTATGATCACGAGGTTTGACAAGTTTGGCACGGTTCGGGGCATGAGATTATAGGGAACACTATTATGTTTTTGTTGTGATATGTGCGGAGGAATTTATATATTGTGGGTGGGATGTGTTTTTTTTTTTTTTTTTTTTTTTTCTCTCTCTCTCGCACCTTGAGTGCGAACACGTTGGTAGATAAGTATAAGTATGTCACGGATGAGGGTAATATACGAACATGTTTTTTTTTTTTTGTTTTTTTTAGGATTCCTCTGAGTTTTGCCTGGAGGAATTCTTACACTGTGGGGGGGGGGGGGATGGTGTGTGAGTTTTTTTTTTCTTTTTTTTTTTTTTTTTTTTTGTGCAACAGGAGGGATAACGGGGGGGAGGGGCCAGGAGAGTGTTTTGGATTGTGATTGTATACATGTAAGTAATAATATGTAATGTATTGAAAACAATAAAAACTCGTGAATTAAAAAAAAATCCCATTGCATCCTCCCATCTTGTATTAACAATCTTCTTGCACCAAGTTCATTATCTCCAAAAGACCTTAAGTCCAGAACAGGAAACAGGTAAAAACTGTTTCTTTACAACGGGAGAGTGGGAATTCATAAATATCTTAACTTTCAAGGGCTTTATCAATATTAACATCCAAGAGATAAATTACCTACTTAGATGATATTGGACTTAGGCGATTGTGCATAATTTCTCAGTAGTTTTGCAAGATATCTGCTGGAGATGCCACAAGGACACTGAATCCCCCATACATACAGTATCTCACAAAAGTGAGTACACCCCTCACATATATCTTTTTATGTGACAACACTGAAGAAATGACACTTTGATACAATGTAAAGTAGTGAGTGTACAGCTTGTATAATAGTGTACACTTGCTGACCCCTCCAAGTGACTCAACACACAGCCATTTATGTCTAATATTAAATATTAAAACACATAAAAAGCACTACACAAACATGCCAGATCTGTGGTGACAAATGTAGAACAAAACTAATGTCTTAGGCTTCATGCACACTGCTGTACAACAACCATACAGCATGCTGAGCCTGCGTAATGACATTCCTGGGACCTGTTGCTGCCGCATATGCAGTGGTCCACTGAGATACATTAATATCATTAGAGCTAAAATGTTGCTAAAATGTTGCATGGTCAGATAGAACAGTAGATGGCACTGTAAGCAAATCCAAACATGGACCCTTCCAAGACTGTATATGGATTTTAATTACTTTGCTTGTTCCTGGAATTCTTCTTAAGTACACTTTTGTTATGTGTAGTGAGTTATACATTTATAAATGTAACAGCATTGTAAAACGAATTAAAAAGACCAACAAAACCTTTCACAACCATAACTTTGTACTTCAAATAAATTAATACTCTTTTTTAAACATCCTTTGGTTTTTCACAGTAAGTAATTCACAAAAATGTATTATTTACTAAAAATCTGGTACTTTGCTATTCTACATAATGACAGAACATGTCATGAAGAGTTGTACCCTCTGTGAATTATAAATAGACAAAGAGCAGGGCAAACTGCACAAGTCTGAACAGGTTTGGACCCCCTGGATTGTAGTATATTGCTTACTTAGCGATTCTGACTAATCGCTAATGGCCATCTGATTATCCCATCTACACTGAACAAAATTATAAACGCAACACTTTTGTTTTTGCCCCAATTTTTTATGAGCTGAACTCAAAGATCTAAGACTTTTTCTGTGTACACAAACAATTGTGGTTGCTGATGCTCATGTACACTACTGTGCAAAGATTTTAGTCAGGTATGAAAAAATGCTGTAAATTAAAGTGTTACAAAACCCAGGACACTGCATTCACTAAATTTTTTCTCATACAGTAAACAGAACATGGAAATGCAAATATTTTAGTAAAGATAAACAGCTAAATACTTTTTCTCATCATCAGTATATAGCAGCCTTGTGACTGCTATAAGTTCATGATGAAGCTTGTTGGAGTAGTTTTCATACTGCATTGAGCTGTCATATCAGGATACCTGACCCTCTGTCTGGACAGTGCTGATTGGCTCTGTACTGATCACATGCACCCTCCCAAAAAAAAAAAAAAAAAATCTCTCTAACAATACACATCAAACTGAGCATGCCTGACTCCATAGGCTCTGTCTTATCCAGAAGGGGATAATCTTATTACTCCATAGGCTCTGTCTTATCCAGAAGGGGATAATCTTCTTATGGAAGAAGAGGAGGATCAGAGAAGACAGGATCAAGCAGCTTTTTTACAAAACGCAGAGGATTAATCAGTTAGGTTCCACAGTGAGTATAACAAGCATGTTTTACTGCATATGCAGACTGATTTTACTGTTGTGGGTTTAGTAACACTTTAAGCATGCTTTCAGAAATAGAGGGGTTAATAGTTTATTTTTAACAATTAACAAATTGGAAAGTAAATAAACAGAAGAGAAATCCAAATCAAACCAATATTTAGTGTGACCACCCTTTGGCTTTAAAACTGCATCAATTCCTAGGTACACTTGCACACAGTTTTTTAAAGGAACTTGACAGGTAAGCTGTTCCAAACATCTTGGAGAACTAACCAAAGATCTTCTGGGGATGTAGGCTGTCTCAAATCCTTTTGTCTGTTCATGTAACCCCTGACAAACTTGATGCTGTTGCGATCAGGGCTTTGTGGGGGCCAAATTATCACTTCCAGCCAGGGCCGGTACAAGGGGTGGGCGGAAGGAACGGGTGCCCTGGGCGGTACCATTTAATAGAGGAGGGGGGGCGCAGATGAAGTGCCAGCACACCATCGGCTTTATATCTGCAAGAATGTGCCGAGTGCGCTCCTGCACTCGGTACAAGCCTGGAACAGCAGAGCCCTTCCCTGTCAGTGGAGATACTCCCCCTGACAGGACCTTCACAGTTCACAGCGCCGGCTTTGTGTGATGTCACTGAGACGCCGGCCGGAGGCGGGATGGCAGAGGACCAATGCCAGGGCTGAAACTTAGAGGAGGAACCAAGTGTGTATCCCACACAGGGGCAGACTGACTATTAGTGCACTCAGGCATTGCCCATTAGAGGCTCAGTCCGCCCCTCCCTGACGGTTGTTTCCTGCAGCGCTCGGAGAGGAGAGAGCAGCGGTAGTTGCAGCAGTAGCCTCTCTGGGCACTTCTTCCCCCGGGAAATTCAACTCAGGGGCGGGGCCACAATCCACATCCCCACCATGGAGAGTGCACTGCAGACGAGATCGGTCTTCTAGCTGGTAGCAACCTGTTTGCAGCACAGCAGCAGGTTAGTGTGTGATGGCCAGCCTTCTGCCCAGTAGTTCAGTATATCACTCTGCTTTAATCTATCGAGTGTTGATTTCTGTATACACTGTATTCTGTATTGATAACTGTATAGTGAGTGCCACTCAGTGTACAGATATCAGTGTTATATATAGGGAATAGCACTCAGAGTACAGTCACAGGTATTAGCACTCTGTACAGAGATCAGTGTTATAAATAGGGAATAGCACTTAGTGAGTCCTATTCCCAATATATAACACTGATATCTGTACTCTTAGTGCTATTCCTTATAACACTGATATCTGTACTCTTAGTGCTATTCCTTATATATAACACTTATATATGTACACTGAGTGGCACTCAGTGTACAGATATCAGTTTTATGGAATAGCAGTCACTGTACAGATATCCAGGAATGGCCTGACCATTAGAGCACCAGGGCAGTGCCCAGGGCCATTAGGGGGCCCCATGAGAGGCTTCTGTCCTAAATTTCACTCCACTCCTCCTCCTTCATATGGAAAGGGTTAAGTTGAAGAGGAGCGGGCTGACATGGGTTGAAGGTGATGTGTACATGGAGGGCATGTCTGTACGACTGAGGACAGTATATACTCTCACAGTGCGCAGCTCCTCCACAGGTGAGGGGTCCTGTTATGAGAGGAGGGAACCCACCCATTGTCCTATGCTGTGTCTGGGGACAACCCCACTCATGTCCCTTCCTCCCAGGGCTGGACCCGATCATACTGTCAGTCCAGTCTGGGCTCTGCTTCCCCTGCCTATCTTTTTGTTTCTCCACCTGACTCTGGAATGTGTGGCAGGGAAAAGCCTCTGCTATGCCTGAGCTGGGGGAGAGCCCCCAGGGCCAGTGTCATTGCTGGGGATCATTGTTGCAGAAACTGATCCGAGTGGGTTATTATTGCGTAAATTGGGAGCTGTTTTAAGTATTCTCTTGTTTTAAACTGACACTGAATCTTTCTTTACACGGGGGTGTGGGGGTGTCTGGTGGGGGGGTGGGGGTCTGGGGGGCGCAGTTTTCCATCTTCGCCCTGGGCACCAAATTACCTTGTCCCAGCACTGCTTCCAGCACTCAGGACCTATCTTCAGAGTCATGAAGAACACCAATAGCTGAATGTTTGTTGGTCACTTTCTGCTGCAGAATAAATTTGGACATCAATTCACACATAATATGTGAAATATCACCAGAAAAAGGCGCTGATCCACTATACAGTCCCAACTTGCTGTGGCGTGCGTCTACCAGTTTGTGATTGTTGCAGCTCCTCCTATTACCCACTGGGTGGTGGACTTGATCAAAAACACAACTGCAAAATGGGAGAAAAATGGCGCATACCGACCTCGAGTAGTAACGTTTTAATAAGAGACACACAATACAGGACTATTCAATTGCACTCACATATTCCATCTTAAAGACAGGCACATCTGCAAAAGCCTTCTTCTCCTCTCCCTCCCGGGTGGCCTACGGTCTGCCCTGCAGCTTTCATTCGGCTCGGGACACCGCTGCTGCCAACTCGTCCGTCCGCGTCTTAGTCCGGTCTCCCCACCGGGTGTCTGCGTGCCGGACCTCAGTGCGCCTGCGCACCGGTCGGCCGACTGATCTCAACTGCGCAAGTGCGCCAGAGCCTCGGCCGAGGCTGCGCTCGGTAGTAGCAAGAGTGTGAAGGGGTAGGAAGGGATTCAGCAATGCAAAGTGGTTGCCATGACTAATATAAATAAATAAATTTGGAACCAATCATTTGCCTCCACGATGGTATGAAATTATGGATAAATAACTGCCTGTATTTCTCAGCATTGAGGGCACCATTAATCTTGACCAAATTTCCAAACTCAATTTGCAGAAATGCAGCCCCAAACTTGCAAAGAACTTCCACAATGCTTCACTGTTGCCTGAAGACACTCATTATTGTACTGCTCTCCATCCCTTCAGCAAACAAACTGCCTCCTGCTACAGCCAAGTATTTAAACATTTTAACTTATCAGTCCAGAGCACCTGCTCCCATTTTTCTGCACCTCAGTTTTTATGATTGTGTGCACAGTTGAGTCACTTAGCCTTGTTTTCACATTGGATGTAAGGCTTTTTGGCTGCAATTCTTCCATGTCGACTACGTCTGGCCAGACTTCTCAGGACAGTAGATAAGTGTACCTGGGCCCCACTGGTTTTAGCAAGTTCTGTGCTAAAGGCACTGTTGGACATCTGATGCTGAAGGGAAGTAAGCATTAAGTGTCTTTCATCTGCTGCATTAGGTTCCCTTGGCCAACCATTGCATCTATGGCCCTCAACGTTCACCATTTCTTTGTGCTTCATCAAAAGAGCTTTACACAAAAATAATGTGTATAAAAAGTAATTTCTTTGGGATAAAGTTGCACTTTGGATAAAGTACAAAGACGTAAGAATCACTGACAGGTTTTGATTGCTGTGTCCCTGCTAGGGTGACTTACCCTCTCTTGTCCTGGTGACCATTGCCAAGGTAACAGAAAATGAGGGAAAATCCATAATTTTAGGTTGCTACTTAAACAGAAGTTGAGAGGAAACTTTTTTCTGGTAGCACCTGTTTAAGAGAGTATTTTCCTTACTTTGAGAGATTTGTTCTCACTTTCTGCTGTGAGCACAGCATAGAACATGAAGTGAAATCTCCCCAGAGGAATACAGTTGGCAAAAAACAGCCAAAGGTTTTCTCTCTACTCTATGCCAAAAAAAAATGGGTTTAATATACTGAGGCATCCAAAATTATTACAAATAATAGCCCGGGAACATGATTCAAATCACAGATACTCTAAAACTGGGTATCACTTTAGAATGCAGCTATTACTGATATGAGTGTAAAATGCATTTAATAAAATTCAGCGTCCCCATTTCAGATAAAAATGAGGCAGCTGAAATATCACACTGTTAATGACCCTTAACGGTAAGCACTAAAGAATGTTATACTAAATGGCTGTCCAAACGTTCATGCTCTCCAACAGCGGCAGAGTTTTAGAACTTTCATGAATAGCTGGCTAATACAAATTATCTGATCTGCAGAGACAAAAGGTTGCTTTTTTCCTAAATCCATGAAAACTGAACTGATAAAGCAAATGCACCATGGGTACAGGAAGGCTAAAAAAATGTAAAAACAGAACCTAGAACAATTTCTACTGGACAGAAAGGAATGCTCATACTGCAGAAATGGTGCCTAAATGTCAATTTTCTGCGCAACATCATACTACGAACCAAAGAAAACCTGATACAAAAGATTAATTTTTAAACAGAACCTTTACAAAGCACATTCAAATCCACTGTAAAGAAATCAAAATAGTTTTTTTCTGAACATTAAATTTCAAAAGATTCAAGAATGGTCTAAAATGTATTTTTTGAAACATAATTTGAATATACCCTGTGATTTGACCACCACCTAAGTGAAGAAGCCTGTTGAAAACAACTTAAATCCCTGGAAACCAACACTGATTTTACAAACATGAATGCAGTGGCTTTAGAAAACAGCAAAATGTACATTTAGAAAACTGGTTGGGTAATAAAACCACCAAAGCATCTTGGTTTGTAAACATACACTATGATTGTGGTTGCTGGCTATGCTACAACTTGCACTGTATGTTTTGCGTATTTGCTTTGCATTGTTCTTTAGAAAGAAGGGAGATGTAAACATTCCCCACTCTTCTCAAAATAAAATAAAAGGTCTAGGTTGTAGTTGGGCTTTAAACATTACCCATAGATCTCCATGGATACTTCAAAAACTTTCAGAGATAAAAAGCTTGCCTTGGAGGATCAAATATGTCAGAAAGTGGAGTTATTTGTGTTATTTCTAGATTTCCCACCTTTCCTTATACGTTCTTCTAATGGAAGACACACACAGCCCTTATTCACTATTGCCACATGCTTACTGATACCACCAGGCATGCCACTTGTGATATTGCCAGCACATGTGGTATTTATTCATATGAAATTTAAACAGGTTAGGTACTCACTGTAGTGAGTACCTAGCATACTAAAGGCTCATAGCATTTTCCAGTTACACGGTTAGTAAGTGATCAGATTTTGTTTAAGTGGCATCTTAAAAGCTGACAACATGCTCAGAAAGGAGAAAATGATAAGAAAATAAAAGTGGTTTTCTAAATGCTTGAAAAATGCCTATTATCACATGCTAATTGCTCTAAATATTATGGAGATAGGAGGGGAAGAGAGAGAAAACACAATAAAAAATATGGTGATAATGCAAGCCCAGTTCCCAGAATTGTACCCAACACTCTCCCAGGTACCACTATTGGATATGTAATTTTGGGGACAGATCTTACTAAGTTGACATCCTACCTATACAATATCCTACTTATGCCCTTTGCCACTAAACTTGCTTACAGTGTTAAAACTAGATGGGAAGCAGATTTAGGTGCAATTGAAGACATGGATTGGGAGGAAATTCTGGATAATTATAAACTTGCATCTGTGAAAATTTCTTATCAGTTAATGCAATTATATATCTTACATAGCGCCTACCTCAGCCCTGTTCGCATAACTAGATATCGCCCTTCTCATAGTCCATTGTGCCCGCTATGTTCTACTACACAAGGTATCTTTTATCATTTGATCTGGGTGTGTCCAAATATACAAACCTTTTGGATCCAGGTGATACGATTCTTACACGATTCTCATCTCTGGGCCCTAAACAATGTCTACTTGGTCTTATCCCAGATCCTGACACTGATAAATTTCTCGCTAAATTTCTACATAAAATTGTTTATAGCAAGGAAAGAAATAGTGCGGAACTGAATGCAGGCATTGTTTAGGGTTTCAAGGGGTGTTAACACTATAACACTAGGCTCCCCTACAAGAAATTGATTTATATACATAGAGGTTGTCCCTCCAAATACAACAATATTTCGGACTGCTGGTTGGCACAACCCTGCACCTGTGAATGACCCCTAACTTAAGAATTCTGTTGATTTTTACCTTGGGTGTATTTTGCACTACTTGATTTTCCAGCAGTCCCACCTTCCCACTTATGTTTGGAAGCAGCTTCTGGCCTCATGGGGCAGCTCTGATATTTTTTAGGGGCCCTATTGTTTCCCCATCATCATTATCATCCTTGTTGCTATTACACTGAGGTATAGTGCTTGGATTTAGTGGAAGCAGACTCTACTGGTTTATGCTTTCTTGATATTTGTATGATTATAATTATGTCCTAAACTATCAATACTCTGTATCTCTAATTGGTTTACCGCTGATGTATCCTGATGTTAATTTTTCTATTGGCAGTATTTCATGAACGATTGTTTCTCTTATGTAGTATTGTAAGATAATTACTATTGCTTCAATAAACTTTGTTTTTCAACGTAGAAAAAAAAAAAATGGTAATAAAGAAAAAAAAAGAAGGATCCCTGATTACGGTGGTTCTCTCTTCAAAGCGGACTTCCGTGGGTCCATTAAACAGGCATTTTGATGGGCTGTCTACTTATTTGAAGCCAAGTGCAGTAAGTCTTTTTCTACCACAAATCCATAAAGTATTGCTTTGAGCAATTTTTCAGGCATAGTTCTCTAAAGCAGAGCACGTTGTGCAAGTAAGCATTTATTTGGTGGATAAATATGCACACTTCTAGATAATGACATACTGTGCAAAGTAGTATATTCCCTCTACAAACAAGCCAGCATAGACTGGGTAAAAAATGCACTTGTCTAGTGCTTAAGAACATATGAAACTGTTGGGAGGGTTAAATTACTAGTTGTGTTTTTAAAAATAATACTTTTCCTCTGTGGCTGAAATCACATTATTATGCGGTTTCATATGTACAATTAGTGAGCCAGTGCTTTCCCCATCACTCACCTGACAATATTTTTACAGCTCTGTAACTATACATCTACACAGTGAAGTTTTTGTAAGGAAATAATTTTCAAAACCCTTGCCAGTGTGAAATTAATTCATATGCAAACTCCAATAAATAATTCAGGATTATATAGAGAAATGTACTAGAAAATGCATTTATCGCTTCTCCTGTCCCTATCCAACCCTAGACCTAATACATTCTTAATCAGTGAATGGGATTTTGAGAAATAAATAACAGTTATAGCATTTCAATTTAGGTTTGGGTACATATGACCAGAGTGCAGACTTGCCTGGAAGAAGGCAAAAAGTATTTTATAGTAGACATACCCACAGGCAAAGGTTCTACTACTACCTATCTTTTGTAGGCTAAATCCATATTACAAAGTTCAATCTGAAAATGAATTCTGCAACAAAACATTCTGCCAATGCCATTGCACTTTAAAGTGGGATATTAACCCTAAAAACCATATGTGTACACACTTGGCCCCAGCCACCTCCCCAAACCCCAACTGGATGTTTTCTTAACTACGTTTACATTTTTTTGTGCTGCAGAAAAGCACTTCCTTCTTTCTCATCTAGGCAGAGACCTTAGGCAACCCTGTGCATGTGCACAAAGATGGCACAATTGAGGTCCTGGACCAAAGGTTTATCTCCACGTGAGCACAAATCTTGGTACATATGTAGACGTGTTGCAGGGCTCTGCCAGGTCTCAAAGACGGGACAGAGCCCTTCAGCACATCTGCACATGCAACAAACATTTAAAAATGTTGGCGCCTATAGAGTGGGGTGAGTCAGAATTAAGAGAACTATAGTTCATCTTTAACCACGTAACGACCAGCGTACGTAGCAGTACATTGCTGGACTTCAAATGGTTATACTGGGGTTATGCCTGTAGCTGCAGGCTTCATCCCAGGAATGTTTTTTCTAGCTGGCGGTTGGCTTTCTTGTAAAAGCAATCCTAGCAGCTAAATAGCCACTGGGTTTTTTTTACAAGCAGTAGGATCGGACGTAGCCCCCCCTCTGCTTGCCTTCCACTGCTCTCTCGGGCTCTCCCATCCCACTCGAAGACCCACGCCTGCAGCTGGCGGTTTCGCTTACCATAGAGACCAGAATCGCTCTGATCATCTCTATGGCATTAGAAACTGGAGGCAATAGAGCATTTCACCCCTTCCGGTTTCATGGTTGTAAACAAAACCTTAGGGGTTTAAAAAAGCATCTGATTTTACCGATCTTGATATGATGCAAAGCTTTAAAAGTGATTGTAAAGTGTTTAAAAAAAAAAAATAACAAACATGTTATACTTACCTGCTCTGTGCAGTTGGTTTTGCACAGAGCAGCCCTGATCTTCCTCTTCTCAGGTCCCTCTTCTGTGCTCCTGGCTGCTCCCTTCTGTTGAGTGCCCCCCACAGCAAGTAGCTTGCTGAGGGGGCATCCAAGCCGGAGTCACAGCTCCCTGTCTCCATTCAGACACAGAGCCGCGACCCGGCGTCACCCCTTCTCTCTCCTGATTGGCTGACTGACTTTGATTGACAGCAGCAGGAGCCAATCACGCCATGCTGCTGTCTCAGCCAATATGGAGGGGAGTCCGGGGCAGCTGAGAAACTCCTGCAACATTGCTGGATAAAGATGGGCTCAGGTAAGTCTTAGGGGGGTTAAGGTGGGCTGCTGCACACAGAAGGGTTTTTTTTTTAACTTATTGCAAAGATTGCATTATTCTGCCTTTACAATCCCTTTAAGAGTACCTGTCACTGTCTTTTGATAAAACAGGGGATATTTATATTTCCTGTGATAACAATAAAAGTGATTAAAAAAAATTAAAAAGGTAACCGTATGCGCTGGTCCTGCAAGCGCAAACAGCAATCGCCCCACACATATGAGGTATCAGATCAGGTGCAGTAATTTTAGCAGTAAATCCAAGGTGCTGACCTGTAAAGGCTTTTAAATTATAGATAATAACATTTTTATAGGTTTTTGTTGTTGCACGGGCATGCGCAATTTTAAAGCGCGACATGTTTTGTATCTATTTACTTGCCATAACATCATCTTTTTATTTTACAAAACAAGTGGGTATTATAGTGTGCTTTTGTGCAATAAAATGAAAAAAAGTGTATTAAAAAAAAATGGTGTTTAAAAAACCACTGCGCAAATACTGTCTCCGATAAAAATTTGCAGCACCCACCATTTTATTCCCTAGGGCCTCTGCCTTAAAAATGTATATAATGTTTGGGGGGGAGGGGGTTCTAAGTAATTTATTAGTGCAATAGTTTAAGGAAGTGAGAGGGACAGGGCGGAGGCTGATATTTTGTAATATATATCTGAAAATTGATCACCTGATGTACTGATGGCCCATCTCATTTTCTGAGGCCCGCAAATGCCAGGACAATATAAACATCCCCCAAATTACCCTTTTTTGTAAAGTAGACAGTCCAAGGTATCTAGGCGTGGCAAGTTTTTTGGAGTTGTAATTTTTTGTCACATTTTTTAAAAATGTTTTATATATTGTCACCAGTGCAGTACAGTGCCAATCATATAAGTGGTAAGGCGGTGATCAGGGACACTAACTGTTGAAAAAAAAAGGTTTTTATTAATTTTTTTTTTTTTCAAATTGTTTTAACATTTTTTTTTCTTTTTTATTACTTTCTTTCTTTTTTCTTTTTACAATTCTTTTTACACACAGTGACAAGAGCAATACAGTGTTACCACAGTAGCACTACTACGCTGGGGAGGTAAATAGGATTTGTTTTTTTTTAGACACTGTGAATTGTACAGTTATAAGCAACCATTTTTTACTGAATGAAAGGTATTCATTCAGTGTTTACTATTGTGATTTGCAGTGATTGGCTACAGCTAATCATATGGTACAGATAGGCTGTTATTGGCCCTGTTCTTTATGTCTGGAGGAAAAGAGATTTCATCTCCAAATACGGAAAGGCTTCGTCACAGTAGGAGCTGTGAAAATGTGGAATAGACTCCCCCAAGAGCTGGTTCTGTCCAGCTCGGTAGATTATTTTTAAGAAAGGCCTTAATTCTTTACTAGAAACACATTATATAACTGGATACTAATATTTATAGGTAAAGTTGATCCAGGGAATATCTGATTGCCTCTTGGAGGGTCAGGAAAGATTTTTTTTCACTGCTGGTGCAAATTGGATCATGCTTTATTGGGATTGTTTGCTTTCCTCTGGATCAACTGTGAGTATAGCATTGTATATATAGGATTATATAAATATATATATATATATTTGTTTTCTTCTTTTGGTTGAACTAGATGGACTTGTGTCTTTTTTCAACCAGACTATCTGTATATGTAACTGTCTGTACCATGAGATCACAAAGTCCAATCTAAGAGCTCATCACAATAGTACACAATGAATGGCATGAAACAAAGCCATTCATTGTGTAAAATTGTCATGTGATCTGCTGTGACTGGCCACAGCGATCAGTGTTGGGGTAGTTACTCAAAAAATGTAACTAGTTACTAGTTACTTCTGTAAATTGTAACGAGATTACTTTACTAGTTACTGCATTTGAAAAGTAACTTCACTACTTATTACTTTACTTTCCTCTTTCTTAATTGACCGTGTAGAAGAAGATACATGACACTCTTTCTGCATAGAGTTTATTGTATAAACACAGAAACATGAGAACAAAACCTGAAAAAAACAGAATAAAACATAAAGTGCAACAAAAAGTCATAAACTTCATCCCTCTCTATTCTTCGAAATAACGATTGTATCGCACGGCTTGGGTAACGCAGGAAATCGCGTTCCTATAGTCTAGTAAAGTAGTGTAGTTACCTCCTATAGCCTAGTAAAGTAGTGTAGTTACCAATATTAGTAGTGTAACTAGTTACATTACTTTGTTACCAAAAAAAGTAATGTAGTTACTGTAATCCGTTACTTTGTAACTCGTTACCCCCAACACTGACAGCGATCACATGGAACCAGCAGCAGGCTGATACAGTGATCTATCATTGCCCTTGTCTGTCTGACAGAGCAGATAACAGATTGGGGCGTGAGGGGTGATCCTGGGAAGAGGTCATATGATGAGGCCAGGCAGGAAGGGGTTAAAGTGTATCCAAACTCAAAAACAAAATGCAATATATTTCAGCTTTTTGCAATGCTTAGATTTAGCGGCTGCATTAGCTTTCTTTTCTCATATATATATACCTTTGTTTTGCTAGTAACACACTTACTGACCTAGAATGACAACACTCACTTACATATTGTATCTATGGACAAGTAGCATTATCACCCTAGAATAGGAATTGTGTTAGGACTGCAGGGCATTATCCCTCTCCTTATGTACATAACATATTGTAGGTTGGAAATGTTTTGTAGTTCAAAGGAATGACCAGGGCAGGGCTGATAAGACTACTTGGGATAACAATACACAGGACAGTACTGGATTTCAGTAGGTATATTTTTTGCACTGAAGCTGAGGCTAAAGGTTTAACACTGTGTAAACACAACCCCTTAAAACCATAACTAAACTATGCCTTTCCTGCAAATGACCATGGCATTATAAATCTCCCTTTTTTTTTTAAATGTACCACGGTATTTCAGCATATTTGGCCCCCATTTCAAATGTAACCTATTTTATTTAAAGCCAGCCCTGTATAGGACCCACATTTCATCTCTTAGGTTTCTACTGCAGATAGAAAGTTTATGGAAATATGAGAATGAAAGCTATTAGATGCAAGAAAACCAACTTCCCTTGCCTTTCAGTGTTTGTAAATATGTTAAACTTTTCTCCAAAAAAAAAGGATTTTTACCGTAAAATCCTTTTCTTGAAGTTCATTGAGGTACACAGGATTCTGTTGAATTATAATGCCGCCAGAAGAAGGATTTAGACACAGTCAAACAAAAAAATAGTGAACAGCCTGGTATAACCCCACCCACTCCCAGCATGCCTCAGTTTTGTAAAAAAGCAATACTAGGAACAAGTTTAAAGACACAGAGCTATGGGACCTGTGTCTGTCAATAAACTCCATGAAATTAATTTTTCAAGAAATACAAAAATCAGGTCTTCTTTTTTCACTGAGAAAACATGTGTTAAGAGAAGACCAGATGGTGGCCTTATAGATCTGGGGGACGGTAGCCTAATGTAGAATAGCACATGAAGCACTCACAGACCTAGTATATTTCACCTTGATAGGAAAGGATGGAAGCTTGTCCTTAAGGCCTTAAGCTTTGATGGCAAACTGTCTAACCTGAGAAGTTGTGGAGCAAAAAGATGACTTCCCTTGCTGTGAGAAAAACATGCACAGCACATAGTACATCCCTTCATTAAAGAGAGATTTTCTGCTGATCCACTGGAGCTGTACAGAGGAATGGAACAACAATGTCCAAGTTGAGTAGAAAAACTTAAACCATGATCTTCTCCACTATGCTTCAGAGGCTGTGGTCAGGAGGGGACAGTGTTCCACATAGGGTGGCAGTGTCCCAAAGTGAGGCGTTATTGGATAAGAGCATATCATTTCACCTTTTCCCTCACACAAATTAATCTGATCAAATCCCCAAATCATATATATTTATATATATTTATGTCTACAAACATTATCATTGCCAAATCCTGGAAATCAGTGGTCATACCTTTTAATCAGCTTAAGCACAAACTCTCCTGCATTATGATAAATGATAGGTTAACAGCTATCTTAAAAGACAAAATTAAGCTTTTTAAAAAGGTGTGGGATCCACGGACCAACTATTTGACTACTGATCCCAGAACTTTGCCGGATTAGATTGCCTATTAGACAGTGAAGGTTGAAGGACAGAGTTTCTTACCCCCCTTCCCCTCCTTCCCCCCTTTTTTCTAGGCCATCTGGCCCCTTTTCTCCAATTGTAGCTATATTCCTTTCTATTGTTAACTATGGGAATAGGCTAGTTTTGGTTCCAAAGAGAGAACAGCTATCTTAAAAGACAGCTATCTTAAAAGCTATCTTAAAAGACAAACAGCTATCTTAAAAGACAAAATTAAGCTTTTTAAAAAGGTGTGGGATCCACGGACCAACTATTTGACTACTGATCCCAGAACTTTGCCGGATTAGATTGCCTATTAGACAGTGAAGGTTGAAGGACAGAGTTTCTTACCCCCCTTCCCCTCCTTCCCCCCTTTTTTCTAGGCCATCTGGCCCCTTTTCTCCAATTGTAGCTATATTCCTTTCTATTGTTAACTATGGGAATAGGCTAGTTTTGGTTCCAAAGAGAGAATCCCCTGAGCTACCGTGTGTTCGCCAGATAAAGAAAAATAAAATTAATATAAATTATATAAATAAAGTTGAGAGCATAAGCTGCTGACACTGATCACATTCCCAAAATTATGTGCAAAGCGTAACCAATTCAATATGTGCCGTGGTACGTTCCCTTTACTGTTTCAAACAATTCAACAAATATATTTTTTGAGGGGTAACTTCACATCCATTCAATCCCCCCAGCAATGCTCATCATATCACAGTTCTATAAGTGTCCTGTATCTGTTTGCCTATTCTCCAGTGCCTGAGCCCCTGGACTGAGAACTGTGCCTCACATTGTCTCCAATCTCCCCAGTCAACTGACTGTCAGTTGGCCGGGGAGATTGGGGAGAGCTGAAGCAGTTATAGCTGCAAAGGGTGGGCCAATGCAATAACGAACCCTACGGACTAAGAATGGGATGCCATTAAAGTGCATGTAAAGGCAGGTGTCCCAATACTTTTGGTAATATAGTGTATCTGATTACATTAAAGCAGCTGGAATATCAGGCATGCCAACAGTAACATTTGTTCAGTGGGTATGTGAATCACAAGCAGATTAGGTTTGCCTCAAACCTACCTCTGACCCAAACCCAACTCTCTTGTCTACTTAACAACATATATAAGCTGATCTGGTTTGATCTGTGGGAAAGGTTAAGCTTTTAGAATTTTAAAATAATACTATGCTTTGTAATTAAACTGGAGTCCTTTAGTTGAAAATCATTTAAAGTCAGCCTGACGTTACATACATATACAGGCAGAAAAAAAGTTAAAACAGGCAACTACAGGAGTAAAGAGGTCAGAAATGGCGGTTTTTGTATTTCTCTTCGTACAACTTACCTTTAAGAAATTTACTTGTCTCAGCAACCAGAATTAAAGTATTTAACCCAATTATTAACAAGATCATGGAAGGGCAGTATCATAATATCAAATGGCAAAAAAACACACCAATGTGATAGAATGAGATGGCACAGCTTAGTAAATTAAATTATATCTGTCCCCAAATATGGCAAATGATTATGAATATAAAAAATTACTTACATCGTTTCAGTGGATAAATGCGGAGCACTATTTCAAGCACGCTACTGGCTTCGCTCTGTAGGAAAAATAAACATGATTAGGTTTAAAATGTGTATGCCTTGAAAGTAGACTTTCTGCTTTTTTCATGTGATTAGAATATTAAGCACAAACATTAAAATGTTTTTTTTTTTTTTTTTAAATAATCTATAAATACTTGGAGTAGAAAACATATTAGAACAGTTTTTTTTTTATTGTTGTTGTCCAGGTTCCTGCTCAGGTTTTCTCAACAGAAAATTAGACACCAATGAAACCCCACAAAGGCTCTTACTTTCCCTACAGCAGATAGAAATAGTTTTGTCTGGAGTTTCGAAAATGTGAAGGGTATCTAAAGCCAAAACTTTTCTTTTTCATCCTGGATAAAGTAAGGAATAGTTAAAAACCCCTCTTAAGCTCTGAGGGCGGGTTCACACATGTGTGGCTGCGATTCCCAGCATGGGGTCCGGTGCGTTCCTATTCACCAAATCAGGTGCGAATCAGGTCCAAATGTTTGTCTGAATTTGCACCTGAACCAGACCCAAACACGCACAGGACCCTTTTGGAATGTGAACCGTGGCCGCCCTGGACCTGTGTGAATAGGCTCCATTGAGAGGCGGTCACACGCGCATGACATGCGAATCGGATCCAGAAAAATCTGCATCCAATTCGCACATACGTGAACCCAGCCTTAAGCTTTTGTTGCCTTTTTTGTTCGAAAGGAGTTGATTTACTAACACAGAAGAGTGCAAACTCTGGTGGAGTTGTGCATGGTAGCCAATCAGCTTCTAACTTCAGCTTGTTCAATAAAGCTTTGACAATAAAACCTGAAGGCTGATTGGTTTCTATGCAGAGCTGCACCAGATTTTGCACTCTCCAGTTTTAGTAAATAAACCCCAAAAGACGGTTAAAATAAATATTTCTAGAGTGAGGGAAATACCTTGTTAGACAGTTGTCATCAGAACAAGTTTCCCTTTTGTAAGATTTCCATTCAGTTTTGTTTTTTCAGGTGATAACTCTAAATTTTGAATTTTATCTTATTTTCAGTCATGGTGACAGTAATCACCAGGACAAATGGGGAGTGCAATCTACATAATGTGGGCAATTAAACCTAATGAGGGATTGAACCTACACGACACTATCCAAAACTAAAATAAAATTGTATTTTAAATACACTTTAATTATATATAGGTAATTATCATCACTAAAACAACAGTTGCAGCAATTCTATGGATTTTATTTTCATTTCTAGAGTGGCCCTGTCAACTTACATATACAGTACATATAGCTGGCTGAAAATCCAGTAAAAGCAGACTATAAGCACTCCCTTTCACTACCTACAGTATACTGTTGCAATCTGTTCTTCCCTTCTTCAATACTCCCCCCTATGGTTTTGAATCCCCTCTGACATTGTTTATTGGAAGCTCTCTCAATTCACAGTTCACTTACTGCCCTGGACCTTAACATGTCTGTTCAATGACTTACTAATGCCTTCACTCACATGTGTAGGCCACTTTCATGTGAAATCATTATTAAGGAGGCACTCTGAAGCAATTATGCTCTGCTTGCATAGCATGCTGTACGTTCCTCCTATTTATTGGCACATTTCACATTTATCTGCTCTATAGCTTTTCCCATATGACTGCAGGAATTTCGAGTACTGCTGAGCTTGTACCACACTCCCCCAGCATAGACCAACATCACACCTTACTCTCAGTGACATTGTGAGACTTCTCCCTGACACAAGAGTTAATCTCTTTACATGTTCCCAAGCTTCTCCACTCATGAGGCCTCTCACTACTCCTCTTCCATGAACAATGAAACAAAAAACTGCGCTTGGGTCTATTAAATAAAAAACAGCTGCTGCACATATGCTGGATAAAACATAAAAACAGTATAAAATTGAAAAGCAGCGCTATATAAAAAGTCCAGGTATAGGTAGGGTCCAGCTGCTTGGTCTCCTTGAAGTGCCACCACCACCAGAGAGAGAGAGCAACCCCAATCACACTTCCAGTGCGTAAAGAAGTCTAACATTGGACGAAACACCGCGTCGGGCGGGACCTGTGATGCGGGACGTCACTACAGAGTGAAGCAGTGGTCATCTCGTTGGCGGTCAAACATATCTGGCAGATAAGCTCTTTTTACTCTTATTACCTTGATCAGTCTGCCTTGTACCATCTGTATGGAGTCGCACCTAATTGGCTTGATCCTGGAATCGCTGAGGATTTCTGGAGGAGCAGTTTGGTGGAACCTTTGAGCCTTCTTTATTAGTGGGACGGTAAGCGGCAGTGTGATTGGGGTTGCTCTCTCTCTCTCTCTGGTGATGGCACTTCAAGGAGACCATTCAGCTGGACCCTACTCCTCTTCCATGACCTCTCAGGCTAGGTACCTAGAATACCGTGTCATGATGACAGTCCCTGTATATGGAGTACCAATCGCTAGGGAGGGCGCTCATTTAGTAAATTCCCTCACTACCAGGGCTTTCTGTCACCCACAACTGCCTGCTGGCTAGCCCCCGCCATCACTCCAGTTCTTCCTAGGTTTATTAGGTTGTATCTGTTTGAGGCACATCATTTATTTTTTATCACTCCAGTTACACTTAGCAACAGCACCGTAGCCTCTCCTCCTTCCACTTCAGGCTTTGTAATGTCTGGTCACTGATTTCATCTCCATTCATCTCCATTCTAAACCCTGTAATTTGATATGCCATGCATGCACCCTTTTAAGTAACTTCAGACTAGACACATTTTGGAATTCCTGAACATTTACTTAAAATCTTCCTAAACCCTTGTTGATACAGAACAATCTTCCACATATTTGTTCCATACATTATTCTAGTTGATTCTAACCTCAGGTTGCCCAGCATCAAACCATATAGATTAGTGCAAAGTTCACAGAATAAAGTCCAATATATACAATCCGGTACCCCAACTGGATACCCATGAAGGGGGAGCCCCAAAAGTGAGAACACAGTTATATGTGGCAGCATTCCTTCATGCAATTCCCAATCAAAGGACCCAACTGGGTTGCCTCCCCTTGTATTTATAGCTTGCCACAAGGGGCCAGAGCCATGAACACCTAAGATTCAGAAACATTAACCTCTTCCTGGCTTCCGGGCAGCCTGCAGCACAATAAACAATGAACCAATAAAAGGCAGTACAAAAATCAACACATGAATAAGAACATGGTCAAACATTACCCAAAAAGGGCATCTGCCTACACCCTCACCCATCCAGACATTATCAGCTCTCTATGCTGAAACATTCACAGTCTCTAGCCCCTTTCCCAGGCCCTGACCAACAACTCTGCCAGCACCTGCAGCATATGCCTGCAAAGAATGTCAACATCTACAAACCCGATACCAAAAAAGTTTGGACACTGTACAAATTGTGAATAAAAAAATCTGGATTGCAGGCTGACCATTTCAGTACCCGGATCCTTCTTCTACGCAGCCATGATGTTGTAATTGAAGCAGTATGTGGTCTGGCATTGTCATGTTGGAAAATGCAAGGTCTTCCCTGAAAGATATGACGTCTGGGTGGGAGCATATGTTGTTCTAGAACTTGGATATGCCTTTCAGCATTGATGGTGCCTTTCCAGGTGTGTAAGCTGCCCATGCCACACGCACTCATGCAACCCCATACCATCAGAGATGCAGCCTTCTGAACTGAGTGCTGATAACAACTTGGGTTGTCCTTATCCTCATTAGTCAGGATGACATGGCGTCCCAGTTTTCCAAAAAGAACTTAAAATTTTGATTCGTCTGACCACAGAACAGTTTTCCACTTTGCCACAGTTCATTTTAAATGAGCCATGGCCCAGAGAAAACGCCTGCGCTTCAGGGTCATGTTTAGATATGGCTTCTTTTTTGGACTATAGAGTTTTAGCCGGCAACAGTGAATGGCACGGTGGATTGTGTTCACCGACAATGTTTGCTGGAGCCCATGTTGTGATTTCCATTACAGTAGCATTACTGTATGTGATGCAGTGCTGTCTAAGGGCCGAAGATCATGGCATCCAGTATGGTTTTCCGGCCTTCTTCCTTACGCACAGAGATTGTTCCAGGTTCTCTGAATCTTTGGATGATATTATGTACTGTAGATGATGATAACTTCAAACTCTTTTCAATTTTTCTCTGAGAAACTCCTTTCTGATATTGCTCCCCTATTTTTCGCCGCAGCATTGGGGGAATTGGTGATCCTCTGCCCATCTTGACTTCTGAGAGACACTGCCACTCTGAGAGGCTCTTTTTATACCCAATCATGTTGCCAATTGACCTAATAAGTTGCAAATTGGTCCCTAAGCTATTCCTTATATGTACATTTAACTTATTGCTACCTGTCCCAACTTTTTTGGAATGTGTAGCTCTCATGAAATCCAAAATGAGCCAATATTTGGCATGACATTTCAAAATGTCTCACTTTCAACATTTGATATGTTATCTATATTATACTGTGAATAAAATATAACTTTATGAGATTTGAAAATTAGTCCATTCCTTTTTTACTCACAATTTGTACAGTGTCCCAACTTTTTTGGAATTTCATTTGTAAAAGAGATATTTGTTCCCCAGCCTGAGGTCACTGCTCTGTACGTAGGACATCCCTACATGTTGTTGTTAGTGGCAGGCTCTTCCAGGGTGGTCAGGTTTCTGGGAAAAAAACTCAGATGTAGGCACCAGCAGGCATGGTGAGTTTTTTGAAGTTGTAATTTTTTTTGCAATTTTTTGGAAAATGAAAAAATTACATTTTTTTTTCTTACAAAGTTGCCATTTAACTTGTTATTTCTCACACACAATATAGGCATAATTACACTTCAAACACATTCTGCTATGCCTCCTGAGTATGGGAATACGTGTGAGAGTTTTTTAGAGCCTAAATGCACCATTGACTTTCAAGGAGCATAAAACATGCATCAAATTTCCTGACCATGTATCACATTTTTGGAAGCCCTAGAGCACCAGGACAGTGTAAGCACCCATTGAAAAAAAAATGACTCCAAGGTATTATCTGAAAAGCATAGTGGGTCTTTCGAAAATGTCATTTTTCACCACAAGTTTTTGGAAAATGCAGGAAAGAAATGAAAATTTATTTTCTTTTTTACACAAGTTGTGAATCAATAAAATATTTCTAACACACATTATGGGCATAGTTAAAATTACACCCAAAAACACATTCTGCTGTGGTGATACTACATGTCAAACTTTTTCATAGCCTAGCTATATAGAGGGGCCAAAAAACCAAGGAAGCTCCATCAGGTTTTCTAGGGGCATAAATGATGCAACTAATCTCTTGACTACCTATAATATTTTTGGATGCCCTGGAACAACAGGACAGTGGAAACACCCACAAAATTACCATATTTTGGAGAGTAAACACCCCAAGGTATTGTTTAAGGGGCATGGCGAGTCTTTTAAAGACTTTAGATTTTTGCCACAAATTTTTGTAAAATGTGGAAAGAAAATTAGTTTTTACACTTACATTTATTATTATTTCTCTCACATGCAGCATGGGCATACTTAGAATTACACCACAAAACACATTCTGCTATGTATGGCGATACAAAATTTGTGAGACTTTTTCACTGTCTGGGCTGATTATATACAGGACATTGCATCTTATTTAGCAACAAGTCAACCAATTGCATCAAAACCAAAGTACTGTAGTGGTCTCCTCTATACAAGTGGTCAGGGAATACGATGTAGTGTAGTGTCACCTATAACAGGCCCAGTTCCTGAACTATTAGACAGGGTCAATTCGGTGGTTGGTAAGTGAGCTGGGAATTTTTGTTTGTTTGTTGACATGCATGGCCCTTATCGCAGTGCGATTGGGGTACCA
The DNA here is from genome assembly GCF_965119305.1 of Pelophylax lessonae. Classification (NCBI taxonomy): domain Eukaryota; kingdom Metazoa; phylum Chordata; class Amphibia; order Anura; family Ranidae; genus Pelophylax; species Pelophylax lessonae. The sequence continues at coordinate 87,526,955 of NC_138777.1, read as the reverse complement.
TGAAGAAGTAATAGCATCACAAACGCATCTCGGGTTTTGCAGCAATTGAAACATTTTCAGGTGTGAATGGAGCCTTCCAGGAAGCTCCTGCACAGTGTCAACGGTTCTCACTGGATTACTGCTCAGATCTAAAAGAAATACACAAAGCACACCAAGATTCATCTAACCATACATATGGCTCTTGTATGTGCTTATCCCAGAGTTCCTTGACCTCTAACTAGTGGTCATAAGATGGTATTTGCCTGGTTCATTCTGTTTTTATCACTTTTTAAGTCTTAAGTCTTCTGGTATTCTTAAAATGTTTTTAACTTAGCAACAAAATATTTGGGAATATTAAATTTGCTCTGCGAAAGGCAACAAGTAGATACTGACATTTTGCATATAATTCAAACATTACAGGTATTGTTTTGTGAATTTTGCTGAGACATTCGCCTGTAAATTTTTTTCAAAAGCAGATCCCTTATGGCGCTTCTCCACTGCATGGAACCGTACCGGTTCGGCACCCTTTTGTGCTTTTCCACTGCTGGTACCGCATGGTATAGGGCCGGAACGGTTCGGTACGGTACGGTATAGGTTTGCTTTTCCACTGCATGGAACCGAACAGTACGGTACGGTACAGCTCTGAAAAATCAGTACCTACTCGATTGTGGTTCCAACAGGTACCAAACTGGTACCATATCCCACAATCCTTTGCATGCAGTCACTACTAGCCACTGATTGGTCAGAGAATCCCACCCACCCCGTTGTTATCCCACCCACTTAACTTAGTACTACTTTAGTGGAAAAGCAAACCTATACCGTTCCGGTACCGAACCTCTCCGACCCTAAACCATGCGGCACCAGCAGTGGAAAAGCAAACCGGGCCAAGCAGGGCCGAGTAGAGCCGAGCCGGTACTTGCAGTGGAAAAGTGCCATTAGTGTGGACAAAAATGAAAAGGTGTACAAGCTTTCATAGCAAGTGATGATCTGACCTATGAGAATTAGACATCTCATAGAATGGCTAAAAGATGCAGATTTTCTGACCATGAACATTAATTGTACAAAAGCTGCCACTTTAAAGTGGTTGTAAACTCCCCATTTAAACTTTAGCTCATTCTAATCAACATTACTGTAGCTATAGTTCGCTGCCTGTGAAACTTTACTTACTTGTATCATCTTCCTACAATCCATACAGAAATATTTTATTACGTCACAGGCGCATGCGCAGTGGGTCATTCAATTCATGGCAAGCTATGTGTGCCATTTCCTTAACAACAGCATGCCGGGTCTCAGTTCCTCTGCAAAATGGCATGGTTATGAAGGCTCGCGATACTGTGCCTTCCTCACATGAGCTAAGAATGGCGGAGCTCGGTTGCTGTAGTAACGGTGATCAAGAAAGAGGCTTGAATAGCATGTGATCGCGCATGCGTGAGATTTCGGCAGAGGAAACAAGTAAGGGGGGAAAATACGTCCACAGGGGAGACCAAAATTATTAGCAAAGATGGCACAGCCGATTCCCGGAAGAAGATATTTGTTATAATTCAACAAAAAGGTAATTGCGAATGGTTTTATAATAAGGTTACAATGTGAAATTATTTTAAATACTTTGTTGTACACAAATATTTAAAACATAGAATAATAAAATTGATTTTACTTCCTCTTTAACCACGCTCTTCCACAAAAATAGGGTGAACAGCAGCGTGAAGATAGTTAGGATTTCAGCTCTGATGTTTTATCAGTGCAACCCAGCCATCCCAGTCCTAGTCATCCTCAAAGAACACAGTGTGCATAGGTGAAATCCATAGCTTTTCTTTTACCCTCTGCTCAGCATGAAGTTAACTTCTGTGAGTTGGCCACATGTTGGTTGCAGGGAGATGATCAAAAAAAAAAAGAGGTATAATGAAACCATGAGCCATACATGTGCAGTTTTATATGACTAGCTTGTTATTTGCTGAAAATGGCAATCAGGACACACTATTCATTTTAAAATAAATATTTTGGTAAAATATAAGGACAGGCAAATGAACTCCCCTTAAATTACTGTGATCACATGATCCAGCCTTCATAGTATACAATCTAGTTCCCCAGGTGACATCTGCTTGCTGAAATCTGAAGTTTACATCCAAGTCTTCTAGTAATGGTGTATAGAAGCCTCCAGGGGAACGTACTATCAGCAGCAAATGCAAAAGGTAACCCAGCAGAAAGCCTTTTAAGATTTGCTGCCGACTGGAGGATCTGAGAAATAATCCATTGATTCACTCAATTCTCTTCCAAATCTATATGAAGAGGATTAATAGACTCCAATACCACTATTCAAGGTGAATAACAATTGAGATAGCAAGAATGTAAGAGCAACATCTCAATCTGAAATGCATCATCTCACTCTAAAAATGCATAATTTCCCATCTTTACAGAAGAAAGTGCAACCAGATTTTCATACAAACATAGCTTATGATGAAGGTAAAGGGCTTTACAATTTCTGAGTATGAGAGTAGAAGAAAATCTAGGCTCCATTCACACTTAGGCGATTTGAATCGTGGGCGGAATCGTGGGGATTCTGCCCGTGATTCCAAATCATGGCAAAACGCGGGCTACATTTGTGATGCCATTACTTTTTAATGGCACCCCAATCATGGTGCGATTTTGCCTGGTTCGTCATGCGATAAATCTTGCTGCAATCCTGGCAGATCGCAATGCATGACGCTGCCACCCAAAAGAAGCTCCTGCTTCTCTTTGAAAGACAAGCTTTGCGCATTACGATTTTGCAGTGATTGCAGCGCGATTTATCATGACAAAATCACACTGAGATTGGGGTGCCATTAAAAAGTAATGGCATCGCAAATGAATCTCGCGTTTTACCACGATTTAGAATCGCAGGCAGAATGGTGGTGTTGTGCCTGCAATTCAAATCTCCTTGGTGTGAATGAAGCCTTAAGGTTTGCTATAAATGACAAAGGCATCTCATGCATAGTAGAAGGAAAAACCTACAGATTCAAAAAAGAAAAAAATAAGTGTTATTCTGTCACACTGAGACAGCCTTACAATTAATAAAATATATTCCAACTGCCAGCCTGTCTTTTTTCTATTATTTCAGAGATTATCATTAAAGAGAATATATCTGATTAACACATCATCCTAAGAAAATGGTAAAAACTGACATTTACAACAGATACCAAAGTGTGGTTGTAAATGGGGTTCACTTGGAACAGGGAGCAGTCACTAGTGGTGTGCCACAAGGCTCTGTACTGGGTCATATTCTATTTAATCTATATGTAAGTGATATAACTAAAGGTTTATTGTGCAAGGTATGTCTTTCTGCTGATGATACAAAGGTGTGTAATAGGGTTAATATCCCTGGAGGTGTCTGTAACATGGAACATGATTTGGCATTGCTGGAAGATAGGTCAAAGCAGTAGATTCTGCAGTTCAATGTTTCTAAATGTAAAATATTGCACCTAGGGAAAAATAATCCCTGGAAAGAATACAACATTGGGGGTACAGTGTTGGCCAGCACTACAGAAGAAAAAGATTTGGGGGTACTTATTTCAGATGATTGCAAAATGAGTAAACAGTGTGACCAGGCAGTGGGAAAAGCGAAAAACATTATAGAATGCATCACTGGAGGGATAACCAGCAGGAGGAAGGAGGTTCTGATTCTCCTATATAGATCTTTATTGAGACCTCATTTATGGCGCTTTTCCACTGCATGGAACCGTACCGGTTCGGCACGCTTTTGTGCTTTTCCACTGCTGGTACCGCATGGTATAGGGTCGGAACGGTTCGGTACGGTACGGTATAGGTTTGCTTTTCCACTGCATGGAACCGAACGGTATGGTACGGCTCTGAAAAAACAGTACCTACTCGATTGTGGTTCCAACAGGTACCAAACTGGTACCATATCCCACAATCCTTTGCATGCAGTCACTACTAGCCACTGATTGGTCAGAGAATCTCACCCACCCCGTTGTTATCCCACCCACTTAACTTAGTACTACTTTAGTGGAAAAGCAAACCTATACAGTACCGTACCGAACCGTTCCGACTAGGGTTGAGCGGACACCTAGATGTCCGTGTTCGACGGGTTCGGCCGAACTTTAAAAAAAAGTCCGGGTCCGTGTCCCGGACTTTTACCGAACTTTTCCCGGACACCGAACCCCATTGAAGTCAATGGGGACCCGAACTTTAAGGCACTAAAATGGCTCTAAAACACCAAAGGAAAGGGCTAGAGTGCTGCAAATGGCAGCAAAACGTAATTAAGAGCATGGCAAGTGCTCTGCAAACAAATGTGGATAGGGAAATAACTTAAAACAACAAAAAAAAACAGAAAAATAAAACAATGTTCTTCTTCATCTCTGAAGGACGAGGCCCATATGGAGTAGGAGGGAGGTTGAGGTGGTGGTGGATGTGGCGGTGACATAGGCGTGCGCACAGGGTGTGCTGGGTGTGCCTGGGCACACCCTAATCACCTAGGGCACATAGCATTGCCAGTGAGGAGATGGGAAAGATCTCCCTGGGACCTGCTCTGCTCTATTTCTCCTTGCCTACAGGTACATGGCCCCGATACATTACTCTCCCTGCTGGCAAACACATGCATGTGTATTTCAACTTTGGGGTGCACACCTTAATGCAATAGGCTGCGCACACCTATGGGCGGTGTAGGTGGAAGCGGCGGTGGAGGAGGACCAGGGCCGGATTAACAGCATCATGGGCTTGGTGCTGAGGATTTTGAAGGGCCTTAGGGCCGTGCCTTGCCATGCACCCAGAGGAGGAAGGGTGCAGCCATGCATGCCTAATTCAACATGGGATGCTGTCTCTGAAGCCCATAAACACATCCATGCATCGCCAACTGTCCCTCCTTGTCCGGCCTTCACGCTGTGTGGGGAGGTTCTGAGGGTGCTGCCTGGGGAAGCGAGCATAGAAGCCAGACTTCTGTGTTTACAAGTGACAGAAGAGCGGTAACAGTGAATATGGCCAACCCGGGGCCTATATAAAAGGTAGGGGCCTGGAGCTGCAGCTCCAATAGCCCCTACATTAATCTGGCCCTGAGGAGGAGGACGAGGTAGCCAACACTGCTTCTTTTCACAAATTTTAAATGAGGGTACACCCCAAAAGAGTGAGAAAGAGCAAAAATGGAACAATGGGTGGGTAAGGTCGGTATCCATTGCTATTCTGCATAAGGTACAGAAAAGTCCCGTGGGATCCATGCCTGGTTCATTTTAATGAACGTGAGCTTGTCCACATTGTCTCTGGACAGGCGGCTGCGCTTGTCTGTTATAACGCCCCCAGCCGTGCTAAATACCCGTTCAGATAATACACTGGCTGCAGGGCACGCCAGCACCTCCAAGGCGTAAAGGGCAAGCTCAGGCCATGTGCCCAATTTGGAGACCCAGAAGTTGAAGGGGGCAGACCCGTCATTCACTACATGTAGGCGTGTGCACACATACTGCTCCACCATGTTGGTAAAATGCTGCCTCCTGCTAAGACGTTCCATCTGAGCTGCTGGTGCTGCTGTTTGTTGTGGCGTGCTGACAAAGCTTTTCCACATTTCGGCCATGCTAACCCTGCCTTCTGAGGTGCTGGCGGTGCCCTGGTTGCGTTGGCGACCTCCTCCTCCTCCTCCTCTGCCTTGTGCTTCCACTGTGGCCCCGCTGTCAGATGGGAATGCCAGCAGCATGGCGTCTACCAGCGTGCGCTTGTACTCGCGCATCTTGCGATCGCGCTCCAGTGAGTGAATTAAGGACGGTACGTTGTCCTTGTAACGGGGATCCAGCAGCGTGGCCACCCAGTAATCAGCACAAGTTAGAATGTGGGCAACTCGGCGGTCGTTGTGGAGACACTGCAGCATGTAATCGCTCATGTGTGCCAGGCTGCCCAGAGGCAACGAAAGGCTGTCCTCTGTGGGAGGTGTATGGTCCGTGTCCTCTGTATCCCCCCAGCCACGCACCAGTGATGGCCATGAGCTGGCCTGGGTGCCACCCTGCTGTGAACATGGTTCCATCTCCTCCTCCAGCTCCTCCTCCTCCTCATCCTCCTCATCCTCCAGAACTGTGCCCCTGCTGGACAATTGCGTCCCTGGCGTTTGCGTGTGCAGGAACCCACCCTCGGAGCCCCTTGCGAATGACTGCCCTGAAAGCCTTGGAAATGTTACCTCTTCATCCTCCTCCTCCTCCTCATCCTGTGCCACATCCTCTTCCATCATCGCCCGAATTGTTTTTTCAAGGAGGCATAGAAGTGGGATAGTTAAGCTGAGAACGGCGTCATTGCCACTGGCCATGTTGGTGGAGTACTCAAAACAGCGCAACAAGGCACACAGGTCTCGCATGGAGGCCCAGTTATTGGTGGTGAAGTGGTGCTGTTCCGCAGAGCGACTCACGCGTGCGTGCTGCAGCTGAAACTCCACTATGGCCTGCTGCTGCTCGCACAGTCTTTCCAGCATGTGCAAGGTGGAGTTCCACCTTGTGGGCACGTCACATATGAGGCGGTGAGCGGGAAGGCCGAAGTTACGCTGCAGCGCTGCCAGGCGAGCAGCAGCAGGGTGAGAACGCCGAAAGTGCGCACAAACGGCCCGCACTTTCTGCAGCAGCTCTGACATATCGGGGTAGTTTTTAAGGAACCTCTGCACCACCAATTTCAGCACATGCGCCAGGCAAGGGATGTGCGTCAAACCGGCTAGGCCCAGAGCTGCTATGAGATTTCGCCCGTTATCGCACACCACCAGGCCGGGCTTGAGGCTCGCTGGCAGCAACCACTCATTTGTCTGCTGTTCCATGCTCCTCCACAACTCCTGCGCGGTGTGTGGTTTGTCCCCCAAACAGGCAAGTTGTAAAACTGCCTGCTGTCGTTTACCCCTGGCCGTGCTGAAGTTGGTGGTGAAGGTGTTACGCTGTCCGGATGAGGAGGCGGTAGAGGATGAGGAAGCGGAGTAGGAGGAGTTAGGAACAGGAGGCAAACTGAAGCGCCCTGCAATCCTCGGTGGTGGAAGGACATGCGCCAAATTGCTATCCGCCTCAGGCCCATCCGCCACTGCATTTACCCAGTGTGCCGTTAGGGAGATATAACGCCCCTGACCGTGCTTACTGGTCCACGTATCCGTAGTTAGGTGGACCTTGGCACAGATGGCGTTGCGCAGTGCACACCTGATTTTTTCCCCCACTTGGTTGTGCAGGGAAGGAATGGCTTGCCTGGAAAAGTAGTGGCGGCTGGGCACGACGTACTGTGGGACAGCCACCGACATAAGGTTTTTAAAACTGTGCGTCTCCACCAGACGGAATGACAGCATTTCAAAGGCCAATAATTTTGAAATGCTGGCATTCAGGGCCAGGGATCGCGGGTGGGTAGGGGGGTACTTCCTCTTCCTCTCAAGTGTTTGGGAGATGGAAAGCTGAACGCTTCCACGGGACATTGTGGAGATTGTTGTTGGTGACCCAGGTGGTGGTGTTGCTGACAGATCGTCTGTTTGCGGGGTGGCAGGTGCCGGTATCACTACAGATGTGGCTGGAGCGGCCGAGACTGCAGCAGAAGAGGAAGCAGGATGAGCCAGAGACGTTTCTTGGTTTTGAAGGTGTGTACTCCACTGCAGCTCGTGCTTTGCACTTAGATGCCTGATCATGCAGGTTGTGCTCAGGTTGAGAAGGTTCATGCCTCGCTTCAAGCTCTGATTGCACAGGGTGCAAACCACTCGTGTCCTGTCATCAGCACATTTTCTAAAGAACTTCCACGCTAGAGAACTCCTTTGAGCTGACTTTGGTGCGCTCGTTCCCTTGCTGCGTTGGGCAGTAGCGGGCGTAGTGTCTAGGGCACGGCCGCTCCGCTTCTGCACCCTGCTCCCTCTTCTGCTGTGCTGGTGGCTCTGTGCGACCACCGCCTCTTCCTCCAAACTACTCAGTTCACCTGCATGACGTTCATTCCATGTGGGGTCGAGGACCTCATCGTCCTCCACATCATCTTCCACCCAGTCTTCACCCCTGCCCTCCTTGTCGGTCTCCACAATGCTGAACGCCGCAGCAGTTGGCACCTGCGTTTCGTCATCATCGGAGACGTGCTGCGATGATCCTTGCATGTACTCATCTTGAGAAATAAGTGGTTGGGCATCGCTGCACTCAATCTCTTCCACTTCTGGGGCAGGGCTAGGTGGATGGCCCTGGGAAACCCTGCTGACAGAGTCCTCAAAAAGAATAAGAGACTGCTGTATGGCTTGGGGCTCAGACTGCTGGCCTGATTTGCAAGGGGGTGAGGTGAAAGACGGTTGGACATTGGCTGCAGGTGCCAACTCTGACCTTTCTGCAGTAGACTGGGTGGGAGACAATGTGAAGGAACTGGAGGCACTGTCAGCAGCAAACCAATCTACTATCGCCTCAACTTGTTCTGGCCTCATCACTTCTAGGGGCGTTTGATGCCCTACCAAATACTGATGCAGGTTCTGTCGCCTACTCACACTTGAGGAAGGTGTTTCACTTGTGCGTGTAGCTGGCACAGATCGACCATGTCCTCTCCTTGCAACAGGAGCTCTACCAGCAGCACCACGACCCAGGCCACGGCCCTTATTTGACGGTCTCCTCATATTTCTGTAATTTAAGATCTTGCCCTAGAAAGGTTTTTATTGAATAGCGGAATAGAAAATATGATCCAAAAAAAGTGTATGTATATCACACGTACACAACCACACTAGGCCCCAATTACTATTGTTTGTACCCCTAAAAGGCTAGATGAGGAGTAGGGGGAGTATGGAACAGGCAGCACCCTCAAACCTTCAGAAGTATGAGATGAACCCCAACAACTTGGAAAGGTGGATCTCTCTCACACGTACCGACACAGACTATCCCGCAATTCAATTGATCCTCAAAGGTTTTTATTGAATAGCGGAATAGGAAATATGATCAAAAAAAGTGTATGTATCTCGCACGTACACAACCACACTAGGCCCCAATTACTATTGTTTGTACCCCTAAAAGGCTAGATGAGGAGTAGGGGGGGTATGGAACAGGCAGCACCCTCAAACCTTCAGAAGTATGAGATGAACCCCAACAACTTGGAAAGGTGGATCTCTCTCACACGTACCGACACAGACTATCCCGCAATTCAATTGATCCTCAAAGGTTTTTATTGAATAGCGGAATAGGAAATATGATCAAAAAAAGTGTATGTATCTCGCACGTACACAACCACACTAGGCCCCAATTACTATTGTTTGTACCCCTAAAAGGCTAGATGAGGAGTAGGGGGGGTATGGAACAGGCAGCACCCTCAAACCTTCAGAAGTATGAGATGAACCCCAACAACTTGGAAAGGTGGATCTCTCTCACACGTACCGACACAGACTATCCCGCAATTCAATTGATCCTCAAAGGTTTTTATTGAATAGCGGAATAGGAAATATGATCAAAAAAAGTGTATGTATCTCGCACGTACACAACCACACTAGGCCCCAATTACTATTGTTTGTACCCCTAAAAGGCTAGATGAGGAGTAGGGGGGGTATGGAACAGGCAGCACCCTCAAACCTTCAGAAGTATGAGATGAACCCCAACAACTTGGAAAGGTGGATCTCTCTCACACGTACCGACACAGACTATCCCGCAATTCAATTGATCCTCAAAGGTTTTTATTGAATAGCGGAATAGGAAATATGATCAAAAAAAGTGTATGTATCTCGCACGTACACAACCACACTAGGCCCCAATTACTATTGTTTGTACCCCTAAAAGGCTAGATGAGGAGTAGGGGGGGTATGGAACAGGCAGCACCCTCAAACCTTCAGAAGTATGAGATGAACCCCAACAACTTGGAAAGGTGGATCTCTCTCACACGTACCGACACAGACTATCCCGCAATTCAATTGATCCTCAAAGGTTTTTATTGAATAGCGGAATAGGAAATATGATCAAAAAAAGTGTATGTATCTCGCACGTACACAACCACACTAGGCCCCAATTACTATTGTTTGTACCCCTAAAAGGCTAGATGAGGAGTAGGGGGGGTATGGAACAGGCAGCACCCTCAAACCTTCAGAAGTATGAGATGAACCCCAACAACTTGGAAAGGTGGATCTCTCTCACACGTACCGACACAGACTATCCCGCAATTCAATTGATCCTCAAAGGTTTTTATTGAATAGCGGAATAGGAAATATGATCAAAAAAAGTGTATGTATCTCGCACGTACACAACCACACTAGGCCCCAATTACTATTGTTTGTACCCCTAAAAGGCTAGATGAGGAGTAGGGGGGGTATGGAACAGGCAGCACCCTCAAACCTTCAGAAGTATGAGATGAACCCCAACAACTTGGAAAGGTGGATCTCTCTCACACGTACCGACACAGACTATCCCGCAATTCAATTGATCCTCAAAGGTTTTTATTGAATAGCGGAATAGGAAATATGATCAAAAAAAGTGTATGTATCTCGCACGTACACAACCACACTAGGCCCCAATTACTATTGTTTGTACCCCTAAAAGGCTAGATGAGGAGTAGGGGGGGGTATGGAACAGGCAGCACCCTCAAACCTTCAGAAGTATGAGATGAACCCCAACAACTTGGAAAGGTGGATCTCTCTCACACGTACCGACACAGACTATCCCGCAATTCAATTGATCCTCAAAGGTTTTTATTGAATAGCGGAATAGGAAATATGATCAAAAAAAGTGTATGTATCTCGCACGTACACAACCACACTAGGCCCCAATTACTATTGTTTGTACCCCTAAAAGGCTAGATGAGGAGTAGGGGGGGTATGGAACAGGCAGCACCCTCAAACCTTCAGAAGTATGAGATGAACCCCAACAACTTGGAAAGGTGGATCTCTCTCACACGTACCGACACAGACTATCCCGCAATTCAATTGATCCTCAAAGGTTTTTATTGAATAGCGGAATAGGAAATATGATCAAAAAAAGTGTATGTATCTCGCACGTACACAACCACACTAGGCCCCAATTACTATTGTTTGTACCCCTAAAAGGCTAGATGAGGAGTAGGGGGGGTATGGAACAGGCAGCACCCTCAAACCTTCAGAAGTATGAGATGAACCCCAACAACTTGGAAAGGTGGATCTCTCTCACACGTACCGACACAGACTATCCCGCAATTCAATTGATCCTCAAAGGTTTTTATTGAATAGCGGAATAGGAAATATGATCAAAAAAAGTGTATGTATCTCGCACGTACACAACCACACTAGGCCCCAATTACTATTGTTTGTACCCCTAAAAGGCTAGATGAGGAGTAGGGGGGGTATGGAACAGGCAGCACCCTCAAACCTTCAGAAGTATGAGATGAACCCCAACAACTTGGAAAGGTGGATCTCTCTCACACGTACCGACACAGACTATCCCGCAATTCAATTGATCCTCAAAGGTTTTTATTGAATAGCGGAATAGGAAATATGATCAAAAAAAGTGTATGTATCTCGCACGTACACAACCACACTAGGCCCCAATTACTATTGTTTGTACCCCTAAAAGGCTAGATGAGGAGTAGGGGGGGTATGGAACAGGCAGCACCCTCAAACCTTCAGAAGTATGAGATGAACCCCAACAACTTGGAAAGGTGGATCTCTCTCACACGTACCGACACAGACTATCCCGCAATTCAATTGATCCTCAAAGGTTTTTATTGAATAGCGGAATAGGAAATATGATCAAAAAAAGTGTATGTATCTCGCACGTACACAACCACACTAGGCCCCAATTACTATTGTTTGTACCCCTAAAAGGCTAGATGAGGAGTAGGGGGGGTATGGAACAGGCAGCACCCTCAAACCTTCAGAAGTATGAGATGAACCCCAACAACTTGGAAAGGTGGATCTCTCTCACACGTACCGACACAGACTATCCCGCAATTCAATTGATCCTCAAAGGTTTTTATTGAATAGCGGAATAGGAAATATGATCAAAAAAAGTGTATGTATCTCGCACGTACACAACCACACTAGGCCCCAATTACTATTGTTTGTACCCCTAAAAGGCTAGATGAGGAGTAGGGGGGGTATGGAACAGGCAGCACCCTCAAACCTTCAGAAGTATGAGATGAACCCCAACAACTTGGAAAGGTGGATCTCTCTCACACGTACCAACACAGACTATCCCCCAATTTAACTGATCCCCAAAGGTTTTTGATTAAATAGCGGAATAGAAAATATGATCCCAAAAAAGTGTATGTATATCACACGTACACAACCACACTAGGCCCCAATTACTATTGTTTGTACCCCTAAAAGGCTAGGAGTAGGGGGAGTATGGAACAGGCAGCACCCTCAAACCTTCAGAAGTATGAGATGAACCCCAACAACTTGGAAAGGTGGATCTCTCTCACACGTACCAACACAGACTATCCCCCAATTTAACTGATCCCCAAAGGTTTTTGATTAAATAGCGGAATAGAAAATATGATCCCAAAAAAGTGTATGTATATCACACGTACACAACCACACTAGGCCCCAATTACTATTGTTTGTACCCCTAAAAGGCTAGGAGTAGGGGGAGTATGGAACAGGCAGCACCCTCAAACCTTCAGAAGTATGAGATGAACCTCAACAACTTGGAAAGGTGGATCTCTCTCACACGTACCAACACAGACTATCCCCCAATTTAACTGATCCCCAAAGGTTTTTGATTAAATAGCGGAATAGAAAATATGATCCCAAAAAAGTGTATGTATATCACACGTACACAACCACACTAGGCCCCAATTACTATTGTTTGTACCCCTAAAAGGCTAGGAGTAGGGGGAGTATGGAACAGGCAGCACCCTCAAACCTTCAGAAGTATGAGATGAACCCCAACAACTTGGAAAGGTGGATCTCTCTCACACGTACCAACACAGACTATCCCCCAATTTAACTGATCCCCAAAGGTTTTTGATTAAATAGCGGAATAGAAAATATGATCCCAAAAAAGTGTATGTATATCACACGTACACAACCACACTAGGCCCCAATTACTATTGTTTGTACCCCTAAAAGGCTAGGAGTAGGGGGAGTATGGAACAGGCAGCACCCTCAAACCTTCAGAAGTATGAGATGAACCCCAACAACTTGGAAAGGTGGATCTCTCTCACACGTACCAACACAGACTATCCCCCAATTTAACTGATCCCCAAAGGTTTTTGATTAAATAGCGGAATAGAAAATATGATCCCAAAAAAGTGTATGTATATCACACGTACACAACCACACTAGGCCCCAATTACTATTGTTTGTACCCCTAAAAGGCTAGGAGTAGGGGGAGTATGGAACAGGCAGCACCCTCAAACCTTCAGAAGTATGAGATGAACCCCAACAACTTGGAAAGGTGGATCTCTCTCACACGTACCAACACAGACTATCCCCCAATTTAACTGATCCCCAAAGGTTTTTGATTAAATAGCGGAATAGAAAATATGATCCCAAAAAAGTGTATGTATATCACACGTACACAACCACACTAGGCCCCAATTACTATTGTTTGTACCCCTAAAAGGCTAGGAGTAGGGGGAGTATGGAACAGGCAGCACCCTCAAACCTTCAGAAGTATGAGATGAACCCCAACAACTTGGAAAGGTGGATCTCTCTCACACGTACCAACACAGACTATCCCCCAATTTAACTGATCCCCAAAGGTTTTTGATTAAATAGCGGAATAGAAAATATGATCCCAAAAAAGTGTATGTATATCACACGTACACAACCACACTAGGCCCCAATTACTATTGTTTGTACCCCTAAAAGGCTAGGAGTAGGGGGAGTATGGAACAGGCAGCACCCTCAAACCTTCAGAAGTATGAGATGAACCCCAACAACTTGGAAAGGTGGATCTCTCTCACACGTACCAACACAGACTATCCCCCAATTTAACTGATCCCCAAAGGTTTTTGATTAAATAGCGGAATAGAAAATATGATCCCAAAAAAGTGTATGTATATCACACGTACACAACCACACTAGGCCCCAATTACTATTGTTTGTACCCCTAAAAGGCTAGGAGTAGGGGGAGTATGGAACAGGCAGCACCCTCAAACCTTCAGAAGTATGAGATGAACCCCAACAACTTGGAAAGGTGGATCTCTCTCACACGTACCAACACAGACTATCCCCCAATTTAACTGATCCCCAAAGGTTTTTGATTAAATAGCGGAATAGAAAATATGATCCCAAAAAAGTGTATGTATATCACACGTACACAACCACACTAGGCCCCAATTACTATTGTTTGTACCCCTAAAAGGCTAGGAGTAGGGGGAGTATGGAACAGGCAGCACCCTCAAACCTTCAGAAGTATGAGATGAACCTCAACAACTTGGAAAGGTGGATCTCTCTCACACGTACCAACACAGACTATCCCCCAATTTAACTGATCCCCAAAGGTTTTTGATTAAATAGCGGAATAGAAAATATGATCCCAAAAAAGTGTATGTATATCACACGTACACAACCACACTAGGCCCCAATTACTATTGTTTGTACCCCTAAAAGGCTAGGAGTAGGGGGAGTATGGAACAGGCAGCACCCTCAAACCTTCAGAAGTATGAGATGAACCCCAACAACTTGGAAAGGTGGATCTCTCTCACACGTACCAACACAGACTATCCCCCAATTTAACTGATCCCCAAAGGTTTTTGATTAAATAGCGGAATAGAAAATATGATCCCAAAAAAGTGTATGTATATCACACGTACACAACCACACTAGGCCCCAATTACTATTGTTTGTACCCCTAAAAGGCTAGGAGTAGGGGGAGTATGGAACAGGCAGCACCCTCAAACCTTCAGAAGTATGAGATGAACCCCAACAACTTGGAAAGGTGGATCTCTCTCACACGTACCAACACAGACTATCCCCCAATTTAACTGATCCCCAAAGGTTTTTGATTAAATAGCGGAATAGAAAATATGATCCCAAAAAAGTGTATGTATATCACACGTACACAACCACACTAGGCCCCAATTACTATTGTTTGTACCCCTAAAAGGCTAGGAGTAGGGGGAGTATGGAACAGGCAGCACCCTCAAACCTTCAGAAGTATGAGATGAACCCCAACAACTTGGAAAGGTGGATCTCTCTCACACGTACCAACACAGACTATCCCCCAATTTAACTGATCCCCAAAGGTTTTTGATTAAATAGCGGAATAGAAAATATGATCCCAAAAAAGTGTATGTATATCACACGTACACAACCACACTAGGCCCCAATTACTATTGTTTGTACCCCTAAAAGTCTAGGAGTAGGGGGAGTATGGAACAGGCAGCACCCTCAAACCTTCAGAAGTATGAGATGAACCCCAACAACTTGGAAAGGTGGATCTCTCTCACACGTACCAACACAGACTATCCCCCAATTTAACTGATCCCCAAAGGTTTTTGATTAAATAGCGGAATAGAAAATATGATCCCAAAAAAGTGTATGTATATCACACGTACACAACCACACTAGGCCCCAATTACTATTGTTTGTACCCCTAAAAGGCTAGGAGTAGGGGGAGTATGGAACAGGCAGCACCCTCAAACCTTCAGAAGTATGAGATGAACCCCAACAACTTGGAAAGGTGGATCTCTCTCACACGTACCAACACAGACTATCCCCCAATTTAACTGATCCCCAAAGGTTTTTGATTAAATAGCGGAATAGAAAATATGATCCCAAAAAAGTGTATGTATATCACACGTACACAACCACACTAGGCCCCAATTACTATTGTTTGTACCCCTAAAAGGCTAGATGAGGAGTAGGGGGAGTATGGAACAGGCAGCACCCTCAAACCTTCAGTATGAGATTGTGTTCACTGTACCCCACAAAGATTGAGTTCACTGCACCCCACAATGATTGTGTTCACTGCACCCCACAAAGATTGTGTTCACTGCACCTCACAAAGATTGTGTTCACTGTACCCCCCAAAGATTGTGTTCACTGCACCCCACAAAGATTCTGTTCACTGTACCCCACAAAGATTGAGTTCACTGCACCCCAAAAAGATTGTGTTCACTGCACCCCAAAAAGGATGTTGTTCACTGCACCCCAAAAAGGATGTTGTTCACTCCACCCCAAAAAGATTGTGTTCACTGCACCCCACAAAGATTGTGTTCACTGCACCCCAAAAAGATTGTGTTCACTGCACCCCAAAAATGATTTTGTTCACTGCACCCCAAAAAGGATTTTGTTCACTGCACCCCAAAAAGGATGTTGTTCACTCCACCCCAAAAAGATTGTGTTCACTGCACCCCAAAAAGATTGTGTTCACTGCACCCCACAAAGGATTTTGTTCACTGCACCCCAAAAAGATTGTGTTCACTGCACCCCAAAAAGGATGTTGTTCACTGCACCCCAAAAAGATTGTGTTCACTGCACCCCACAAAGGATTTTGTTCACTGCACCCCACAAAGATTGTGTTCACTGCACACCAAAAAGGATTGTGTTCACTGCACCCCAAAAAGATTTTGTTCACTGCACCCCAAAAAGATTGTGTTCACTGCAGCCCAAAAAGATTGTGTTCACTGCAGCCCAAAAAGATTGTGTTCACTGCAGCCCAAAAAGATTGTGTTCACTGCAGCCCAAAAAGATTGTGTTCACTGCAGCTCACACACAGAAAAATGGATGTGGATCACTGACACCTGCCTATCTCCAATCCCACACCACACAACAATATCGATTGTAGTTTGTAGAACACAGTTTCCCTAAAATTCAGCAGACTCTGTCCCTAACAGGATTGAGAAGAGATCGTAGATCAGGATTGAGTGCAGACCCCACCCCCCACACAGCAATATCGATTGTAGTTTGTAGAAGACACTGACCCTATATAATTCAGCAGACTCTATCCCTAAAATGCCTACAACTCGCCCTGCCTAAACACTCCGACCTGTCCCTCAATTCTATCCGGACACAAATGGTTTTTTCCTGCCTATCTTTCCCTAATCAGCAGCCAGCACGTTGATGTGTGCTCTGTCCCTGAATCTAAGCAGCATAATGACGCCGCTGCGGCTGCCTCGAACTTATAAAGACTTGGTCACATGCTTCAGACGGCCAATCACAGCTACTGAGACATTTGCAGGCATGGCTGGGATGGCTTAAGGCACACCAGTTAAACGATTGTTGATTGGCTGTTGAAAGCCCGCCATGAAAAGAGCGCCAAAGCATGCAAAACCCGGAAATAAAACGACCGAACACGGATTTTTACCCGAACATACAGTAAAGTGTCCGTGTCCGTGTTCGGGTACAAAAAATCCAATTATTCGGTACGAACACGAATAATACAGTCCGTGTTCGCTCAACACTAGTTCCGACACTATACCATGCGGTACCAGCAGTGGAAAAGCAAACCGGGCCAAGCAGGGCCGAGTAGAGCCGAGCCGGTACGAGCCGGTACTTGCAGTGGAAAAGTGCCATTAGAATAGGATGTCCAGTTCCGGAGACCTGACTTACAGAAAGATATTGATAAAATAGAACAAGTCCAGAGACGGGTAACAAAAATGGTGAAAGGCCTTGAGAGTGACTTCAGGAACTTATTATGTACAGTCTGGAGGAAAGAAGGGAAAGGGGATACATGATTGAAACCTTTAAATACATCAAGGGGGTGAATAAGGTTCCGGAGGGCAGTTTTTTCAATATGAAACCAAAATTAAGAACACAGGGACTTGACCTCAAGATAACTGAAGATAAGTTCAAAACAAATTTTAGAAAGTATTATTTTACTAAAAGGGTAGTTGATGATTGGAATAAACATCCAGCAGAGGTAGTGAGACAACAGTAAATGGCTTCAAACATGCTTGGGACAGACATAGGCTACATAAGGGGTTTTTACAGTACGGGCAATAAGATTGTGGAATTCTCTTCCACAAATGGTGGTTACTGCGGGGAGTTTGGTTACTTTTAAAAGACTCTTGGACGTACGTCTCCAAGATAAAAACATTCAAGAGTATGGGAAATGAATACGTCCACACACACCTACACAGGTAGAACTGGATGGACTGTTGTTTTTATTCAACCTCAACTACTATGTAACTATGTATAGATCTATACTCAGACAAAAAAAGTTAACAAAAAAGTTAAGAAAAAAAACCCCAAAAAAATGGGCAGACTCAATGGACTACTAACGAAGGCTCACTGATATGCTAGGAATATTAATGACTCTTACTATGTTTATGGGGTGTTGGCACAGCTTCAAAAGGCCGGCAGATACAACTGTATGTCAGGTCCTTTTGACAGGCAAAGCTTCAGTACTTTCTCATAGTGCTAAAGCTTCCCTGACAGGGGTCTGTAAAACTCAACTGACACACAGATCAAGGCTCGGGTGCGAGCATGCATGAGTGCCCCTATAACAAGCAGCAAGCAGCAAAGAGAACGAGTGGGGGACCTGAAAAGAGGTGGATCCGGGCTGGACAGAGCAGGTAAGTATAACTTATTCATTATTTTACTAAAAAAAAAATGTACTTTTAATATCATTTTAAGGCCCTTTTTCATATGAACAGCAAGCTTTTATGAAGATTTCGGCAAGCTTTGAGCAGTGTTCCCTAAGCTTTTTGGAAAATATTATACACAGATCTTAATGTGAGCGTTGGCTGTCACTTTAAACAAGCTGCGAGCAGGCTTCAGCGGGTTTTCAACTAGTTTAAAGTAGTGCCAGTGCACCCAATAAGATCTGTCTTCAACATTTACAAATGGGAGCTGTATGGTACTTTAAAAGCTTGCTAAATAAGCTCTGCTGTTCACACTAGTGGTCCTATACAACCTGAAGCCGGTGTGCAACAGGCCATACAGAATATGGCTGTACGCTTTTTTACGCAGCTCTGAGTGTGAACATGAATGAATATGCATTTTCTTTTAAAGTTTTTATTTGCCATACACATAACAAGGACATTCAGTGCTACAGCTGAAAAGAAACAGTCAATGTTTTACAGAGCAGAAGCAGATTACGGTGCACAGTCAATTCTCCAGAATGGCACTAACAATTTGCAGGAATATAACAGCACACATCCAGCTGGATGTTTTAAATCTGAAGACACATGAAGGATTTATACCAATTCCTCTATACCAGCAAGAAGCGGTAGGTGGTAAAACCCCCATGTCTAGAACCCCAGTAAACAACATTAACCGGAATAAAGTACAGTAAATGCAAGTGCTGACCCCCCTCCCTTTACACAATGGAAGTCCGCATAACATGTGACCTCAGCTACCTCCTGGTTCTTAATTGTTTTTCAGAGTGGCCCAAAAATATATCCATCTGGATCAAATTTTATCAAATTTTTTTTTGGACATCCACAAGAGGTCATTCTTTATAAAGTCAGGTCCGACTCAATCATTTTTTTCCATGCCTCGACACCAACCCAATCAGTCGGAACTGAGGATAGAAATTTTGTACGAAAATTCTCATACGACAAATGCTTTTTCCTTGTTATTTGTTGTTTCTGATCATGCTCAGTCTTTCATATCTAATATTTCTCGTATGAAAACAGTAAACAAAAACAGTTTGATCTGTTCCTGTACGAGAAAAAGTTTGGAGTTTGTCCCTTTGAAAATTTTTGTTCAAAAGATCAGAATCAGCTGTCAAGTTGTGTACACACTATTAGAAAATCGTACGATTGTTCCTCGGACTAAAATGTTCGCCCAATTTTCTTATAGTGTGTATGGCGCATTAGTCCGTAGGGTTCAATATTGAGTTGGCCCAATCTTTGCAGCTATAACAGCTTCAACTCTTCTGGGAAGGCTGTCCATAAAGTTAAGGAGTGTGTCTATGGGAATGTTTCACCATTCTTCCAGAAGTGCATTTGTGAGGTCAGGCACTGATGTGGACAAGAAGGCCTGGCTCACAGCCTCCACTCTAATTCATCCCAAAGGTGTTCTATTGGGTTGAGGCTAGGACTCTGTGCAGGCCAGTCAAGTTCCTCCACCCCAAAGGCGTTCATACATGTCTTTATGGTCAGAAAAATGCATTTCAAAAAAGTTATAAATTGATTTGCATTTTAATTGTATTTTATTTGATTTGTATTTCGGACATTATCTATTATTAGGATAAAGACTGTTAAAGTCCCACTAGGGGGGATCTCTCCTTTTGTTTCTTGTTAAGGGATGTTGGTCTTATTCGTCACCTCCCTCATCCACTAGCCATTACTGTCTTTTCATCTTCCAATAGGACAACAACCCTAAGCACACAGCCAAGATAACAAAGGAGTGGCTACGGGACAACTCTGTGTGACCCAGCCAAAGTGACCCACCCAAAGCCCAGACTTAAACCTCTCTGGAGAGATCTGAAAATGGCTGTGCACCTACGCTCCCCATCCAACCTGATGGAGCTTGAGAGGTCCTGCAAAGAGCAATTGGAGAAATTACCCAAAAATAGGTGTGCCAAGTTTGTAGCATTATACTCAAAAAGACTTGAAGCTGTAATTGGTGCCAAAGGTGCTTCAACAAAGTATTGAGAAAAGGCGGTGAATACTTATGTACATGTGACTTTTTTTATTTTTTTTTATCTTTAATAAATTTGTATATATTTTAAACCAACTTCTTTCATGTTGTTAATATGGGGCATTGCTTGTACAGTTTTAGAGAAAATAATTAATTTAATCTATTTTGGAGTAAGGCTGTAACATAATGTAAAAAAATGTGGAAAAAGTAAAGCGCTGTGAATACTTTCCGGATGCACTGTAAATAAATCAAATACAGTATGTTATACCAAATTACAATATCCGCTATTATTGTGCTGGTCACAGGTGCCCAGGCACTATACAATTACAGCTATCCTATACAGAAACTCTAGTGCTGCTGGGTGGCCACAGGAGAAGCTCCGGAGACACGTAAAACATAAACAAAGAGAGAAGAAAAACTGCTCACAGGGTATAGTGTAGTATTTTTTAAAAACTGTGTATATTTATTAACCTCCCTGGCGGTATGATTATGTCAGGAATTATGTACCAAAAGCGGTACAATTTTTTGATATTTATCATTTATAATATACATATATAATATATTTATATATTATAAAATATAAATATATTATAAAATATAAAATATATTATAAAATATAAACATTATAATATATATAATATATATTAATAATATAATTTATAATTTACAATTTATAATATTTGATATTTTTATGATACTAAGGTGATACAGTGTAATCCTCTCAGATTACATTGTATCACCTCCTTTTTATGTGTTTGTGCAACATTTGAATTTCCCTCCCAGTTCCGCTCCCATGCACCATTGCTGCTGCAGGGAACGGAACCAGGAAGTCATCAGAGCGATGGACGGCGCGGCGGGGATCTCGGCGGCGATCACAGCAATGGGAGATCATCGCTGGATCACCAGGAGAAGGTAAGGAACCCCGCTGCAGGCTCTGCACATCTACCCCGAGCGTGACTCGGGGATACCGATCCTAGCATGAAAAAAACACCCAGAGTCACGCTCAGGGTTACCGCTAAGGGAGTTAAGTAAAAATAAGATGCACGCACAAGCAAACCAGTAGGCAGAGCATTGTATGATCCAAACAGGCAGATGAGTTGCTTGGATGTGCCATGGAGAGCCTATATTCGGGGAGCTTCGCCGGACTAAGCCAAGTCTCTGAACGTCTCTGCCCTTACACCTTCATCCCACTCCTTTTTGGCCATTCAGTTTTGCAATACTTCCTGACCAGTAGCAATTACTTTAAAAGTACAAAAAAAGAGGGCGCACAAACCTTGCTCATTACCCAAGTGGTGTTTTATATTTATATAAAAGAGAAAGGAAATATACTCACAAACACAAAAATCTTAAAAGCATATCCAGTCCACAATGAACATAAAGCAACCAGGTCACCAGGACAATGTCCAGCATGCCGGAGGACCCTCCAAATGGCTGACACGTTTCGAGGGGAGATCCCCTCTTCCTCAGAGCCAGTCTATAATGTTGCATTGACACATTTAATATATAGTATAGGTTTTGTCACATGGTCATGGTGGGTGGAAATGGGAGTGGTATAAAGTGAACCACACTATAGTGCATGAGACAGATCATAGTGACAATGTCAAACTCTAAATAAAGTAACAAATTCTATCAATAGTCAGCACCTCTTAAATCTGCATATGACAAAAAAAAAAGAGGGGGGGGGGAGACATACCAATCACATCCAAGTACAAAAGCACATACAAAAGGGATAACCACCCATGGTCGCTGACTGTCACCGATTATACTGGCAGTGGAGGAGCTGTATGAGCAGGTCCCTGTAGCTGCAAATGTGACAATCGAGTACAGAATCTGGAACGTATGCTGGTGTGCTCCACCAACCAGTTCCTGTATACGGGGCATGCTGGCCATTGAGTCTAGAGAGCTGGGATGTGCAGCTCATGTGGACCCAAAAGTGAAGGAGCGGAACAGCCATGTAGGCGCACGCCCTCACTGTTGAAAGGACAACCAACCCAAGTGGCCCCGGAAGTGCAATGCCACACAGACAAAAAGGGAGACATAACTTCCTCAGTTACAAAAATCTGGCCGCCTGACCTCACAACACCTCACCAAGGACCTCTAGACATTAAAAGGGCAACCCCTGAGGGTGCTAAAAAGAGGGAAAAAAATGTTTATAAAAAATATATATACAGTATGTATTACAAATTCAATAAAAAAATCTAATCAAAATCATAATCAAATGCCAGTTTGTAAGTGTGTGCTTCTTAGGTGTAAAAGGAAAAGCATGTAGTTGTGCATATATGTATACCGATATTTTATTTTTCTTTTATCAATAAAACACCACTTGGTTGGTGCTCTCTCTTTTTTTTGTTCTTTTTTCAGTGTTTCCATTGGGTTCCCCCTGACCCTAAGAGGGCAGTAAAGTCTGTGCATATACCTGGAGCCATAGAGCCTCACCTCTGCCACAACTCTTTTGAGCGTAGGAGAATTTGTTTGTTCTTAAAGCGGAGTTCCGCCCCCCTTCCAAGATTTCAAAGTCAGCAGCTACACATACAGTAGCTGCTGACCTTTAATATTAGGACACTTTCCTTTACTGGAATCCAGCGATGTCGGCACCACAGCTGATGTCTCCATCGGCTGTCGGTGCTGCTGCCGCCATTGCCGGTAAGGGAACCCGGCAGTGATGCCTTGCGGCTTCATGGCCTGGTCCCTACTGCGCATGCGTAAAGTGTGCTGAGTGCAGTAACTGGCCTGGAAGCAGAGGGAGGAGGAGGGGGCCAAACTTCTGATGTACCTCACCGTGGTGAGCTCTGACGGAAGTACTGACAGGGTACCTGTCAAAAACAGGTACCCGCTCCCCCCTCCTCCCCCCCAAAAGGTGCCAAATGTGGCACCGGAGATGGGGAGGAGACAGATAAGCGGAAGTTCCACTTTTGAGTGGAACTCCACTTTAATTACTTTAAAAGTGCCTAGGCAGACTTTACAGTCCAAGTTGTAGTTTTCATCCTTCATCACAGCTATTTCAGGTTCCAGGAAACATATTACTTATAGATCAAGGGCACAGTGATAGGGGCTAGCTTTGCCCCCATTTATGGCATCATTTTCATGGGTTATAAGAAGCCTTCTCCATTTGGTCCAACAACCCCTTCTCCAGACATTTGGTCTTATAAGGCCATTACAGTGATGATTTTCTTATTATCTGTCAGGGGGGCATCCATTCTGTTTACCAATTTGTTTAATCCTGTAATGACAACCCATTCGAGATTCAATTTACTTTGGTTGTGGTTAAAGAGGCTCTAGTATTCCTTGACCTCAAACTATACCATGACAGCTCGGAAGGCATTCTCGTTAGAACCCAATTGAAACCAACATCATACCTACATCAAGACAGTTGCCACCTACTGAGCTGGAAAAATGATATACCGTACAGTCAGTTTTGTAGATTATGCTGTAATTGTTATACCTTGGCGTACTACAACGCACAAAGCCAACTGCTGACCCAAAAGTTCTCTGAGAAGGGAATTACACTGAATTCTATCATTACAGCAAAGAAGAAATGGCAACAACAATTTCTGCTAACTGACAATTGTGGTCCCATCTTTATTACTTAGTTCAATGCCAATTATTCATTCATTAAAATAATTATTAAGAAACAATAGCCCATGCTCAATCATGTCCCTAAACTTGCCTCCTCTCTCCCAGATAATCCTAAAATAGTTTTTCGTAAACCAAGAAACATAAAAAAATACGATTGCTCCCAGATTCAGATATTTTGCACCAACAAAATGGATAATATCCTCACCTTTGCTTGTATTGTTGGCAAGTACCAATGCAAGAAGCTCAAATGCTGTACATGAAAATAAATAGATGGGGGTGTGGCGCTACAAAATATGGTATATACAATATATCCAAATCTAGTGAGGAGGACAATAATACACCTCCCCCAATAGTGATATAATAAAGAGTAATAATAAAACTAAAGAATCCCTGATGGGTGGTGTCTGTGTCCTTACCCTAGATCACAGTGTTAATGTATGCAGAGAAACACCTCCCTCTAAAAGTATATATATTTAAAAAATCATAAAGTGATGTGAATACCATACAATGGTGTATCCTTAAATTACTCCAAAATTGTCATGTTCTTAAGTCAGGCTCAGAGGCCAGTAGCTATAGCAGTGGAGCAGCACCCACCGACAAGCAGGACAGGTGTACAAGCAGGTCACCCTGGGTGATGGCAAGGGTTCACCTGAAGTGCAGGGTTTAAGTACTAACCAGTATTCACCAGAGCTGATGATGAACATGGGTTTTGCTGCGTGTTAGCACCAGGTCGCGGTCCTCAGTACCCCTGTACCAGGAGGTGAGCAAGCTGAGGTCCAATAGCAAATATGGCAGGTAGGGATCAAGCAGAAGCATAGTCAGTAAACAAGCCAAATGTCAGTAACAAATGGTTGCAGGTTGGGATTAAGCAGAAGCATAGTTGAGGAACAAGCCAAAGGTCGGTAATAATTGGCAGTGAAGATACAGACGACGGCTGCAGAGACAAGAGCGAGATATTGGCTGAAGAGCACAATATCTGGCAAACAGGAAGAGCAGAGATATGGCTTAAATAAAGAAGTTCATGGGAGGAGCTAAGAGTTCAAGGTTAAAGACAAACAAGGTTCAAGGCAGGGCCATTCAAGAAATTGTCCAGGGCGCTGTCCAGCATTTCAGATGGCTCAGCAAGAACAGTCATTGCCAGACACAGCAGAGGTCCCATGATCAAGTCCAGATCCTGGCAAAAATATGTCTTGCAAACTAAACCACAAAGCACCTCCCTCTCTCATAGCGATGTGACATCATGCTGATGAAATGTGTTGGGCAGAGTCACTTCTAGTTTTCAGATTATCCGATCTGTAGAGCGCAGAGTGTCCTGGGCAGTGGTTATTTTAAAACTGCATGTTTTCTTATTGTAAGTGTAATTTTAATCTTTAACAAATAAAATCTACGGTATAACACTATGGAATCCCTTTGACTTTTGGCCACCTAATTCCATCTGGCCCCAGTACAAGGTGAATATCCAAAGATTGCAAAGGGGAATGAGGAATGCTTCAGCAGTGAAAAGGAGCCATTTTATAAAGCGGTACTTGACCCAACAAAGTCTTTGAAAACGTCATCGGATGTGACGAAACACATCAGGACGTGGAACGCACTACGTGACGTACACTGGAGCGCAAGCCGGAATCACCTCCGCTCGCCACTCTGCACAGTTGTACATTCCAGTCACGGAATTTTAAACCTTTTTTGCTGATCATTGCTGCTCATTTTAACTGGAACCTTGCTATTTATGTGAATAAAACCCTTTTAAAACGTTATTACGCTATCTGGAGCTTTTATCTCTTTTATACCTCTATTGTATGTTGACCTATGAAGCGGTGAGGAGGGAATCATCACCTGCACATCCAGGAGGCACCACAAGGGGACCTACCGTGGCCCTGAGGGCCTACAAGCGTGATTGGCCTCAATAGCGTATGATATATGAGACCCATTACATCTGGTAAGTCACCCACCTTCTAAATATATCACAGGATAAAAGAAACCAGCACCTGCACTTTTAAGAAAAGTCACCATAAAATTGTGGAAAATATCACTGAGCAAATTCGGTTCGACCAGAACACCCGAATTTCCCAAAAGTTCGGTTCGGATTTCAGAACCCCATTGAAATCAATGGGACCCGAACTTCGGTAATCAAAAAACACCATTTTTAAGCCCTAAAACCCAATAAATGCCCCTAAAAAGTGCCTAGGGTTCTGGGTCATGCCCCATTAACTATTAATCACACAAAAAAAGTTCTTAAAAATTGTCATTTTTGATAAAAAAGCCAATTATTGAAAAAAAAGAGAGATTTTTTGATTTTGACTTTGGATTTAGTATCTGGGGGGTCTAAAAAGTGTACATGTGAAGTTTCAGCTCTGTAGCATGTCCAGAACCATGAAAAAAAAAGATAATTTTTCAGTAGAACAGGGATGTGGGACCCTCCTTTGACACCTATATGATCTTTTTTTCTGGTTCTGGACATGCTACAGAGCTGAAACTTCACAGGTACACCTTTTAGACCCCCCAGACACAAAATCACACAAAAAAAGTTCTTAAAAATTGACATTTTTGATAAAAAAGCCAATTATTGAAAAATTAAAAAAAAAAAAAAGAGATTTTTTGATTTTTATCTGGGGGGTCTAAAAAGTGTACATGTGAACTTTCAGCTCTGTAGCATGTCCAGAACCATAAAAAAAAAGATCGTTTGTATTAGAAAACTTTCAGCTCAGGGGGTTGGCTTCGCTGCTGTAACACCTTGCCGGTTTAATAGAAGGCATTTTTTTGGGTTCTTTTCAGTCAGGAAAAACATCTGAACTTGTGTATAGTGGTACTGTGCACAAGTTCTGATGTTTTGCCTGCCTCCAAAAACCCCCAAAAAATGCCAGCAAAAACACACCTGGGCATTTTTTTTTTGACGCTAGCGTTTTTTTTTGGGTTCTTTTGAGGCAGGCAAAACATCTGAACTTGTGTATAGTGGTGTATATACACATACATATATTTATATACACACCTAGACATATATAGGTGTGATAGTAGCAGAAATATATGCTTGCGCTAATGAAATCATTTACAGTAATATATTTCTGCTACTATCACACCTATATATGGCTAGGTGTCTATATACATATAATTATGTGTGTATATATACCACTATACACAAGTTCAGATGTTTTGCCTGCCTCAAAAGAACCCAAAAAAATGCCAAAAAAATGCTAGCGTCAAAAAAAAAAATGCCCAGGTGTGTTTTTGCTGGCATTTTTTGGGGGGTTTTGGAGGCAGGCAAAACATCTGAACTTGTGCACAGTACCACTATACACAAGTTCAGATGTTTTTCCTGACTGCAAAGAACCCAAAAAAATGCCTGCTTTGAAACCGGCAAGGTGTGAAAACCGAGGAGAGAAGCTAACCCCCTGAGCTGAAAGTTTTCTAATACATACAATCCTTTTTTTTCTGGTTCTGGACATGCTACAGAGCTGAAACTTCACAGGTACACCTTTTAGACCCCCCAGACACAAAATCACACAAAAAAAAATCTTAAAAATTGTCATTTTTGATAAAAAAGCCAATTATTGAAAAAAATTAAAAAAAAAAAAAGAGAGATTTTTTGGATTTCAGATCTTGGGGGTCTAAAAGGTGTACATGTGAAGTTTCAGCTCTGTAGCATATCCAGAACCATAAAAAAAAAGAATGTTTGTATTAGAAAACTTTCAGATCACCAATATAGCTTCTCTCCTCGGTTTCCACACCTTGCCGGTTTCAAAGCAGGCATTTTTTTGGGTTCTTTGCAGTCAGAAAAAACATCTGAACTTGTGTATAGTAGTACTGTGCACAAGTTCAGATGTTTTGCCTGCCTCCAAAACCCCCCAAAAAATGCCAGCAAAAACACACCTGGGCATTTTTTTTTTGACGCTAGCGTTTTTTTGGGCATTTTTTTTGGTTCTTTTGAGGCAGGCAAAACATCTGAACTTGTGTATAGTGGTATATATACACACATACATATATTTATATACACACCTAGACATATATAGGTGTGATAGTAGCAGAAATATATTACTGTAAATGATTTCATTAGCGCAAGCATATATTTCTGCTACTATCACACCTATATATGTCTAGGTGTGTATATAAATATATGGATGTGTGTATATACACCACTATACACAAGTTCAGATGTTTTGCCTGCCTCAAAAGAACCCAAAAAAATGCCAAAAAAACGCTAACGTCAAAAAAAAAAAATGCCCAGGTGTGTTTTTGCTGGCATTTTTTGGGGGGTTTTGGAGGCAGGCAAAACATCTGAACTTGTGCACAGTACCACTATACACAAGTTCAGATGTTTTCAGCCTGCCATAGCAGTCACTGCCAGTTAACCCTACACTACACTACGGTCCCCTTCCACTTAACACTTTCCCTACAGAAACTAAATTTTTGAAGCTAACTTAAGTGTAAAGGAGCACTCTAACTACACTAGATATCCCTTTCCTCACACTAAAAATAGCTAAATGACACTTTTAAAGTAAAATTAACAGAACTGCTTTCACTCTCTTCCATGTTCAGTATAACAATGCTAGGAATATGGCGGGGGCGATCTTATATACTGGGGGGGCGTATTCACTAATGATTGGTCTAGGGACCCCCTAGTCACTCCAATCACATTCCTAGCATTCTCCTGCCCCCTCAATTGGCTTTTGCTAATGGTTCTGGTCCAATCACAGGCTTTTAAAGCCCATTTCCTGAAGCATTGCATTTTGGGCGGTTCTGGTTGCCGAATTCCGAACTTTTTGGGCAAAAAGTTCTAAATTCGGCCGAACCTCGAACACCCAATGTTCGGGCCAAACCGATGGTCGACCCGAACCGTTCAATCATCCCTATTTAGGACTCTATATAGCACAATTCAACAGATTTTCATTATTATTTATCATACTAATACTTTCTTTGGATCTGGTACTATAAGGTTACTTTTTTTTATCATAATAGGAGAATGTATGGTTCTTTTCCATGCATGGTGATGATATTTTTAGTAATAATTTATGATGTGAATATACAACAGAATTACATTTTTTTATGATTTTATTGCATATTCTTTTTAGGTTTCCCCTATATATCATAATTAATGAATTATTTATTATTATTTATTTGTATTTATGATTAATTATTATCCCTCCACTAGTCTCTGATTCAGTTATTATAATTTAATATAATTATTATCCATTTTATCTTATTTTTTTTAATATTTATTGAATTATGGACACTTAATATTATTAACACTATTATCATATATTACTTTGTTATATTACTATTTACATTATATAAGGTTTGAACTAAATCTGTGCATTTACTGTTTTGTAATTATGATACCAAATTAGCTTTTTACATTGTACCAGGTGGTACAAGGTGCTCTTGGTGATGGAAGGGCCACAGTTTTGCTTGTGTATAGGTTGTCTTGGTCAAATCTCCTAATGGTGAGAAGTCAAATAAAGTGATTAAAGCTTAAAGAGGTGCAGCCTGTTGGTAGGAGTGAAATTAAGTCCTTTTTGGAGTAATGAAACCTCTTTAGGGGAAAGAACGTTGGGCGACAGGTTAAAGATCTTTTTATTCCTGAGTCAAATACATGCATTTATTGTTCTGTAATCGTGATACCGACTAACGTTTTACATTGTTGTGTGCAACCAGTTAGATTTTGGTCAGCTTGGTATTACTAAACACCCCCCCCCCCCCGGTGGCTAAAACATTAGAATACAGGTCCCATCGGCTGAAGAAAGAGGAAATCCCTCAGAAACATGTTACTTGCATGAGGATGTCATCCAGGCAGGTGGGCACCCACTGATAGCAGCAGTGCCTTCATCTGTGCATCTCAGTGATCCGGGCTTCTGCAGCGCTCCCCCTCCGCTTAGTTTGGCAAACCTCCCAAAGGACAAGCTCTCTACGGCACATCTGAGTGGCTCATCTGCTTGTTTGGGTCATACAGTGCTCTGCCTCCTGGTCTGTTTGTGAGTGCACCCTACTTTTAGCTAATAAATATACACAGTTTTTAAATACTACACTATACCCTGTGCGGGGGGTTTTTGTTTAGGCTTTAAGCCAAACCTGTGGCTCCTGGGTGACAAAATATAACAATAATTTACCTTATATGGTACAATACAACCTCTTTCTGACCACGTAATGCATATGTGTAGCAGCAAAGAAGGTGGACTTTAATGCCTCACATGCTGCTCATATGCACCAATGGCAGCCAAGGTTTCTGTGCTGAGAGCGTGCTCACTGTGCACTCCCACCACAGTGACCAAGCTATCACAGACATGGACTTTATGATTGGGAGCCCTGTGTTCAGGTTCCTGATCATATGACCACTGACAGCCAAACTCTGACCACATGATCAAGAAGATCCCCCCACCCACACAGTGACAATCCCAATTAACGGGCTGGCAGAGGGCAGGAAGGTGTTAAAAACAATACTACTATTCTCTTTTGAAAAGTTATTAACAGTCCCATTGTTATTAAACAGTATTTAATATTTCACTAGGGTAATATCATTTTACACTGCCTGATATACAGTATAATATACTCAAAAATCATTTAATCAATGCATGATTTGCAAACAAGGTAGAAGCAACTAATGTAGATGTCTGCGGCAAAACAATTAGCAATCTGAGTTATATCTCAATGTTTTACTGCTTCCCAAAAGCCATCTATTAGCCATCTTCATTAGTGGCCCACACCTATCCAGAGATTAAAGTCTTGTAGAGATGATATAAATACAGATTCACATATCAATACAAATAATCTTGCTTTAAAGCACTTTTAGTTCAAATGAAATACACCATAAAACGAATTGACTAAAAGAAATTCAATTTGATTAAATAACCTTAGTGATATACATACTGCACACTCCAAACAGCTTGTATTTTACACTAATGAAACATATCTCTTTTAAAATAATAATCCCTGTGACAGGGAAAATGCCATACTGTTACTTAAAGCGGAGTTCCACCCTGGAAATACTTTTTTTAATAAAAATACCCCGGGACAGTCAGGGCTAGTACATTCCACAATGGCTAGCCTCTGATCTGTCCCGGGTTGCACTTACCTTTTAGGAGAAATACTTACCTTGAAAAAGTATTGTCCAGCGCTGCAATCTCAGGTGTGGGCAGCTTGAAGCCAGCGCGATCTTCTTCTGCGTCCTTTCTTCCTTCTTCTTCGGTCCCACGATGCACTGCACCGGCCCCGTCGTCACTTCCGGTGCGCGCGCGTCATCCCTCCACAGCTTCTGGGCATGCCCAGAAGCTGTTTAGAAGGGAATGACGCGCACGCACCGGAACTGACGTCGGGGCCGGTGCAGGCGCATTGATTCCTGTGAGCGATCACGTTCAGCTCCCAGGAATCATTGCAAAAGCCAGGAAGTGACGAATCGCCGTGGCCGCCGAGGGGAGGAAGAAGGAAGTAAGGTAAGTATATTTTCTCTACGAGGTAAGTAAAAAAAAAAATTGCGATTATCCATTTGTTTTTCAGGTGACCCGGAGCGAGAAGATGGAGGTAAGTATAAATTTAGGGTGGAACTCCACTTTAAAGAACTGCAGCTGAAACAAACATACTGTATATAGGGTTGAGCGGACACCTAGATGTCCGTGTTCGACGGGTTCGGCCGAACTTTAAAAAAAAGTCCGGGTCCGTGTCCCGGACTTTTACCGAACTTTTCCCGGACACCGAACCCCATTGAAGTCAATGGGGACCCGAACTTTAAGGCACTAAAATGGCTCTAAAACACCAAAGGAAAGGGCTAGAGTGCTGCAAATGGCAGCAAAACGTAATTAAGAGCATGGCAAGTGCTCTGCAAACAAATGTGGATAGGGAAATAACTTAAAACAACAAAAAAAAACAGAAAAATAAAACAATGTTCTTCTTCATCTCTGAAGGACGAGGCCCATATGGAGTAGGAGGGAGGTTGAGGTGGTGGTGGATGTGGCGGTGACATAGGCGTGCGCACAGGGTGTGCTGGGTGTGCCTGGGCACACCCTAATCACCTAGGGCACATAGCATTGCCAGTGAGGAGATGGGAAAGATCTCCCTGGGACCTGCTCTGCTCTATTTCTCCTTGCCTACAGGTACATGGCCCCGATACATTACTCTCCCTGCTGGCAAACACATGCATGTGTATTTCAACTTTGGGGTGCACACCTTAATGCAATAGGCTGCGCACACCTATGGGCGGTGTAGGTGGAAGCGGCGGTGGAGGAGGACCAGGGCCGGATTAACAGCATCATGGGCTTGGTGCTGAGGATTTTGAAGGGCCTTAAGGGCCGTGCCTTGCCATGCACCCAGAGGAGGAAGGGTGCAGCCATGCATGCCTAATTCAACATGGGATGCTGTCTCTGAAGCCCATAAACACATCCATGCATCGCCAACTGTCCCTCCTTGTCCGGCCTTCACGCTGTGTGGGGAGGTTCTGAGGGTGCTGCCTGGGGAAGCGAGCATAGAAGCCAGACTTCTGTGTTTACAAGTGACAGAAGAGCGGTAACAGTGAATATGGCCAACCCGGGGCCTATATAAAAGGTAGGGGCCTGGAGCTGCAGCTCCAATAGCCCCTACATTAATCTGGCCCTGAGGAGGAGGACGAGGTAGCCAACACTGCTTCTTTTCAAAAATTTTAAATGAGGGTACACCCCAAAAGAGTGAGAAAGAGCAAAAATGGAACAATGGGTGGGTAAGGTCGGTATCCATTGCTATTCTGCATAAGGTACGGAAAAGTCCCGTGGGATCCATGCCTGGTTCATTTTAATGAACGTGAGCTTGTCCACATTGTCTCTGGACAGGCGGCTGCGCTTGTCTGTTATAACGCCCCCAGCCGTGCTAAATACCCGTTCAGATAATACACTGGCTGCAGGGCACGCCAGCACCTCCAAGGCGTAAAGGGCAAGCTCAGGCCATGTGCCCAATTTGGAGACCCAGAAGTTGAAGGGGGCAGACCCGTCATTCACTACATGTAGGCGTGTGCACACATACTGCTCCACCATGTTGGTAAAATGCTGCCTCCTGCTAAGACGTTCCATCTGAGCTGCTGGTGCTGCTGTTTGTTGTGGCGTGCTGACAAAGCTTTTCCACATTTCGGCCATGCTAACCCTGCCTTCTGAGGTGCTGGCGGTGCCCTGGTTGCGTTGGCGACCTCCTCCTCCTCCTCCTCTGCCTTGTGCTTCCACTGTGGCCCCGCTGTCAGATGGGAATGCCAGCAGCATGGCGTCTACCAGCGTGCGCTTTTACTCGCGCATCTTGCGATCGCGCTCCAGTGAGTGAATTAAGGACGGTACGTTGTCCTTGTAACGGGGATCCAGCAGCGTGGCCACCCAGTAATCAGCACAAGTTAGAATGTGGGCAACTCGGCGGTCGTTGTGGAGACACTGCAGCATGTAATCGCTCATGTGTGCCAGGCTGCCCAGAGGCAACGAAAGGCTGTCCTCTGTGGGAGGTGTATCGTCCGTGTCCTCTGTATCCCCCCAGCCACGCACCAGTGATGGCCATGAGCTGGCCTGGGTGCCACCCTGCTGTGAACATGGTTCCATCTCCTCCTCCAGCTCCTCCTCCTCCTCATCCTCCAGAACTGTGCCCCTGCTGGACAATTGCGTCCCTGGCGTTTGCGTGTGCAGGAACCCACCCTCGGAGCCCCTTGCGAATGACTGCCCTGAAAGCCTTGGAAATGTTACCTCTTCATCCTCCTCCTCCTCCTCATCCTGTGCCACATCCTCTTCCATCATCGCCCGAATTGTTTTTTCAAGGAGGCATAGAAGTGGGATAGTTAAGCTGAGAACGGCGTCATTGCCACTGGCCATGTTGGTGGAGTACTCAAAACAGCGCAACAAGGCACACAGGTCTCGCATGGAGGCCCAGTTAAATTAAATAGCGGAATAGAAAATATGATCCAAAAAAAGTGTATGTATATCACACGTACACAACCACACTGGGCCCCAATTACTATTGTTTGTACCCCTAAAAGGCTAGATGAGGAGTAGGGGGAGTATGGAACAGGCAGCACCCTCAAACCTTCAGAAGTATGAGATGAACCCCAACAACTTGGAAAGGTGGATCTCTCTCACACGTACCAACACAGACTATCCCCCAATTTAACTGATCCCCAAAGGTTTTTGATTAAATAGCGGAATAGAAAATATGATCCAAAAAAAGTGTATGTATATCACACGTACACAACCACACTAGGCCCCAATTACTATTGTTTGTACCCCTAAAAGGCTAGATGAGGAGTAGGGGGGGTATGGAACAGGCAGCACCCTCAAACCTTCAGAAGTATGAGATGAACCCCAACAACTTGGAAAGGTGGATCTCTCTCACACGTACCAACACAGACTATCCCCCAATTTAACTGATCCCCAAAGGTTTTTGATTAAATAGCGGAATAGAAAATATGATCCAAAAAAAGTGTATGTATATCACACGTACACAACCACACTAGGCCCCAATTACTATTGTTTGTACCCCTAAAAGGCTAGATGAGGAGTAGGGGGGGTATGGAACAGGCAGCACCCTCAAACCTTCAGAAGTATGAGATGAACCCCAACAACTTGGAAAGGTGGATCTCTCTCACACGTACCAACACAGACTATCCCCCAATTTAACTGATCCCCAAAGGTTTTTGATTAAATAGCGGAATAGAAAATATGATCCAAAAAAAGTGTATGTATATCACACGTACACAACCACACTAGGCCCCAATTACTATTGTTTGTACCCCTAAAAGGCTAGATGAGGAGTAGGGGGGGTATGGAACAGGCAGCAACCTCAAATCTTCAGAAGTATGAGATGAACCCCAAAAACTTGGAAAGGTGGATCTCTCTCACACGTACCAACACAGACTATCCCCCAATTTAACTGATCCCCAAAGGTTTTTGATTAAATAGAGGAATAGAAAATATGATCCAAAAAAAGTGTATGTATATCACACGTACACAACCACACTAGGCCCCAATTACTATTGTTTGTACCCCTAAAAGGCTAGATGAGGAGTAGGGGGGGTATGGAACAGGCAGCACCCTCAAACCTTCAGAAGTATGAGATGAACCCCAACAACTTGGAAAGGTGGATCTCTCTCACACGTACCAACACAGACTATCCCCCAATTTAACTGATCCCCAAAGGTTTTTGATTAAATAGCGGAATAGAAAATATGATCCAAAAAAAGTGTATGTATATCACACGTACACAACCACACTAGGCCCCAATTACTATTGTTTGTACCCCTAAAAGGCTAGATGAGGAGTAGGGGGGGTATGGAACAGGCAGCACCCTCAAACCTTCAGAAGTATGAGATGAACCCCAACAACTTGGAAAGGTGGATCTCTCTCACACGTACCAACACAGACTATCCCCCAATTTAACTGATCCCCAAAGGTTTTTGATTAAATAGCGGAATAGAAAATATGATCCAAAAAAAGTGTATGTATATCACACGTACACAACCACACTAGGCCCCAATTACTATTGTTTGTACCCCTAAAAGGCTAGATGAGGAGTAGGGGGGGTATGGAACAGGCAGCACCCTCAAATCTTCAGAAGTATGAGATGAACCCCAAAAACTTGGAAAGGTGGATCTCTCTCACACGTACCAACACAGACTATCCCCCAATTTAACTGATCCCCAAAGGTTTTTGATTAAATAGCGGAATAGAAAATATGATCCAAAAAAAGTGTATGTATATCACACGTACACAACCACACTAGGCCCCAATTACTATTGTTTGTACCCCTAAAAGGCTAGATGAGGAGTAGGGGGGGTATGGAACAGGCAGCACCCTCAAACCTTCAGAAGTATGAGATGAACCCCAACAACTTGGAAAGGTGGATCTCTCTCACACGTACCAACACAGACTATCCCCCAATTTAACTGATCCCCAAAGGTTTTTGATTAAATAGCGGAATAGAAAATATGATCCAAAAAAAGTGTATGTATATCACACGTACACAACCACACTGGGCCCCAATTACTATTGTTTGTACCCCTAAAAGGCTAGGAGTAGGGGGAGTATGGAACAGGCAGCACCCTCAAACCTTCAGAAGTATGAGATGAACCCCAACAACTTGGAAAGGTGGATCTCTCTCACACGTACCAACACAGACTATCCCCCAATTTAACTGATCCCCAAAGGTTTTTGATTAAATAGCGGAATAGAAAATATGATCCAAAAAAAGTGTATGTATATCACACGTACACAACCACACTAGGCCCCAATTACTATTGTTTGTACCCCTAAAAGGCTAGGAGTAGGGGGAGTATGGAACAGGCAGCACCCTCAAACCTTCAGAAGTATGAGATGAACCCCAACAACTTGGAAAGGTGGATCTCTCTCACACGTACCAACACAGACTATCCCCCAATTTAACTGATCCCCAAAGGTTTTTGATTAAATAGCGGAATAGAAAATATGATCCAAAAAAAGTGTATGTATATCACACGTACACAACCACACTAGGCCCCAATTACTATTGTTTGTACCCCTAAAAGGCTAGATGAGGAGTAGGGGGAGTATGGAACAGGCAGCACCCTCAAATCTTCAGAAGTATGAGATTGTGTTCACTGTACCCCACAAAGATTGAGTTCACTGCACCCCACAATGATTGTGTTCACTGCACCCCACAAAGATTGTGTTCACTGCACCTCACAAAGATTGTGTTCACTGTACCCCCCAAAGATTGTGTTCACTGCACCCCACAAAGATTCTGTTCACTGTACCCCACAAAGATTGTGTTCACTGCACCCTAAAAGGATGTTGTTCACTGCACCCCACAAAGATTGTGTTCACTGCACCCTAAAAGGATGTTGTTCACTGCACCCCAAAAAGATTGTGTTCACTGTACCCCCCCAAAGATTGTGTTCACTGCACCCCACAAAGATTGTGTTCACTGCACCCCAAAAAGATTGTGTTCACTGTACCCCCCAAAGATTGTGTTCACTGCACCCCAAAAAGATTGTGTTCACTGTACCCCCCAAAGATTGTGTTCACTGCACCCCACAAAGATTCTGTTCACTGTACCCCACAAAGATTGTGTTCACTGCACCCCAAAAAGATTGTGTTCACTGTACCCCCCCAAAGATTGTGTTCACTGCACCCCACAAAGATTATGTTCACTGCACCCCACAAAGGATTTTGTTCACTGCACCCCAAAAAGATTGTGTTCACTGCACCCCAAAAAGGATTTTGATCACTGCACCCCAAAAAGGATGTTGTTCACTGCACCCCAAAAATGATTTTGTTCACTCCACCCCAAAAAGATTGTGTTCACTGCACCCCACAAAGATTGTGTTCACTGCACCCCAAAAAGATTGTGTTCACTGTACCCCCCAAAGATTGTGTTCACTGCACCCCACAAAGATTCTGTTCACTGTACCCCACAAAGATTGTGTTCACTGCACCCCGAAAAGATTGTGTTCACTGCACCCCAAAAAGGATGTTGTTCACTGCACCCCAAAAAGGATGTTGTTCACTCCACCCCAAAAAGATTGTGTTCACTGCACCCCACAAAGATTGTGTTCACTGCACCCCAAAAAGATTGTGTTCACTGCACCCCAAAAATGATTTTGTTCACTGCACCCCAAAAAGGATTTTGTTCACTGCACCCCAAAAAGGATGTTGTTCACTCCACCCCAAAAAGATTGTGTTCACTGCACCCCAAAAAGATTGTGTTCACTGCACCCCACAAAGGATTTTGTTCACTGCACCCCAAAAAGATTGTGTTCACTGCACCCCAAAAAGGATGTTGTTCACTGCACCCCAAAAAGGATTTTGTTCACTGCACCCCAAAAAGATTGTGTTCACTGCACCCCACAAAGGATTTTGTTCACTGCACCCCACAAAGATTGTGTTCACTGCACACCAAAAAGGATTGTGTTCACTGCACCCCAAAAAGATTTTGTTCACTGCACCCCAAAAAGATTGTGTTCACTGCAGCCCAAAAAGATTGTGTTCACTGCAGCCCAAAAAGATTGTGTTCACTGCACCCCACAAAGGATTTTGTTCACTGCAGCCCAAAAAGATTGTGTTCACTGCAGCTCACACACAGAAAAATGGATGTGGATCACTGACACCTGCCTATCTCCAATCCCACACCACACAGCAATATCGATTGTAGTTTGTAGAACACAGTTTCCCTAAAATTCAGCAGACTCTGTCCCTAACAGGATTGAGAAGAGATCGTAGATCAGGATTGAGTGCAGATTCACCCCACCCCCCACACAGCAATATCGATTGTAGTTTGTAGAAGACACTGACCCTATAATTCAGCAGACTCTATCCCTAAAATGCCTACAACTCGCCCTGCCTAAACACTCCGACCTGTCCCTCAATTCTATCCGGACACAAATGTTTTTTTCCTGCCTATCTTTCCCTAATCAGCAGCCAGCACATTGATGTGTGCTCTGTCCCTTAGCTAAGCAGCAGAATGACGCTGCTGCGGCGGCTGCCTCGAACTTATAAAGACTTGGTCACATGCTTCAGACGGCCAATCACAGCTACTAAGACATTTGCAGGCATGGCTGGGATGGCTTAAGGCACACCAGTTAAACGATTGTTGATTGGCTGTTGAAAGCCCGCCATGAAAAGAGCGCCAAAGCATGCAAAACCCGGAAATAAAACGACCGAACACGGATTTTTACCCGAACATACAGTAAAGTGTCCGTGTCCGTGTTCGGGTAAAAAAAATCCAATTATTCGGTACGAACACGAATAATACAGTCCGTGTTCGCTCAACACTAACTGTATAGTATAAAGAACTGACTGAAATAAACCTAACCTGTATGTAAAGTCAGATTTTTTTTTTTAGTTTCGGATATAATGTGAACTGGTACCAGGGATACCTGGTTTTTGCTGCTGTGTCCCTTCTAAAGAGATTAAACTTCTCTTTTGGTCCTGGTTGGCCATTGTTTCCAGCAGACATGAGCTTGGGCATCCTTCAGTGTGTAGCCAAACTCTGAACCTGCACTCTTTTTTGTCTCTAATGAGCTGTGTGATGGGTTATTTCCACCCCACAGCTCACATAAACAAAGAGGCAGGCTGAAGGGTGGGAATGACCTGGCCCATAGCTTATTGGAGTAAAAAAAAAAAAGTACAGTTTCAGAGTTCGTCTAGAGATGAGTTTAGAAGATGTCCAAGCTCAGCTTTAGTGTTAAGTTAAAAAAGTGATGGGAAATAGAGAAGTTTTAAAGTAGAACCAGGAACTGGAGGTGGTGGTAAATCTATTAATGGGGAAACTTGTGCTGGTGACAAATGTCTAAGAGGTGATATCCCTTTAACTAGGAGAGATTTCTATTTGCTTCCTGGCGTGGCTCTGGGAAGGGAAGTGGAGGAAAATTTTCCCAATGGACAAAATGAAAGAAAAAACATACAAGGTACAGTTCTACAAAACATAACCCCATGTTTTACCCATGCAAGTACATAAGCATGCTTGTTGATCTGACAGAAATGCACTCTAGACCCTGCTGCAGGCTGGCAACACATAGCATTTTTGTGGACTGTGGGGGGATCAACCCAGTTGTCTTTTCCTAAGCCACCTAAACTGTCTGACTCTCCAATGAAAACACCTGATCTGGAAACAACTGTCTAAGAGGAGAATTCCCCTCACTTCCCATTGTGTCTCTGGGACAGAAAGTGGAAGGAAATTTCTCCAATAGTACACAGAAAGTAAAAAATAAACTGGCAGGGGGTATTAACCCTTCCCCACTCTATCCAAAACTAAAGGGAAAAAAAAGCTTTTGGCTGTGCATACATTTTAACACAATAAATGTCACCAAACTATAATTGGTGCTGAAGTTCTAAGAATGGAAAAACTTCAAACCAGGTGTGAAGCTGTTAATGTCTGTAGCTAATCTACCTATCTATTTTATCTTCCAATCCATATTATAGTGTTAGTAAACAAAAAATAAGAAAAACGGGGGTTCCTGCAGGTTTAATTCATGTATGCACCGCATACTAGCACATTATGACAGATATACCTGCATATAGTCCTCCAGCACAGCGCTTCCTGGTGCTTCCACCTTCTTTCTTTCGGGTTCATGGGCTCCAGCTGTGAGAATGGCAGAAGTCGCAATAATGTCACTCCTGCTGATGAGCGCAGGAGCCCAAGCCCCAGCACGGAGCTCTGAAGCTCGGGCACAGGTATGCCATCCCTTCAGAGCGCATGTGCTGGTGACATCACCGGCTGCATCCCGTATGAATATCTACTAAACAATTTAGGAGATATTCACTGCACCTATAGGTAAGCCTTATTAAAGGCTTACCTGTAGGTATTACATAGTTACATAGTTAGTCAGGCTGAAAAAAGACACAAGTCCATCTAGTTCAACCAATGCAAGGTACAAGTTACTTTAAAAAAAAAAAAAATCACATCTTACAAACATCAATAGGGCAACATTACCAAATCACATAATTTCTTTTAAATAGAAGGAATTGACATTCCCCAGGCTAGGGAGCCTAAACAAGTCCATCTACTAATCAGTTAGCTTTGATTAATTTGGCTACCAGCAATAAACTAAGCCAGTCTTGGATATATCCTGGTCCCTAGTGAACAGGCCAAAATTCGATCCATTTATGGGTAGGCTGGTTATTCTGTGCAACCAGTCTGTCTGATTTTTTCCATGCAATTACTGTTGGCAGCTAAAGCTAAAGTAATCATTGTGTTCTGCCGGCAGGGAAAGCTCCCTGCCGGCAGAATACAATAGTGCTTTCTACAATAGCACACTTAGGGTTGAGCGGACACCATGATGTCCGTGTTCGACGGGTTCGGCCGAACTTTAAAAAAAAGTCCGGGTCCGTGTCCCGGACTTTTACCGAACTTTTCCCGGACACCGAACCCCATTGAAGTCAATGGGGACCCGAACTTTAAGGCACTAAAATGGCTCTAAAACACCAATGGAAAGGGCTAGAGTGCTGCAAATGGCAGCAAAACGTAGTTAAGAGCATGGCAAGTGCTCTGCAAACAAATGTGGATAGGGAAATAACTTAAAACAAAAAAAAAAAACAGAAAAATAAAACAATGTTCTTCATCTCTGAAGGACGAGGCCCATATGGAGTAGGAGGGAGGTTGAGGTGGTGGTGGATGTGGCGGTGTCATAGGCGTGCGCACAGGGTGCGCCGGGTGTACCTGGGCACACCCTAATCACCTAGGGCACATAGCATTATCGCTCTGTTTGCCAGTGAGGAGATGGGAAAGATCTCCCTCGGACCTGCTCTGCTCTATTTCTCTTTGCCAGCAGGGAGAGTAATGTATCGGGGCCATGTACATGTAGGCAAACACATGCATGTGTATTTCAACTTTGGGGTGCACACCCTAATGCAATAGGCTGCGCACACCTATGGGCGGTGTAGGTGGAAGCGGCGGTGGAGGAGGACCAGGGACGGATTAAGAGCATCATGGTCTTGGTGCTGAGGATTTTGAAGGGCCTTAAGGGCCGTGCCTTGGCATGCACCCAGAGGAGGAAGGGTGCAGCCATGCATGCCTAATTCAACATGGGATGCTGTCTCTGAAGCCCATAAACACATCCATGCATCGGCAACTGTCCCT
The DNA here is from genome assembly GCF_965119305.1 of Pelophylax lessonae. Classification (NCBI taxonomy): domain Eukaryota; kingdom Metazoa; phylum Chordata; class Amphibia; order Anura; family Ranidae; genus Pelophylax; species Pelophylax lessonae. The sequence continues at coordinate 87,485,500 of NC_138777.1, read as the reverse complement.
CCTTGTCAGGCCTTCGCGCTGTGTGGGGAGGTTCTGAGGGTGCTGCCTGGGGAAGCGAGCATAGAAGCCAGACTTCTGTGTTTACAAGTGACAGAAGAGCGGTCACAGTGAATATGGCCAACCCGGGGCCTATATAAAAGGTAGGGGCCTGGAGCTGTAGCTCCAATAGCCCCTACGTTAATCTGGCCCTGAGGAGGAGGACGAGGTAGCCAACACTGCTTCTTTTCACAAATTTTAAATGAGGGTACACCCCAAAAGAGTGAGAAAGAGCAAAAATGGAACAATGGGTGGGTAAGGTCGGTATCCATTGCTATTCTGCACAAGGTACGGAAAAGTCCCGTGGGATCCATGCCTGGTTCATTTTAATGAACGTGAGCTTGTCCACATTGTCTCTGGACAGGCGGCTGCGCTTGTCTGTTATAACGCCCCCAGCCGTGCTAAATACCCGTTCAGATAATACACTGGCTGCAGGGCACGCCAGCACCTCCAAGGCGTAAAGGGCAAGCTCAGGCCATGTGCCCAATTTGGAGACCCAGAAGTTGAAGGGGGCAGACCCCTCATTCACTACATGTAGGCGTGTGCACACATACTGCTCCACCATGTTGGTAAAATGCTGCCTCCTGCTAAGACGTTCCATCTGAGCTGCTGGTGCTGCTGTTTGTTGTGGCGTGCTGACAAAGCTTTTCCACATTTCGGCCATGCTAACCCTGCCTTCTGAGGTGCTGGCGGTGCCCTGGTTGCGTTGGCGACCTCCTCCTCCTCCTCCTCTGCCTTGTGCTTCCACTGTGGCCCCGCTGTCAGATGGGAATGCCAGCAGCATCGCATCTACCAGCGTGCGCTTGTACTCGCGCATCTTGCGATCGCGCTCCAGTGAGTGAATTAAGGACGGTACGTTGTCCTTGTAACGGGGATCCAGCAGCGTGGCCACCCAGTAATCAGCACAAGTTAGAATGTGGGCAACTCGGCGGTCGTTGTGGAGACACTGCAGCATGTAATCGCTCATGTGTGCCAGGCTGCCCAGAGGCGACGAAAGGCTGTCCTCTGTGGGAGGTGTATCGTCCGTGTCCTCTGTATCCCCCCAGCCACGCACCAGTGATGGCCATGAGCTGGCCTGGGTGCCACCCTGCTGTGAACATGGTTCCATCTCCTCCTCCAGCTCCTCCTCCAGCTCCTCCTCCTCCTCATCCTCCAGAACTGTGCCCCTGCTGGACAATTGTGTCCCTGGCATTTGTGTGTGCAGGAACCCACCCTCGGAGCCCCTTGCGAATGACTGCCCTGAAAGCCTTTGAAATGTTACCTCTTCATCCTCCTCCTCCTCCTCCTCATCCTGTGCCACATCATCTTCCATCATCGCCCGAATTGTTTTTTCAAGGAGGCATAGAAGTGGGATAGTTAAGCTGAGAACGGCGTCATTGCCACTGGCCATGTTGGTGGAGTACTCAAAACAGCGCAACAAGGCACACAGGTCTCGCATGGAGGCCCAGTTATTGGTGGTGAAGTGGTGCTGTTCCGCAGAGCGACTCACGCGTGCGTGCTGCAGCTGAAACTCCACTATGGCCTGCTGCTGCTCGCACAGTCTTTGCAGCATGTGCAAGGTGGAGTTCCACCTTGTGGGCACGTCACATATGAGGCGGTGAGCGGGAAGGCCGAAGTTACGCTGCAGCGCTGCCAGGCGAGCAGCAGCAGGGTGAGAACGCCGAAAGTGCGCACAGACGGCCCGCACTTTCTGCAGCAGCTCTGACATATCGGGGTAATTTTTAATGAACCTCTGCACCACCAAATTCAGCACATGCGCCAGGCAAGGGATGTGCGTCAAACCGGCTAGGCCCAGAGCTGCTATGAGATTTCGCCCGTTATCGCACACCACCAGGCCGGGCTTGAGGCTCGCTGGCAGCAACCCCTCATTTGTCTGCTGTTCCATGCTCCTCCACAACTCCTGCGCGGTGTGTGGTTTGTCCCCCAAACAGGCAAGTTGTAAAACTGCCTGCTGTCGTTTAGCCCTGGCCGTGCTGAAGTTGGTGGTGAAGGTATTACGCTGTCCGGATGAGGAGGCGGTAGAGGATGAGGTAGCGGAGTAGGATGAGTTAGGAACAGGAGGCAAACTGAAGCGCCCTGCAATCCTCGGTGGTGGAAGGACATGCGCCAAATTGCTATCCGCCTCAGGCCCATCCGCCACTGCATTTACCCAGTGTGCCGTTAGGGAGATATAACGCCCCTGACCGTGCTTACTGGTCCACGTATCGGTAGTTAGGTGGACCTTGGCACAGATGGCGTTGCGCAGTGCACACCTGATTTTTTCCCCCACTTGGTTGTGCAGGGAAGGGATGGCTTGCCTGGAAAAGTAGTGGCGGCTGGGCACGACGTACTGTGGGACAGCCACCGACATAAGCTTTTTAAAACTGGGCGTCTCCACCAGACGGAATGACAGCATTTCAAAGGCCAATAATTGCGAAATGCTGGCATTCAGGGCCAGGGATCGCGGGTGGGTAGGGGGGTATTTCCTCTTCCTCTCAAGTGTTTGGGAGATGGAAAGCTGAACACTTCCACGGGACATTGTGGAGATGGTTGTTGGTGACCCAGGTGGTGGTGTTGCTGACAGATCGTCTGTTTGCGGGGTGGCAGGTGCCGGTATGACTACAGAGGTGGCTGGAGCGGCCGAGACTGGAAGCAGGATGAGCCAGAGACGTTTCTTGGTTTTGAAGGTGTGTACTCCACTGCAGCTCGTGCTTTGCACTTAGATGCCTGATCATGCAGGTTGTGCTCAGGTTGAGAAGGTTTATGCCTCGCTTCAGGCTCTGATTGCACAGGGTGCAAACCACTCGTGTCCTGTCATTAGCACATTTTCTAAAGAACTTCCACGCTAGAGAACTCTTTTGAGCTGACTTTGGTGCGCTCGTTCCCTTGCTGCGTTGGGCAGTAGCAGGCGTAGTGTCTAGGGCACGGCCGCTCCGCTTCTGCACCCTGCTCCCTCTTCTGCTGTGCTGGTGGCTCTGTGCGACCACCGCCTCTTCCTCCAAACTACTCAGGTCACCTGCATGACCTTCATTCCATGTGGGGTCGAGGACCTCATCGTCCTCCACATCATCTTCCACCCAGTCTTCACCCCTGCCCTCCCTGTCGGTCTTCACAATGCTGAACGCCGCAGCAGTTGGCACCTGCATTTCGTCATCATCGGAGACGTGCTGTGATGGTCTTTCCATGTACTCATCTTGAGAAATAAGTGGTTGGGCATCGCTGCACTCAATCTCTTCCACTTCTGGGGCAGGGCTAGGTGGATGGCCCTGGGAAACCCTGCTGACAGAGTCCTCAAAAAGAATAAGAGACTGCTGTATGGCTTGGGGCTCAGACTGCTTGCCTGATTTGAAAGGGGGTGAGGTGAAAGACGGTTGGACATTGGCTGCAGGTGCCAACTCTGACCTTTCTGCAGTAGACTGGGTGGGAGACAATGTGAAGGAACTGGAGGCACTGTCAGCAGCAAACCAATCTACTGTCGCCTCTACGTGTTCTGGCCTCATCACTTCTAGAGGCGTATGATGCCCTACCAAATACTGATGCAGGTTCTGTCGCCTACTCACACTTGAGGAAGGTGTTTCACTTGTGCGTGTAGCTGGCACAGATCGACCACGTCCTCTCCTTGCAACAGGAGCTCTAGCAGCAGCACCACGACCCAGGCCACGGCCCCTATTTGACGCTCTCCTCATATTTCTGAAATTTAAGATCTTGCCCTAGAAAGGTCTTTATTGAATAGCAGAACAAAAGAACAACAGTATCGCACGGGTGTATCTCACAGTCAAATATGCAAACTATGCCGCAATTTAATGTTTTTTACACCAAAAGGGTGTGTATTGAATAGCGGAATAGGATAAAAAACTGTGTATCTCACACGTACAAACACAGACTAGGCCCGATTAAATTTTTTCCTACCCTAAAGGGAGGATGAGGAAGAGGAGTATGGAACAGGCAGCACCCTCAAATCTTCAGAAGTATGAGATGAACCTCAAAAACTTGGAAAGGTGGATCTCACACGTACCGACACAGACTATTCCGCAATTTAATTGATCCCCAAAGGTTTTTATTGAATAGCGGAATAGGAAATATGATCAAAAAAAGTGTATGTATCTCACACGTACAGAAGCACACTAGGCCCCAATTACTATTGTTTGTACACCTAAAAGGATGGATGAGGAGGAGGAGGAGGAGTATGGAACAGGCAGCACCCTCAAAGCTTCAGAAGTATGAGATGAACCCCAAAAACTTGGAAAGGTGGATCTCACACGTACCGACACAGACTATCCCGCAATTTAATTGATCCCCAAAGGTTTTTATTGAATAGCGGAATAGGAAATATGATCAAAAAAAGTGTATGTATCTCACACGTACAGAAGCACACTAGGCCCCAATTACTATTGTTTGTACACCTAAAAGGATGGATGAGGAGGAGGAGGAGTATGGAACAGGCAGCACCCTCAAAGCTTCAAAAGTATGAGATGAACCCCAAAAACTTGGAAAGGTGGATCTCACACGTACCGACACAGACTATCCCGCAATTTAATTGATCCCCAAAGGTTTTTATTGAATAGCGGAATAGGAAATATGATCAAAAAAAGTGTATGTATCTCACACGTACAGAAGCACACTAGGCCCCAATTACTATTGTTTGTACACCTAAAAGGATGGATGAGGAGGAGGAGGAGTATGGAACAGGCCGCACCCTCAAAGCTTCAGAAGTATGAGATGAACCCCAAAAACTTGGAAAGGTGGATCTCACACGTACCGACACAGACTATTCCGCAATTAAATTGATCCCCAAAGGTTTTTATTGAATAGCGGAATAGGAAATATGATCAAAAAAAGTGTATGTATCTCACACGTACAGAAGCACACTAGGCCCCAATTACTATTGTTTGTACACCTAAAAGGATGGATGAGGAGGAGGAGGAGTATGGAACAGGCAGCACCCTCAAAGCTTCAGAAGTATGAGATGAACCCCAAAAACTTGGAAAGGTGGATCTCACACGTACCGACACAGACTATCCCGCAATTTAATTGATCCCCAAAGGTTTTTATTGAATAGCGGAATAGGAAATATGATCAAAAAAAAGTGTATGTTTTTCACACGTACAGAAGCACACTAGGCCCCAATTACTATTGTTTGTACCCCTAAAAGGATGGATGAGGAGGAGGAGGATGAAACAGGCAGCACCCTCAAATCTTCAGAAGTATGAGATTGTGTTCACTGTACCCCACAAAGATTGTGTTCACTGCACCCCAAAAGGATTGTCTTCACTGCACCCCACAAAGATTGTGTTCACTGTACCCCACAAAGATTGTGTTCACTGCACCCCAAAAGGATTGTCTTCACTGCACCCCACAAAGATTGTGTTCACTGTACCCCCCAAAGATTTTGTTCACTGCAACCCACAAAGATTGTGTTCACTGTACCCCACAAAGATTGTGTTCACTGTACCCCACAAAGATTTTGTTCACTGCACCCCACAAAGATTGTGTTCACTGCACCCCAAAAGGATTGTCTTCACTGCACCCCACAAAGATTGTGTTCACTGTACCCCACAAAGATTGTGTTCACTGTACCCCCCAAAGATTTTGTTCACTGCACCCCACAAAGATTGTGTTCACTGTACCCCACAAAGATTGTGTTCACTGTACCCCACAAATATTTTGTTCACTGTACCCCACAAAGATTGTGTTCACTGCACCCCAAAAGGATTGTCTTCACTGCACCCCACAAGGATTGTCTTCACTGCACCCCACAAAGATTGTGTTCACTGTACCCCACAAAGATTGTGTTCACTGCACCCCAAAAGGATTGTCTTCACCGCACCCCACAAAGATTGTGTTCACTGTACCCCACAAAGATTGTGTTCACTGTACCCCACAAAGATTTTGTTCACTGCACCCCACAAAGATTGTGTTCACTGTACCCCACAAAGATTGTGTTCACTGCACCCCAAAAGGATTGTCTTCACTGCACCCCACAAAGATTGTGTTCACTGTACCCCACAAATATTTTGTTCACTGCACCCCACAAAGATTGTGTTCACTGTACCCCACAAAGATTGTGTTCACTGCACCCCAAAAGGATTGTCTTCACTGCACCCCACAAAGATTGTGTTCACTGTACCCCACAAAGATTGTGTTCACTGTACCCCCCAACGATTTTGTTCACTGCAACCCACAAAGATTGTGTTCACTGTACCCCACAAAGATTGTGTTCACTGTACCCCACAAAGATTTTGTTCACTGCACCCCACAAAGATTGTGTTCACTGCACCCCAAAAGGATTGTCTTCACTGCACCCCACAAAGATTGTGTTCACTGTACCCCACAAAGATTGTGTTCACTGTACCCCCCAAAGATTTTGTTCACTGCACCCCACAAATATTGTGTTCACTGTACCCCACAAAGATTGTGTTCACTGTACCCCACAAATATTTTGTTCACTGTACCCCACAAAGATTGTGTTCACTGCACCCCAAAAGGATTGTCTTCACTGCACCCCACAAAGATTGTGTTCACTGTACCCCACAAAGATTGTGTTCACTGTACCCCCCAAAGATTTTGTTCACTGCACCCCACAAAGATTGTGTTCACTGTACCCCACAAAGATTTTGTTCACTGCACCCCAAAAGGATTGTGTTCACTGCACCCCAAAAAGATTGTGTTCACTGCAGCCCACACACAGAAAAATTGATGTGGATCACTGACACCTGCCTATCTCCTATCCCACACCACACAGCAATATCGATTGTAGTTTGTAGAACACACTTTCTCTAAAATTCAGCAGCAGCCTCTCCCTAACAGGATTGAGAAGAGATCGTAGATCGGGACTAAGTGCAGACCCCACCCCACACAGCAATATCGATTGTAGTTTGTAGAACACACTGACCCTATAATTCAGCAGCAGCCTCTCCCTAACAGGATTGAGAAGAGATCGTAGATCAGGATTAAGTGCAGACCCCACCCCACACAGCAATATCGATTGTAGTTTGTAGAACACACTGACCCTATAATTCAGCAGACTCTATCCCTAAAATGCCTACAACTCGCCCTGCCTAAACACTCCGACCTGACCCTAAATTCTATCCGGATACCAATTTGTTTTCCCTGCCTGTCTTTCCCTAATCAGCAGCCAGCACGTATGTGTGCTCTGTCCCTGAGCTAAGCAGCAGAATGACGCCGCTGCGGCTGCCTCGAACTTATAAAGACTTGGTCACATGCTTCAGACGGCCAATCACAGCTACTCATACATTTGCAGGCATGGGTGGGATAGCTTAAGGCACACCAGTTAAACGATTGTTGATTGGCTGTTGAAAGCCCGCCATGAAAAGAGCGCCAAAACATGCAAAACCCGGAAATAAAACGACCGAACACGGATTTTTTACCCGAACATACAGTAAAGTGTCCGTGTCCGTGTTCGGGTAACAAAAATCCAATTATTCGGTACGAACACGAATAATACAGTCCGTGTTCGCTCAACACTAAGCACACTCTATATCAATATCAGACCATGGAGGTGGACCTCTCTGCTGTCACTACCAAACTGTGGCGACTGAATGATACTTCTTTCTTTGTTTCTTTCTAATATCTTAAGACAAATGTGACCCTGTGGTCCCCTGGGAGGTCCTTAAGACATACATCCTGTCAGGATAGAACATTTGTGTACACAGACGCACAAACCTGAGGAACTCTGCCCATGGCCAGATTGAGGGTGCGTAAATAGGTGCAGGTGCGCAAACGGGTGACTGGCATGCATTGGCACCAGAAGGGCTATTTAAACTGAACTAGTGCCGTGTGTAAGTGCCGTTTGGTCTACTACATTCCCATGTTCCTGTTACCAGTTCCTGTTGATTTTCTGTTACCGACCTGATCTGCCTCTGATTCTGCCTGAACACTGCATGTACTGAAACCTGGCTTGTCCCTGGATTACGCTTCTGCCTGTTCTTGCTGCTCATCTGTCCTGCTGTTACCGACCTTGGCCTGACTCCTGACTTGTCTACTGAATGCCCCCTGAACCTGAGCTGCTCGCTAGTTGCTGACCCGGAGTGTCCGACTCTGTCTTGTGACTATCCTGCACATATGCACCAGCCAATCTCCGCTATTCACTCGCTTCGGTCCTCCCACCAGAGTGTCCGGTCTTGCCATTCCTGCACTCCAGATGCACACCAGCACATGCCAGCGAGAGACTTACAAGGCACTTGTGCCACTTTGTGCTCAAGCGTTCCCTTTCACCCTACCAGGACTCCAGAGCAGAGGGCTGTAAGAGAGGCCTTCCTTAATGCTTCAGGCTCTACCAGCAAGGACGTTACACATCTGTGATTTTTATTAAACAATGGGCAAGGATCTAAAGGCAAGTAAAGCACAAACAGGGGCTTTGCTCATAGACATATACAAACTAGAGTCCGTACATAAGAAAAGGCAAGCTCAATATATATTGCTAAACTTACTGTACTTCATGAACATCTTAGATCGCTCTTAGAGATGATGGTAAGATACAAGCACATTTACTACAAACATGGCAACAAATGCGGATATAACTCAACATAACTGACATAACTGGACAAATCCTTGACCTGCCTCACCCCCCCGGAAGGTCATAGCCTGCACTGATGACCTACTCTTTTTTATGACCCAACCAACAATTTCCTGAACCTGATGTCTGTGTTTAGCAGATTTGGATCCCTCCAATTTTCAAAACAACTATAAAAAATCAGAGACTCTGAATCTTTCCTCCAACCTGGTCTCTTGAAAACTTGCCAACTTCCCTTTCAAATGGACTAAATACCACATCAAATTTATGGCTACCATGATTCTTTAAGATCTCTTCATCCCCTTTGTCAGAAAATCCCCCCTCCTTAACACAGCATTAATAAAGACTTTAAACATCCCAACCTTCTTAATGAATTTAATAAATGTCACCTTTCAACAATTAATATGTTCTGTGATTACATAAGACCCACGGTGGCATTGAGCTACCTGATGACTTTCAGAATCAAGCAGTCTGCCACATGAACAGAGTGATAGACAGGTTTTAATATGGTCCTATAAAATAATAGACTACTATACAACAGGAGACAATCAGCATCCCTCTTCTGACCCGCTCCAACAATGTTCCACCTGAACTCAAAGCCCAACCTACCATTTACATAACTGTATGCCAATAACTCTTTCAGAGGAAAGACATACCACCTTCTCTATACACTGTTTCAAATCCTCAGAAGCCAACTGTTTGCTTTAGGGATAGAAGATCTAAAAGGAACTAGTGCGCTCCTGGGTATTTACAACAACCCACACAATGGACAGCAAACACATGTAAATATCTCAGTGCATGTTAAGGAGATATTCATTGTATCTACAGGTAAGTCTTATTATAGGCTTACCTGTAGGTACGAGTTTAAAAGCGGAATTTACTACTGCTTTAAAAGCTATGGAACCTAAAAAAATGTCCTACCCCAGAGAACTTATTGTACTTCTTTGGCACAAGGGTCAGTATATCACTCTGATATGAATGGACCCCATAGAATAAAATGGTGTCAGGCCCTGAAGTGCTTATGAATACGCATTTTAAATCACTCGGGTGTGAATTTGACCCACTATTTTTTTTTTTTACATAGTACTGTGTATATCACATACATATACAGTATAAATTTGCAAACACATATGCTTAAAAAACAAGTACACAGAAGGCCAGATAGAGTAGAGTAACTTAAAGTGTAGCTAAAGGCAGAATTTTTTTAGTTTTGGATACAGTGGAGAGGGATTAGAACACCTGTTGGGTTTTTTTTTTTTGTCTGTGCCCCTGTTAGGGTGATTTACCCTCTATCTGTCCTGTTTACCATTATCAAAAGTGAAAGTAAAAGAAAATTCCAAATCTTGAATTGATATCAGAATAATTATAGAGGTGCAATCTTCCATTGAGGACACTAATTCTGGTGACACACCAGGATTCTCTCACTTTGGAGGGATTTTCTCTCACTTCATGAGCGCACTGCTCCTAAAATTACATGCGATCTCTGTGCGGTGCAAATTCAGCCATACAGTTTGTATGGCTGAATTCGCACCGCAATCACACCTAACTCACACAGGACCCTTTTTTGGTCCACAGCAGAATCGGATCGCATGGTGGTTCACACTAGTGTGATCTGATTCTGTGCGAACTTTAAGATCACACTGCGATATGCGATCTAATCTGGGGGTGTCGTTAACTTTTAATAGACACCCTCAGCGTATCGCATATGGCAGTGTGAACTGCCAGGGGTGCGGATGCGATGCGGGAACACGCTGTATATTCGCAGCGTTCCCGCATCGCAGAAATGTGAACCGGCACTTACTCTATCCAAAATGAAAAACAAAGATGTTTTATATGTAGTTACACTTTAATTTTCCAATAAATAGGATTTGCTAGATCAATTGTGTGTATGCCAAGACATGTACTCCTGCTACATTATACTTTCATAGTACTTACACTTCTAAAGTGATTTCCTGTACACACAAGAAGTGAAATGGAGGACAAGATTAATGTTACCAATGAGATATACACACCAACACAAACCGCTCACTCTCCAGTATCTACACCAATATTGAAATTTACTGCTCACTAAACCCAGTTCATTCCATTATATCAATGTCACCAGAGTGATCTGTATACCAGCACCCTCCCCAGTACCCATGCCACTAGTGGCAACTGCATTTCAGCACACACTCCCCACTGCGCCACCAGTTCTTTCTGCTTCCCAGAGTAAAAACAGCAGTGACCACGTCACAAGCAGTCCAAGAGACACAGGTAACTCCCAAATATCTGTGCCAGCAGCGAGAACCACAATCCTGTTCTTACAGTTAATGCCCTATTCGTATAACTCTGATTTGTGTCTATGTTCTATCCATTGTGCCTTATACCTCTGTAATACACTCAGCACCTCATACCTCTGAATCACAGTCAGTACTTCTAATATGCAAACTGCATTGTACCTATTTATCACACAAACTGTCTTATACCCATCCTGTTCTCACAGTTCATGCCCTTTTTGTATAACTCCATTATATTAAGTGCTTTGTTTCTATGTTTTATCTATGGTGCCTCATACCTCTGTAATACATTCAGCACCTCATACCTCTGTATCACAATCAACACTTCTATTATGCAAACTGCCTTGTACCTGTTTATCACACAAACTGTCTTATACAAGTGGTGGTCAACTTTCTTGATATGGGGAGCCTCAAGTGCAGCCCCTGACATCACCAAAAGGGTCGCACATAAAATTCAGTGAATATTCATTATCAGAGACTGCAGACACACAACAGGATATACAGTCAGGTCCATAAATATTGGGACATCAACACAATTCTTATCCTTTTGGCTCTATACACCACCACAATGGATTTTAAATGAAACAAACAAGATGTGCTTTAACTGCAAACTTCAGCTTTAATTTGAGGGTAATTTACATCCAAATCAAGTGAAAGGTGTAGGAATTACAACAGTTTGTATATGCGCCTCCCACTTTTTAAGAGACCAAAATGAATGGGACAATTGGCTGCTCAGCTGTAACATGGCCAGGTGTGTGTTATTCCCTCATTATCCCATTTACAAGGAGCAGATAAAAGGTCCAGATATAATTTCAAGTGTGCTATTTGCATTTGGAATCTGTTGCTGCCAACCCTCAATATGAGATCCAAAGAGCTGTCACTATCAGTGAAGCAAGCCATCATTAGGCTGAAAAAAGGTGTGGCTAAATCAACTGTTTGGAACATCCCTAAAAAGAAAGAACACATTGGTGAGCTCAGCAACACCAAAAGACCCGGAAGACCACGGAAAACAACTGTGGTGGATGACTGAAGAATTCTTTCCCTGGTGAAGAAAACACCCTTCACAACAGTTGGCCAGATCAAGAACACTCTCCAGGAGGTAGGTGTATGTGTGTCAAAGTCAACAATCAAGAGAAGACTTCACCAATACAGAGGGTTCACTACAAGATATAAACCATTGGTGAGCCTCAAAAACAGGAAGGCCAGATTAGAGTTTGCCAAACAACATCTAAAAAAGCCTTCACAGTTCTGGAACAACATCCTATGGACAGATGAGACCAAGATCAACTTGTACCAGAGTGATGGGAAGAGAAGAGTATGGAGAAGGAAAGGAACTGCTCATGATCCAAAGCATACCACCTAATCAGTGAAGCATGGTGGTGGTAGTGTCATGGCGTGGGCATGTATGGCTGACAATGGAACTGGTTCTTTTGTATTTATTGATGATGTGACTGCCGACAAAAGCAGCAGGATGAATTCTGAAGTGTTTCGGGTAATATTATCTGCTCATATTCAGCCAAATGCTTCAAAACTCATTGGATGGCGCTTCACAGTGCAGATGGACAATGACCCGAAGCATACTGCAAAAGCAACCAAAGAGTTTTTTAAGGGAAAGAAGTGGAATGTTATGCAATGGCCAAGTCAATCACCTGACCTGAATCCGATTGAGCATGCATTTCACTTGCTGAAGACAAACCTGAAGGGAAAATGCCCCAAGAACAAGCAGTAACTGAAGACAGTTGCAGTAGAGACCTGGAATAGCATCACCAGGGATGAAACCCAGCGTCTGGTGATGTCTATGCGTTCCAGACTTCAGGCTGTAATTGGCTGCAAAGGATTTGCAACTAAGTATTAAAAAGTGAAAGTTTGATTAATGATTGTTAATCTGTCCCATTACTTTTGGTCCCTTTAAAAGTGGGAAGCACAAATATAAACTGTTGTAATTCCTACACCATTCACCTAATTTGGATGTAAATACCCTCAAATTAAAGCTGAAAGTCTGCAGTTAAAGCACATCTTGTTTGTTTCATTTCAAATCTATTGTGGTGGTGTATAGAGCCAAAAAGATTAGAATTGTGTTGATGTCCCAATATTTATGGACCTGACTGTAGTCAAAGACTGTGGGCCTGCTACAAGAGATGGTCAGAGACCGTGGACATAATACAGGAGATGGTCTGGGATTGCGGACATGCCGCAGGAGACTGTCAGACTGTGTACATGTCTATAGGATTTACTGGAGCCTGAAGAAATGCTTCAGGAGACAGTCATAAACTGGAGACAAATAACATGAGGCTACTAGAAATCAATACTATAACTGAGCAATAGAGAAACCCAATTTAGTGTCTACAGGGGCCCCATGGAGCACACAAATGGTGCCAAAGAGCTACAGGTTGGGCATCAGGTTCTTTCACTCTTCTTCTCAGTCTTATACCTTCTGCTTTACATAAAATTCTTCTGCTTCTGTATTATATACTATGCATCATATCCCTCTATCACCTATGTTGTCTTCTCCATGTCCCAGATTGCCCAGACAAAGAATACATTCAAGTTGATGTGTATTAAGGTGACCACACATTTATAATTAAATAACATTTTATTAGGAATAGTTAAATGATTCAACAAATGAACATATTTTCCATATAATATGGAAGAAAATGGCTTGAATGAATTCACTGTCACACTGTACACTGGCCACACACATTACAGTCTGTTTATACAGTCCCTATAAAATATCTATTATATTTTCCATCAACTATGTAGTGTGACATAACAATCTATTTAATTTATATCTAGTTAGGTAGACCAATAAACTACATAGTTGGTGGAAAAATCTCAGATAGTTTGTAGAATCAGATATAAAATCCTCCTATAAGGTTCCATGCACACTAGTTTTTTTTTTTTTATAAGCTCAAAAAACGCTAGAAAAATTGCTGGATAAAAAACAATATTAGTGTTTTTGTCCGGCTTGTTTTGGAATGTTTGGTAGTGTGTAGCATTTTTTTTTTCTGCCGGGAAAATGCTCCCAAAAACTCTACAAATGCAATTTATTTTTGGCTCCTAAATGTTGAAGCTTGAAAAAAATGCTTCTAGCATAAAATAGTGTGCATGGACACAAAGGATAATACCATTAGCTTCTAGTAACAGAAAAAAAATGCTAGTGTGCATTGAGCCTAAGGCCTCTATAACATGGCCGCTCCGTATGTCCGTATATCACCCCATCTGTTTGCGGGTGATATACGGACATAATGCATGTCAATGGGATTGTGGACGTCAGCGGATGACCATCCGCTGACATCCGATTTGCGTCCTTTCAGTTCTGTTCCGTTTTTTGGAACGGATCAGAACCCTATTTTTCTTCCGTTTAAAAAACGGAACGGATGCAAAATCGGATGTCAGCGGTGTCATCCGCTGACATACGCAATCCCCAAAGACATGAATTATGTCCGTATATCATCTGCAAACGGATGGGATAATATGCGGACATACGGACAGGATGACACAAGTGTCATCCGTGTCCGTGAAAAAAAAAAAGTACCGGAGCGGAGATAAAAAACGGAGCGGGCCGTGTGAAAGAGGCCTAAGGCTACTATTATCAGGGTTTTTCATCCTTTTTTGAGCTTACAAAAAAAAGCTAGGGTGCATGGAGTCTAAATGTTCTAATTTATCTGATCAGTGTTTTATACAAACTCGTTCAAATTTAATAAATGCACTGAGTCCATACACATTTGGTTTTCTGTATAATTTTAACCCCTAAGCATCCATAGTACGCAACTATGCGGCCTCTTGGCAGGTGGGTCTTGGCATATGAGGCATATTTGCGTACCAATTTGCAGACATAACTGTGCCGAGAGTGCCTACCCTGCGCACTCCTGGCACAGTTACCGGGAGCTAATGCAATAGCAAGAAGCTATTGGTAGCTTTCCGATCATGTGTCCGCCATGACAGCCAATCACGATGGTCACATGATCATAAACCCTGCCCTGCCTCCCGGGATCTAAAACCCCTTAGAGGACTGGGAGGTGCCAGCATAAAGGGGTTAAACAAAATATTTAAGTAGATGTAATGGTGTGTAATTGTGTGCACCCATACCTGCTTCTACTGAAAATTATCCCCCGCAGTGTCTCCTTCACAGCCACC